>NC_141496.1:34627459-35268709 GCF_009769465.1 Tauraco erythrolophus
ATTGCTTATTCAGCAAATACAGTTATTTAATAATGTATCTCAAATTATTTCACTTTCTTTTGGTTTCATTGCCATGATTCTTGTACTTTAAGTGTTGTAGGAACAAGTTTATCGTTTGCTTTAGTTTCACATGGCAACGAATTGTGTATTTAAATAGATTTTTCCTTTGCTAGATATGTGGAGCACGGTGCTAACGCTGCGGGTTAGGAAATGTGCGTGTTTACTGATTGTGTTTGCAGAGGCCGAGTTTTAATTCCTTGTTAATAGCTTTTCTTCTCAAGAAAACACAAATATTCATAAGAGGGGAAAAAGCATATATGTTCCTGGATACATCTCTTGATGGTTGTATGAATGTAGGTGTTCACTGAGTCTTTCCAAGTTGTGAACCTTTCACAAGCTTTGGATCATCTTATTCCTCTCTCTGTAAAGTAATAGAGATAAAGCAAGAGGACTTTAACAGTGCTAAAATAAGGTAGAAAAAGAAAGTTTAGTAGGCTCTCAAGTCACCTATGGGCTGTAATGTGTAAATGCATAGTATGTTAGTGAAATGGTATGGTTTAAATGATGCACCTCTGCACTGCTATGGCAAACGCAGATACCCGTGCCGAAAGTTGAGAGCTGTTTCTGAGTAAACCGTTGCAGTGGGAATTTATGCCAAGATTAAAAAGAGAGATTTCTCTTATCATGTGACCTGTTGGCCAGGGAGGATGGCATAGCACTGCAGTGGTCTCTGCTGCTCCATGGCCCAAACCCCTCTGAAGCCTTTTGTTGGTAATGCCGGTAAATTGGCAGAGCATCAGTGGCAGCAGCTTGGCTTGGGGCTTCTAGCTGATGGTTCAGGTGGAGGAATTGGGTCTGTAAGTTCGAAGTTGTCAGATGGCCACAAACAACCTCTGGGTCTGGTCGTTAAAAGGGAAGAGAAAGCTCCTGTTTTGTTAGTATAGTTCTACTATGTCCGTTTTTTCAGGTAACTATGTGCGAATAAGGAAATACCAACATTAAGGTTTTCTAGCTAGTAAACTTAAACGTTATTTTAAGGCAAGATTCACATAGTGTGTTTCTGTGAGTGTTTCTTTGTAGCGTAGGTTCGGCTTCATGTGACTTTAACTGGGATGGTGTACGCGATGAGTATCGGTTTCAACCAAGGTATTAAATACATGTTGTACCTTTTTTTGTTGTGCCAAACATATGCTGGCTGCCAGCTGCTAAGGCTTCTAAGGGCAACTCACATGTTTGTCAACTGCAAGTATGCATCAAAAAGGTTATTTCTGTTAAAGAGAAGGTATAATATGTAAGACCAACAGCGAGCTGTGCTTTTTAGACAAAGCAGATCTCTGTCTTTGTCCCAGAAGAAGTGAAATGTCTGATTGATTTTGGAAAAGCTGACTGTCTTAAAAAACAAATGGTCGTGCTTTAAACAATTTCAGGAAGATTATAATTTCAGTCCTGAGGTTTTAAGGGCAGAGCAAACAGTGTTTCCTTTCATTAAGGGATGTAATTCTGTTTATATTAAAGTATATTAACTAGAATAATAATTTGAGCTGCAAGGAAAACATTTCCGTAGCACGCTTAAATCCTGTTTAAATGGATCTGACTTCGGCCATGCTTAAAATGAAATAGAAGTGTTTTCTTGGAATTAGGCTGACTGTTGCACATTTGCTTTTTGTCTGTTCTGTCCTGTGCCAGTGTGTTTTTTTCATCCTTTCTATTTCACAAGCATGAACAGTATTTCCTTAAGTATTTACTGAACTAAGTAAAGATACTTGCAGTGGGCTATGTTGAAATATGGTACTAAAGCTGCCTTTTTTTTGTGGCAGGAATGAGTTTTCAAAAGAAAGGCAAAAAGCTGTGATTGTTATAACCAATATTTTTTTAATGGCCACTGAATAATTAAAATTCTGTATTCCCTGTTGGCTTTTGAGTAGAAGCACTCTGCATCCTGTAGCATCCATGAGCTCTCTGTGAATTTGTAATTGGTATCTTCATTCTTAGGATATTAGTTTTCCAGGAGTGCTTTACATCATTTAAACTAACTAGTGACCCTTTTAGGTGAACCGAGTGGATAATTCTTTGTTAGGTGGATAAAAGGACAGACAGTAGGATTATTTATGGAAAAGCTGTAGTTTTTAGTGTTTAGTTGTAGTGTTTAGTTGTGAAGTTTAGGGGGTTGCTGAAGACCAATGAGAAGATAGACTTGGCAGCTCTTGTACCAGACAAATAATAACAATTACTGTTTCTATGTGTTAAATTAATGTAAAACAATTTGTGGTAAGTGTTTTCCCTGCTTTTCAGAATAGAAGATTGGACACAGAAAATATACTCTTCTATGTTTCTTTTTTGTGAGACACTTCATGTTGCAGTTTGGAAGTATAAAATATGTAAAATGCTCTGAGGCGATATGTGTTTTGCTTAACGTACTCAGCTGACATGTACTTGAGAACTCTCCCGCCGCTTTTTCTTCTGCCTTGGTTGTAATGAAGACAATAACTGGAGACTGAGAAACTTTATTAAGAGGA
This sequence comes from Tauraco erythrolophus, assembly GCF_009769465.1. Taxonomy (NCBI): domain Eukaryota; kingdom Metazoa; phylum Chordata; class Aves; order Musophagiformes; family Musophagidae; genus Tauraco; species Tauraco erythrolophus. The sequence continues at coordinate 34,629,976 of NC_141496.1, forward strand.
GAATGGGCGTGGATGGAGTCAGAGACAAAGGGAAAGAGCTGGATGTCAGTGAAAGAGCTCTTCGTGTGAAGAATCCAGAACATATGTTTGTATTAATAATTCAACTTCTTGGGAATTACTGCATCAAAGTTATTGCGCATCTCTGCACATCTCTAGTGGCTTGCTTTCTTTTCAAGTAATTGTAGATCAAGTGAAGCTATTCCAAGATTGAAAGTGAAATTGAGGAATAATGGAAAGCCGTGGCAGAGGTTTAGTTATAGTTCTAAGCCTAAAATAATTAAGAACGTGCTTTTACCTTATTTTTACTTCTAGAAACATGTATGTTGCCCAATTATTTGCAGTGATGAAAGATTCTGTTTCCCTGTATTTATTGGGTGTTTCCTGCTTCTTAAGTTGTGCTTTTCCTGCAGGGTTTCTCCTATATCCCATACAGCAGCAAATCCTATTAAATTACTGTTAATGTTTAATTTCCAGTTCATACTGTTTGAAGCTTCTATTTTTTCAAACCACTAGGCTGAAATTGGTCTAAGTGTGTTGTTTATTGTGTATGTGTGGTGAATCCACAGGAGATTTGTGATTTACATTAGGAACGGGACAGGCTGCAGCCTTTGTAACATTACCACTTAGCCTTGGTACCTCTGTAGGTAAAAAAAAAAAAAGATCCTGTGTCTGAGTGGTCCATCTTGTAGCAGTGATAACTACCTACAGGGAAGACCTTAATAAAGTTTCTCTGATTTGCTATGTTTTCCTTTCTAAAATCTTCTTCTCCATAAGCTGAAAACCAGATGTTCCTCAGGAGATGGTTAATTTTTTAACTTTTAAAAATAATTGAAACAATAATTTGAATTGCACAGTAATGAGCATCTGAACTATGCAAAAGCTTTTATGGCACAGTCACTCTTGTTTTTCAGAATGGTCTTGCGTGTTCTGTTTTAAAAGTTAAAACATGAGTGAATAGCGGTGGAAAAGTGAATGCAGTTAACCATGCTATAGTTAAACAGTTTTAATTAAATCAGCTAATTAGCTTGTGTAATAAATGTACTTGCTAACTCACCATTTTTCTAAAATGTAATTTCTTTCTTCTTGTTATATGAAGTATAAAAACATCTCTACCTGAAGTGACAGCTGAACGTGCTGTTTTTTAGCATTGTTGATCTATGTCATGATGGGTATTTTCTAGCTTGCATTCTCTCTCTTTAGTGTAAATTTTAAAACTTGCTTGAAGGATTTCAGTGTCTGACTACCATATACTATAGGTAGGGCTTCAACTGAGATTTTTTTAGATATGCTGATATTTTGGCTTCATTCACGCTTAGTGAAGTGCAAAAATACTGTAGAGGAACATGGAGACTTTTGCTTCATCCTTTTTATCTCACTAGCATCAGTTGTGGGGGAGCAGTCTCAAGCTCATTACTCGGTCTCATGATTACATTCGCCCTGTGTTCCCTGCTGAATTTTGTTTGGTTAGCAATTTATAACTTTATATTAAATAGGATTTTATTAAGGAAAAAAATTCTGTTCAACAAGTGGTGTAATAATGTTAAAAAGCCTGTTACGAAGCCTCAGGAACCAATTAAGTAAACATATACAATTTATTGGGAATACAAGTTCTTGCTATGCAATACAACTTTGATTATTATCCTGGCCAAATTTGCCTTTTCTGTATTTCCACTCCATTACTCTTTCACAAACGTCTTGAATATTTCTCCAGCAAAGTGTTTTTTAAGCTTCTTTTATGCCTGCTTATGAGATCTAATCTACGTACTAAATCTGTAAAGCAAAATCCGTTTTAGGAGATGTCTGCACAGAGAGAGAGAAGTGTTGGACCCTTGAGTTAGTGCCCAAGTTGGACCCGCAGGACTGGAGGAGTGCTTGCTTCACCGGGTCAGGTAGCAGCGGCTGCAGCGATGGAGAGCTTCTCTCCTTGACTTTGGCAGCATCTTTACGTGTCTTTTAGGCTGATGCTTCCTGGGAAAAGAGAGGCTGCCACCCTGTGCAAGGAGTCCTTATTGCCTTCACACAGGCAAAGGCGGTGTTTCATCTGGAGAGCAGTGTCTCACGATTTGGGTTTTTATGGGAAACAATTTTAAGCTCATGAGTGAAGGCTCGTGATGATGTTCTTAACTGCTACAGATAGGACAAATGTTTGTGCAATCAGGCCTTAGTGTGTCAGGTTCATTTGAATGGTTTGGTGAGCAGGAAACCGAAGAAAAGTCTGAGACGTGAATAACAAGAATCCGTGACAGACACCAGGTTCCTGCAAGCTCAGTCTGAGGGGTCTTTGATTTTTTTTCTAGATTTGTGTAATGAACTTGTAATCACTGTTAACAGTAAGATCCCAAGAAAACGTAAGTTATTTTTCTCTTTAAAAGAGCAAAAATATGTGAATTGAATCGTTGATGTTGATTAGCATATTATTACGTAATACATTGAAATACTGTATTAACATATGCTTGATGTGTTATTAATAGTGTCATATTAATGTGATTGCACAATTACTGTATTATATAATATGTGTTAGAATTGTTGTTATTGTAATATATATTAAAACTGGGACCCTGTGATACCGAGCAGTGCTGGAGGTGGCTTGATGCAGTTCAGCAGAACAGAGAGGATCAAATTTTGGTCTCTGTTCTGCTCCTCCCTTTGCACTCCCTTTAGGTGAAGGTGTTACTGAATGATTGCATGGCTGATTAGATTAATTTTTTTGTCTTACCCGTCTTTATATATGTGCTTTTAAAAATTCGATGGTCGTTCTTCAAGGAACGGAAAACGTCTGTGAAGGCCATGGAGCTTTTGACTAAGTGCACCTAATGAGTTCTCAGCTTTGAATTAGAGATGTATCGAAGCCAGCTTCTCAGTGGTTCTCAGCATTCGTAGCACAGCGATACAAACCCTGAGGTTTTGCAGTATATTGTAAATGGAACTAACATTTGACCTACCCTACTCCTAAATTTGACAGATAGAAACGAGTTTGTATTAAATTATTTGACATCTGGATCCTAAAGTATTCATTTGGTATGTATCTCACAAGAGTGTTTTACATCAATTTCAAAATTCAAAAGAGTTTTTGAGATTTATGAAGTCTGCACAATAAAAGGTGGTGCTTAAAGGCCAGCTGTCTGTGCTTCAAGCCAACAGGGAGGAAAATCAGTGGGAGAATTACAACTCGTGGGGCAGTTATGGCTTCTATTACTGTTGTTGAGTTGTTGGTGTCTGTGTTTAAAGCATTCTTCATATTTCACAGAATTAATTCAAATGTCTGACATTTGCATTAAAAAGCGTCACCACTACTTGAATAACCAGGGAACAAGTTCATTGTGCTAGAGTATGTGCCACTGAAATTCTGCCCCAGTAATCACAGAAGGGAAGGACCATAGCCCGATGGCATGTGAGAACAGTTTCCCACCCATAGAGTTTTTTGAAAAGGACACGATTTTAAGTAAAGAGTACTGACATCCTGTGGCTGCATGAAATAGTGCAAATAGCTGTGGTCATACCAGCTTTTATATTTAGAAGAGCATGTTGCAATTTTAACAAAAGCTAGTCACTGCATTTCCCAGTGGATGTAAACACAAACCTCTAGAAGATGCAGGTCTCATGAAAAGCATTAAAAGTGAAAATGAGGCAGAGAAATAGGAAATTGAACCTCATCCAGTATTTTTCATGAAAATTAATTTCACTTACATGAGTGAAATCTTACCAACTGGCATTTTAGGAAAGGTATTAGTTTAAATTTTATATCCAACTTTTTTTCTTTTATTTAAAGACTTAACTGTATTTTTTGTAATTGCAATGTCCAGGAAGAATTAAGTAGTCTTTCTTCAGTCTACCGTGGAGGCAGTGGTTTCAAGAGGACTGTCATGGGCACAAATTCTGTGTCATGTAGCTGTGTCCTGGAGCCCATCTGGATGCAAAATCACTGCCTTTCTCAGCTGGACCAGCTCCCAGATCCGTCTGCAGGCTGGTTCCTGAAATGCCGGTGCCAGTGCAGGGGAGCAGGCGGTAGAGGGGCATCAACGAGCCCTGTGGTTGCTCCTTCCAATGGCAGCAGCTCGCTCCTTCTCCAGTGTTTGTCCAGAGACAGCCTCTTGCTGCTCAGCCAGTGGTCTCCATGGTGGTACTGCCAGACATGAGTGGAAGAGGCGTTTGGCCCCTTCTGCCCCTATCCTTCCCCCAGGGTTGCTCTCCTACACATCAGCTTTTGTCAACGCACCAGGAGTTGAGGTCAGGTTGTGGGAAGCGGCATCACGGTGTGGTAACAGCCATGTAGTGACTCTCGGTGTGAGACCTTGTGGCAGGGAAGAGTGGCTTTGTTTTACACCAAAACTGATTCTGGTCATTTGCTTTCACAGCCTCACACCCGCACACTCACAGTCACAAGCACAAGTGTGTGGTCTGGGTCGTGCACAATGGGGAAGGGAAGGACACCAGCCAATGGGTCCTGCTCGCGTCTCCAGGGCTCCTGCTCGTGGGATGACCATGTCTGCACGGGTGTTGGGTGTGCCATTTGGTACCTTCTGGTAGCTGGCAGTGATGTATCTCGGTCTCGTCAGCCCTCTGTGTGCTCCATCACATTTTTGCTCACTGCCCTTTGTCTCCCCTCATGGATGTCCTGAGGAGAGGACACAGATGTGCTCCTGAATGACTGCACATCTCTGTGCCCCCAACATGTGCCACCCCAAGAGTCCTCCTTCCACCAGTTCCTTCTGACACTTCCACACGCACGTCCCATCCATTCTCCATTCGTGCCATGTTTAACATTTCTCTCAGTTCCCTTCAGGGTTGACCTTCTGGCCATAGTTAATCTGTATTCAGTTGCATCAGGGGGCTCAGACCTCTGCTCTCCTGCAAGCAGGTGGTTGCTGCAGGAAGCATGTGAACTTTGTGGACCGACGTTAGAGTTGATTTGCTCATCATAAGCGTTGTAGGAAGTGCATCTTCATGGAAGAGAGAGGCCTGGACACAATAAAGTCAATGACGAGTTACGCTAGTGGTGTCAGTGGAGCCTGTGCCTTTTCAAAAGCATAAGATTATTATATTAGTATTTTACAGAAATAATTTTAACTTTATTTTTTGTGATTGCATTAAGATAAAATCCTAGTCCTAATAAGGATGTAGTTCTGTTAACTAAAAACTACCCTGCAATAGCCACTATTCCATGTATGACTTTGAACATGGATTGCAAAAAACAGGAAGTGGTGGAAGCAGCCATTTGGTGTTAACACAGTGAATTACCTGAGTAATGACACTGTGGAAAATAATGAATTACGACATTAAAAAAATTATTTCCTTAGCTGCTGTTTTCAATTTGGCTATCAGTAGAAATCACATTTAGTTCTGTTTAAGTCTCCATTCTCTTAATGTATTAAAGGGACATAATTAACAGTATGTATGTGTCTTTAACAGGAACTAGTGATCCGTACGTCAAGTTCAAACTTGGAGGAAAAGAAGTATTTAGAAGTAAAACGATACACAAGAACCTCAATCCTGTGTGGGAAGAAAAAGCTTGCATTCTTATAGATAACCCAAGAGAACCATTGTATATAAAGGTGAGACACTATCTTACTTAAGGTCTGTCAAATTACAACAGAAGAGTTGTTGAAATAATTCAGGTTTTGTATATTGAAAAATTTATTGTGCAATAAAGCATGATTAAAGACTATTCAGAAATGAAAATTATTTAAATTGCATCTGTGGAATGATGATGTAAACATTTGGAAAAAAAAAGTCAATACGGGCATTTTTGTTTATTTCAGATCATAATTCTTTTTTACTTCTTTAGTGTGATCTTAAGAGAAGGAAAGAGAAAGTGTGTTTCATGATGATGGCATCCCTTTTGTTTATGGAAATATCATTGCATAATTCTGATATGAAGCATAGTCTATCCCATTAAAAGCAATTTTTTGCTGAGATTAATTTGAGAGTTTATCAAGACGTGTGCCCAGTTCTCCTAGGTTTTTGTGGGTTTTTTTTCTATTTGTAGCTGAACATAGTGGGTTTGCTTATATGTTTCTTAACGCTTTATGCTCTTTTTTTTTTTTTACATTGTAACTTTCCTTAATATGTCACAAATTAAGATGATTTTGTCATAATAGAGGCATCACTTATTTTGAAATAACAGATAACTTGAGTTTAAATCAAAGAGAGGCCAGTGATGCCCAGAGTAATTAGCAGCAGTACCTCTAGTACTTCTTAGCTATCCATGTTGGAATTAAAATAGAAAAGCTGTGATCATTGTTTATATAAGCATGCAGTGGGAAGGTGGTTTTCTGGCCCCAATAGTTTATGGTTATCTATATCCAAAAGTTATCCTTAATTACATAAAACAAAGTAGATAAAAAATAAGTTCTAGAAATGGTATTGGAAAAACTATACTCTTAAGATTCTAATGAGAACATGCATAGTTCAAAAATACTTTGATAAAGTATGGAAACCTAAGTCTTACCTACATAATCCTTTTATGTGTTCTGAAATGATATAATGCTTCAGATCAGTATCAGTCTTAATCTGAAATACCTGACAAAAATCGTAATTCAGATGTCCAATTGTAGATTTTTTTAGTAGATGTATGCCGCTTAAATGACCTTCGAGTATCAGTCTGTAGTATGTTTCGTGTATTCTGCTCAGATAAAGTGCTTCATTATTAGAAAAGTGTAAAGTCATTTATAGTTATTAGTTGGCATTTTCCTCCCCTCACTAAGCTTAGTGACTCATAAGGTAAGAACATGCGCCCAGCACTGTGAAAGAGAGAAGCAGATTCGAAGGACACTTACAACTTAGCTACCTGGTTTGGCTTATTTATGCCAAATACCAACCCTGCAGTAGGGTCACAAGGGAATAGAAGTTTGTATTTTTTTTTTTTTTCCTTAGGAAGAGTGTGTCAAATGGTAAAATGTCCATCCATATTTGTACTCCGAACACACTGTATGAAATATTTCAGGTTTTTTAACTTGTTCAGATATTCTAAGACATGATTTAATTGTACTAAGCTGAAAATATTTATCTGATGTTTTCATCTTGATAATTTATAGGGGTAGAAAACAATTCTACTTTGCAACATGAACTGAGATTTCATGATTTGTTTTCTTTCCCCATTAGAACGAATATTAGAGAAACTATGAGGGTACATGCTCAGGTAGATCAGTGCACATGAGACACCTGTGCTCAAATCCCTGTGTTCAACCCTTTGGGTCCCACAGCAGTTCTGTAGCTGTTGGGCCATGGGATTTTTGTTACTGCTGCCTTAATGCAGTCCATATTATGGTATTTGTAGAAGATGAACGGTTTTAACTGCCTCCTAGAAAAGAGTTTATGTGATACACTTGTTGAAGTATTTACATCAAAATTGAAGACCTTGAACCTAGGCCTGTCACGTCTTCAGTTAAATGTTCTCATTTCTGCCTCTTCACAAGTCTCACTCTTACTGAGAGCTGAAGGTATATTCTGGTCCTGAGAAATTCTCATGGTGATATTTGCCAAGATAATTTAGCTTACCTAGAAAGTTGGTTTTGATAACTGACATTTTCCTTTTTTTATTTTTTTTGTAATTTTGTGTCAGAGTGTTTTTGTTGCGATCCACCTTTTTTGTTTATTTCCTGACAGAAGCTATCCTCAGTTTATTTGTTATTCTTTCTTCTGACTTGAGAGAGCATTATCCATCTCAAATCATTGATACCATTCCACATACTGGCCACAGATTCCTGTCTGGATGTCAGTAAATTTTTCCGGATGCTTCCTCTTTTAAGTAGCAAGTTAGCAGGCAGGATCCTCATAGTAGAGTAATAAATGTCACTATTTCCTTACATACATCTGTTAAGTTTTCAACTTAGATTGTAATATTTCTAAACACTAGAAACTTACACAACCTTCAAAACATACCATAATATTGTTCCTAATACTGATGTAAGTGGTGTAATAACCCACTTTTCACAACCATAATCTGCCTGTTAGTATTTTGCGAAATTGATTAAGGTATCAATGTATAGCAAATAAATGATTCTGCTTAACTTAATTCTTTTGGTCTTCCTTCTCTGAGAGTCTGTTTATAAAAATGCTTCAATGCTGCTTTTTTTTTTTTTTTTTTTTTTTAATAAAGTAGATGTTGTTTACATATTCAGTATAGTAGTAGTATACCCCCTTGCTTGTATATGATGCATTCTGACTTTTACATAAGCAGTTACAAACTTTGTGTTGTGGCTAGAAAATTTCAGATTACTTTCAGACAGTCCTGATTTAACATGTGAGAAACATGAAGCTGTAACTCTGCAAAAGGAGTTTCAAGAACCATCCATAAAGCCAGAAAATACCAAAAAAAACATTTCTAATACTGGAAAATGGTTTTATCTACTGTGCATCTTAGGTCTTTGACTATGACTTCGGACTTCAAGATGACTTTATTGGTTCAGCATTTTTGGATCTCACTTCATTGGAGTTAAACAGGTATGGCACAAACAAGCCTATAGAGTAATTCTTTGTGATTATCTGCTAATATCATGTTTGTGCAATTGCAAGTACAACATTATGCTAGAAAATAATTCTATAAACCTACATCATGTAAAACTAGCTGAGGAAAAACACTTATACTTAGGAAATTGCTGTAATGTGAATATTAATAATATATTAACTGATAATACATAACATTTTTTACGGTATCTAGAAAGAGGTTAGTTTTATAGCCACTTTAATCTTGTTTTTATATTATCTTCTTTCACAGCATTACCACTTACTGTTTTATCTTTTTTTTTTTCTGTTTTTTATCCATACATATGAGTACTTAACACAGAGTAACAGTATTTATTATTTATTTAGGAGTGTTTAGACTGCAATAATTAAAAGTAGAAATAGAGTAAGTTTGTGATATCATTTTCAAGTGATTTCCTATAAATGCTAATGCATTTACTTCTTATGATTCAGAAATTTCATTATCAGAGAGCCTTAAATAAAAATAAATGCATATATTTTTGTCTTGTAGGCAAACAGATGTTACCTTGAGTCTGAAGGATCCTCATTACCCTGATCATGATCTCGGAAGTATATTTTTGTCAGTTCTGTTGGCTCCTAGAGAAGAACAGCGAGAAGTGGTAATTTTAAATATTTTAATACATGTCATCACTCTTGTGATTGTTCTATGGTTGGATGGCTTAAAGCACAAGAGTAAACCACATATTCTGAGATTAATTTGATTTTTCCAGTTCTTAAAATAACACTGAACAGTGTTTCTGGTGTAGTGCAGCATACTTCGTTGAATTGGATCCTCCATGAGATAGTGCTGAGAGATCTAAATGGAACATAAATGTTTCAGATAAAGTCAGTTCCAGGTGAATGATGCTGATTAATACGGAAAAAAATCAGTAGACCACTGGTGAAGAATTTTGGACCTAGTGCTGCCATCTCTAGATAAGAACATTTGAATGCTATTCCACATCATAAATAACAAAACTTTAAGGAAAGTGATATTTCTGCTTTTTGGCATCTAATGATGAAGTGTTATTTGATGTTTTTCAATTTCATGAGTAGATTTCAATTACAAAATCGTGTGATTTTCTAGATTCATTGTAATTCTTTCATCAATCTTAGTTTTCTGATCTTCTTAGTTGTAAGTGAAAATAGTTTCCAGTTTGAAAGATCCTGATGGTTGTGACAAATTCAGTCTCCAGTTGGATATATTTTATCAGCTTTCTGTCAGTTGACTTTTGACTTTAGCGGTAGTAGTACAACTATGGCAGAAATACCAAAGATGGCATCTCACTCAGAGGTTGTAAAATAATGTGGATTCCTTTGGCCTCCACGAGGGCAAGATAAAAGTATTAATTGATGAAGTTTTCCCTGGATATGGTCAACTATATGGTTTTTGTGAGAGTGTGTATGTTTCTGTGTGCTGCGGCGTGACACATCATTGTGTCGCATATCTGAGGAATATTGACAGGTTGTAATATTGTTCTTTTTCCACTTTTCTTCTAGCTATTATTAAATAGCCTACTGAATCAGTTACTGGAACTAGGTGTTTGGTATTTGGTGTGACAGAGATGTAGAGTTTTGAAAATAAGGTTCTCATCTGTTAAGTTTCTTCATGATATTCTGTTAGAACTTACTCAAAGTAATGTAATATGGTAGTAATGTGCAGAAAGTTTATTTTAACAGTGTATTTTTCTTTCTTTTAGCAATGCATTTGTCCAGACAACTCAGAATACTATCTTGCAAATTTGCACCACAAAAGCGTTTGTCACTTAAATCGAAAAATACATTTCAGCCAGGTTTTGTGTGTGTGTGTGTTTGGGTCGGACCAGCATTTCTGAGTCAGCTGGTCATAGCCCTATTTTTCCAAGAGGCTTTGGCATTATCCTACAATAATCCTAAATCATGCAGCACAGAAACAGCTATATTTTTATGTGGGAAACCATTATGTTGTTTCCTTTTCTCGCCATAGAGATAGCATAGCTGCTGTGCCACTCAGTGTTATCAGCTGTCATACAAAGAGCATGCAAGAAAGTCACAGGTGAGAAAGTGATATTAAGACAATACAGTGTAACGTGTCTTTCGTATGGGTATTTACTTGGTGCATTTGCAACTGAATGCCAAAAGTAATGGGAGTGCCATAGACTTGCTGGATGGCAGCTTTTTTCATATCCAACTGACAGGTTGTAATAGGAGGAAAAATTTGGTTTGTGCTGTTATGCATTTCATTATTAGCTTTCTATTTAGTAAGCTAATACTTTCAGTTTAGCTCAAGTGACCAATTTTTCTTCCCTCAGACTGTTATATGGGACTTTATTCTGAAAATGGCCAAGACTGAGATTAAGATTCAGATTCCTGATCTGAAGCTTTATATTTCTTATTAGAAATGAGTCTTCCTGAGGTACAGATCTCAGAGAGCTTCTGACAAAGTTGCAGTAAAACCAGAAAATTTCTATCATAATGCAGGGAAGATGACCTACAAAATTAGTATTAAATTTCTGTATATGAATGTGTTAGGGGTTTAATAATTCAAGACATAATTATCTTTTATTCAGTTACCATGTGTACTTGTTTATTTATTTATTAGATTTTATTTACTCTCTAAGGAGTAGATATATTACAAAATGTATCACTCCAGTTAAGCTGTCATCCTTGGTTATTTTTAAAAGGTCTTGTAATAATGAAGATAATTTTTATTGAATTTAATATGGTTGAGATCAATAAATTTGCACGTGTCGTGTTAGAAGATTGAAGCTAATTCTTGTCCACTCTGGAAATGTGCACTGTGTAAAGTAGTCATTAAAGCAACTCCTGCGTTCCCAATCTGTGTAGCGTACTGTTTGAATTGTTACTTCTTCCCTTCTCCTTGGATATCTCTATATAGGAAGTAATTCAAATAGTACAGTTGAAATACGTAGATAAAAACCTGTGAGCGCCTTTAAATATGCTTTAATGACTGCTGCATAGAAGACACAGAAACACATCATGTCCGTTTTTTCCTAAGTCATTGCAAATTTTCTTAAATCCTGTTGGTTTTATATCTCTATATACCCTACATTTCAAAAATGTGTTTTCTTCTGAATAAGTTTCAATTTGTTTAGGTGGTAACTCTTAATTGTTTGCATTTACAATTGTCACATGTGAATGGTGTAAAACAGTTAAATCATCAAGCTGAAGAATTCAGAAAGCACTAGTACTGAAATTTCAGGTACTTTAGTTCCATGTTATTAAAATGAGAGTGTCTATTAAGACCGTTAGGGAAGTAAAAAAAGGAATAGAATCATAGAATGATAGAATGGTTTGGGTTGGAAGGGGCCTCAAAGATCATCTAGTTTCAACCCCCCTGCCATGGGGGGTGTACATGGGGAAACCCTCCACTACACCAGGTTGCCCAAAGCCTCATCCAACCTGACCTTGAACACTTCCAGGGTTGAGGCATCTACAACTTCTCTGGGCAAGCTGTTCCAGTGCCTCACCACCCTCTGAGTAAAAAATTTCTTCCTTATATCTAATCTAAATCTTCCCTCTTTCAGTTTAAAGCCATTGCCCCTTGTCCTATCATTACATGCCCTTGGAAAATGCCTGTCTCCAGCTTTCCTGTAGGCCCCGTTTAAGTACAAACAAAAAGAAGCATTAGCTTTCCCTCATAGCCATAGAAGCAGCGTTGTGTATGACCCTGAATTCTGGACATCTCCATAGCCATAATCCAAACAGCCCTTTTGAACAAAACTTGCTGTTTGCAATGTGTCATTTGGTAACTTTTCAAGGAGATCCCTTCACTGCCTGAACTGCAGTGACTGAGAGTGTTTTGGAGGTCATGCATTGATGTGCAGATCAAGGGAAAGCCTTTTGACAACACGTTTGGGTAGGAAGAGGACAGGTCTTGCAGCAAAGCATTTAATTGTCATTTCAAGATAACACAGCTGTATATTACAGGAAGATGCATCCTGTCACATTGCATAAGAAATATTGACTCTGCTGGAGGGTAAGAGACTCTGGTTGGAAGTTGGAGGTTAAATGGTACAAAATCGGGGGCCTTGTTGTATATTGCCACCTGCCTGTGAGAGAGAGATTATTACAAATGATTTAAAAAATAAGCAGTCGGTTTGACAAAGTAATAATTTGTTTTATTTTGGGTGGAACTGTCTTTTGTGAAGCCTTGAGGTGTGCAAAGAGATGAGAGGGAGATTTGGTACAGTCGTGGTTTTAGGCTGATCCAGCAACTAAAACTCACACAGTCTCTCCTTCTCCAGTAAAGTGGAGAGGAGAAAAATATAATAAAGGGACTGAGGGTCTAGACAAGAACAGAGGGAGCACCCACCAACCATGGTCCCGGGCAAAACAGACTCGGCTTTCTTAAAGCAAAACAATTTATTAACAGTTACTTAAAAGGACAAAGGGAAACAAAACCGGTTACTTGAGAGGATAAAAAAGAAACAAAGCCAGATCTTAAAACCGACACCTTCCACTTTCCTCCCCACCCTCCTTTCCTTTTCCTCCTGGCTCTACCTCCAAGCATGAGTCCTACCCACAGGATGCAATCCTTGCCCATCGGATTGCTCCAGTGGGGGCTTTACCACAGTCTCGGATTCTTAGGGAGTTGTAGCCACTCGCTCCGGCGTGGGTCGTCACGCAGACTCCAGATGCCTCTCTGCCTTGTCGTGCATCCCAACACGACCATCCTCAGGCTCAGGCATCTTCCGTCCACGGGCTGCGAGTGGGTCTCTGCTCCACCGAGGCTGTCCTGGTTGCAGGGGGGCCGCCTGCCATCTCACCACCAGCTGCAGGGGAAACTCAGCTCCAGCACACCTCCTCCCGCTCCATCCTCACTGACCCAGTGTCGATGCGACCATTTCTCTCAGATCTCAGTCCTCTCCGGGTGAACTCAGCCCAGTGGGCACCCCGGGAGTGGGGCGCTCCCTGAGTTCCCCAGCTGGCTCCACCGCCACCATCCTCCGTGGGCGGCGCCGGCCCGACGCAGGCAGCCGCCCGGCCAGGAGCCAGGGAGCGGGGGCAATGCCCTCCTCCCTTCTCTCCTCGCTCCTGGGCAAAGCACCTTTTCCCGTTCCTTTGTCCCGACTTAAATAGGGCAATTCGCAGAGGCGCTGATTGGCTCAACCCCAAGGGGGATGGGAGTCTGATCTGGTGGCCAGAACCAAGTCTAACCCGGTTCCAAAACCAGGGAGGTCACAGGGAGCAAAGCCCCTCTCCTGCCACCAGAACCAGCGCCCCCCCACCCCCCCACCCCGCCCCATCAAACCATGACATGTACACACGGGAGCATTCTCTTCCTTATCTGTCTGAAAGAAATTCTGATGAAATGCAGATTTTCTGTGTGCTGACTGATGAGGTATTCTGTAGAATTTATAGCTGGAAGGTCCCGTTTCCTAGGATCAAACCAGATTACATCTTTGGATTCAGATATCAATTAAGACTATTAACGTATGTTTATGTTTGTATAACCATATGTAGAGTTATATTAGAGATGAGGAGAGGGGAGTATTTATCTTTGATCCTGATGGATTACGAAAAACAGAGCTTAAGTAGTTTACAGTTTGTGTTTTTCCAGTAGGAGAATATTGGACATGATTTCAATTAAAGGAGATTCATTATACTAGTTTCATAAATAAGAACACACTATTTAATTTTTGTGATATATTTTATTTGAATGAAACGCAGAAGTAGCCTGCAGTTATAATTGCATATTAATGTAAGAGTATGAGCACGTGAAGAAATCAAAATTTGTAGGAAATCTTGTATGTATCTTCGCCCTTTGCAATCTAGTGCTTGTCCTAAAGGCATAAAAATGTGAACTTGTTGAGTAATAAACTTGTGATGTCCCATTCAAACTATCTACATAAATAGAAGTCCTATTCTTTTGAGTTTTGACAAAGGAAGGCAATCTGATTTGTTCTGATTTTTGAACAATCATAAATTCATGAATTAATTCTTCCTACACACCTGAACAAGTAAGAATGTCTTTAGTATTTATGAAAAGTATAATCTATTTTCAGCCTAACACAATGCAATTGCAGTAGCACTAGTTCCAATAATTCATTTGCATTTGAGCTGTGTTGTTAACGATACTTGTCCTTTACATTTATGCAGCAGTTTTAATTATTTTGCTTTGAGGGGACAGATAGATTAGATAACTAGTGTAAACTAGGAAAACTTGAAATAAATAAGTATGGGAAAGTATGTATATGTAAAAATGTTAAAATCTGTGAGCTTGAAAAACATTTTATTATTTTTAACTCTTCTTTAAAAAATAATGTGTTTTTGATATACTTTCTGTATTTTCCATTTCTCCTTTTGACGAGCAGTTTAAAAGAAGTCGAAACTAGCAATGACTTAATATTTTTTCTTAGACTTGCCCCAGTGCAGCTTACTTTGTTTCTCTAATTCCGACAGTATTCTGTTAATATTTCCCTCTGGATACATGCAGTGCTGTGCATGCCCGTGTGCCATTTGTGGTTGCAATGCATGCCAGTTACAAACGTGCACGTGACGTCTGTGTTCGGTGTTATCCTCGCGGGTGCCGCGGCGCATGTGAGTTTTTTTGGCTCTTTCTCCAGCAGAGTTCCATGCACAGATTTCGTCACTGTAGAACTTGCAGGGTGGCTGTGAGCTCCTCAGAGCCGCACATCTACCATGGCTTCTCAACAACAGTTGTTTCCAACCTCGGTCTTAGAGGCAACTCTTGACCACAGGAAAAGAAAAAGTTGGCAGCTTGATGAGAACTGTTGCCTTGGGGCTGGCAGAGATTGGGGACTGCTGTTCCACTGCTGCCAACATCCTGAGTAGCATAGAACATCGGGAAAATGAAACATAAGAGTGCTACTTGAATGTTATTCAATGAGAATAGAATTCACAGCATTGCTTTTTCTTTGAATAATTTATCTCAACTGATGCTTAATATTTTTTTGCTTCATATGAAAATATTAACAGCATTAATATGCTGTCAACTTGCTTGCTGTCTTAAATCTTATAATGCAATATTATTTTTTTATTATTATTTGCCAGAGGGATAATAACATCAGAGAAAAAAAAAGAATAACAGAGATGGACTCAGGGCATGGAAATTTTCATTTCTATGGAGATCATCTATCCTAATCTGCCCTGTGCTATATATTTGTTTTATTGGCTTCTAAGGATGGTTATGATGGCTTCAGCTTATCCTGCTGCAGCTGGTGATGATGCTGATGCACTCAACAAGTATGATCATAACTGAACTGCTCAGAGTTGAAATAATATTTGACACGTAGTTAATTCAGCTGTCGGGCCATATTCTCCTCCTTGCTCACAGCCTGGTCTGAAGCCCATTGAAGCCAAGTTTATGCTCGGATGTGTAGCTGTGTAGGATTCAGCAACCACAAGGATGGCAGGAGCTGTGCTATGCTGGGCAGGACCCAGGAGCTGAGAGATTTTCTCCAGGGCCTGTCGTGGGCCTCAAGCTGTTTCATTCTTGTGTACCTGTCTTGTAACAATGAGTTAAATGACTTTCTCCAGCTTCATAAAACATTTAGTGTCTATATACATTTTCCAAAGCCACACTGCTACAATTATCATTAACTTAACGGCAGAGCCTTTAGGCTTTTACTGTCCATAACAACTTCAAAATTTTTGAGCAGCTAGGTTGTTTTTCTTCTCCCCAAAAAACTGTGTCTATTTGAAGAATTTCTGGATATTTCAAAAATACAAACCCCACGTATTTTCTCCCATTTTCATTTTTTCCTCATGTAATACTTTTATTGCATAGCAAGGAAGATGTTTGCATTTCAATATTTATTTCCAGTATCTGAAAAAGAAAATGTTTTTGCAATAGTTAATAAAAAAATTAAAATTATGTGGTTTTTTATTACAAAGTTTCAATGGAGATTACTGGCCTTTGATCTATGCTTGCTCAGTGTCAACAACAGGCTGCTAAATGTTATTAAATTGTGTAAATTAATTTCTCTCTGTTTCCGCAGAACCGCTTTAAGCAACTGTTGTGTTTAGAGATAAATCGTCCACATCTGTCTTGACCAGTATGTCTCTAAATGATTAAGAATCTGTGTCTGTGGACACTTTGCCTGCCGCCATGTCAGAGCAATGCCAAGGTTTTACATAGTGTTTAGGTGTTGGGTTAAGGCTACTGTGTTTTGGGTTTTTTCAAGAGTCAAGGTATGAATTTTTTTCTATCCCATGTGCGTAATTATCAAACCAAGGAGCAATTTTTACTGCTGTGAAACTAGTTAGCAGTGGTAACCTTAAGGATTTTTTAATAGATGTATGTTGTCCAAGGAGCCCTGTGCAGGATTTCTCCTACGTAGCTACACCTGTGAGCTAAACAGTAGTGTTCCAAAAACTTAAGAGTACATTAATATTAAAAGAACTATCATTCAAGTGTCAGTCAAGACCGAAGTCACTATCAGTAATGGCATATTCATTTTTTTCATTTGCATATCTAATCCTTTCTTCTTTTTTTTTCTTTTTTAAACGATTTCACATAATGCATTGTCTCCAGAAACGAGACGTTCGTACCACCCAGAAGAGTATCCCTGGGTGCCAGCAGTGCTGCTAGTTGTCTAGATTTATTTATTTCCGTCTTGTGTAGTTGTCGCTGGAGTGTATGTGTTGTTGCTTCAGTTGTAGTGGTGGTTAAATGTGGATTGTCCCGTTGAAGACAGTTGGCCCCCTTTTCTATATTGCAGAGAAAAGGTAATTAAAATGCTCTATTTTATTTTCAGACAATGCTAATGAGGAAGAGTTGGAAAAGATCAAGTAAGGTAACTTTTAGCATGTGGTCTTCTGGTTGTTTTCTTTTGTTTGTTTGGTTGTTTTTTTTTTTTTAGAAGAACTGTGATGCTTTACCAAGCATGCCTTACGAAGTATGCCATCTAGGACTGGAAACTTGTGGCATAGGATTTGTTCCCCTTCAAATTGTGTTTTAATGACATTGTTTTGTGTTTCATCAAATCAAAATCATGAAACAGTTGAGCTTTTGATGTAATCATTAAACCTCTCAACTTTGTTACAGCATTTTAGCCTATCTTGAATTCATATAGTAGCTTCATATAAGTGAGAAAAATCCTGGTTCTTTGTCTGAAAGTTTTTAATTTTTCATGTCTAAACAATTTCCTTAAAGCTTACTTTTTAATGTTAACAAAGAATTCTTGCTAAAGGGTAACTTTCATTTTCCTATTACTTACTCCTCTTACTGATGAGAGTTTTTATGTCCAGAAGTTCTCACAGTGATGCTTCGCAAAGACAAATTTCTGTGATTGCTGGATATGCACAGATGGCAATCGTAGCCAGACTTTCCAAGAGCAGAATGCTTAAGGAATCATTCTCTGTCTCCACTTCATGCAGCTCTTTAGATGCCTCTTCAGGCAAATTCGGTATCTGGCTTTTCTCCCCTTAGGAGTCATGCGTGTGATGAAAAAGGAGTAGTGTGTCCTCTTTTCCAGTAGGGAAAGACTAGGAATTTGACTGTAGTGGAATATAATCTGTTTTTACCTTTTTCCTTTATGTGTCTCTAAAAAGAGGAGGAAAATGTGTATAGTTTCTCAGTAGTTTTTCTTTCTCTTACCTAATGCTGCCATGAGGCTTTCAACTTTTAAGCCTCTTACTCCATAATCAATAACAGAAAGAAAATTTCTCAAGTCTTGAGCTGGTGTGGTAGGTCTGGGTTTTTTTGAGATAATATCATGTAAAGGTGTTAAAATGAGAAAAATGAAATAGGTACATGGGGTGATTTCACTTATTTTTTAAAGTAATTTACTTTTCTAGCATATTGATGCACAATTTAAATAGAAGATTATTAATAAACAATGTTGTATATAGTGCGTGCTGGCAAATATTGACACAGTATTTTTAACCTTTCAAAAAAAAAATAGAACAGGGTTCATAATTCTGGGATCATGGATGGGTTTTCACACAGTCTGCTTCTGTGATGCAGGACAGTACTCAATCTCTGTTTCCTATTTGAAATCTGTGATGCAAAGATACTTGGTGAATTGATGATGGGTGGTATTTTGATTCTCATGTGATTCATGTAACTTTTCCTGAAATACCTAACATGCTCATACTTCTGAAGAGCTAATGAAGAGCTGTGAGGATGGTGAAGGGCAGAGGGGTTTTGCATCATGAAAGTGATCCATTAGCTCCTGATAGGCTGAAAGTGTTGGATAGCAGTTTGTAAAACTAGTTTATTAAGAACTTTCCCATACTTCAGATTTCAAACTGATGCAACTGTGAGCTTCAATAATCCTGAACGAATGACACAACGTGCTAGTTGGGAATTCTTCAGAGCTGTTCAAGTGAATTATTTATCTGTCTTCTCCTTTGGTACATTCATTTGATAACATTTCATTCAGTAGTTGCCATTTTTGCAAAGCAGCATATCAAAAGATTTGGCAAATAGCAAATGCAAGATTTTAAATATTGCATTTTTCTACATTTATCTCAGCTGAAGTAATAACTTTACCTAGAGGTGTAATGCATGTACAGCATCTTACATGCACTGTTGTGCGTGTGATTTACATACAGAAGTATCTCAGTGAAACCACAGGAGCTCATGTGGCTTGTGGGGCTATTCCAGAGTTCCAAATCTTTGGTCTGCTGTCAGGAAAACAACTTAAAAATCTTTTATTTACAAAGAATTCCTTCAAAAAAATTCCTGTTCTCTAGGATGCAGGATGACCAACATTAAATAAGATGTTATTTGCAGATTTAAAAAAATGTCTAGAAATAGGTGCTTAACACTATTAGTTAATAGAGAAAGTGCCCTATTTGAGATCCCTTTTCTTCAGGAAGTATTTGTCTTACACTGCTGAGAGCGGAGAAAAAACAGAATGTTACAATTATTTAGTACTATCATTATTAAGTTTCCTAAACCTACCTTTTTTGGCTCTCTAAAGAGCGTTTACAATGGCACTTGTAGTAAATGAATTTGTTTTTACAGATTATGACAGTATGTTTTACTTTTTAAAGTTTATGCACTTGAAGCCTACCCTTTCTGTACCTTACGTAGCTTGAAGTTAAGGCATAGGAGCGCAAACCGCTATTGGCGTTGGTTGTGTTGGCGAACTGCTTTCCTTGCACATTGTTCCTTGGGCATGTGTAGTGGCTGTAAAAAGAACGGTAACTCATCTTCTCTTTTACGGTATTAGGGTATTCATGTTCTTGCAGACAATTAATTTGGCCAAATTCTGAGTCTCTACTTCAAATACTGCTCCTCCTGTGCACGCTAAAGATGAGGTTAAGGTCTCATGAAATTGCTGGGTCAATGCAGCTGTGTGTTCTATCTGTGTGTCTACAACGCTCTGGTGGTGTAATGGTTTGTTAGTGGCATTGCAGAAATGCAACACCACTTTTCCTTTTGTTGTTAAGTTTTTTTTTCTTCTGTTACTGTTTGGTTGGTCGTTTTGGTTTTTTTTTGACTTTTCCTGTCATGTTTGCTGTATTCTAGACATACTCTTAATCAAAATTCATGGGAGCTGGATCACTCCTTGAGCTGTCTAGGTCAGAGGGCATACTCGTCTTTCACTGAATCTAGCAAAAAGGAAGTTCAAACAACTTTGAAGTCACAACATTTATATCCTTGTTCTGTGAAAAGGAAAGTAAAACTTCCTGTCTTCAGAGACAGGAAACTTCTAGTGGGCTATTAAAAAAACTCCAAAGCTGTTTGTTTAAAAAAAGACAAACCTTCTGTTGGGAAGTTACAGTTTGCATTTAGTTTTGAATTGATTGTTTGATTTCATCCACCACAAGCTTGGTATTGCCTTAAACCAAACTGGTGGCCAGCGAGTACAGCTTCACAGGTCGGACGTTTGTGGCATGGTCCGGGAGACGAGGCAGCTCCGTTTCTACCGCTACGTCTGTACTAAGATGCATTACACCTCCAGTAAAGATGGAGGTGGATTATTCAATGTTTCATATGCATTTTTGCGATCCGGATGTTTGCTCAATAACCTCAGTGTGCCCGTACTGCAGTTCCTGTGGTTTAGAGGGATGTTCTGTGGTTATCCGACAAGTGCTACAGCAAAAAGACAGTGCTCGTAGGATCTGAACAGTCAGTCATTCGTTTAAACCAAATAAAGGGATTTTTAGCTTCGTTTTTCTTTTTAAAAAGCCAATGGAAAAACTTTGACCTGTGCAAAATGGCTTTCCTCTCTGTGTCTGGATCCGACCTGTTGCGCTCCCTTGGTTCTCCACCTCCACCGAAGTTTTCCCTTGGGACGGGTTCTCCTTTTTGTGTTAATTCTTCTGCTGAAGATGCAGACTGTCCTGATGGCTCTCATTCTTTTGGTAGAAGGAAACAAACTTCCTATTTCCCTCTTGTCTGGATACCAGGGCTGATTTGGTAAAGCACTGCTGTTGTGGTCTAGGTATAAAAGGAGCACAGAAAAGCCCCAGCTTGCGAGAGAGGTAATTTTTTTACTAATAGTCAACACTGCTTCTGACAGTGAGATGAACAGTGCTAATTGCCAAAGTGATTTCCATTACAGAATCCTTGAGGTGCGAGCTGTCTGTGTGATGAGGAATAAAAGATTGCTTTTTCCAGCATGAGCCAGCGCAGGCAAATGGGGAAGTTGTTTTCTCCTTTTTCCTCTGGTTATGAAAACACTAGGAAAAAATCGATTCTGACTTATTTACAAATTTTCTGCAGCACAGAGGTTTAATCAATAGCTGAGGAAAGGCTATGAGAAGGAAGCCTATTAAAATGTTGGCAGCATAAAATCGAGTTAGAAATGCACATATTACTCTCATTCTCCTCATAATTTTTGTAGTGTTCAGTGCAGTGCTGTCAAAAATAGCTTAAAATTTTCTTTTGTTAAGCCTAAAGCTGATGAGAGAGGAAAGAAGAGAGTGTTTGAATGCACTACTTTTTTTGTGTGTAAAAATTTATGTTCTCTTTAATGAAGTACTTTCTCCTCATTCTTCTCTTAGCTTCTAATGGGGAAATTTTGTTACTTTTGCGGTGCCTTTACTACTAACATTTTTAAAAGATAAAATCTTACTGCTTCTAGCACTTTAAATGTGAAGTGATATTTAACTTTAAAATCAAAAACGTAAATACTAAACTTGGGGTCATGAAGCTGTAATTGCAATTCAGTACTGAATTATGGGTATATATAACATACATGTAGACGTATGTATTTTCCAGCCAGAATCAAAACTTTCTCTTGATTATGGCTGGAAATGTGAGAGGGGAAGAGCCTGCATGCTTTTGTTTTGCTTTGGTTTTTAAAGAGCTTTTATTGCAAAATATCAATTGTTTTATGGTCCTTGCCTCCTTCTAGTGACGGTTGTCTTTGCAGGTGGTGCTCCCCTAGAAGAGTTAATATTACAGTTTTTAGATAAACAGAGCTTACATTTTTTGAAGAGTTGTCAAGTACTTCTGCCTGCATTTGACAATTAATTGTTTGCAACTTAAGCCTTAAGCTCTAACTTAAGCCTTTCTTCGGATGCTCTGTCTCAGAGAGCATTTCACTTTCTTTAGAGCAGGCAGACTTTTCTGTGAAAATCACCTGTTCCCTCTGTTGCTGTACAATTGGCTGTGTGATTACAGGAGGTTAATTCAGAAAAGAGTGAAGTGTAGTGACTTCCTTTGGTGCTATTTGCTTACCAGGTAACGCACACATGAAGTTTTATAACTCTCTGTGCTGAGTAGGAGAGATGGAGGCCAAAAAAAATACCAGACAAGGAACTTTGGAAGATAACAGCAATGTCACTGGAAGATGAGGCGCATGGCAAGGCAAATATTGTTGGTGGACAGACCAAAGCTCATTTCCCACGATTTCAAGTGTCTGGAATACTGAAAAATCTACCTGGGTGAAAAAGACAGAAAGTAGTATTAACAGCTGGAAAAGCTGTCTTCCTACCCTGAAGTGGGAACAATGACAGCTAAACTGTGTTTGACAGGTGTTTGTTTAATCTGTCCTTAAAAATCTGCAGTGATGGATATTCTACAACCTCCCCAGAGGGTCGGTTCCAGTGCTTAACTATCATTTCCATTAAAGGCTGGTTTTTTCCCTAGTCTAACAGTCCCATGGTGCAAATTAAGCTCATCTCTTCCCACAACACAGATGGATATGTCATATCACAGTGATTTGGGCACAATTTATATACACGTTTTAGAGTGAGCCTGGAAAAAATAGTGCTTTGAAATATATATGTGTGTCCATCTGTACTTCAGAGGAAAGTTTTGGGGTGCTCAAATACTCGTGATTAGAAGCGTGTAAAAGGAAGCAAAACAGTGGTATTTGGAATGAAGTTTTACTGTGAGCAGAAAATGGAGCAGAATGAATAGTGAGAAGATGGGAGAAATTACCAAGTCTGTGGAGGTCTGACCCCAGCCAGCACAAAGCCTCGATGCGGTGCAAGCACTGATCGGCAATAGCCGAAATGTTGTCATGTTACCAGCACTGGTTTGGACACAAATGCAAATTGAGAGGAAGGTGCACCACCTGAATCATCTTTTCCTAAGCACTCAGGGTGGAAAAAATTTGGAAATTAAGGTTGCTTTGATCAGTTTTCAACCCGTCTTCCCTTTCTCCTTACTTACTTTACAAGAGAGGATTATGAGAGTGATCAAGCTCTGTCTCAGTATTAATTTAAGTCTTCCAAACTGAAGGTGAGAAGATGTCAGTGGAGTTTTTGTCTCATAGGCAGCAATTGTCCTCCTTGGTTGTGAACTTGGATAGTAACCCTGGTAGCTGCTGTGCTCACCAGACAGTGTGCTGATGAGTTAGTGATCCTATAGATAATCATAGAGAGGATGGGTAATGAAAAGTCTTAACACTGGCAGACCAAGTTATTTATATATATATATATTTATATATATATTTATATATAGGGTTGGAAGGGACCTTAAAGATCATCTAGTTCCAACCCCCCTGCCATGGGCAGGGAAACCCTCCACTACACCAGGTTGCCCAAAGCCTCATCCAACCTGGCCTTGAACACTGCCAGGGATGAGGCATCCACAACTTCTCTGGGCAACCTGTTCCAGTACCTCACCACCCTCAATGTAAAGAATTTCTTTCTTATATCTAAGCTAAATCTGCCCTCTTTCAGTTTAAAGCCATTGCCCCTTGTCCTTTCACTACACACCCTTGTAAAAAGTCCCTCTCCAGCTTTCCTGTAGGCCCCCTTTAGGTACTAGAAAGCTGCTATAAGATCACCCTGGAGCCTTCTCTTCTCCAGGCTGAACAGCCCTAACTCTCTCAGTCTGTCTTCATAGCACAGGTGTTCCAGCCCTCTGATCATCTTCGTGGCCTTCCTCTGGACTCGTTCCAGTAGCTCCATGTCCTTCTTGTGCTGGTGACTCCAGAGCTGAACACAGTATTCCAGGTGGGGTCTCACGAGAGCAGAGTAGAGGGGCAGAATCACTTCCCTCGACCTGCTGGCCACGCTCCTTTTGATACAGCCCAGGATATGGTTGGCTTTCTGAGCTGCCAGTGCACATTGCCGGCTCATGTGGAGCTTCTCATCCACCAGCACTCCCAAGTCCTTTTCCTCAGGGCTGCTCTCAATCCACTCTCCGTTCAGCCTGTACTTGTGCATGGGATTGCCCCGACCCACGTGCAGGACCTTGCACTTGGCCTTGTTGAACTTCATGAAGTTCTCACAGGCCCATCTCTCCAGCCTGTCAAGATTGCTCTGGATGGCATCCCTTCCCTCCAGCGTGTCCACAACACCACACAACTTGGTGTCATCTGCAAACTTGCTGAGGGTGCACTCGATCCCACTGTCCATGTCTCCAACAAAGATGTTAAATAGCACTGGTCCCAGTACCGACCCCTGAGGAACACCACTCGTCACAGGCCTCCACGTGGACATTGAACCGTTGACCACAACTCTTTGAGTGCGACCATCCAGCCAATTCCTTATCCACCGAGTGGTCCATCCATCAAAACCACATCTTTCCAGTTTAGAGACAAGGATGTCGTGTGGGACAGTATCAAATGCTTTGGATAAGTCCAGGTAGACAATGTCAGTTGCTCTTCCCCTATCCATCAATGCCGTAACCTCATCATAGAAGGCCACCAAATTAGTTAGGCAGGATTTGCCCTTGGTGAAGCCATGTTGGCTGTCACCAGTCACCTCCTTGTTTTCTATGTGCCTTAGCATAGTCGCCAGGAGGATCTGCTCCATGATCTTGCCAGGCACAGAGGTGAGACTGACTGGCCTGTAGTTCCCTGGGTCTTCTTTTTTCCCCTTTTTAAAGATGGGGGTTATGTTTCCCTTTTTCCAATAATTGGGAACTTCACCAGATTGCCACGACTTCTGAAATATGATGGATAGATCTTTAAGGTCCCTTCCAACCCTAACCATTCTGAGATTCTATAGTCCTCATTTGAAAAAAGAAAAAAAAGATTAAATTGGCATGTTCTCACACGGGTTTGATTTTCTGTGAACAGCATTTCCTGTCGTAAGTTTTTTATCTGGAAAATTTTTGATCAGCTCAGCTAGAGGATGAGTGAGGTGCTATTCCATGTAAATAGTTTATTTCAACAAATCCTGCATTCCTGGACAACTAATTAATATACTCACTGCCTCTATTCACAATTTTTATGCAAAGAAATAAGATTAGCTCATATTTTCCTATGTAACTAGAACTATTTAAGCAAGGGTATTTTAATGAAAACAGTACCTTTTAGCCAAAGAATACTGAGAGACAACTGTGTCAGAAATGCTCATTTCACTGAAAATTATTTTCATCTGAATAAGGGTCTACTCCTGCCCTTTTCACATCTGTGGATGAATTGCCATGAAATTGAGTTCAAAGACGATCAGGCTCCATGTTAAACTTTCTATATTAATGGCACATTAAGAAAACATCAGAAAAACCTTTTGAGTGCTTTAATTTAAGGACAAGTAGAGGAACAAATGGTTTGGCATCTTTAGCCAAACATAGTAGGGGAAAAGGTATTTATTGTCTGCTTTTCTCTGTCAAGTCACAGTAAAATCTGGAGGAAAAGATAAGATGTCACCTTCTCTTCGCTTATACCTTCTCTTCTGTTTCCTGTTATCGATAATAAGTTTAGAACTGGGAAAACTACCATGCACTAAAATGTATTAATATCCTTAATTTGTACTATTAATATGAGATGAACTGTTTTAGTGTGATTTTGATCAATTGGAACCAAAGGTCCATTCTTCCTAGAAATTAAGATAAATTAAATGGAGTTGCAACAGGTTCTGTATAAACTAAGAGTAAAAATATGTTATCATCCCAAAGTAATAACTGGGAAGCTACTTCTGATTAATTACAATTGGTGATAAAAAAGCCTAAAGCAAGGGAATTACAGTGGTTTTAATTTGCATCTAGATAACTATTTTTACTTTAATTGAGCTTTAGAAATTTTTGCATATGCTTTAAAAAGGAAAACCACAGTGTTATGAACATTTTAAACAAAAATGGACAGCAAAATGTAAAGCTTTCGTCTTCCAACCGTTGACTGGTTTTGTAAATTATTTCAGAAGTTTTTCTAAAAATATGTGTGTTCCAGTTGCACAAACTAAAGTGCTAAAAGCTATGCCCTTACTAACTGATGCTTTTATACCCAACTCAAAATATTTCATTTCAATGACTCCTGATTTACCTTTCCTAATATCAAACGTCTTATGAAGTCTTATTTTTTGTGTTTTAAAATCAAAACAAATGCTTTTTTACTGCCTCTTGAGGAGAGAATAAAATTGGAAATAGCAAATCATAGTCTAAGGATTGCAAAAACAAGCAGAAGCATAGAATTGTATGATATTTCTTAAATGAAGGAATTTGCAGTCTTTTCAAGCTTCCAGCCAGAATCTTTCAACCAAAACTCTATTGAATTTCAGAATAGAAGGTAGAATTGTTGGATTTGGGATTTTAAGGAGAATCTTTTAAGACCGAGAAAATATTTGCTTTGGTAAGCCGTGAGGTTCTAGATGTCAGTTTATCGGCTGTAAATAGTGCTTGATGGAAAGCTACTAAATAATGGAATAGAAGTGAAAAACGTCAGAATAGATACATCTGTCTGTTAGACATCTGGTTATAAAAATTATGCAAATATTTGGTGAGGCTGATATTTGCATTACTCGTATGTGAGTGATAACAGCTGATACTGTTAACAATCAAAACAGCAGAGTAGCATTTTGGTGACGGGTATTCTGGGTTCATGCCTGCAATTCCAAAAGTACAGGGAGCTTCCGTCAAGTCTCGGTGGCCACTGTCATTCTGTGTCTCACATTCACGTCGGCGTTAGGATCGTGGTGCCACTGGTCATCCTGGGCAGTAACAGGTTCATCAGGAGACCTGATCCCTTTCCGTGAAGTGTTGCTGGGAGGAAGACAGGGGTGAAGGTTAGGATCATACTGACACAGCCTCTCTGACAACTCCTGCCAGCACACCGTTGTCTCATATAAAAATTCCACCCTTTTCCAGAAAATCCAAGTCATAGCGAGTGCTTAATAGAGTCACAGCTTTCATCACGTTACACCTCAGCTGGCTGCAGCAAGTGCACTTCAGTAGAATGCACAATTGTTGGATTTAGCAAACCACAAAAATGCGGGAAATGCTAAAAAAGTATCAGCTCGTATTACAAATATTGTAGTCTCACCAAGGTTGCTACCACTGTGACAATATCGAGTTGCTGGAGGAAGGATCCTAAACGGGATTTATCGTGGCAGTCATACTGAAAACACACAGGGTATAGGGCAGTGTAAACTTCTTGACTACAGAAGTTTAGATTAGCTTCACCTAGAATTAAAATATCCTAAAATGTAAAATACAGTTGATAGGAAGATAAGGGAAATGTTGCTTCATATTGCAGTAATGATCAGTAGTAGTCCGTTTCTAAGACGTGCACCGTCACAACAAGCAGACATCAAAGAGGAATCGTCATGATGCCAGTGAAGGCATTTTTGTAGCTCAGTGTCTACATGTTGATGACTTCTGCAAGATAGTCAAGGGACACAACAATACTTTGTGTAGTTTCTAACAGAGGAAAAGCATATGACTGCCCCTTGATTTTTTTCATCGTGCAGACAAGGTATGTAGAAGTAGCAGCTGTGTCTATTGACATTCTCAATCTTTAAGTGTTTTATCAAAGCCATGCAAGCGTCCTAGAAACGGAGGGAGAATAGTTCTGTTTACTGAGTTTGCAGCAATCATTTACAACACTGGCTTTGATTCACTGTGCTGTATTTGTACGTCTGGCCTCTGCTCAGCAATGGAGAGGAGTATCATTCTCTCATACATTCTTTCATTATTTTCTTGATTGGTGTTTTATTTAAAGCTTCTAAGCTGAAGTAATTCTTTGGATAGAGATGCCTCTTTAGGATATGTTGCTGCATTGTTCGTTTGCTTTTTAAAACTTTTTTTTTTTTTTAAATGAGTTCATGGCACACTGTTCTATTTCTATATATTGTTCAGTTATTTTCGAACAACAGATTTTGTGTTCAAGGACAGAGAGGAGGAGGAGTGTGTCCTAGTGGTGTGTGAAACAAGGAGGAGATTTAGTAAAAGCAGAGTCTGTTTGCATGGGCAGAGGCATGTGCAAGTGAGAGAGGTGATGCTTCACTGGATGTGAGGACAGATCAATGAAGATGTGAGGTCAGGCTGGGAGAGGACAGATCGTGGGATTTCTCCAACTCGTTGTGGGCTGGAGTTTCAAAGATCAATTAGGTACCCAAAGATAAACTTAAATACTTACGGGATTTTCAAAAGTACTTACTAAAGGCATCTCTTCTTTTGAGAAAAGTAACAATAAAGTTGTGGCAACTAAGGCACTCATCAAGAACGTGGTCTTGATGAACCTGGGAATGATGACCAGATTCTGACTAATCCTAGTTGGTTTCCCACCCAGTAGTGTTGCCTAGCGATACGGAACATGAACCCATGTTGTATGGTCATCTTTCAGCTCTGACGTTGTATTTGGCCAACTATATTAATCATATCTAATAGAGTACACAGTTCTGGGTATTTTCTGCTATTGACATCTCTAGACCTCTCACTGCCCTACATTTAGATAGAACAGGTGGAACAGAAATAAAAACTGATTTTATTGTGTAAGAAAATGCTAGTTTGCAAAAAAAAAGTTAACTTTTCTTTTACAGGCAGCTTTGAGTGTCCTTTGATAAGAAAGACTCCTTTTCAGAAGTCTAATTTTAATTTCCTTCAGGGAAAAGAGAGGGAGAAAGCTTCACAGTATGCAGGCTGCAACTTCTTTGCTTTTTTCCTTCCCCCTCCTTTTTTTTTTGGTTTAGAACATGGCAGATGGGGGTGCCCGTGCCTGCATATAAATGCACAAGAATGTGAATAATAATCCCACTTTAATGACAGTCAGTTGTGGCCTGAGATCTTGACCTTGCTTCTTTCCAAATTGTGGTATTGTATAGACGGTATGGCCAATTTCAGATGGAATAGTATGAAACATATAACTTACCACCTATTCCCAGAGAAATTAAAAGCCGTGCAGTTTCTTCATGTTTTTGTCTGTTTGTGGCTGAAGAGTGAAGCCAGAATGCAAAATGTGCCACCTGCTTTCTGAGGGAGACAAGTTGCCTAAGAATTACTCCTGAGAAATATTCCTTCATATGATATATTTGCAAAGATCTGTGCTCATTTCTTTGTTTTACTTTCACAGTTTCCCTTCTGACTTTGTAACGAACTCACTGTGGGATGGATTACAGAACGTTGCTTAGATACCTAAGAACTTACCTAGAAATGATGTACCTGTCTCACACTGTGAAATGAACTTCGTAAGGGAAGAACTCTAAAATGTGAAACCAGTCTTATCTTCCCATTCTTTCATCTATTATTTTTTTTGTTGAATTTGAATTGAAAGCTAAACATTCATATTTATTTATCTTACTTCCCACAAGAAAATGATAGGAAATTAGAGATTATTATCTGTAATTTCTAAGGATAAGGATGACTTTGACTGGAAGGAAAGTGTGTTTTAGATATCTGTTCAGATACCGTTCAGTCTTGCTTGGAAACAAGAAAAATACCAGTTGAGAGTTATTCTTGCTGGAGAAGACCACATAGCCCATGCCTTTCATGTCCAGGAAATCTTAATGGCTTTAACTCCAGCCAGCTGGACTGAGATGTAGACTCTGCAGCTTCCCTATTGTTCAACGTACTGCTGGGCTCTGTGAGGAGCTTTGCAAAGACCCTGAGATCTGGCTCTGACCCAAAAGGGCTTTCCCCAGCAACACAGGATTTCTACCTGGCTTTTGTAAACTGCTGTCTGTGCGTGGCTGTGCAGATCTTGCCTTACCACCTTGTATGTAAATTACCTCCTTGATGAAACTCCTTACTGGTCATAAAAAATCAGCAGGTTTTATGTGGTGGCAGCTGTTCTAATGCAGCAAATTATTTTAAGAGCCATTGAAAATACGGATTTTAGATCAAGTATGCTCTCTAAATGGTTCACTGCCTCATTTGTGATTAGTGAAGTAGAGAGCTATGCAGTTATGCTTAAGCTTTACTTTAAGAGAGTTGTAAATGCAAACTCATGGTTATTTTCCATGATAGTAGCCTGGAAATCATTTGGATTCCCACTCAACTCTTAAAAAAAAACCCCAACAGCTATGTATTCTTTGCCAAAATAAGTCTCAGCTAACCACTACTTCTATCCTAGTATGAAATATCTTCCTAAATGGGCCTTGTCTCTTCTTTCTGTATCGCCTTATGTTCAGGGCAGAGTCAGTTTTGGTTATTTACTATTCAGTCTGTCTTTTGCTCTAAACCTTCTAAGTGACAGGAACAAGAAAAAAAAATTACCACTTCTTCACAGGACGAGTCTTTGGCAGTGTTGACTATATACACCCGACGAAGGACTATTTGTGCTAAGATTAATGGAGTTTAATAATGTTCCCATGTTGTAAATGAAATATTTTCTGGCAACTGAATTTCCCACTACTTTTTGTAGAGTTTCTGCTTTCTGCTGTCCCACTGCTTCTTCATGTCACAGGTTAAGTTACAGGTTATTCCACTTCTCAGCTGAAGTCTGCAGTTCCTTGTTTGCTTTTAGGGAAATAATTTTTGGGAGAAGTTTCTCTGCAGTCAAATCCTTCACTACAGGAAATCTTTAATAAATACAGTGAAATACACTCGTTGGAATGAATAGCCATTAGAAACTATAAACATATGCCAATATGATATCTGAAGTACTGCTAAAAGTGTATTTTTCAGATTTGTTCCAACCCCAGTGGCCACAGTCCTCGTGTATCACACTTCTCTCTAGAGTCTGGTGAGGGCAGATTATGATCCAGTGATTATACTCCAGTGTACTTTCAATACTCTTTTCTGGGAAATAAAGTAAAATTCCTGCCCTGGGCACTTGCGTAGCTGTTTACCTTCTGAAAGACTCAAACCAAGTTTGTGCTGAAAACCTCTAACAGAGATGCTGGAGGTATGCAAGTGGTGAAGCCAACCACGCAACATAGTTTTATTTTATGGAGGGCTGCTGAGCTCAGCAAGCTTTTGTTGCCCAAATTACATCCCATAATAAGGGAAATGCATGTATATTTGATGTATTTACAGCTGAGTATCCGTGTAGAGATGGGGTTTTTTGATTTCTAGAAAGAGTAATTTGTGAGTTTGAATACTGTTTAACCATCTAGTGTCCTGATTTTATATAAGGTAACCTTGAATGGATACAATTTCAGACTAAAAGGGAGAGCCTTTGGCAACCTTGCTCCTCAGATGCACCCAAGACGCGTTTTCCTCACTAGTGTGAATGTGATTTCCCATTTCTGGAGCCCCCTGGCAGTACCTCGTACCCTCAGTAGCTCAGGACAAGCTGGAGCTGACTTTAAGTTTCTCAAATTTATAAACCCACCACTCTCCCATACCCGGTGGAGTTCATTGATGAATGCTGTGGCCATCTGGTTTTGTGTGTGTGCCTGTGAATTTTCTTTTAAACTGCAAAGTCAGGGGCTGAGAGATCATAGTTTCCCCACAGTTCTGATCAGAGGCTCTGCAACGTCTCGTTTTGAAACTCTAGAACTGAAGTGTTGGTATTTAATTCAGTTTTCCTTGGTGTTTCTGAGAACACTACGTCATTTTAGAGGCTGAGATAGCTGCCATGTGCACAGTTTGTTGACTTGTTTTTCCTTGGTCCATGATTTTCATAGTGGATTTATATTATTTTGATGGAAGTTTCATCTTCTCACTGTTTTTCATGTTTATTTTAGCGTTTGTTCATGTTCATTCAATCATATGCTACTAATATAAGAGGTTTCGTAACATTTATTTGTAATATTAGTTTTATCAGCAGAGGCAGAAGTGAAGCAGGAAAAAACACTTTTTTTTTTTTGCCTTCGGAACATTTCCTTAAGTAGCATTTGTTCTGCTTGCTTCTTCAAAACCAACATGTGATGTTACCTGCGTATCTGTCACTGTTTTGTTTCTCTCCAAGAAATTCTTTATAATACAGTTTAATTATGCACTGTCAAATAGCTTCAGAGTGGTTTAAGATGGTTATTTTACACTCATATTTACATAACATGGTGCATTAAAATGCAGGGAAATTTTTGGAATTATTTTTACTAAATCTATGTTTTTATTTCCCTAAAGTTTCAGACCCAGAGCTTACGTCTCTCAGACCTGCACAGAAAATCTCAGCTATGGAGAGGGATAGTTAGTGTTACCTTAATAGAAGGTCGTGAACTTAAGGCAATGGATGCAAATGGACTAAGTGATCCTTATGTGAAGTTCCGGTTGGGGCATCAGAAGTACAAGAGCAAGGTAATTTTAGCTGTGACCTGTGTTTGAAATGCTTTGTTCCTGTTGGTGTTCTTTTTTTGCCTTGTGTGCCTATTTAAATAGTGATGGAGATTTATAGTTGTATTAATTAGCTGTCAGAGCATCTGGACATTTGTTTAGATGTCTTTTTTAAATTTCATTGTAAGCAAAAATATTCCTATATGGGGAAAAATGTAGCACTGAAAAATGCAGGGTGGCAGGGAGGCACACCTGATTTTCCATGTAAGTGCTTATATTCTCACTTTCCTCATTGTGTCCTTACAACATGTTTCATTAAACCCTAGAATCTTAGAATCATAGAATGGTTTGGGTTGGAAGGGACATCAAAGATCATCTAGTTCTAACCTCCCTGCTGTGAGCAGGTACACCTTCCACTACACCAGGTTGCTCAAAGCCTCATCTAACCTGGCCTTGAACACTTCCAGGGATGGGGCAGCCACAGCTTCTCTGGGCAACCTGTTCCAGTGCCTCACTGCCCTAAGAGTGAAGAATTTCTTCCTTATATCCAATCTAACCTCTTTCAGTTTAAAGCCACTGCCCCTTGTCCTGTCACTACATGCCCTTGTCAAAAGTCCCTCTCCAGCTTTCCTGTAGGCCCCCTTTAAGTACTGGAAGGCTGCTATAATATCACCCTGGAGCCTTCTATTCTCCAGGCTGGACAGCCCCAACTCTCTGAGTCTGTCTTCATAGGAGAGATACTCCAGCCCTCGCATCATCTTCGTGGCCTCCTCTGGACCCCCTCCAAGAGCTCCATGTCCTTCTGATGTTGGGGGCCCCAGAGCTGAACACAGCACTGCAGTGGGGGGGTCTCACAAGAGCAGAGTAGAGGGGCAGAATCACCTCCCTCAACCTGCTGCCCACGTTGCTTTGGATGCAGCCCAGGATATGGTTGGCTTTCTGGGCTGCCAGCGCACATTGCTGGCTCATGTTGAGCTTCTCATCAACCAACACCCCCAAGTCCTTCTCCTCAGTTTTGTATGCGTATGAGATTAACAGGTAGAGAGGATTGATCAGGGAGAAAATGATTGTGGAGACTTGCTTGGCTTTCTTGCTATTATTTTTTGTTTCCCTGATCCATATTGGTTTGATAATTGCTATTTATGGAGGATGCTGGGACTGCCAATGATGCACATGACATTCATCTCTCAAAGGCCACAATAGCCTGTGTGGTTTTCATAGCCAGGTGAAGGGCAGAGCGAGGAAGAGGCCAGGAGCATTGAGGTGCCACGTTTGCAGACCTCTGAGCCCACCTTAGAGCCTCTTAATCTGAAATTAGAAGAACTCAAACTTCATGTTTTTGTGACTTAAAATTTTCATAGCATTTCTGCATTTTGATCCTCTCTGATTTCTCCATTTTTTTAAGCCAGTAGAACTGGTGGACATGGAAAGTAGCAATTGCTTCATAAGGAAGGTACTGGCCTGTTTCCATTGTTGCTCCGGATGGGTGTGACTCCTGTGACTGCTGCTTTTGTATTATGATAGAAATCCTGCAAGCTTTCTGTTCTGCAGAGCATGGTCAGGTGTACGTGGATTTCTTTTGTCAGAAGTAATGGGGCTGAAAATGATGGGCAACGTTGCTTTCATCTTGAGTTGCAAAGGAAAGGAAGTAACATACAGTTTTGGAAAAAAAAATTATTCCATAAAAAGACCACTGTCAGATCACTCGCCATCATCTTTGCTAAGTCATGGGGAACGGGAGAGGTGCCTGAGGACTGGAGGAAAGGAAATGTCACTCCGGTCTTCAAAAAGGGCAAGAAGGAAGACCCAGGTAACTATAGACCGGTCAGCCTCACCTCCATCCCTGGAAAGATAATGGAACAACTTATCCTTGGTGCTGTCTCTAGGCATATCAAGGATAAGAGGGTCATTAGGGGCAGTCAGCATGGCTTCACTAAGGGGAAGTCGTGCTTGACAAACCTGATAGGCTTTTATAAGGACATCACCCAGTGGGTGGATGATGGTAGAGCAGTGGATGTGGTCTATCTTGATTTCAGTGAAGCCTTTGACACAGTCTCCCACGGCATCCTCGCAGCTAAACTGAGGAAGTGTGGTCTGGATGATCAGATAGTGAGGTGGATTGTGAACTGGCTGAAGGATAGAAGCCAGAGAGTAGTGGTCAGTGAGACAGAGTCCAGTTGGAGGCCTGTATCCAGTGGAGTCCCTCAAGGGTCAGTACTGCGACCAGTATTGTTCAACACATTCATGAATGACTTGGATGAGGGAATAGAGTGCATGGTCAGCAAGTTTGCTGATGACACTAAACTGGGAGGAGTGGCTGACACACCTAAAGGCTGTGCTGCCATTCAGAGAGACCTGGACAGGCTGGAGAGTTGGGTGGGGAGAAATTTAGTGAAATACAACAAGGGCAAGTGTAGAGTCTTGCATCTGGGTAAGAACAACCCCATGTACCAGTACAAGTTGGGGACTGAACTGTTGGGGAACAGCACAAGGGGAAAGGGACCTGGGAGTCCTGGTGGACAGCAGGATGACCATGAGCCAGCAATGTGCCCTTGTGGCCAAGAAGGCCTATGGCATCCTGGGGTGTATTAGAAGGGGTGTGGTTAGTAGGTCAAGAGAGGTTCTCCTCCCCCTCTACTCTGTCCTGGTGAGGCCGCATGTGGGATATTGTGTCCAGTTCTGGGCCCCTCAGTTCAAGAAGGACAAGGAACTGCTTGAGAGAGTCCAGCGCAGGGCCACAAAGATGATTAAGGGAGTGGAGCATCTCCCTTATGAGGAAAGGTTGAGGAAGCTGGATCTCTTTAGCTTGAAGAAGAGGAGACTGAGGGGGGACCTCATTAATGTTTATAAATATGTAAAGGGTGACTGTCATGAGGATGGAGCCAGGCTCTTCTCACTGGCATCCAATGACAGGACAAGGGGAAATGGATATAAGCTGGAACATAGGAGGTTCCGCTTAAACATGAGGAAGAACTTCTTCCCAGTAAGGGTAACAGAACACTGGAACAGGCTTCCCAGAGAGGTTGTGGAGTCTCCTTCTCTGGAGATGTTCAAAACCCGCCTGGACGCGTTCTTGTGTGATCTGATCTAGGTGGTCCTGCTCTGGCAGGGAGTTTGGACTAGATGATCTTTTGAGGTCCCTTCCCGTCCCTAACATTCTGTGTGATTCTGTGTGAAAAAGTAAACCGTAGTATCATTTTTTCTCCCAATATTACTGCAGGTGGTGAAAGAGGACATGATAATATTGTTTCTGTTTAAATACTTACCGTCACCATCTACTTGTCCTTGCAGATGCTTTGTTTTCCTTTAGGCTCAGACACATAACTTTGCAGCTAACTGTCACTCAAGAGAGGGCATAATTATTCTACAGAAAAATGGATCCATTCCCAGGGTAAATCCTTTGTTCAGGAGGCTTTTGAAGGTGACAGGTTGAAGGATTTTGGAGGTTGCTGTTGTGTCAAAGAGGCATGAGAGAGGTGGCCAGTAGTCTCCTCTAATTCCTGTTTTTTAATTCTCACTGCTTAAGATACTCATACTGCAAATATAAAAAACTTCCTGAACGGACTCTAAAGATCAAATTTAGAATTCAAGAAAGTGTATGCCTGCACAATGAAATATGGCTTTCTTTTTGCTCTCCTTTCAGATTGTGCCAAAAACTTTGAATCCTCAGTGGAGGGAGCAGTTTGACTTTCATCTCTATGAAGAACGAGGTGGAATTATTGATATTACCGTGTGGGACAAAGATGCTGGCAAAAAGGATGATTTTATTGGCAGGTTTGTGCAATTACAGCCTTCTTGTTCCCTGGGGACGAGAGCAGATGATTAAAATGAGCCTTGCTGTTGAAACTATTTCTTATGACCATTTGTTCTTGCCTTTATTTTTTTTTTTTTTTTAAAAAAAAAAGTGGGGAAGGATTTTTTACAAAGTACCAGTACAGTTTGCTGCATTGATGTAATTCTTTTCTTTGACAGTGTAAAATAATTTTCATTGACCAGTAGGTGGCAGCTTTTACCAATGGATAGATTTGGGTTTTCCAGAATAAAACCCCCTCATTTAGAGCAATAATCAAGATGCGGGAAGTTCCATACGGCAGCATACAGCCTGAAGGAGAAATAACTGGTGTGACTTGTAATAAGTGCATAAGACCAAAATTATGTACTTATTTTTTAATCTGTTTGGTAAATGAAATGAGAGCTTTGAAGGACTACACACAGCTTTTGGGGCAAATAAATAAGATCATTCGCCTGATTTATTTTCAGGAAAAGTGAATCTTTGGGATCTGTCTTAGAGTTCAAGAAATTATACACGTTTGTGTAGTTATGCTCCCTTGTACTGTGTAGGAAGAAGATAGATGCTAATGGTTTTTAACAATTGCATTAGCTGTTAGCTACAGGAAAAAACTGTCTGGTGCTTAAAGATACTGTACAAAGGCGGTTCTGTTCTGAAAGCTCAGGTGTTCTGAGGCACTGGAACAGGTTGCCCAGAAAAGTTGTAGATGCCCCATCCTTGAAAGTGTTCAAGGCCAGGTTAGATGAGGCTTTGGGCAGCCTGGTGTAGTGGAGGATTTCTTTGCCCATGGCAGGGGGGTTGGAACTAGATGATCTTTAAGGTCCCTTCCAACCCTAACCATTCTATGATTCTATGTTTGTTCATGTCTTACTTTAACTGATATCCGTACATTCATAATAGTAGTAATTCTTATTAATCCTGTAAATTTGGGTGGTTTTTTTTTTGTTAGAATACTGGTTGTAGGTGCTTTCTCTAGGACATTGATACTAGTAACTAGCAGAATTACTTTTTTTGGTAGTTAAAATCAGGAATGGAAATCTCACAGACTGAGCCATGCACTTTTTGTCATCGATGCAGTTATGTTTCTACTAACCTTTTCCTCCCTCTTGTTCCATTTAGGGTAATGGCTTTCTTTATCAAATTAGATCAGTGGGATAATATTGTGTGTTTCTTTCCTACCATAAATAGTGGAAACTCAGAACACATACAGAATCTGTGGCAAGCAAACAGCTTTAATAATGGACAAAGCCACTTTTCAAGACTATACACAGTAGGATTTCATTTGATATGATGATACCCTATGGATGGGTTGATATGTTTATATTTGAAGTTTACATTGTAATTTTTCCCTTGCTTAATTTCAGTCGACGCATATGGTAACAATAACTATTTTTCTGAAGTAACATATAATTTAATCCTATGTCAATACGTGATATAGCTTGGGAAGTCATTCCTATTTTCTGCTTAACTTGAACCTTCTTGCCCAAAAGATAGTGAGATTCAGAGATTTCATGTGTGATTTTTTAGAACACTGTCATCAAAGCAGCACTTATGTTGCTACTGTTACCACTAATTATAAAGCCTTTTTAAGAACATTGCATAAAATAAGACACCGCTTTTGCTGCAAGGCACTTGAAACTTAAATAAGAATATGATAGAGAAATTAGAGAAGGAAAATTTGTAGCTTCAAACAAATTAGCTGCTTAGGTAGCTTTTCAGATACCTACAAAAGTTGTACATCTTCAGTGTGTATCTGTTTCTTTTCAGTAACTGCATGCTATTAATGCAAGTAACAAATGATTTCTACATTTTATTGAGGCCCAAAAACTCTGATAGCATGACAAAGCTTCTCTCTAAGAAGAATGCTTGAAGCCCTTAGTGTTTTTCGGTGGGATAGCAATGTTTTGTTTTGTTTTCTATCACTTTCCAAAAGGGATAGAATTCTTGTATGTACCAAAAAAGTTACTCCTTGAACAAAGATAATCTGTCATGTTTCTGCAGTGTATAACTGATTTTTAAAAAATCATGATGTTTTTTCCAAAATCTTGCTGCACTTGATTTTTGTGACCTGTCATTGTACCTATAATCCCTCTTCAGTTTGTCCTTTCAGACACTCATTTCACCTTCTGTTGGTACCTTATCTCTGGGTAATGCAACCTGCAAACGAATTCCTCTCCATGAAGATTTCCATGAAAAACTTTGTCACTTGTCAAGCTCAATCTGAATACAAAAATAGGTCTTAATATTCCCCCTCCCTGATACTCTTTTCCAGTCACTGTGGATAAAAATCACCGACACCTGACAGCTCCACTTTACATTGACCTCTCTTCCCCAGTTCCTGATTTTGAGGCCACCTCTAAAAGCTGTAAATGCTTTGGTACAGACACTATGGACTCGCTCTGTGCGCGTGTGCGCGGTTTGCTAAATGTATATTAATTTTGCAAAGCACGACTGAGTTGTGCTCTGTGGCTCTCAAGGCACATGTAATGAGTTGACTGTTCTGATTCAGGTTCCAAGAAAAGTGACAATGAGGCTGTTGGAGAAAAACAAAAGAATTCCTGATAGTATTCTAGCATTGGTCAGTGGTGGAGAGTAATCCCTTTCATCTTACTGTGATCTTCCCACTTTCTTGAATAATGTGCAAGCAGTAGCTGTTACATTGTGTATGAATATTTTTGTTAAATGTAAATGAAAACAATTACCTCTTGAAGATGTTCTGCCTGGCCAAAGTATGGTTAGAGAGAAGCCATACTTGATTGAAGAGATGCTACTCATTGAGAGAAACAGCAGAGCAAACTGAGAAACCAGAAGAAAAAGTCTGTTTCAGGAGCAGTTCTCACCTCCCATCCACAGTGTTGGCTCTTCGTGTCCTCCATATTCATCTGCTTGCAGAGCACGGCTGAAGGTCAGCAGAATTTCCCATGTGAAGTAATCATTGACCGAGCTGCTTTGCCAGAGGATCCCTTTGAAGAGTGCCGTCCCTAAATCTGTTCCAGCGATTCCCAACTGGGCTGGCTGTAGGAGAATGAGGTCAACGGGTGAGAAGTTGAAGGGACAAACGCTAGGCTCCTCCTGGAAATCAGCACAGGAAGCCCCCATGAATTGGTGTGTTCTTACTGTGCTAAGCTCTGTAACTTGAAAATTTTATTCCAAAGTGGAACATTGTCATCCTGGAATGATACTCTTGTCTCAGCTGCACTTCAGTGAAATACAAGAAGTGAGAAATCAGGAACATAGACTTCTGTGGGCTGCGCTTGTGTCATCGAACTCGTTAGGCTGGAGCACACAGTAAGGGCCAGGACGAAGCTGGGAACGTGACCAGGTGGCGATGGCGTGTGTGCTCAAACTGCGAGGCATGGGCTGGCCATCCCTTCTTGAGGGCAGGGAGGTGAAGGAAAGATACTCAAGAGGGCTGAAGACGTGGAAGTGACATTCTGGCTTTGGAGTGGTGCAACAGGGAGAGGATGGAAGCGGAAGGGGTGACTTGTAAGAGGGAGGAAGATATTAAGAGGATGAGAGTGACAGCATGGCATCCTAATTCAGAGAAGAAGAAAGATATGTCCATCACAGAGCTAGCGTAAAGCTCCATCTTCATCTTGGTGCCCTGGCACATTCAGGATGGCGGTTCTTGAAATGAGATGCTGACTGATTGATTTCCGTTCTTAATTTTGAGCATAATGTGTTTGTAAAATTCATTTGAGTTGTGTGCATTCTCCATGGAAGTTTAAAGGATGTAGCACCTTGTGAACATCCTTCTTAGAATACTCTAAAAACCCCAAATCCTAGAACCCTTTCAGGTTTTTTTTTTTTTTTTTTGGCATTTCAAAAGCCTGGAAAAAGGCCTCATACAAAAACTTAGAGGAAAACACCTTTCTGATCATATGCTGATTTGAATGAGGAGACAGTGGACTTGACCAGAACTGAGCTTCATCATGCAGGAGTTTAAATTCTGGTGTTCTTCTGAATATCACATTTTAAAAAAACCCACAGCATTCCAGGACCAAAGGCATGAGGTCTAGAAGTTTTTTTTTTGGAAAGCCACAGCAGCTAAAGCCACAGGGGCAGCCTTCTTGCCTTCGAATAAGCATGTGGACTTGCATGAGTAGTGTTAGTCATAGGTAGAAATACATATATCTGTGTGTAGATTGTTCAGTTTGATTACGTTTAATATTCACACATTTTTGCTATGAGTATATAATTTCTCTTCCGTATTGAGTCAATGTACTCCGGTGATTAAAAACATATACTGCAGGAGGTTTATGTAGGTAACACTAAGATCTGAATGAAGGTGAAATTATTTTAATCGTCATGTAATTATTTAACTTTCTTATCGTCTGTGATTTTGAAGGCGATCCTGGCTGTCACCTTTACGATAATCAGCTAATAAATCCTCATGATTGTTACACCTTTATGCATAGCAGTAATCTGAACAAATTGGCTGCTGACAGCTGCAATAAATTGCCAAGAAGGAGTGCTGTCAGAGAACAAGTTGTTTCTGTGAACATACAGGATAAGTAAATCCCACGTCATGCAGTTTTATTCAGCTGAAGTTATTTGCAATCCAGTACGGCAGGATTTACAGCATTATTTATTGGTATGAAAAATGCATGTTTATCTTTAAAATGACATTGACTTCTACTCCTATTTTGTGCCAGCAAATTACTGTTGACTTCATCTATATCTGTTTTCATCAGTATTTATAGGTGCTTCTATCTTTTTTTCCCATTTGATGCAAATTAAGAACAAAAGACCTTGTGTATCGTATGTTCATTAAAGCTATGTATTAATTTTATCTGTAGCGAACTGAAATTTCCCATAATGTCTCAAAAATTCAGATTGATTTTGTGTGTGTGTGTGTATGGGTACACGCCATACAATGGATGTTAAGAACCACAAAAGTTAAAATACTGAAAATTAAGTATTTAGATTTTCAACACCCAATCTGCTGGGTCTCGTCTGTTTAGTTTTTTCATAGTAATGAAGCCGTAGAATGTTTTTTGGGTGCTCATAAATACAAGCTGTATGCGACCCGTGCTGCTGCATTATTAATCTGAATGCACAGGGATGCACTACTCGAAGTTCTAAACTAAAGGGGGATTTTTATATAAAATATTTATGTCTTTTCCATTTTTATTTTTTCCACTGAAATTTATGTAATTTCACTATGGGAGACTGAACATTATCAGAGAGAATGAAGTGGTGCTGTAAAGCAGTGTATGGGTACTCCAACATGCTTATAAAGTTGAGTGAAGGGACAGTAAATGTGCGACTGCTAACGTTTCTTTCCAGATTTTTTCTGAAGATGTTGCGGAGATTGTGGTTTATATTAAAATACTGACAATTTTCGTTTTTAAATATTGTTGCCCTAGAAAGAGGTTTTGAGTATTAAGTTTGAAAATCTGTGTTAATGTGGAAATTGATGAATCTAGAAGTTTTCTCCATTTTGCAAAACTCTGTAGAGACAAAAAGGATTCCTCTGGAATTGTAAGTAGTCATTTATTACGCTGGTCTTTCAATTTTTTTTTTTTTCACATGGTGGTTTTAAAATTCCTGCATGTCGAGGTAACTTTGGAAGGATATATTATTTTTTAATTTTAAAGGTAACAGTCAATATGCTATTGTAATTTGAGTTTTGAACTGTGTGCACGTGTGAATTACACAGCAATCCTGTGCAAACACAGACACGCACACGACCAACAGCCTGTGTGTACAGCGGTTTGTTGATTATATGTGATGATTATACATGATGAAGTTAAATTATTGCAGATGCGTTTCTCTATGTAAACCAAAGGTTTTGTCTGAAACATTAAAATCTGAAAATGCTACTGGCAGGCCTGTCCTTGACAAATCCTGAGATGTGCTGAGCCGTCTCCATTTCTGATTGTTGTCCAAGGGAGTTAGATGTAAATACTGCATCTCAAAATTTAGCCTTCAGGTATTCCACACCTTATTTATTACTATCTCTGCACATTTTAACTTCTTCTATTAATGCAGAGGCACTCCTGTTCTGCTAGAAAGACAAAAAAGGTTCAGTTTTGGCTCATGAATCTTCAGGAACTTTCTCTTACCAGATATTTTATTATTTACAACTCTTACTGACAGTTGTTATTGTCATGTACTGTTGCAAAATTGATAGCATTCCCCAATGTATTCTGAAATGCGGAATGCTGCACATAAGCTGGATTATGTTTGTGGATCCTTCTTCTGACCCTCTGTCTCCCGCATATGGAAATGTACTCCACTACATGAAGTAAGAGGGGCAAAATAAGAGGACGGGAGAAGGAGAAGCGGAATGGCTGCCTAGATACGCAGATCGTGACAGTTAAGTGTAGAAAGTAGTTAGGGCTGTAGGTGGGGGTTTGTGAGGATTTCTGGAAGGCAGAGTGGAGCTGGGTGAAAGCTCTTGCAAAGTTGCTTGGACCATGTGCTGAGGGGAGATCCGCTTAGGTTTGAACATAATGTTCATCAAAGCAATAGACCGATTTAACAGAGGAGAGTGTTAATTTTCCTGCAGAGAAACTGCGGTGATGGCAGCAGCAACAGTGCGTGTCTGTAGTGCGTGGCCGTGCCACAGGGATGACGTGGGAAATACCACATTGTAAAACATCTGCGATTACTTTTTTATGTCTGTGCAATTTCAACAGTAGGTCTGTAGTTTTGTTGTGAAGAGCTGTGCTTAGGAAAATGTTAATCGTTCATTTCAAAATCCATCAGTGGGATTTTGTGGCACGGACCATATTTCTTTCAACAAGCAATAAACACTTCTCCCTGTACAGGCGTTGCTGGGTGACTGGCAAGATCATCCTGTATTCCACATAGCTCTCCAGTGTCCATTCCCAGACTGACTCACCCCAACCTGCCAGGCTTGCTCCAGCTCTCCATGTTTTGCTGCGTGGCACCCGTCAGCACCGTGCCCTGGATTCCCGGGGACCCTCTCCAGCTTCCGAGCTCGCCACCGTGCTCCTCCACCAGTCACTGTCCTACTTACTGGAGTTACACTCTCCAGCTCCTTTGGGAGCTTTCCTGGTTTTCAGTCTATCACATCTATTCACCACCGTTCACAGGCATCATGTGGAGTCTGTCGTTTTCCTTCCTCCTCATTATCTTTACACTTAAAAATGCCATGCTCTCATTCTTCCAAGCACTTCACGTTACTGCGGTCCTGCCTGTCCGAGCTGCGTCGTTTTCTGTCGGTGCTTTGCAGAATTTCCCCTCTCCGTTTGTTTCTCGGTTTTACTGGAACATTGTACTCTGCCGATAAAGGATACGGAGTCTCACAAATTGTAGCAGTTCATGCCTTGCTGCTTCTGATGTGTGTCCAGCTCAGTTCTAATTGCAGAATCGCACAGTTTCCTCTCCTTGGCATCCTTTGGAGCGGCATAGACCTGGATCACAGTGGAGTTAAAAGGCTGTCTTCCCGAACAAGTCATGATGATAATTAAGTTGCCTGGGTTGTAGCCAAGTGGTGCTTTTCTGTCCCTATCACTTAGGATTGTGCCAATTCCTCTTTTATGCTTTATTTTGTCATGTGAGAAAATGATCTTGCTATCTGCTGTCTCTCCCTTGCCTGGCCACCTGGCTTTTAAGAGGCCTTCTATGTCATGTCGCTACCTTTGTAATTCATTCATTAGCAAGGATATTTCACCAGGGTGCCAACACGGTCTTACATTCCAGGTTCTGTTAGAACTAGAGAGGGGAGGTGATTTTTACCTCTTAGACATGCTGATAATAAAATACTACATATAGTTCTGGCTTCCACACTTGAAAAAGGATGCGGGAAAATTTCACTGGATCAGAAAAGTTACAAAAAGTCATTTGAGGGCTGTGGGAGATGTGTTCCAAGGAAATGTATAGGAAGCTGAAAGTGTTTAGCATATCAAAAGGAAGATCAAGAAGAGATACGATTATGGTATATGAGTACCTTCACTAGAAGAAAATGCGGGGCACTAAAGGCTTTTTCAACTGAATAAAGAAAAACATAAAAGGAACCAAAGGCCAGATATATTCAAATTAAAAATAAATCAGAAATGTATTTCTAACAGTTTGGGCGATTAACACACTGAACACTGTTTCAGAGAAGTGGTGGATTCCCCCTGAATCTTCAAATCTTCCTCCACGGGAGCCATACCGTTTCTGTGGCAACTTATCTGCGATGCTTTGGCAGATGAGCTTGAGGCACTTGCATGGTATTTCTCTCTTCTGATCTCTCAAGGTCTGAAAATCCAGGTCCACCCAGTGCCTGATAACGTTCACGTGCAGAGCTAGCTGATCTAGGGGGACGTGCCTCTGTGCCTCTTCTTGAGGGGCTGGCCAGCCAGTGGGATCGTTCTGATGCCCCTGGCCACCACGTTCAGTGCTGACAGAGGTGTGCACTGAGGGGA
This sequence comes from Tauraco erythrolophus, assembly GCF_009769465.1. Classification (NCBI taxonomy): domain Eukaryota; kingdom Metazoa; phylum Chordata; class Aves; order Musophagiformes; family Musophagidae; genus Tauraco; species Tauraco erythrolophus. The sequence goes on from NC_141496.1 coordinate 34,674,308, forward strand.
CCATACAACATGGAGCAGCAGAGCAATGCAAAATACTCAAACTGCCCTAGAAACTAAAATTCCCTGAAATGTGGTCTATAGCCATGCTTGAAAATCTGTCTGTGGAGTTAATGGCTATTTTTGCCATAATTCCTCACGCTGACCTCTTCGCAGGTGGAGAACTCTTTTTTTCACTTACGGCATGTAAATGGCAATTCTGTAAGAAACTGAATTGTCAAAAATTACTATCATCTCCTGCTTTCAATGTGACAGCCGCCGGTCGTATGCAACTTATGGCTGTAATTTCTCTCAGTCCTCAATTTGAGAATGCAAGATAAAAATTTCTGCCACTATGGTGCTCGTTCTGCACCACTTTCTGGTAACATTCAAGTTCACCTTTATCCTCAAAGCATCTTTGTTCTCCATGGAAACAGTTGTAGGTGGCAAGCATCTTTTAAGAGAACATCTTAACTGATGTAAAAGTCAGCATCGCTAAAGCTTTAAAGCTTGGAATAGTTGTATGTACTCTCAGTAAACTGTAAAGGGACATTGTCAACTTGAACTTTCCAAAGCTATTTATCTTTAGAAGTATTTTGTTAACTTCAGTGCTTGTAAGGAAATCTAATCCAAAAAGGAGTTTTGTGGATTTCCTACCGATGTCTGTAAAGATTCTTCTAGGATAGGGTTAATGCTTAGGTGATACCTTAATAAAACCGGGCTGCCTTCACTCTTTTGGTCCCTTGCAAAGAATGGGTGAGAGCACAGTAGATGTAACAAAATACAGTTTGTTTTCTTTTGTAGGAAAATTTGGTATGAGAGCGAACAAAGTTGATTGTTTTTTTTTCATTAAAAACTCAACTACTAATAGAAAAAAATTGCAATTTTTTGTATAGTGTCTGTAAATTGGTAAGTCTCATCTTTTGACCAAAGCTCATGTGCTGCCAATGCACACGCCCTGTGCTGAATGCTCCTTGAGCCTTGGCGCCTTCCAGTTAGACATACGAGCTGCTTCTCCTGCAAGGCCATGGGAGGGGACCTGGCACAGAGTGAGAAGTGTGCTTTCACCTGACTGCGTGCGCATGGAGATACTCTGAACCTAGATTTCCATAAAGCAAAATGATGACGTAGAATCATAGAATGGTTTGGGTTGGAAGGGACCTCAGAGATCATCTAGTCCAACCCCCCTGCCATGGGCAGGGACATCTTCCTTATGGAATAACCCTGATTTTTTATCGCATTATCTGAAGGCCCTTCAGAGAATATTTTCCCTGTAAAATGGTTAAGACTTTCGCTGGAAAAAGCTTCCAGTTTACTCCCTATCTCTTGTATGATTTTAGGAAATAAAAAGCCGGTGACGGGCTGTTCAAGCAGACAATAGAGACATATTTCTCAGGTGATCTGTGCTAGATGTGGTATTTAGGAACATTTGATAGCTGTAGGAAAGGTGCACAGGTGAAATTGAATTGTCAGTTGCTTCTTTTAGCCTAAATAAAAAATGTCATGGACTGCTTATGTCACAAAAGTGCTGTAACTTCGAGAAGTGAGAACTGGGAGCTTGTAGCTCTGATGTAAACTCTGTAATTTTACAGTCAGTGCAGTCTTCTGATACGTTTAAGGGTGTTTTTGTTCCAGTGAGGGTAGCTTTTGTTGCCTATTTTTGAGTGAGAGGTGGATTATTTCTGCTTTACTTGTGTCATAATGACTTTCTGATTCCTTTACTGACTTTAAGAGAGTTTAGAGTGGTTCTTTGAATGATTATTGATTAAAGTCGCAATATTGTTGCAGAGACGTATTTTTGAGGGGTATCTGTTTTGAAATAAATTATAAAAAAATATTTAGCACCAGGGGCACCTTAACCTACTCTAGCTTTGAAGGATTGATTACAATATTTGTTATGTTAAGGACGTCTTTATACTCCTCCCTGCAGCCTAAATAAAAGTTTGACAGCCTATGTACATGTACAAAACTCGTATTGACCATCAGCCCGCACTGACAGCAACAGCGTTAGTCTTTCCGTATTGTTAATTTCATTTCTCACTTCTTATCATCCAAAGAGTTCAAAATAAAAGGTAAACATTAAGCTCAGAATGCTATGTCAGTTAGAAATCTTTTTCATTGTAAAATAATTGAACCTTGTTACTGTATGAGCTTTGCAGTAGTTTAATTTTGACAGCTGCACAACAGACAGTAAATGTTTGAAAAAAGAAGAAGGAAATTTTCCTGTAGCAAATCTAATCTGCCTGTGGTAACACAGCGCTCATTTTATGAGGCCACATTTATTCTCATAATTGGCTATTTCCTGTCCTTAAATGTCTATTTATTCATGTCCGCCACCTTCTTCTCAGTTTATTGGCCCTGCGGTCACCACATTATCTTCCTCTTCAAAATCAATTGACATTTTATGAAAAGAGTTTGCTAGATGTGTAGTTTAGTGAGAGTGGCATACAGAACACGAGCTTGTCGCATTAAATAATCACCGTTAAAAGGAGAGTATTCAGTGGCTCACCTATATAGAGAATATATTGGTTTATTTCAATGTTATTATTGTTTTTCATTTAGAGAAAGGAACTGACAAAACATTACCCAGGGATGCTGTAAGTAGAGATATTCCAAATAGTACTTTTTCACAGAAATTCCGGTGCAGTGCAAGCTGGCATTACATTTGACGCAGACGTTGAATTTTGGGACGTGCTCAGAGTTGCAATCTAGGAAAGTTGAAACTTGTGAATTATACAGATTAAAACATTAAAACTTCTAAGCTGTGCACAGACTAATTACTAACCCTAAGGTGTTCTTGTTTTAATTAAAAGCTTATGGTCAGCTCCTTGCTAGCTCTTTGCTAGCAGGGATACTGTTTTTTCCTTCCGTGCTCTTTATTTTTAAAGACATTGCAATGCTCTTTCTGCTGTCTGGCACGTATGGAGCTGTTCTTCATTAGTTCAGTGTACAGTGCAGCCAGGGTTATTCAGAAGGGGATCAAGCAGGGCTGATGGGCTTCAGCCAATCGGCACAGTTATGAGCAGTCCCTGCTCATTACAACGTCAGACGTCTTATTATACAAGGAGTTGTGGCATCAGATTTTATCCTGGATGCCTGGATGAAGCTCTGACCCTGAGACATGCACAGCTTACTGCAAGAGAGCTGAGCCTTTTGGGTGGTGCTGGAGTCATGTTTTTCTATGCTCAGTTGTGCTAACTCCATCACAATTAATTAAGTCCACACAGGTTTCTTTTTTTTTTTTTTTAAGAGAGGATTTTTGCTGTTGTGAGATGAATGGTATCAAAAATGATCACATCAAAACTTAAGTTTATACAAGAGGCATAATTAAAAAGTGCAGTTTGTATCTGAAGCTGAATTTTTACAAGTTCAAGTAAGACGTATTGGCTAACCTTGTTTCTAGTGTCCATATGTTCTTTTTAGCATTGATCGTTCACATGCAAAACAGGTTGTAGCTTCAAAATAAAAGATGAAACAGTCAAGCAAGTGGCATGGGTTGAAGTTGAGGAGAAATCCTTCCAGAAGCTGGGAAGGAATTTCTACTGATTTTGGTTTTGCTCCAGCTGAATGCAAGTGAGTCAATGTGCTCGTTTGATGGGAAGAAAAACCGTGTGCTGATGGAGATCATTTGTTTCTAGGTGCCAGGTTGACCTGTCAACTCTGAGTAAAGAACAAACCCACAAGTTGGAGATGCCACTGGAGGAGGGAGAGGGATACCTGGTGTTGCTGGTCACCCTCACAGCCTCAGCTGCAGTCACTATCTCTGACCTCTCTGTCAACTTGCTGGAGGACCAGAAGGAGCGAGAGGAGATACTGAAGAGATATGTATGGAGTTCTCTTTTGCCCTTTGTCTGCAAAATGTTTGCTTATAGAAATAATAAATATTGGGGGGGGGGGTGTGTGGAATCTAAATATATCCCATATAGCCTTATCACATGCAACCAATGACAATTATTTAAACTTGCTACTGATCTTATCACAGTTGATAGGGGTAACATCACGATACGGCTACAAATCCTCTTTGTACAATAAGGTATTTTCCACACTGTAATTCTGTGATTCGATTTGATCATGTGACATAAAAAAGTAAATTTTACTGCCTTGCAGATAATTTTTACCAAGCATGACATAATAAGGGGTAACTTAGTGACTGTACAGTTTATAGTGAGTGTTTATGCCAAACGGTTGAAGGTGCCTAGAGTTTTTGGCTTTTTTTGACCATCTATAAAGAAAGCAAGAAACCTTATTTTTTGCCTGCACATTAGAGGCTGGGGCAGTGTTTTGTATCATCAAAATATGTGTTTTAAGCAACATTACCATTTCAAAATATTCTGAAGCAAATTATTTTCATTTCCCAGCATCCTCATATAACACAAAACCTCTGTAGTTTTATCAAAGCAACAGAGAGGGGAGCTCTTACTCCAGCATTTGCTAGTACTTAAATCACTAAAAGTAACTGTCTCACTACACACAGAGAAAGGGAGGGGGAAAAAAAAAAAGCTATTTCCACTTAAAATTACAAAGCTTTTATTGTACAATGCTGCCAGGTGTTTAGAAAGGCTTCTCTAGACACTCACCCATTAAACCAAGCTCTAACTAACAAAGAGCCGCTTAATTTTTTTTTTAGATTTTAAAATATTCCTATTCCATGACTGACATCCTTTCAATAACTGAATTTAATAAAGATGTACCTTATCAGGCTGTGCAGATAACATGAAGTGCTAGTACTAATGCCGTACAATATTCTTCAAACAGATTAGCAGGTTGTGCGCTTCAGCAAATTTATTCTGGCTATCTCCACTGAATCAGCTGTCTGCTAATGCTTGTACAACTTATACACCAATAGTGTTATCATAAACACAGTTTAATAGAGGTGACTTAGTGAGGCTAAACATAATATTCCTAAACCAACCGAGAGCTAAGGTATTGTGCACCATCTTTGAAAAATAATTACAATTAAAAGAGTTGTTGCACATTTTGGAATCCAGTCAGACAGTCTGTGGTTGTCAGAATAGATCTTTATAAATATAATAAATTTCTGATGGATACATTTTTGAGGTGACATACTTCTTGCTACCAAGCGCAACAATACCGTATTTCTGTGGATTATTGTGTGTAATGATATGGCTGTCAAGTGATACTGATGGTTTAGATAATTTAGTAGCAGTATCGAAACATGTTACGAGTGTGTATTATTAATCCGTGTTCCTTAATTCTCAATTTTTGGTCCCCAGTGTAAAGCATAATTATGTGGTGTAAGATTGATCTGTATATTCCGTTTCTTACATATTCATGGATATGAGTCTTTTCTTATATTTACATTACTGAATGCACTTGAAAACATTTATATTTTTGGAAGATTCTCATATCGCAGAGGCATGAATTTCTCATTATATGTTTTTGAAAATTGTTACATCGATATGCCTTTTTGCTAAATGTTACTATTTTTGTTAAAATGACTGGTGGACAGCAGAAGGAGGAAATGACAAGGATTAGCAGAATTCAGATAGTTTATTTTCACTGATGTTTGATTTGTCTTTGATATTCTTGTCTCTACTTCAGAACCGATACAAAGAAAGAGTACGCAATTAGCAGGATGTACTGTTCCCTGTGGAGTGGCTGTGTTTTGGGGTTTATTTTTTGTCCTCAAAAAATCTAGCTTCCAATTGAGAAATGTATTTTGCACCCTTTCGGCAGCCAAAAACAGTTAATGAGCTGACCTTGCCATCAGATCAAATAGCCTTGGAAAATGACTCTATTACTGTCATTTAACCATTTGTAGCTGAACATCAGAGCCTTACAAATTAAACAGGCATTACTGTTTGAACCATTATTTTACCACAATTGTCTGAAAAGATTAATTCCTTTTGGGGTGAGGAGGGGGGCGCATTAATGGGTACAGACCAAGAGAGATTGTATGACCTTTTCAGAACGGGTGTGCTGAACCTGCGGTCCCCCTTGTCACAGTTTAAAAACCAGAGGAGCTAGTTTAGAGAAGAAGTTGTTAGCATTCCATTTTTATTATGACATTTCACAGTCATCCGATTTAATGTCCCTTGACCAGATTGTCCACCGTGAGACGATGGGCTTGAAATGTTATTTAGAGCATTGATAAAAGGTGAGCCGTTCTAAGATGACAGCGAGTCATAAGGCTGGTGGTGTGACATTAATTTTCTCCATAACAGAGATGGAATAAGACGTCATGGTGACAAGCTGTCAATCAGTACTGGCCCCTCAGTGTATCTCGATGCCATAGGATGGGGTATTGCTTCTCCCATAATAGAGCTGAACTGAGATGCTCTCCCTGACAGCTGCTGCAGCCATACAGAAAATATATTATACAGCCTTTCATTAAAAAAATAAAGAGGACTCATCTCCAGAGCATTTCAATCTTTTCCTATCTATTGAGGGCTGAAAAGATTCACAGCAAATCACGGATTCCTCTGCTATGGAAATTTCAGGCTTCGGAAACCATGTGGGTTTTGAGGCCTTCGACAATAATCATAAATAGGAAGACAGCGTATCATCTGATAAATCATTACTTAAAGTTACGTATTTAAAGTAACGTATTGAAGTCGTTTGCTTCTCCCAGAGTCTCTGCCCTGGCATTGTGTGCACGTTCAGCAGTCCCCACAGTCACGATGCGCAGTAAATGAATCCAAGCCGGCTGACTTGCTGGAACTAGAAGTTCAAAAACAATTATTCTGTGGGATGTTAACAAAGGTAGTGCAGTGCAATACAGCACTGGTGCCTTTTTGCAGAGCGAGCTTACCAGGATGAAATTTGGAAACAGGAGACTGTGCGGCCTTGCAGGAAGGGAGGCGGTCACTTGGCTGGTTCTGTGTTTGGTTTTTGCTTTGTTTTCTTTCCGAAGCTTGGCGTTTGTTTCAGTCATTGGGAAACTTGGGCAGAACGTGGGAACGTTTTTGTAAATCCTGTCACTGTCGTTGTGGTATTAGAGCAGAGTTATCTCTGTTGTGGTACCAGTTCTGATAAGAAGCTTCCAAACCGTGATTGTTATTGTAATAAAGGAGGGATGGTGCCCACATGCTTTTGACTTGTAACAGTGCGGTCTGTAATGCCGTCTCTGCCACCCTCAGCTTGTAAGCACAGAAGCAGGGGGTTGAGTGTGTGCTGATTAAAGTTGACCATCATTATTTCTAAGCCGTATTGCTGATGATTACGATATCAGAAATGATAAAAATTTGTTAACCATTATCCTGTGATAGCATGAATGCATGTATTCATGTGTAGCTTGCAGGGTGCTACACTTAACTGGATTCCTCATTTCAGTATACCAAGATCAGATCCTCACTGTAAATAGTAAATGGTCAGTTGGGGCTTCTGAAATTAATACCAGAGTGTGATTTAACTGTTAGAATTGTCTTAATAAAAAGACAGGGATGCACATTATGTGTCTAATGGACAGGCATAAACATGCTGTAGTTTTTGCAAGCTGACATTTAATATTTCATTTAAGCAGCACCTGTGGTTTTCAGATTAGTAATGTTATTTGTTCTGCTTTTACATAACAGTCGATTTTGCCTTCATAATAAGTGAAATAATTATTGACTTGGTGTTTTACCTGATGTTTGCATTTTCTAGAAATCTGGACATTATCATAAGCAAGGAAAAGGTTTCACTTGCACTGCATTAAAATTTTAGAAAAGGCCACAGGCATTAAATGCATTAGTTCAGATTTTAAAATACTTCGAAATAAAGGTATGTGCTAATATTTATGAACAAGATTGCAAAAGCAGCCAAAAATTTGGCTACATAAATGGGTGTATATATATATGATTTAAATGGATTTGCAAATCTAATTTTAGTCTCCTCTTTTGGAGTTCCTCCCCTAGGCTGTCTAAAAGCTGAATGATAATGCCAGGTTTGTTGTTAATCAATTGTGGATTCAAAGTTGCATTCGATAGTCTATCATTTGAAGTTATGCAAGTTTTAAATTATATTCGAAGTTAGAGCTTGAGAATTTTGGCATATCACACTGAACTGGTGCAACACTCCCAGTTTGTTGCTTTTAGTTACTTGAAAAAAGAGCATCCACAGAATACACTTTCCAAGCAGCTTTCTAAAACTATGTTGAATGAATAAATGCAAGTGTTAGTCTACTCTTTAATTTTTTCTTCCTCTTTTTAATATATGTAGATACTGCAGAAATATGTGTTAAAAAAATAGATTTCTAGTTAAAGCTTTCTGCCATGAAATTGGAACCATCTTTTAATTCATGTTTTTAATGTTTTTTGCATGTAATTATTATGAAAACTATGAAGTTGTCATAATCCTCTTTTGAGTATTTTTGCTCATATTATTTTCAAGCTATATGCAAGCTTATGTACGGATACATGCTATATGCAAGCTTGAGTATAATGGTCAACTACAACAAAACTACTATTGGCCTGCAGTCACTGTTCAAAATATTATTGGGGCCATAAAAGGGAAAATGTGAACATGGATCTCACAAAAGTATTCAGGGAGAGGAAGTGCTTTATTGTTTGTAATAATTTCGTTAATATGCTACTATCATTTAAAATTTTCATGGACAGTTTCTGTACTATTAGGAGATTAATTCAGTAGAGTTGCTGTTATATTTAATCATTGACATTTTAATTTTTCCTTTGCATTTTTCATTGGTAAGTTATAAGTTGCAAAATACTGAAAGAAACACTGACAACATTAGACAGAATTGCACTAACATATCTGGGCTAGGGAGGAGACTATTATTATTGCTTTTGGTTTGTCTTTTTTGCAATGCAGAATTATTTTTCTTTTTATTATCTTTTAGAGTCCAATGACGATGTTCCATAACATGAAGGATGTGGGATTTCTTCAGGTGAAGGTCATCAGGGCAGAAGCACTGATGGCAGCTGATGTCACAGGCAAGGATTCATTTCATTTCTGAGCTAGTAAATACCACAGTAAAACTGGGCCTTCCTAGAAGTGGAAAAAAAAAATGTTTAAACCAAAAGTTTATCTGAAGATTATTGTCTGTTTGCATAGTCTTACCCTTCTGCTCATTAAGGAAAAAAATCCACAGACAAACAAAACTTTTGTAATCAAGGCAGCAGTTCATTCTAATGATAGCAGAGCCCTACATAGTTTATTTCTCAGAAGGGTGAAATATACGTTTTTCTCTATCAGAGGTCCTGAAAAAAATACATAGAAAAAAACCTTGTTTTTCTAATAGATAAAAATATACCAAATTATCTAAATTAAAACTGAATTCCAGAGGAGAAGGCAAATGAAAGATACTTTTTCAAAGTTGTTGCCAAAAGAACTGCTAGATATCTGCCAGATATTTAGCAAGGCTGCTTTTGGTTTCAGACATTTCAAATAAATGCAGTTTCCTGTAACTACTACTTATCTATTTAAGAAGGGAAAGAAGAAAGTCTTTTTTTATTTTCTATTTTATGTGATATAAGCTGAGTGGATAATTTAATCTTTTACTTTTCAAAATAAAGTATTTCAGCCATACTGACCATATTTCTCCAGAAATGTCCAAGTTATCTCCTTTAAGTACAATCACCTTCACACTGCACAAGTTGAATGGAGCAAAATGAGCTGCTTCTGTGTCAGAAAATAGCCATCTCTGCTTTTAAAAAAAAAAGGAAAAAAGGGAAACTATACTAATCTAGCTGTTTCAACTGCAATTTAGACATAAATGTTCTGTTACAGGAGCAGATGTGATATATAGCAACATACTTTTTAGTATTTTTTTTGTAAATTAGCATGAGTACCAGTATTTCTTTTTTTCTCAGATGAGGTAACAGAGCAAATATTTTATTGCTGAAACTGATCATCCAGTTTGTGGCACGCAAAATAACAGATTCTATTTTCAGGGAGGTTGGAGAAATGCTTCTAAAGATTCCTCACTCTGCTTTGACCTTATAATCCAATGTGGTCTGAACAGAGAGAGAGATTAAGTTATTCAGGGGCAAATGGGATAATTCAGTCCCTGACCTCGTTCAGTCTTCGACTTTTCCAGATCAACATGTCATTTGTGCTGGTTGAACAAATTTTTTGGAAATACATTTGATTCAATTAAAGATGTACAGAGCTACCAAAAATTTTCAGACATTGCGTTTATAACGACGGTCAGGACGATGAGGAACACCACTGAATACCTTCCTCTGTGCCCCACACTTTGTTCAGAAAAAACATTTATACAGCAGATAGATATGTTTTGTAAGATGGCGGTGCAGACATTACAGACATCATTGTGTATTTGGGGCAAAAATATATGGTATTTTGAAAAGTGGTCAAAGGAGTTTTATTAACTGCTGTAGTAATTTATAGCTGTTTTTAGTAACTTGTGGATGTGTATGTATCATTCACTTCAGATTAAACTTTGGTAATATTTAGAAATAACTCAAAGTAGTTACTTGGTGATTGTCAATAAATCATCTTTGCAGAATTGTGTAAAACTTGACCCTCCACCTTTACTCAACTGTACAATGTTTATTAGTCAGTGTGGAGAGCGCTGTCATCAGAGATATAACTTAAACGACTAAGTATTGCTTATGTGAATAAAAGCTAAGGACTAGTTTGCTCCTCTTACTGTATCATTTTTTCAGAGTTAATCTTTTGTCCTCCCCTGAGTCTGAAAAGTAGCTGAAACACCTGTATAGTACCTGTGTGGTTTGCTCTGTTTCCTGTCTGCTGAACGTATCCCATTTCACTTTCAGGAATCTTTTCATGTAAAGTAATAAATCAAGATTTATTAGTTTGAGCTGAATGGATTTTAAAAATCCTTAATATTCCGTCATTAAGCATAAGCATAGACGGAAAAAGATTTCTGTAATCTTTTAAGTAGTCATCAATCTTACTACAGTTGCAAGGATTTTTTTTTCCTTTCAAAATGTGAAATTTTTCTTTTGTTACCATACATTCATTGAGCAGCATTGTAATACTGTATTAACTCTCTGTGAATAAAGAGCAATTGAGACTCCCGTTGAATGAATGAGTAAAAAGCACAAATTACTTTTTAATGAAACCCTCAATTCTTCTCCTTTCCACAGAAAGCCCATAGCCTTGTTCAGCTGAATGCTCCTACAGTAGGTCACTTCAGTTAAGCCCCTAATAAACTGTTGATAGTCGAGGGCAGTTTTTTCTCTAGTCTCAATAGTCCGGTGTTGGACAGTGCACTTGAAATCATTAAGGTTAGTAGAGATTTTTTTTTAAAAAAAGAAGAGAGAGAGAGAGACTAAGGGTGGTGATTCAGGCTTCATACACATACGCATGTGTTGCACAAGATGCTGGGGGGTGCTGAAATTTAAGTGATGTTGTGGGCAGGGGAGCAAGTGGGCTCTATCGATTTGGAAACGGGACACTGCTCGAATGTGCCGTAACTGGGGCTGAAAAACACCCCAGAAAAGAATAAAGTGAGACTTATCCTCACTCAGCCTGCTTGCAAGGAGGTCTAGGAAAGGGAGAGCCGCTGAGGGGTTGAGCAACCTTGACTTCAGGGAGAGCTGAAAACCAGGGCATCTTCTGGGACCAGGGCCTTCATGAGAACTGCCTGGTCTGTGAAGGTGTTTTCCCCTGAAAAACAGTGTCTTTCCATGGTCAAAACACAATTTTAGGGCTTCCACCAATGCAGAATTATGATCTGTTGGAAATTGTGGTCATAACGAATACACCTTACTGGAAAATACATATGTATTTTTAATACGTGTTTTTGAAACTATATTTAACAAATGGAAAGACACTGCGTGTGTTGGTTACTTTTTCCTTCTCTTATCGAGAAGAAGATTTCATTTAAATCTTCTACTGCGTTTTAGCTATTCAGTGGGAGATTGTTTTCTCCCTAAATCCTCAGCTAAAAGAACTTATACTTTCCCGTTTCCCCACATCTTTGCTCATTTGTGGTTCCTCTGGAGGAGGGGCAGACCTTCTCGAAGGAGCCCTGGCATAGCAGTGTGAGTGCCTGCAGTGACGTCCTTTTGCATGAAGAAATGTTCTGATGGTGCGAGAGAACGTACAGTGTAGTGGACTCATGACGTCAGTTGGCCTCTGAAATTAATACATATTCTGCTCACCTAACCCAGATGGGTTTGGAAAGCAGTAGGTAGTCCCTTCATCATGACATAGTGCCGGTTTAGGCGATGGTCTGATGAGTGTGTTTCTTCTGCAGCAAAATTCAGTATAGATGGGTCATGGTAAGAAGGCTGTGGGCTTTACCAGGGCAGATGTGTTCCTCCTTTTCCCTGTACAGCAAAACAAAATTCAAAACCTCTGCCTGGTTATTGGGGAGAAGCAAGCAGGGTGGGAAAAGATGTGCCACAGGATTGGTCAACTTTAGCAGAAGTACTATTATCTTCAGGAATAATAGTTAGCAACTCAGATTCATTAGCAGAGCAAAATCCAAGCTCCGTGCGACGGCCTGCCTGGAAAACAGTTTGTTTTGCTGTCTTTGGGCTCTAATTAAGACGTGTTCAATCCGAGCCCCCTGGCTCCCCTCTCCCCCTGCCCCCACCCTGCTCACTGTGTCACAGACCGGCGATCAGACGCTTTCAGATGGTCCAGCCCATGACTTTGACCTTCTGCGCGGTCCGGCGTTCCCTGGGGAACCGTTCAGCTCATGAGGTCTGATTTCACACTTCCAGGATGCCTCGGCTCTCCGAACAATGACAGGGAGACAAAGCCCTTTAGAGCGGGCCGCATGGGGACTTGTTTAAATTGGAAACTAGAGAGGAGTCAAGGAACAAGGTTACAGGCTACAGAATAGTGCTTTTAATAAAGAGCTCACAGCTCTGGTTCAGCTCAAAGAGGGCTACCTCTGTACAATTAATTGAGACATTTATCTGGAGCATCTTAGGCCTCTACTTTCTCACAGAATTATGTGATAAATACCAGCTAAGAGGCAAATGAGATGTGCATGAAATGAATTTTTAACACTTTGATTACTGTGTCTCCAGTCTTCATTAGAAGTAAATTTATTTGTATTTCTGACCTCATTATTAATAAATTGTCTATGGTTTTTTTGGGTACCGAGATTTCAGATCCCAGTATATCAGACAGTTTTTACTAAGGAGCTCGGTGATATTTAGGTTTACAGTCAAAGGCTTTTCAGGCTTGTCCTCCTCTGAAGAACAGAAACTAAGCATAGAAAATAAGGCAGGTTTTTTTTTTTCTTTTTCAGTTTTATGTCTGGAATTCAGCCTCTCTTCTAAGAAAATTCCGTGTTGAAATTTTGATTAAAGTATGTGAAAGTAGGATGAAGATACCAAGATGGCTGAATGCGTGGAATGTAAATGATTTTTCTAAAATCTATTCTACTAAAACGCCCTAATATCCCATGTGCAAAAATGGTCTTTGAAATCGTTCTTCAAACGCTAGGAAATGTCAGAGTGATGTACACAGATGTTAAAATCACAGAGATAGGGAAGCCCATGCATGTAAAACTGAAGGAATAAATTCAGAGACCCTTTAGAAATATAGTTCCAGAAGTAATTTACTCTGTCAAATAGTACAACTAGATTTCAATGTACACTTGAATCACCTTCACAAAGTACAGAAGTCTACCAGGTGGGCAGTGTTCTATGGCAGATAAAATCTCACCTGGTCCTGCCGTATAGGTTACCTGAAGGCATTGGTCTAATATCGTGTACTGCAGAACTACTTTTTTTAAAGAAAGCAGCAGTTTTAGGAGTAATGGCAAAATTTAGATTTAAAATACATTTTTGGTTCTCTGTAGCATTTAGAATTAAATATACAGCAAAAAGATGACTTGTGATTATTATTTTTTTTTTTTTTTCTGTAAATATTCTGCAGAAATGAGTTTAACTTGGTTGTGGCACTACACTGAATCGCCTGGTAAGATACCTTGTACATTTGTGATAGCGGTCCGTTGCAACATGGTTGCAGCAGCACTGTTAAAGAGCAATTACCATTTCCATTTTAAAGATGGAAGACTAAGAAAGGTTAACTGACTCAGCTAAGGCCGACAGAGCAAGTCCTTGTCAAAGCTGGCGTTTGGCTTGGGTCCTGTCCTTAATCCATTAGATAAGGCAGCTTCTCATGCTATTGAGCCATTCCTCCTCCTGGCCAAAGGTCAGCCTGGCTGCTCTGTTGCCAGCAGCTGGCTAGCAGGGAGCTTGGAACAACGCTAGTGGCATTAGCGTCTGCATGAGTGGCACTGCCCCCCAGAGCCATGAACTGGTTGTCATGTCTTCCCCCAAAATAAAGGCCTTTTTGGCTGTGGGGACTTAGATCCATAATGGACAGGCATGGCCAGCGGTAGGGGAGAACCACAAGAGCCCGTGAAATATTCAAACAATATTTTCAGCTTTCATAACCATGTTAAACTCGGCTGAACTTTGCGAAGTTGTGGTTTGTGGACTTGACTTTTAAAAGTAGAACTGGAATTGAGATCTCCAATTAAATTTTTAAAATATCCAAGACATTTTTAGTAGTTTTGGTGAATCTAGTTCTTTTTGGATGATGTAATTTGAACAAGGTAAAAATTCATGTAATGCTTAATTTAGAATAAAGTTAACAATTTGCTTAAAATCGTTTCATGGTCTAGCCAGTGCTGGAGCTGGCTTCCTGTCAGTTTATATAACTTTATGGACTGGTCAATGGCAGATAAATGTTAAATGCCAGTCTATCTTTAGCCTACCAAATGGTTCCTTTTGTTGAGAAAACTGTTGAAGAAACAAACCCAGGACACTATTTGTATCTCTGGATATGTACCAAAGCAATGCATGCTTTCTATAACCGTGGTAGAAAGTATCTCCACAGGGCTCATGAGGAGTTAGCCCCATGTTATCTGATGTCCCTTGCAAGTTAATCAAAGTGCAGTAAGTTTTTCAGGGGACAGGTAGGTCTGCCATATGCTTCTTGGCTTGCACCTACTCTAAAAAGCAATTGCAACAATGGTAGTTTCTTGTAAGAGTCTGTGGTACCTCTGATTAAGAAAGAAAGAGTCATTCTACAATGACTGATGATCTTTCTGATTTTTTGTTTTCTTTGCTACAAGCTGGATTTTCAAAGATTGAAAACAGAAAAGCATGATATTTATGACTGTACACAGGTGTTTCTTTCCTGTCTAAAACAGAGTCATCTTAATGTATAAAATATCGATGTTGACATATGTTTGTTTACTAAAGTCTCCTTTTTTACAATACTAACCAAATAATATGCAGATGACATGCGGTTTTCTGGAGACAAATGCATGTATTTAATACAGTTTTATAATAAAAGGACATTACAGTTTAGCTTGTACAAAACATGACAAGCAGGAAATGTAAATTTCAGCTTTGATAGCTTTTCATCAAGAAAAACTCCAATTTGTGTACAAGTGCAGCTAGAAAGTGAGTACAGAAGTGCAATTATGTTGAATTGAAGTCCCTGTTTGGAAGAATTGCAGGGCTCCAAAATCATTTTTACTGGGGAAGCAATCTACCAAGAGTCAAACATTTTTTTTGGACAACTTCCCCCTCAGGGACCGTTGAAGGACTTACCTGTTTAACTTGCCCCAAAATACGAATTATACTGTATTGCAGTTTGACAGCTCTAATATTCAGGTAAAGTTCATATTTATACAAACAAAAGATACTTGCGTCTGAATTGGTCACAAGTCATTCGATCTCTTGTGAAAAGGCAATACTTTCAGAGTTGAATTTGAGATGAAGCCCAATGTTCTGTTGTTTCAACTACCGACTAGACTTCCAGAACCTGGAAGATGGGCTGCAGTGGCATGTGCCTGAGACCCCAGCCCTAGAACATCAGTTCATAAAGGTTCACAAGCCACCTAACACCTCTGGTGCTTGCTGATGAATTCCAGCATAGCAAGCCAGCTGATCTGCGAATGTGGAAGTCTTGTGGTCTTTGAACTGATGGAAAGGGCCTTTCCCAAAGTTTTCCAAGAGAAAAACACAGCACAACTGGTAGGCAGTGTGGTGCTGTAGCTACTTGAGAAGAAAACTCAGAAGTTAAAATTGTGTGGAGGTTGAGGGTTTGTTGTTTTGATTTTCTGAATATTTTGAGAAGCAATTAAAAATTTTCAATATTTAGATGTCTTTTCTATGATGAAAAAGTATATTTTGTATACTTGCAGGAGAAAAGTTGTTCCAGTGGCCAACCTTCTGAGCTCCAAACTTAATTTCTTTTGTGAAGAACTTCCTGGGCCGTGGGGACTTTGAGTTTTGAAGCAAATAACAAATCAGACGTCTCTAGTTCCTGGTTAGCTTCTCTTGCAGTTTAAACCACTGTTGTAGTGTTTGTCTGGTTTGAGCTGGTGGGTGCATCCAGGGGCATGTGGTAATTCTGAGAAGTAAGGTGACAAGTACAAGACTAACTTTTTAATTAATGTTTGTCTAGTGTGCAGTGTGAGGGACACAGTCCTGATTGAAGTAGAATACTTCACTTCGATCTAAGTAACGTAATCTCAGTTTGTGCTCCCATCTCGCCCGCTGTTGAAAGATTAAATGCAATAGAGGATAGCACAAACAATGATATTTGGCAATATGTGGCACGATGAATAAAATCAGAAGCTTCAAAAGATAGTTAGTCCTTTCTTTTTTTTTTTAAATGGGAGCTTGCATTACAAAGTAGAATTCCTTCTAGGGGACATTCTGAAGTAGTCCAAGTCTGTAGCTGATAAAGGGGAAAAAAGGGTGAGGAAGATACGTCAAAAGAGAAGCTACTCTCCCTTCCAGATTATTATGCGTGTTTTGTAAATCAGCACTTTATTTCTGCCGTTTCAGGAGCCCTTAAGACTGTACAAGTAGAGTCCAAAAAGCATGAGACGTTACAGCAACAGAATGGATTAATGAGATTTGTTTTATTTCTTGCTGAGGTTTACTGCAGGTTGATTTCTGCAGTGGGAAGGTCTACTTCACTGGTTTTACTAGCTACTTGTCTCACTAATTCCCTCAAACAGTGCTAGTTATGACAGTGCTGGTACCACTGGGGTCGTGGGATTACTCAAAAAAGTGCTGGTTTCGGTGGTGCTGGGAGCATGCTTGTGATGTGTAAGTGCCTTAAGCAGGTGGTGGGTCATCCTACTCTTCTCACAGCACTGGGTGCACGTTTAGGGCTGTATTCAGAAAGCATTTGTAGGTGTCATAGAATCATAGAATGGTTTGAGTTGGAAGGGACGTCAAAGATCATCTAGTTCCAACCCCCCTGCATGTCCTCCTGCTCAATAGAGTTAAGTACCTCCAAAGTCACTGGAGCAGAAGCTGGAGGCCTGCAAGAGTCAAGGAGCAGGGAGCTTGTTGAAAAATCCTCAGTAGACACAGGGATGTGAGTAGAACTTCTTGACGTGTGACAGGTGACACACTGTGATAGACGACAGTTGTGATTCAGTCTATAGTGAAAAGCATCCTTGTGGTAACAACATAATTTAAAGTGATGTAACTGAGCTTAGGCAGCACAAGTCTAATGCATGGTTTTGAAATGTACTTTTAGAACTGCTAGATGGACAGCACATACTCTTCTGAACTCACGTGGGTCTTTTTTATAAAAACGAGGAAAGCCATTTAGCTATCTCTTCCTTGAAATTGCTGGTTGCATTAACGAGACAGAAGTTGTCCAAGGCTACCTTGATTAGAGTATTGTGCTTAAGATTCGGGTTTTGAATAGTATCATGATGAATATCTGTTTTAAGTTCCTGGATTTCCTTGGTCCTTCTGGAAACCAAGGAGACCTAAGGATGCTGTCTTTTAAAATTTTAGCGCACTCTTAAGGCTTTCATTGGGAATGATCCCATTATTTTGAACACTCTTGCAATGCAGCAGGTTGCCATGGCTGTCAGTGAGAGTTAAGATTGCAGTTATTCTTTCTAATAATGAGAACTTGAAAGATGACAGATGGATGTGAGTTGCACCAAGTACTTGTGCATTGCTCTGGCTTTGTCTTTCTGGATCATGTTCGCTTATTTGGGTTGGTATCCAAACAACGTTTGCACATACCATATGTTTAGCACATCAGCGAAAAGTGTTGCTTTTCAGATACCCAGCTTGGTTATGAATGTTTTAGCATATGGAATAAGTGCCCATAATCGATGGTGAAGGGCTTTGCATATGGGAACTTCATAGCCTCCTCATATGGTAAAAACAGTATTCCTTAGTAGAGATGTTCATAGCCAGAAAACTTCTACTTGTCAACCATGGTATTTGGGCCTTCTCTTGTACCATATCACAATATTTCCTCTTCTCAAATCTAGTCTCAAACTGTTTTCAGGTTATGGGGGAAGGAGACATGAAATGTTGAGTATGAGAGGGGGATTCTTTTATTTCTGAAAGCCGTTTGTCTTTGATTTGATTGAGGACGTCTGTGATTGATGTTACATATTATTTAGCTTTCTTAAGTGGATTGATATCCATATAAATCTATAAGGAGGGTCATTGAAAAAGTGCATGTCAACAGATGCAGAAAATAAATGAATGTAGTAAATACCTTCTCTTTGTTTACAGAAGATAGCCTTTAGTCACTGCAGTACATTTTCCTGTGTCTCTATACCATTAATAAGCACAAATCACATTGTACCATCATACGTGAATGTGATTGATGATACTTTAAAAAAGGAGATAAAGCAGTATCACCTAGCTCACCTGCTGTGTCAGTTCTGCCTTGTTACTTAACAGTCTTCTGGGTGTCTCTTTTTCAAATACTGAAACCTAACAAACTTAAACCAATATGAATTGTTTAAGTTTCTTACCACCTTTTAGGCTTGTGAGGTAGAGAACATTGAGATGTGTGATATATGCATCTCTGCTGACTAATGAATTAATCATTTTTCAAGTGTAATAGGAAAAATTCAGTGGTATATTGTTTTTCGAAGGGGGTAAACATGAACTCTAACTGTAATTCGCAATGTGTTTAAAACAATTATTCTTTATCATTAAAGTTAATAATATGCACATTAACCTCTGATGTAGTCTGAATCAATACTGCAGTTTGGGAGATGTGACCCCTGGACAGCTTTGTCTAAATATTGATTTCATTGTCACTTGTATAAGGTATGAAACAAATTACATGCCTCCCTAATATCATTAATGTAGCCCCATTGAGCTACTCAATTTATGGCTTCCTATAATGCATGACAAAGCATTATGGGGTTATCGAAGACATTGTGAAATACAGTTGCTCAGTGTGCTAGATTTGATTGTGGAAGGCCAATGCCAACGCTCAATAACTTTCAGAAGCTTTACTGCCCAAAGAAAGTCCAGAGTCAAGAACGAGCCACTCTGTAGTATGCAACTCGGTTGTTAATTTCCATCAGACAAAGTTCCCTTGGGTTCGGGGAGCAGCAATTTATTTTACGACTTTCTACTTACGTATTTGTAGCCTTACATGAAAATAATACATACACTTGTGTTCTGTGCCAAAGGCAAAGTTTGTTCTCTTCAATTACTGGAGGTAATCAAAATAGGTAGGAGGAATAGCATCTCTCTGTCTTGGCCAGCATTTGTAGAGGTTGTCATTACTGTCATAATTTGAAATATGAGTTAAATAATTTACTCAACACTATGATTTCTTCCCTTTATTGCCTCTTTATTGCAACTGTCTTCTCACCGTGCCCCTCATGTTTTCATTACTGCTCCTTCTATCATAGCTGTTCCTCAGATATTCCTCACAACACCTTCTTACCCTTCCAGGAAATTTCAGGTTGCCCCGAAACCCTGGTGATACCAATCTTCCCTTCTTTTGCTTCCTCCCTCTTCTGAGAGCTCCTTTTTTCACACAAGCAAACTGTTGTTAAGCATGAGATTCAGCTGTCCTGAATTTCTGAAGATTTTCCTTCTTCTTTCCAAATACAAACCTTGGCCTCATGGATATCTAAAAAAAAAGCTCAATGTAAAGTTTCATGTCTTCCCCGTAAACTTGCAGTCAGGATGATTTTTCTTGCTCTTTGCTTGATATCTAAGCACTTCTCACCTGCAGCCATTGGCTGTAAGCTGCTTATTTCACATTTAGGGGCACCCCCACACACCCACTTCTTTTCCCCATTCTTTTTCTTTATTTAAAAAAAAAAAAAAAAAAATTTACTTCCATAGTCAGTCTAGGATATCACTTCCATTATCTACATATTACATTTTCAAAGCAACATCTTCATACTTTCTCCTGTGGTGGCTTCCATGCTGAGGAACCTTCTTGTAAATATATGCAAAGCTACTTCATTGTGCTTTAATGTATACAAAAATCCTAACCACGATTGAGCTTCTGCTGTGCTGAGACTACAGCCCATCGTTCCAGCTGATATCGTTTCATTGTTTAATTGTACTTGCCCATTTTCTCTGTGTTAGGCTTTTATCTGAGGCTGTCTTTAAGGCTTTTTGATTTTGGGGAGAGGATTTGTACAGCGTGAAACATGTAGGGCATAGTAATCTTTGGATAAGTATCATAGGTGCTATGTTATTACAAATAATATGGAATAATACATTTCCTACATATCAAAATGCTCTAATTATGTTATCATTACAGTCAACGTAGGATTGGCACCATTGAAGTAAAGTTCTCTTAGCTGTCTCAGAAGGGTGCTTGGCACCTTTTAGGAACATGCTGTTTTTTCATCAGAAAAGTCTGTATGGTGATTTTTTTCCTTTTCTTTTCTTTTCTTTTTTAAAGACAAAAAGGATGTTCTTTTGGTGAAGAACGTTAACAGATTACGAAGATGAACAGCCTGTTATGATCATCTTGAATATAATGTAGACCATAGGACTTCCCTGAATTAATTCCTGAGAGAATTAGAATGCAGCTTAGGAAAAGAAAAAAGAAAAACCACCTAAACTAATTTTTATTTAAACCTTGCTCGCGATGGGTTTTCTTAGTTCATAAATTTTGTTCCAAATTTTCTCTTATAGGTAAAAGTGACCCATTTTGTGTAGTTGAATTGAACAATGACAGACTGCTGACACATACTGTCTACAAGAACCTCAATCCGGAATGGAACAAAATCTTCACATTGTAGGTGTTTGGATTTTTTTTTTTTTTTTTTAAGGTGGGATTGGTGGGTTCTTTGGAGGGTGTGTGTTTAAGGGGATGTACGTGTGAATCACAGATACCTACCGCTGATTCAGAAGAAAGATAGTGATGTCCTGTTGATATTTCTAAACCAAACAGCTCAATACTTTTTTGAGGATTAAATATATTGAAAAAAATAGAGAAAAGCTGCTGTTTTAAGGTAAAAAAGCAGGATCTGTTTCTTAGAAACCAGGTATGAGTAATGCTAAGCACTCCACACTCCTGCTAACTTCAGAGAGTTTCAAGAGCTCGTCATACTAGATTTGGCCCTAAGTTTTGGGTGAAAAAAAGGATATCGTGATTATGACCTGCATTAAAATGTGATAGTTAACTTTAATAAACATTAGGTAAATATATAAAGGAAGGAATTTCAGATGCATTTATACTTCTCTGAATTACAATCCTTGGACTTTCCATTTGTTCTTCTCATTTACCAACTACATTTCTGACAATACTGTCTAGTATCATAATAGTGCAATGCTACTATTGGATAAAATCCAATCTTAAGCATTTAGTTTATTGGGAAGTGATGCAATTCAGATTTTTTTATCCGTCTTGAAGGCATTTAAAGTCTCTGAAAAACTAGAAAAAAATATTCCACAAACAAAATCTTGCTGTTATTTGTCTTGCTTAGTTGCTGCTTTCTCCCTGCTTCTCCCTATCTGACTGCAATGTGACACCAATGAGTCAAAAACTGATCAGTTGCAAGTTTCTCTGTTGCTGAAATCAGCTAACAATCCACTGTGAAACCGGTAGAACCTTTAGCTTTGTGTATATTTACTTCACTTTGTCGTAAATGAAAATTCTGTGTTTTGCCCTTGATCTCAAAACAGTCTGATTTTAATTTTCTTCCCGCTCCCCCTCCCCCCTAAATTTGTCATTCATGTATTTGGCATCTGTAGCTTTTCTTGCCCTGCAGTGAGATCTCAGGAACCAACTGAGAACAAAAGAAAAAAGTCTCACAACAGTTTTACTTCTCAGTAGCTTATTAACTTATTTCTCCTTTATGTAGCTGCAACAACACACTAAATTCTTCATTAATTTCTTTTTAATTATCTACGAATAGAGCCAATAACTAATCAACCTCTACTGCTCGACAGTGTTCTCTGCGTAAGAAGTTGCCTGCTTTTGTGGAGAACAAAAGACTGATCAAGAATCAAATAGAAAAACTCAAAAGGCCTTCAAGGAGAGTTTTCACCTCTCTTCTGTGTATATTTGCATTATTTTGTTTACCCTCAGATTTGTTAATTAATTTTGGGCTAGCGATCCAGTTTCGTCTGGAGGTGTATGTTTTACTGAAGTTAAACTGCTTTGCTTGAATTCACATTTCCTGGATCAGCCATTTAATCAAAGATGAGTTCTCTCAAACAATGCTGGGTTTTTTTTCTCTGAATAAGGAATGTGAATTTTTCACTTGAGAGTTTACAGTGTACAGTGACATTTCTTGTGCATGGTGTTGGAGTGTTCAATAGCTCGCAGGGAAAAAAACAGTAGTAACTTAAAAATGCATTGTTTCATATTGCTTGTTTTAAATTTGCTGTGATGACTGTTGTATATTTGTAATTAACGAAGGATTTTAGAATTCCAGAGCTTCTTCTCTGCGCAAAGATGTGTTCCTGGGGCTCGTAATCGTTTTCAGTTACAAACCTACAAATTTTGCAGTGTTTGCAGCGAGAATTGCTGCAAGGGTGGCAGGTTAGGGATGCTCTTTAAAGGCTCCAAGTAAATCCCCTCACGCGGCTCTGCACCGGCTTTCCTCCCAGCTCCCGCTGCGCAGACCCCAGGTAGGAGATTTAAAGCAACATCCTTCGGAAAACTTCTGCTGGGAAAGCCTTGCCAGGAGAGCACACAGTCGCCACAGCCCTCAGAAAGCTTTTCGGTGTACGGAGAGGTGCCTCATCTGCTTAAGTTCTGTTCTCTGCCATGGCTTGGGAGAATAGACGAGTATCTGATTTTGCTGACCTTTCACTGTTCCTGTCCTTGGTGCCTGCTGGTGTGGGTGACTTCTCCTCTCTTCTGTGTGTGCTTCTCCCTTTGTAGCAATATTAAAGACATCCACTCGGTGCTTGAAGTGACAGTTTATGACGAAGACCGCGATCGGAGCGCTGACTTTCTAGGCAAAGTTGCTATACCGTTGCTGTCTGTAAGTTTCGTTCACCTGACATAGCGCTCTGTATTTTTCCTGCTGAAGGGGAGGGAAAGGGAGAGGGAAAAAAAAAATAATAAAAAAAAAGATTTGCAGCTCTGTGTCTGTCATTTCTCAACCAAGGTCTGTAATAAGAACACTAAAATTTTAACATACTCAATTCACGGCCATGTTGAATCCCATGATAGTTAATTTTTCCTGACAGACTCGGTCCTGGTAATGAACAGGTACTTGTCAGACTTGCCACAGTTGTTTTGGGTTCTCTGTCAGTTTCAGCAGCTGGGGGTCAGGGGTCAGCGGGGGGTATTCAGTGGAGACCGCGAGACAGACGGCTGTCATGTCCTTTTCCTGCAGATTCAAAATGGTGAACAGAAAGCCTACGTCTTGAAAAACAAGCAGCTGACAGGGCCAACAAAGGGGGTCATCTATCTTGAAATAGATGTGATTTTTAATGCTGTAAGTCTTAACTTTGGCTTTTTTGTACTGCTAAAGAGTTCAGTTTCGCGAAAGCTTTTGTTCCTGATTTGTAGAGAATTTCTGTCATTCCTCATTTTCTCTAAACCTTGATGTATACTGCAGAATACTCTTCTGCCACTGCCTGGCACACCCACTCTTTTTGTTGCTGCTACCGCGGCTCTTGCTGCTAATGCGAGGAGCAGCAACTCATGGCTCTGTGCACGGCTCTGCGCCGCGGGCTCGGCAGCCCTGACTTGGAAACTTCGTAATTTTTGCAAATAGAAGCATGTGCTGTTAGGAAGGAGCGAGTAAGCCTGAAATATTGACACACGTTTTAATGCGTAGGTGAAAGCCAGCATACGAACCTTAATGCCCAAAGAACAGAAGTACATTGAAGAGGAAAACAGACTGTCTAAACAGGTAACGAGTAAGGAAACGCTAATCCTTTCCGAAAGCCTTAATATCAAGTGTGCACACCCAAATATCTGGTATCGTACTGCGGAGGGTAAAGAATAACATTTTCATTACCTGTTTACAAAAGAATACGATAGGTCAGAAAAGGCAGAAACAAAATACACGGGTTTACTGTGTCCCCTCTATAAATTGCAGCTTAATTTCCATGAAATACGTGAATAAGAACACAGTTGAAACCATCAGGTTCCACACATATCAGATTATAGCACAGGTGCATGTAAACCAAGTCTTGCATAAATTTTTGCTGTTAACCTTGACCCGAAAGATCTCAATTTGTTGCAGAGTAGAGAGTCTTTCAGCATTCTTTTAGCCAAATTTTAAGTAAGTTAGGCAAGTAGGCTTTGAATCAAAGGTGAAAGCAGACTAAAACTCTTAACTACTTTTGAGAGTCCTGTGGGTAGGGAATGTCTGGACCCGTTTTCTTTTTTCTCAGGATATTTTTGCCATTCGCAGTTTTAATCTTTTGGGAAAAATTATTTAAACACACATCTTACCTTTTTCTCCACTTGAACTACTTGTGATTCAGTTTTTCATGTTCCACAAATGATGTATGTTATATGGAGAGAACTGGGCTTTTGGCTGGACTGTGGGAACAAGACTTCCGTTGTTTGCAGTGAAAAGGCAAAGGTCTTGAATCTGATTTTTATTTTGCTGAAAGCTTATAGACTTGAGCTTAATTTAAATTATCTGCTGGATGAATTTTGTATCAGTCGTGCGATGTATTTAATTAAAAAATATTTCAAGAGGTGGAATGCTGCTTTCCTTACTGTTGTGAATAATGCAGTTACTAAAGCTGCATTTTGCACTGCTATCCCTGCAAAGGAGCAGCAAGGCCTTTTATTGAAGCTTCATTCTTCTCCCCACTTTCATAACAGAAAATAGCATTGTGCTTTTTGCAGATGGCAGGAGAGGTAAACTTTAAATACCCACTTTGGGTTGGGTTTTTTTAGATTAACTTGCACAAGATACCCCACCACAATACCACTTAGGGGATGAAAAAAAGGGAATCTTTATGTGTGACTGATGTGGTTGCATTTTGAAACATCCACATTTTTCAAGAGCGAGCATGTCTTACCTACCTAACATTTTCTCTGCTATCCAGTACACAAATTAACTGATTCACTGGTTTATTTACTTTTTTTGGTCAAGTGAATTGCTGTTTTAGAGGATTTAAGGGTATTCTCTTGAATCAAAACCCAGCACTGTTATATCCCATCTCTCTATGGGTTGAATGTGTGCAGTTAAAGTTACTTCGATATATACTTTAAAACGTGGTTGAAGTACATCACAGCAGACAAATTTGTTACAAATAAAGGAAAAATTGAATGTAAAGGGTGCAGGTGATCTTAATTAGATTAGAGAAGTATTTTTACATTGTTTCAGATTAGTCTCCTACAATTAGTCTCCTACAGCATCTCTTTATTAAGAAAGGCCAAAATGTCTGAAGTGCTTGAGAATGAGGAAAGTCTTGCCTCCTTAATAAAACTCTGAAGTCCTAATAACAAAATAATCCGTGAAATTTTACAAGTGGCTTTTAAAATTGAACAATTCGTGTACCGTTTAGAATTAAATTCAACAAATATCAGTTGATACAACTAACAAATTCTCTGTCTTCCAAATCTCTCAAATTTTAAACTGTCTTTCTCAATTTCTGAGCTAGACAGCTTAACATGTTATTTTCTCAATCTTCACCCAAATTAAGAATGACAATATTGTAAGCATGAGCCTCCTCTGAAACTTTTGGGGTTTTGCAACATTTTCATTGTCTTGTCTTTATTTAACAGCTACTATTAAGAAACTTTGTCCGGATGAAGCGTTGCATCATGGTGCTCATAAATGCTGCCTACTACATTAGCAGTTGCTTTGACTGGGATTCTCCCCCAAGAAGTCTTGCTGCCTTTTTGGTATGATCTTCTTTTTATTATTATTAATCACCCTTGTGTATTTGTGTTCTAGACTGAGAGATAATACAATGTTGATGTGAGGGGTTCAGATTTTTTTTTTAAAAACTTTGCATTATGAAGATACTGCAAATCATGTTTATTCACTTTTTAAAAAAAAGTAAGTTTTAAATGTCACACAAACAAGATAGTTGGGGTTTTTTTTCAATTTACAATTGTACAAATAATATAAGCAAGCGATACAACTCAAAATACAGTCAGTGAACTATGGATGATATATCTTGAGCTTCTCACACGTTACTTTGGTTAAATTTTGTTTGGCCCCCTTGTATATTGCATATTTACTCTAAAACTTGTTTTGAATATTTTGTGAATGCTTTTATATGTCATGAATATAAAATTAGTATTACTTTGTCCTCGACATATAAACATATGTTACACTTATAACTTTTTTAGAGGTACAAAACTCTGGACCCAAATAGTTGCATGTGCTGTTCAAACCCTCAGGGGTTTTGTACTTCTACTGATGTCTCAAATCTAAATATGCTTGCTACTGTTTGCTCTAGAAAGACGATCTGTCAATATTTCAGTTTAAAATGACAAAATTTCGTAGGAAAATGCAAGTTTCTATGGAAAACTCAAATGTTCACATTGCTATAACTGCTCCAGTTAGTAAGTACTCACCTGTCCAGTGAGTCTGATTAAAATCAATCTGATTTTAATACGGACGTGGAACAACCACCTGTTACCCGTGGAAGAAAGGGAAATAGAAAGATATCCTATTCTTTGGGGCAAGTGAGTTTATTTTGTTCTCATCATGCGCTGCTGTGGTCATGGAAGAAGTTGCGTTGCCATTAAATTCTAGTTGTTTCCAATCATAAAAGAAATTCGGTGTCGTAACAGGTAGTTGGAAATGCATAAAACATGGAATTTGAGGAAGAAGGTCTCTGTAGTGAGTATATGTCATTGTAGTTCTACTATATTGCAGTAGAAATGTGTTCCTGATCTTATTTATATATATATATATTCTTTTATTCATATAATTTTTGTATTTATACATCTCAAAAGCCTGCTTTTCTTAATTTCTTTTTAGTATTTGTTTTGCTCTGGGGTGGTTGTGGTAGTTATGAATACATTACGTCTGCATCAGTGCTGTGACTTTACAGACATGTTCCTGCTCTGCATCCAAAGGACTGGCCTGTGCTTTTCAGCCTGTTGTTATTCTCTCCAAGGATCAAATCATCCCTCTGTTGGGCAAAAAAATTGATAAGTTTTTGCCAGCCAAGTCAAATCTACATGAACTTCTATCCTGATCATAAGCTTTGGATGTAGATGGTTTCTGGAGTTTCATAGCTATCATAAGCCTTTGAAAAATCTTGAGAGTGGCTCACTTGCACTTGTAATACTAAATTGTACTTGCACTAAGGTTACACTGGAATTTAGTAGATTCCATAAAAAAAGCTGTACTTATATGTTTGATTTTCATCTCTTCACTATTACATAAATTGTATCTCCTCTTGATGTCTGCCAGAGGTTGGAGAATGTCGCAGAGAAATGTCAGTGCCAGAAAGGAGATGAGAAATAGGCTGTTCTGGAGGTTTCGATCTCCGTAGGCAGACTAATAAATGCTATACGAGAAGTAAACTTTGAAACAAACCATTTCTTCCTTCCTGTTGGATGTGAATGCATAGCTTGATGAATAACATCACAGTACAGATTTACAGCCGTTTCACAGAAGCCACATATGTGAGAGTTGATTTTTCAGATCTCCCATTGTCTGGAGTTCTTGGCGTGACAATCACAGGTACTATTTTCTCCTGCTTCACCCCATGTCTTTGGTTTCTGATGGGGCTACTGTTAAAGAAGACCATAGGTGAAGAAGTACTGGTAGACTAGCTCGGTTTTCAGAAATGTAGTAGGTTGTAATTAATCAGAGATCTGGAAAGGAGGACTACTCTTGAAAACCAACAGAAAGCCTTGAATAAAAAGCTACAGGTATCTGCTTTATGGGCTTCGCACACTAAAGTGCTCACAGCAGCTCTTTTTAAAGTGGTTGTCCTTGGAGAGTCGCAACGTTGGTAAACGAGACTGAAAATGTTCATTGAAGGGACTTGCAGACTGTTTATACTCCAGAACTTAGCTGTCTCAAACCTTTACATCATTTGGGATATTTTAGGAAAGGAAATGCTTTTTCAAAGTTTTAGGATGGTTCTTTCTCAAATCTGGCCAAAGGCACAAGCTTGATGACGGTTGTTGAGCATGCTGTACCTAGAAGTCGGAATGACTTAAGGGTTTGACTCTTTTTTCTTTTCTGCGCCTCAGTAACTCACAGCAGATGAATAACTGCTGCCTAGACGTAATTTTTTGTATTTTTGTGCTGATGTAACCTTGACTTATTATTAACTGTTGTTTTTTGGATATACAAAGATTTTGTAAGTAGCTTGTGAAACATAGGTCAATCTGACTAGGATATGACTTTGGATTTGAACCATCAGAAGATTTGATATGCTCTCATCATTTTTCCTATTTATTTCCTGTTAAGTAAAGGAAGAATATAGCAACAATGTCAAATTAATGTTTCATTTCCATAAGACCTTTATTATAGCACATAGGGCCCTGTTATATCTAGAGGCTGATCAAGAATGTGTTACATGCTTGTGTTTATGCTTGTTAAGCACCTAAATGCAGTGGAAAAGAAAAGAATACGTAGAGAGAACCCTTGCTGTAAATTCAAATTATTTTCTGTATTTAAAACAGAGGTTTGGATTATTTAGCAGTTAATTTTTACATATTTTTTAATTCATGAATTAATATGGTGTGTTTCAGGCAGAAGAACTTTATTAGAGTATGCAAAAGTAGATGATTTTCCTTTAGATTAATCCACTGTGGGCACTGAAATGTCTACTAAATTGGGCCTAATTTCCATCAGCTTCTTGACCAGACATTTGTGTTCTTGCAGATGTCAGTGGGTGCAACGTAGGGGGAAAAAAGTGTACACTCTTTTTTTCCAGTTCTGTCATTTCTCACTGTAATGAGCACAAAAATAATTGGACAACTGAGCTATCAGTAAAAGGACACACTTCAACATGAGTCAATGAATTATTTTACGGGACAAACTTTAATCTTTAAATGTGATTGTAGATAATTTGTGCTACCATCTGTCCATTTGGAATTCTTTTAGCCTTTTCAGTCGTTATACAGTAAGTGCTGCTGTGTTTAACATTAACATTTGATATTTTACACATTTAATTTCTGTACTGCTGCGTGGTCCTTGGGGAGCTTCGCTCTAGTGCTACATGAGAGAGACAAAGTATTGATCAGTTAACATTTCAGCTACATTTATGTATGTCGCAAAATTAATGAAAATGCCAGACAAAAATGTCAGAGTGCACAAAAAGGTAGAATTTAAATTTGGTAGTTTAATGAAAAGTTTAAGATGTGCATTATCAAAAACGTCCCCTTGCCTTTAAAGTACAATTCATAACTGAGTAACTAAAGGGAGCCACATTTTTACTTAGAGGAACATTGAACATGAATTATGAGGGAATATATAATCTTCAAAGTGTTTGGTATCCCAAAATGGCCTCAGTAAAGCACTTTAATTGCCTGCTTGAACGTTTAACTGTTACTCATAAAGTAAACTTGTTTCCTTTCTCATTTGGAAGCAGAGTACCCTCATCCGATCACACACATGCTTTTCAGTATGTCGCCAAATTCAAGCTTTCTATGAACGTGTTCTTCTACTCCTCTGAATCTTTCTATACGTGTGTGCATGCACATAGAAAATACTTTTCTTTCTTAGGCTTTGAAATATTGATAAAATGACTTGCCCTGCGTTCAAGTCATTTGTCAGGTCTAACTCGCCTTCGCTTTGTCTTCTAACCTTACACAATTCATGTGTGAAAATGACATAATAGTGTCCCTAGCCTTTGATTAAGTGTTAGTTGTCTTGCACATACACCATTTAGGTGCAGTGGTGTCATGCTAATTAATTGAAACCGAGAAGGAAACGAGAAAAAAAGAGCTGATCTCTAGGAGGAAACGAGACAGTAAAGTAGTTTTGTCAGATTGCTTAGCTTTTCCCTGTTAAAAAGGGAAGTTATCACTACTGTGTATCTCAGAAGCAACTTTCACTAAAAGCTGAAGATTATGTTTTTGGAGAGACTTGATGTGCTGCCGTCAAGAGGGATAATACACTTGTGTTAGTTATTAAATATTTTCCTTTTTTTCAACACTGTAATTGTAGGAGAAACAGAATTTTACAGATGTATTTAAGAGCTCATAGGTTTTGCCATTGTTGATAGCATTGCTGAGAATGTAATATATAAACACCTTCAAATTGCTTTTTACTAAGCCTGGTTAAAGTAGACCCTCAGATTCTCTTTGCCACCTGTTGTCTAGAATTTGAAATTGGAAGAAGTGTTGGCAAGGTAGTTGCAAAAACTTCTTACATCCTAAAAAAGCCTTTCCAAGAATTCCTGTTGCTGTCAAAACTGCCTGTTCTCAAAAGACAGATGTGCAGAGCTAAAGTGACATGGCAGTGGCAAAGCCAGGCACAAGGTTCATTTCTGATGCAGGTTGCACACATGTGCAAGAGTCTTTCAGCTTTTTGTCAGCTGTATCTTCACCAGCAGGAAAGAGAATGAAGTAGATCGGTCTGGTCTGCTTTTGTTTGTTGGTTTTTTGTTTTTTTTTTTTTCAGAAGTAAAGCAGACAAAAAGAAAAGCGATCTAAATCCTGTTTCCTTTTTTCTGATTTTCTGTAGACCCGCAAAAGTAATGTGAGATTCAGCGCGATTTGAGCTTTCTTAGCTGTACTGTGTGCCAGGTTTGGGAAAGTGGGATAGGAAAGAAACAGATGCATACCAGGTCCTGGTATATATGACCATTGGGATCCATTAACCATTTATACCTAAAGAACATACCAGCACCAGCAGTGATTAAAAAAACTCCTCTGTGTTCAACAATAACGACTGAGGAATGATTCTGGTGTGGAAATTCTTGGTGTCATCAATCCACCTCTCCTGCAGCACTATGATGGCTTTTGGGACATCATGTGTTTGGCATATTGTGTGTTCACAAATCTGATACAGAGAAAGATTGAGGAATATTTATATGCTCAGTAATTTCCTTTAGTATTTTGTTTTGGTTTAAATAACCACTTTCATTTTACTTCCCTCACAGAGTGAATACACACTTGCCAAACCAGTTCAGCAGTGTGATTCGCTGCCTCAGCGCAGACTTGGTGTCATTTTAGATAATCTGGAGCATCCTGTGTGCCACCCAGCTGCTGTTCCAGGAGGACACGTGTATGTCTTAGGTTCTGTGTCACTTCTGCCATCACCATCCAGGTGACTGGGGTACCCACCCCAGGGCGTCTAAAATGGCACCAGCTCTACCTTTTGGCATTTTAAATGCTCCTTTAGGTGTTTATTTTCAGTAGTATAAAATGATATGTATTATTTTACCTGCATATCTATTTTAGGTACTTACTCAGATTCCACTCTGAATTCTTCATAGTCTTAAAGTGTTTGATCTTGAAAATGCCTTTGCAGTGTAGGGAAATACTTTCCTTGTTTTAGATGACCAATTGAGGTAAAGAGACTTTTGATTTCTTAAACAGGAAACATTCAGCAGAAGAGAGCATTGGTATCCCAAGTCTTGGACTATTCCCTTGACTGCCAGACTATTCTTCCCACCTGTTCTCCTTTTCTCCCTACTTAGAAAACTGATAGCTTTGCACTGGAAGTATTGGCTTATCAAAGCTTTTAAAATGATACTATAGCTTGATGCACCAAAAAGTCTGATGCATCAAAATGTGGTTGATCAAAAGTTATGTAAATCAACAAAAATTATCGGTTACCATCCACTATTTAGAATTACCCAAGAAGTTCTAAAAATGAGTTTAGATTTCCTCTTACGGCAGTGATGTGGCTAGAAATCTGGGCAGCCAACTTGTGTGAGTTGTAATCTTGGTCTGGAGTACATTTCCTGTAATGCACATCACGGCTCTCCAGCTGCCTGGTGTTACCAGAAGAGTTACAGGGTGGTTGCATTTGACCCAGCGTTGCTATGTGTCCAGAGAGGGGTTGTGTTGCATCATATATTCCTGCTTCCACTTTCCTCTTGAGTGTATAAAACTCTCCTGAACAAAAAGCTTCGTACTCGAAAGACTTCAGATGACAACGATATTAAATTTGGATGACTATTTAGTACCGATGTTCTAAGGAGAAAGTAGTTGTGTGCCTTATCATCATTGGCCTCCCCGAGTGGGCATTTCACGGTTGTTGCAGGAAATCTTGGTCATTTAAACTTTCATTACTTGAAGAGTGCACATGAGTGGATTGTAAAATATCTTACTTTTTCATCATCTTTTAGTTATGAGTCATAGGAGAACCAACACATTGTAAAATCATGTTACAAAGAGTGCTTTACTTCCTTTTTATTTTAGCAGTGGTTAGGTATTATAATGGTTTGCCTTGAAATGGAAGGACTGTGGACCACACTGATTTTGCTGGATCGTTCAATAGTTAAATGTAGTAGTTAAAATATAACATAATGTTTTGTTCAAAGTTTTGGTGTGGTAAGGAAAGAGGCAATAATCAGGTATGTGGCATGCTAGTGAGAAATACCCAAGTAAGGGAAATCAAATAGAGAAGCAGAATTTTAAAGCTTTTGAAAACAAGATGTGCAAAAGGTTTAGAAAAGCAGCCTGCTCAGAAATGACCCTACCAGTTTCTCCCTAATTTTTTTAAGGAATCTTTGGTGTGCTTATCCCTATAGAGTAGTCATTTGTTTAGTAGGTATGTATCTGGTAGGTGATACTATAAGCATCTCTGCCTGGGTGGAAAAATGAAGAAAAAACAAATTATTTTCAATGTGTTGGATTTTACTGGAGTGGAAACACTTAGGGTAACTTTACAATGTTTCAGATATGCATTGTGAAAATCTTTGCCCTGCTTATTTTGTTTAACATACAATTTTATGATTTCAGTTTTGATTGCAGAATGTGAAATCCAGACTGTTAATGTAAAAAAGGCATAGAACATGTTTTGTTTCTACTAGTGCCACACGTGCTATACGACTAACAGTAATTGTTTTATTGGTGTTGCAAGTAAAGCCTCAAAAGAAAAACACCCCTGAGTAACCATTGCAAAAAGTTAACATTGAAAGTTTTATCGTTTTTTCCTAAAAGTGATGTGTGTGCCACACACAGCTTTATCTTGCATTTTTGGCAAAAGAGAAATGCTGCATGCTTCTTATTCCAAAAATGGATGGTTTGGACCAGAGAGAGTTTGCAAGCTGACTTCCCACTTGGAAATAACTGGTGGGTGGCGATGCTGCTCGTGACGATGATACACAGAACCAGCAGAACTGGCAGAGAGAATGAACAATGAGTCTATTCCCCTCAGGACAGTGGGCAATGGAAGTGAAAAACTGCTGTGTCATTCTGCTGTCCCTTTCTTATGACCCCTCTGCCTTCCTTCTCAGTGTAAGGTGGACTTTCCATGAAAGAAGCTTTGTTTTCACCAGAACTCTATTAAGATTTGTGTAGGAAAGTTCAATGAAAGAAGTGGGCATTTACAACTAAACTGGGAGATCTTCTTATTTTCACAATTAGGCAAACTGGCTTGTGACAGAGTGTGAAAAAGCAGTAGCACTAGAAGTTGTCCTTCACTTGGAATAGTGTGTCTCTCTGTATACTGAGTAGACTGTCTTTAAATCAAGTGGATAAGCTACTGAAGCCTCATGTTACAAAGAATACTCAAGTGTTGGATTTTTTCATTTTTCTCCTAAATTAGACACGAGTTATATAGCACACTATTAACATAGACTTTATTGTATCATTTAGTCGGGTAAACATTGTTTCCACCCAAAGTGTTTTCCATACCTGAAGAACTAGGATTGAATCTGTTCTTTCAGGAAAATGATACCTCCCTGAACTACCTTTCCACATGCTTTTCCCACTTCCCTCCTGACTACTGGCCCAAGGCAGTGTCTGCAGATCTCAGTGACAAGGCTGCCTCGAGCAGATTACTATCTAGGCAGAATGCTTGCTTAAATTTCCTAATTAAAGGCCAGACCAACAGTTACAAAGTTGTGAAGAAAGTCCTCACCAAGCCTTGGCCATTCCATTGGTAAAGGTTGAGTGTTTGCAATGGCCTGTCTTGCACAGCAACTTCTTGTAGCGGTCACGACAATATAAAGAGGAACAAAAACTTTCTTGAAGATCCTTTTAGTTAAGTATCAGTGCAAGAAACAATGTTGTTTAGATAGTTTTTTTAATAAATGAGACCCTCAGAGTGTGGTCAGAACGTTAAATTTTTACCAAGTGTCATGCGTAAGTGATTTAGCGTCTGCAAGAAACGAGAATTCCAGTTGACCTTGAAGTAAAAAGCCTGTAAACCTCATAGTCACTTGCTTGGTAGAAACAGCAGGGGTTTTTTATTTAATTTTCAAAAGGAAAATAATAAGTGCTTATATCCTAAAACCTGTTTATAACTTTGTAATAAGAAAGGAGACATAATTTAAAAGTATGATTTATTTTGGTTTCACTGGTAGATTTTATTTGTTCCAGAGTAAGTATTAACACTTATCTGGTAGAGATAACTAACGTGGTGACCAGAATTGCTAGTGAAGAGAAAAAAAAAAATTAATAACTAAGCCAAGTGGCCGCAGATGATACTGAATAGACTTGCAACTGCATGGCAGATCCTTAGAGTTTGTACATTTCCATGAATAACGTCCGCACAATTACTGTAGCTCTGAAGTTACAAGACACAAACCGCTTTCCTGAGATACAAGTGCTCTAAGAAGAACCCATTGATTTGCAAAAGCAAAAAATTGGCATAATTCAGTCTTGTTTATTCGAGATTGACCACTGCTCTCGCAGCTGTTGTTAGGACTGCAAAGTTATCTGTTAAAACTGGTATTATGCACTTGGAACTCCTTGGGCAATTAGTGTGCAGCACTGGCTGAATAGGAGACATGATTTTCTCTCCATAGCCTTATAGGAGCTGTGATTAGACGTGCCTGTATTCCAGTTCTAATTGACTGGCCTCTGTAAGTAGACACTGCTCATTAATGAGCAGAGACAGACACTTCCTAACCCCATTAAAAAAATAAAAAGGTAGCGAAGAAATGTGCTCAAAAATGAATAAAATTAATTCTGTTTTGATATACTGAATACATATTTTGCATTTATCACTACAGGAAGTGGCACTGTATACTTGGGAAGGCTATGATTAAAAAAAATCAAGCTAATATTAATGCATGTCTGTGATTCTCTGCGCTCAGTATGTCTCCTCTAAATCATAACTTGAGGGGTAAACATGTTAAGCTGAAGGTAAATCTTTCCTTTAATAGTAGCCCTGGCAGGACTAATGCATAAGTCTTTGCTATTTCCTGAAAGATTTCTCCTAAGTTCTTAAGTATACGAATGCATGGTGTCTGTTTAGCTTGAGATGCTCCTGTCTAGACTATTCTCATCTCAATAAAGTCAGCTCATATGATATTTCTGTTCTCACTCTGGCTCTCCTGAGGTCTATCTCTTTCTGGTGCTCATTTATAAGGGAAGGGGAAAATTTCTTCCTCATCTCAGAACAG
Organism: Tauraco erythrolophus; assembly: GCF_009769465.1. NCBI lineage: Eukaryota > Metazoa > Chordata > Aves > Musophagiformes > Musophagidae > Tauraco > Tauraco erythrolophus. The sequence goes on from NC_141496.1 coordinate 34,709,851, forward strand.
AAGGCACAAGTGTACGTATTGGAAACTCTTGTTTTCCAACAGAAGTTCTTACAGGAAAAATGTGTTCTTAATAATTAAGATGAGCTAATTCCTTTAAAGATGAGTGATCAGTACTGTAAAGGATACTGTTAATTATTATTTTAGCTTGTTTTCCTTAATAAAGAAAGAATGAGAAGTTTCTGCTTAGTATACAATGTTCTTTTTGCTGTTTTCCCTTAAAGAACCTCTAATACCAGCATATACCGTGTCCCTTTAACATGAATGAAAAATTTAAAAGTAGGTATTTTTAATATTTGCTGCCATCTTAATTATTACTTGCTTAAAGCACCACTTTTAGCAGAGGGATTATGAGTTAATAAAAATGTCATAGTATTAGTATATAAAACACAATATAATTTTCCCAAGATAATGATTAAAAGCGTAAGGCCACATTAATAGCATTCAATGCTTATTCCCTAAATGTGCTTGATTTTCATCTTTTAGAATAGTATCACAATATTGTAGCAAGTAAATTTGGAAACATTTTGGAGTGATTTATTTTAAGGAAGGGGTAACTAATGAAATGTCTTGTTTGAGCTTTGTTGCTGTATTATGTCACTATCTTTGTAGCATTACAGCTTCACATCAATCTGAACAGTGTTTTTAATACCAGATATTAATAGTCCCTAGTGCAACTCCAGTGAAACACATTAAAAAGTTATTTATTCATCACAGTCTATTAGCTAGAGCATTTGGAAAATATCTGTGGAACGCTGGTAGGTCATTATTATGTCACTATTCCTTTCACATACAAGAACCCCTTTGGATTGTGTTTTTTTAACCTTTTAAGACATTTTTGCTTTGTTCCAAGGCTGCTTCAGGTTTTTATTAGGTACCTTGATTCCATCAGTGTGAACAAGCTACATCTCTATAAGTCATTGATAAGCTCGAGAACGCCTCGTTGCCTGTTGGAAGTAGAGGACTCGGTCAGCCTGTCTAAGGGGCGTTGGATCACGTTGGAGTTACCTACCACAGCACGGGCTGTCCGCCCGGGTTGAACACCCTCCCACCTCTCCACCTGAGCACCTGCAAACTGAACTGTGTCCCATTCAGCCCAGCAAGAAGAGCCCTATTGTCGCGGGAAGAAACATTTGTTTCTGAGAGAAAATTATTCCAGTTCTACTTCTGAATGAAAGACAAGCCTGTTATTTCTCCAGGGATATTAGGCCTCACTGCTTTTTTGAGACAACAAATTTGCTGTAACTTTATCTGTAATTTAGTACCGTGTGGGTGCAAATAGAGTCTACATTGTGTGGAACAGGAGGCAGAAGTAAGGGTTTGTTAGAGCCATAAAGGGGTTGGGTAACCATTATATTTCCAAAAGCCGCCGTATCAGAGTCATAGGTTAAAAAAATAATAGGTGTTTATATCCCTTACCATTAACCGTCTGTTTTGAATTTCTTTAGAAGTAGTATTGAAGAAGTAAGGTCTCTGTCTATATGGAGAATGTGGCAAAATATCAAATTTCCCAAAAGTGGATGTGCATATTTTGCCTTGACCAACAACCTGCCCGGTGAATGGTTATGGTAGAGGCTACTCAGATCTTTTTCTGCAAGGTTTATTTTTTTTCCTTTCTCATAGTAAATCTAGCAGAGCTTTACTCTTCTCAAGTTCTCCTTATCTTGAAGAATATGATGTCAAAATGCTTAAATAAAATTTCCCTTTCGTTGGGGGATTGTTGATTGTCAGCATTTGCTGGGAAGAAATAATATTACTTGTTTAAAACCTTCATCCTGTATGCATAGGAAAACTGAGCCCTCACAAATGGTGCTGTTGAAGCTGGTCCAAATCAGTCGAGTATTTTATTCCATCAAAGTTCATTTTTACAACTGTGTGCTTGTTCACTGCCTTACATTCTGATTAGGTAGCAAAAACGTGCAGACTAGTTTCTTCATATTCTTTCTCTTTTTCCTTTTTTCTTTTTTTTTTTAATAGAAAAAAAATCCAATCTGATTGTAGGAATTTGATCTTGCTGATTAGCTAAGTTAAAATTAGGAACTTAACATGGTTTCTAATCATCTGGCAGCTGTCATTAGTGAGTGACAATGCAGTTAATCCCCACCGACACACCACCCTGCTCCCGCGTTCTCCCAAAAGCAGAGGCGGCCACCACCAGGCACACTCCAGCTGAAGCTGGGAGCAGGGAGTGCATATCTGACCCCGGGATCTGAACCTGGGAATCTCTGGTTAGTACGCTTCATTGCCTCCGGATCACCGCACTCACCTTTCTGCTCCTTCACTTACAATGTCTAATACGCCTAATTTAAATTAAATTATTTTAATTAAATCATTCAACTGTTTCTCACAGTGCAGGATAGTTAAGAGCTGTAGCTGGTGGTGTTTTAAATCAGGTGTCTGGACTTGATCGGACCGAAGTCAGCCGGGGATGGCTCTGGATTCTGGCGTAGGCAGAGCAAAAGGTGTATGTGAAAAGACAGTGGCAAATTAAACTGGGGCTGAGAGTTGTCGCAATTATTCTTACGACTGTGTACATCAGTGGCGTTCCTGCTGGTTTGTTTCTCTCAACGTTGTGCCACAAGCACCACTTTCACAATTTGCAGAGGAGGCAAAAGGCTGAGCGGGGAGTTTGTGATTTCTGGATGGAAATAAAGCCTGTCTCAGGTTATCTCCTGATTTGAGCAGTCCTGTCGTTTGCAAGTCGGCGAGCTTAATGAATTCTCTGCTGCCTCACTGGCTGGGTGTTTCCATAGGTAACCCCTCGGCAGCGGATGACACTGCACCGTGGTACTCCGAGGCTGGTACTTATTTTATTTTCTGCAGACATCCACTCTTTCTCAGATTTCTTCTGTTAAAAACTTGAAATATTCCCCTCCTCCAAGTCACAGAGAAGTAAACCCAAAACCCTGAAGAATTCTAATGCGGGAGTGCTTTAAAACAGGCTGTCTGTGCTCTAAAATGTGGTTATAGACTAATTAAATTCTGTTATCTGCCTGGCAGTGACAAATATGGCACTTCTTTGAGATCATTTTGAGATCTGGGTGGCAGAACCCCCACGCACCCCTAAAGTACAGGACTGTCTCGTTGCTCTCTGATGCATCTAGTCTCTGCTGACTTTTCATTTTTAGAACTGATGGTTGAATATAAAATATAAATCGGTTAAAAAATGGTGGATTATTTCTGGGGGTGTTTTCAGTGTTCACCTTCAAGATAGTTGCATTTTTTTAAGTTAATGCAGTTTAAAAATAATTTTAAGTTCTCCAACACGAAGGAAAGAAATGAGATATTGGATTCACAAACAAAAGCTTTATTGGTTTATGACAAGTAATCCATCTTTTTGCATTAGTGTAGCGTTCTACCCCAGATTATTTTTCATAATTGATAATTTGTGAGTCATATATTTGTTATCTATTCTTTTATGGGTTTCTAAATAGTAAATGATGTCAAAGGTCATCAAGATTTCATAAAGGAAATGTTTTTTATTTTATTTTTTAAGTTTTGATTGGTGTTCTGAAGAACTTTGTGAACATTTCAGTGAAGAGTACAAAGGAAAAAAGTGATAGCGGTTTTCCTGGTAGGAACTTCATGCAACAAAATGTTACAGCAATTCAAAGAAATGAATGTTAGGACATATATGAAGTACTATAGCAGGGTAAAAATGTTTAACTAGAATAGTTTTACACTAGAAATCAGTTAATATTTATATAATAGTGGTTAAGTTTTAAAATTTGGAAATGCAGATATTGCATATGCCTGCAGCAGAATTAAGAATGGTGTTTGCATGTGACTGATCCATTTTGATTTTTTCCTCATCAGAAATATTTTTTCAGTAGTCAACAAGCCACTGCTTTCCTTCTACCATAAAACTAGACAGGATTGTGGACATGTGCCATCACCACTTATTGGAAGAATTTAATATCAGTTATGGATTAAGAAAATCTAAGGAGGGGAAAAAACACAACAATCTTTGCATCTAAAATATTAGAAGGCACCAAAATGAGGTTATTAGTTGATGTGTTAGTTTGTCACAGGCAAGTAATTAATTACAAAAAAAAAAAAAAAAGTGAGCATACGATTTAAAATTTAGTTAATGAGAAAGCTAGTAGGAACTTTTCACTTTACTAATGTTTCTCTAGCAACTCATGAACGTTGCCACTAACTTTGCTCACAGAGCTTTCTGATGCAATTAAAAATCGGGAGAACTGAATAAAATATGAGTCAATTTCAATCAGTGGGAAAGGCAACTTAAAATAATTTACAGACAACTACATAGGAGGCATAAAGTATTTTAAAATTAATTAAATATTAATTTCAGAACAAAGTTGTTATGAATATACTGTTACAGCTTGTGTGGTTCTCTCTTCAACATTCATTTAAATGTCCTTTGAAAAATTTAATTATAGTGAGACATTTCTATTAAAAAAAATGATTCAGGATTATCTCCTTAATTAAAGTAGAACTGAGCTCATTTAATTGTGATGTAATTGTATTGTTATATGTAGAATGCCCTTAAAACAATGTAAACAATTTTTTTCCCAATTTCTAAAATTAAGAAAAAGAATAGCTGATAGGTTTTGGTAAAACTATTCTTGAAATTTCATGTGAAAATCATGAATAATTGAATATTTTGCAAAATAATTTGAACCTCAAATCAGTAACAATATTAGCAAGATCAATATATTTTGTGCTTAAGAGATATTTTAGTTGCCTAAGAATAAAGTAAGTTATGTATCATTGCCAAATACTTTTTATTTCATTGTATAGCGTACATCCATACTGTTGATTCTTCTCTGATTTTTTTTTTTTAACCAAAACTTATGTTGTTTTTTTTCTTTCTAATAATGTTTCTAGCTAAGCTGAAATTAGTTCATAATGTATCCTAACTCTTTCAGAAAAGTGCTTTATTCTGGATGCTTTGTTCAGCTGAGACTGTAAAATAAAGCATTTTTTTCAGCTCATCAAGTTATTAATTTGAATGTCATAATTTGATACAAAGAAAAATATATCTTGACATTTACTCCCTAAAAGATATTCAGTATTTCAGACAAATGGGCATTAAAAAGGCTCCTTTTAAAATTCTCCCTTTCATAGCATTGCAGTGATTTTAACATGTGTCTAATTTTACTTGTGACAGGGTGATGTCCTTTTGTCCTGATGGATATAAAAATACAGCCTTTAAATACAGAATTGCTGAATTCTGTATCTGGAAGGAAAAATATTCTCAGTTATTATTGTTACGTAATACAAAATGTGTTTAATAATCCTTATCTTTTTTTTTTCCTGTTTTTATACTACTTGTGAAACTGTTCCCCTCAAAAAAAAAAAAAAAAAGGAAGGAAAAAAAGGATGTCAGAATTTTTTTGAAAGCCGGAATGTACTACTTTTTAATTGCGTGCCATGCCTGCATCTTAGCCCATCATACATGCAAGATGCTGCTGCTACTACTGTTACCATTAGCTGCTGGGTGTATGCTGCAGTGGTGTCCGCAGAGTAGTGGGCACACCGTAGGGACTCTTGTTCCGAAAAGTTAACAAACAGAACCTATACTGTTAAATTCATATCGTTAAGTTCAATTCCAATCAGTAGGGCTGTCCCCAGGAGTAAATTTGCACGTAATGCGTAAGCATTTGCCGTGTCCGATCTGCCTGGGGAAGAGACAAATGTGTAAAAGACACAGGGAAGAAAAAAGCATGCACTTAGATTAGTGGAGCCTCCCAAGCTTCTCTTCATTATCTCAAAAATATTGGGATTACTATTATATTTAGGCTATTGTAAGTAGTTCTCAATACAGTTGCACTGTATTGAATGAAGCATCGATTATACGAGAGATGCAGGATAGAAATACATTTAATATGGTACAGCTACTTCCCGTCTGGTAACTTAATGTATTTGCAAGACCAAGCACTAATTGTGATCTTTGAATGTGGTCCTTCAATAGTTGTGACCAGAGTTATTTGTCAACAAAAATATGTCTGAAATACGCATGTCAGAAGAGCGTAGAGGTTGTTTAATGTTTGTTGATTAAAAAAAGCCTATTTTTCGTTATCCTGAAAATTATTTCAATAAAGAAAAACAGAAAAATATAAGCACTATTGTAAGATTTAGGATTAAACTGGGTTAACCGAAGATCTTTGGGATTATGGATTTAAAAAAAAAAAAATTAGTAAAATATATGTTCTTTAGCCTGAAATCAAGAAGGATTTAGTTTAGTGATATGCTAGTTCTGTCCTATTTCCTCATAAAAACAGCATCTTTTTTGCTAATCTTCCCTGGGTGTTGTTCTCCACCAAAGCCTGTAGGTAGCACCCTTGCATCATGCAAAAAATCGCTGCCTTTTCTGAGACACAATTACTATTTAGGTCGGGAAGTCTTTACTTGTGCAGACCTCTAAATGTAGCTAGTGCTATTTGCATAATTTCCAGACTTTGATGACAATCTGTGATCCTAAAACAGTAGCCTAAAGATTACGCATTAGGTTGTTCGGCCTCGTGACTCACTTCTCTCTCAAGATGTATCCTTTTTTTCTGCGGGACGGGTAGAGGAAGGCACAACAGATCACTCTCATGAGGAACCTCGGCGGTACCACGTTGTCTCGTAATTGTTTGTTTTAGCCTACTGTCCATCAGGTAGTAATACATGAGCATCATTCTGCATTTCTGTCTCACATTTTCTTCCCTCTTCTGCAAAATACGTGATAGTCATGGACTCTTTTAGCTGCTGGGTAAGGTATAAAGTGAGACTAAAAGAAACTCTATTCATCACCATGGGCTTGATCCAACACATAATTCAAGTCAGCAGCTGTCCCTGGAGTAGCTGGCTTTGACTTGGTGGTGACCGAGTTTCACCAAAACCACCGCAGTGCAGGATCAGGCCGTCCCAGAGGACGTTGACCCCCCCTGTCGGTACTGGGGAGGTGACCCGTTACCAATGCCGCTAGTACTTGCTTTTGCAACTTGTAAAATATGCAATAGCAAAAAACGTAATACAAGCGTTATTTTTAAAGCCAGGGCTCTTCAGATAGAAAATTGTTCTGCAAATTATCTTTAGACTTCAACTTTTTTTTTCTGCCTCAGTATATGCTTCATAATATCACTACTTCCATTTCTAGAATCCGGCAGTAGCGTACCATCTCTTAAAATGACAGTTTATTTTCCTTTGGAGTTTCTCTTCTGTCACTTACTGCAGAATGTCTCCGGGTTTATTTTTTTCTTCCTAAGAGGTCGTACCAAAGGAGATCTGGTTATCGCCCTTACCCGTGATCACGATATGCAGAATAAAACTGTGGACATTTACTCTGTTTTGTTAAGATTGTACTTAAGATTTTACTGAGATTGAGTAAATAGGGTTTAAAAAAAAAAAAATAAATCCAGCAGAGCTCTTGTTAATGTACAACTTAATGATTTTGTGGGTGTGCTGGACTGGAGTATTTGAGAAGGTAACGCTGAACGTCTGAGAGAGCTTCCCATGAACAAAATGGGTTTTAACCGTATTGTCTGAACTTTTGGTTGTGTATTAGAAGCAGCAAAGTGTGATGCAGGTGGGAGGGAACTAACCTTTGACTCACTGTAGCAGCAGAAAAAGATCAGGACTATCAGCATGGGAGTTTCCAGCCTTTCCCTTTCTCGCCGGAATAGAGGACATTTTTGTCCTGGAGGATAGAGGCACAGATTGAGTTCCCACACGCACCGAGCCACTCTTTGTCTGTTGTTTTTTGTGAGTTGTTTTTTTTTTTTGTAAAATGCAAACCTCCTCATCTTTCGAATTGCTACAGGAACCCAAGCATTAAAACAAAACAAAACAAAACAAAACAAAACAAAACAAAACCCACAAAAACAGAGTATTTTTTATTGGTTGTTTTGCCTTGGCAAGTGCTGCGTGGTGAACAAGAAAAGCTGACTTGCCTTTTTGAAGGCCCTGCTTCAATTTGTCGTGTCAGTGTCCAAGTCAGAAAGGCATCTGCTGTTCATAGCAAACACTCATATCGTAACTCGTTAGGCGAGAGAGTCATTTTCCAGCATGGGGGCCTTGAAGGGAAGAGGAACGCCCAGGAGGAGGACCTCATTGTGACTGACTTCTGTCAAACTGAAGCTTATACTTGTATGGACAGGAGAAGGAAAAAAAAAAATAATGTGAAGGAAAGAGGCTTCTACATCTATACAATAATAAAAAAAAAATCTTGTTTTAATAATATTTTATTTTTTAAAATCTCCTGTTACATCCTCACAGCAGTGCGTGTCTTCATATCAGATGTTTTATAGGTAGGTCGCACACAGCTATCTATTTGTGTAGCAAGGAAAAGCTGACCATCCACAGGCGTGGCTGGTAGGTTTTTTCCTGTACATTGCAATTCTCTGTACTTCTAAGTCTGTGGAAAAAATAAGACTACACAAAACATGACAGGAAGCCATTTAACTACCTGTCTGGAGGATGTGCTGTAAGTTATCTTTTTAAACTTTTCATAGTTAGATAGCAGTAGGTGGAAATCTGTTGGGGTCTGTGGCGGAAAGATTACAGAGAAATAAACTTACATGTCTCTACAGCAGACTCCTCTAAGCTTAAAAGAAAATCTCAAGTGAGGGTATAAAACAATACCTTATGATGAACTTACTAGAAAACCACTGTAGTTCAATTTTAGGTTTTTCTACCCTATTTTCCCTTTTCACTTATTTTAAGTGAACTAATTATTTTTTAAGAATTACCCAGAATATGAATCCTACATATCTCTCATTGTGCATGACATATTACAGTGGTGTAAAACTTGAATTTCACAGATAATTGTGAACAGTATCTTCAGAAAAATAGGCATTTTTAATGTTTGAAGTCATTTAAAATCTACCTGGTAATCTATTTTAAGATGTTCTGTCCTATGATGACATTCAGGCAATTAGATCAAACTCTTTTTCAGTAAAGGGCAGGCTCAGTCCATGTGAATGTGTTTACCTGAAATATTCCTTCTCTTGGGGAAGAATATCTTCTATTATCAGGAAGGTCCACTGAGCGAAGAACCAGCGATTTGTCACTGTCAAGACACAAGATCAAATTTTCAAAGGAAAAAAACTGGAATACAATCACAAGCTTTCACGAAGCAGACACTGAGTATTGCGGTCCTACTTTTAATGTATTTTTCTTTTTGAAATCTGACACGGATAAACATTATTGAAGTGCTGTTTTAGAGGATTACTGGTATTACTTTGTTGTGTGATGTGAAAAAGCCAGGGACGGATTCTGTTCTCATTAGGCTACTTTTACATCAGGACTTTAGCTGTGTTGGATATTCCAGTTGCTTACACCATATTTTGATCAAGTTTCAGGTGTTTTGTTGCTGAGACTGGTTTGCTGGGGCAGACTGCCAGTGATGTCATTATTTGCAGGAGAAGGGACGGCGTGTTTTAGCAATGATGCCTTCATTCGGTTCGGTTTGTTGCTGATGGGATCCAGAAGTCCCTGCTTTCTGGATTTCTGACATGGGGAGGGCTGTGGCTGGTTCTCCACCTTAATTTGCATTTCTGTCATTTGTGTGATAGTGTCCTGGCTAGGAAAGGGGTTTTCATTTGCTAGTATTGGGATGCTGTTGCCCGAAGTCCTGGTATAATGGAATAAAGATCCAAGAGAAGAGAACTGAAGAGGCTTACAGCCAGTTCTTTGTGATCCGAAATCTTTGATCTTAGTGTGGTGGTATTTTAGGGTGGGATGTAAATGCTGGTCTGTTCTTAGTTTTCTGCTCTCTGGAATTGCTGGACCCTTTCAGCTTATTTGTACCTTCATAAAAGGAAGGTCACCAGATTTTTTTTGGCCCATCTGTATCGAGAAATCTGTTACCCCTACTGTAAAATATTCAGCTATTTAAAAAACAACAGAGTTGTTGGGAAGCCTCACAATTCTGAAAAGTTACTACAAGTTGATCCATGAAAGACCTTTCTTACACCACTCCTATCCAGTTTCTCCTTTATCCATGGTGTTTGTGCAGAAGTTACCATCTGTCTTGGGGTTGCCAAGATGCAATCCCACTAAAGAAATCTTAGAATTATTTTCTTCATTTTTGCTGAGTGAATTTTCATAATCGAATCAGTAAACTTTGTGGTCTTGTTTTTAAAATCTTTTGCCAATTACTTACTGAACTTTTTACTAACCTGAAATCTCGAAAACAAAACCAATAAACAGTACTACCATGTTATAACTTCTGCATCTGCTCACAGACCACAGCAATCATTCTGCTCTGAAATGAAGTGTATTAACTTCTGCTATCAGTCAATGAGTTTGCTACCCAGCTTTTCTGTTTATACCAGTACAACATCTACCTGCAGATGCAAAAATAAGCACACACTTTACGTAACTTAGGGATAATCATGGTTAATGATACTATAATTAGCAGAACAGCCTTTCCAAAATTGCTTCTTATAGTCCTAAACTTTGCTTCCCTTTATATGTATTATGTGAAACATCCTCGTGTTAATTCTCTGTTACTGGGAAGATAAATGGTCCTTCCAGTAAAAAGTTCAGTTTAGTTTTTCCACCTACTGGGACAAAAACTAGGCAAGGACCCCATTGTTAGCTGTAATTGACCAAATGGCAAAGCACCACTCATTCTGTTGCTCATATTCTTTTCTCAGACTGTTTATGATGAAGGAGCAGCTTTTCTGACAAAAGGAAATGTCAATAGTTGTTAGGAACTACATGAAGTAGGAGATGAAGTGAAAGACAGCTGGCAGTGAAACTAAGTTACTGTCCAGAGATGGTCCCAACTATGAACACAGGAGATTAAAGTTTGGTCCCTGCCTGGCCAGGGACCAACTCTGTCTCAAATCCCAATGGACTGAATTTGCTGGGATAAAGCATAATGGCTGGGGTTTGCCACCATTGGACCTTCGGAGGTGTGTAGCAAATAGAAGACCACAGTCACCTCACTGTGTGAACAATACCAGCAGTAACGCTGTGTGCTTGCTGTGGCAGAGACAGCTTTGGAAAACGGGGCTAATGCAGTGTGGAATACACATTGGTCAGGCATTCCCCAGACACTCCCTCAGCTCAGTCAGGTTTTAGCTGGGTGCTGGTTGTCCATGACCGTCTGGAAACGATCCCTGTTCCCTAGAAGTTGGGTAGCTAGGACCCTGCAGCCAAGGTCTGGTACTTGGGGACAGAGCTTCACATCTTTTGCCAGTTAATTATGATAGAGATCTTATAATTTATCCAGTGCTTTCAAAAATTACAGCTCTGGTGGTACATTTTAATGCTTCCTCTTACTGAACTCTGAAATTTGACATTTTGGGCAAAGGAAATTAATTTTCCATTTCAGAGTTGCGTGTCTATGTTGGAATATACCCTTTTTAATTAAGGAGGATTGTCAGTATTTAGATTTGTTCCATGTTCTCAGATAGTAGCTAGTCCTGTTCCCCTCTGTCTTCACCACAGATGCACATGGTACCTCACATTTGCTGGGGTCTCAAGCCTGAAGCCAAGCCCAAACTTCTTGTCCGTGCTGTCAGCAAGACGGCAGTGGGTATCACATCCTGAGTGCACTCGTGCTGAACCAAAGGGAGATGCCCGGGGACGCGGCTGTTGCTGGCTCGAACTGTGGCTCTGCTTCTGTAGCCATTCTGTCTTGAGCAATGGGATGTGCAGAAGTCGAGCCCAGCTGAGCGCACCCCAAAAGCGCTACAGATACCACCTCAGTTTTCTTTGGATGCCTCTGTCACCCCTCCTTGTTTTCTTGGTTTACATTTTTGCTTTAAACCTTCCACAGGGCAAGCAATCCTCAGCTGAGATTTTTTTCAGTCATATCTATTTTATTATTCTTCAGTATTATCTGTGAACTGTCCATGAAATAACTGGAGTTAACTTAGCAGGCCAGTGCATAAGTGCATGAGATCTTCAGAATAATTTCAATTACTATTTAAGAGTAGTGAAGATACTTAATGAGATGTGTAGCTGTGAACATTTCGAGATGTGCTTTCATGTCCTGCTTTTGATACAACATTATGTTATTTTCTTCGTGCGTTAAGAAAGTAGAATTTATGAAATCGCGTCACGCTTTCTCTCATAACAAGAAAAAGTGAAAAGAAAAGAGGATTGGGTTGGGAAAAAGAGAAGGAAAGAGAGATACTTCATTTTCTTATGCTAGGTGGTTTCAGGCCAAGTTGTTTTCACATATTGATTATATACATTTAAAACAAAATCACATGCAATGTGGTACCTACCTGATTTCTACCTGAATTTTAAGTCACAACGATTTCTACCTCAGCAGCCATTATTGTTGTTAAAATATACACTCTATTATCATCGATTTACCTAGAAAGTAAAAAAAAAAATCTTGATTGTAACTTGGAGCCAAGAGTGTTAGAATTCACTTTGTCAAAAGCAGCATTAAAATCAAGAAGGGGACTGTACCTTTTGGGTACTTATTATAAAAGAAGTACTAATGCCTTTACGTTGTCTTGTTATTCAGTAGAAAACTAAGCCACCAAGTGAATCTGAGCCTGTTTATTTCACAGCGACTTTAATTCTACCTTTTTTTCCCTCTCTGTCTGAACCTTTAAATAGACCTTTTCTTTCCAAGTCTATTTAAGCAAAGCAAGACCTAAATCAATCCTAAGTGGCAACCACTTCTCACAGTCTTGTGTGTGGCTGTGTGTTAATTAGCTGAAATAGATTATCCCCTGGTGTGTGGCGTAGTGTTTGTGGTAACTTTTAGTGTGCATAGTTTGCAGTGGATTTCGTGTTTATTTTCATGTACTGAGGCAAATTCTCAGTATGTCTTCAAATTATCTCCTTGGGGGTGTTTTTTCCTGAGCTAATCCTGACAGACTCTCCCTGCCAGATATGCCCATCATCAAGAACAGGAGAACACTACACATGCAGGAACCTCTGTGCTCGGGGCTGTATGCAAATTTAATGCCCAGCTCATTTCTGTTTCCCTTACATGGATGACAGACATTTTAACAATAACTTTCACTTTTCCCCATGGAAATCCCATTGTGTTACTGTATGTATATGAGCGCAGACATGCATTTGCTTTGTGTACGTGCTTGAATATGATATCGGGAGCACCTGTACTCGTAAATACGTTGTGTGCCCTTTTTGTGTATTTACATATAGATAAAATGTGTGTGAGAAAGCTTGTGTCAAGAATGCTGTCGTCAAACGGCTCTTTATCAGAGATGTGGCTAGATCCTGGGGAGACTTATCAGATACTAAAAAATAGATAGGGTGGAAAATGTGATAAACAAGAAATTGACACTGAAAATAATTCTACAGCATTTGGGGGCTTCACGCCTTCGTACAGCAGAGAGAAGCAAGAGCATAGGAAATCAGCTTTTGTTTTCTGCTGTTTGACGCGGGCACAGTCGGAGCAAATGATATTCCAGCAGCTGCAAATAGAGCCTTCTCCAGATATGTCACAATCTTTGTGACGGAAATGAATTCTCTCTGGTGCCACAGGTTTTGGGAGAGCTGGGAGGAGCTGAAGAGCTACTAACTTATTTTTTTCTGCCTTTTAAAGGCAGTAACCACGGTGTGGGCACTTGGACACCAACATTTGTTTATAGGCACTTAAATAGGAGCCTATAGTCACAGGCGTGACTGGCAGGGGTGCAGCACGGTGTACCCACGGTCCTTCTCCTCTGCCTCTCGGTGTGCTTTTGTGTGCACATGCCTCGTTCTGAAAGGAATTGCAAGAGGAAAGGATACACCCTTATCCCAAAGTGGAGATGGGACATGTACCTGTTCCTTAATCTCTGTGAAACCAACATTCAGTTATGCCTGTTGATGTGTTTATAATTAGGTTGCACAAAACTCACTCTGCAGAAGAGCTTTGAAACAGATATTCCAGAAATATGGAGAGAGGTTTTAAAGAGATTTTGAGACAGGGAATTCATACAGACAGGAAACACTAATTTTTCTTTTGATGAGAATTTTTTTCCTCTGGCGTTCCTGGGCTATCTGTACACCAAAGTTGTTTTTTCAAGAAATCTTTTCTTTTTCTTCTCTATTGGTCATCATTCACATTACATTTTGGGGCTTAAAAAGCCATCATTATTGCCATACTATTTTTTACTTTAGAAAACTTGTTCTGCCTCTTTTTTTTTTCCTGCTTGAGGTGGAAATGACAGTTTCATGGTGGTGGTGTGCAGAAGAAAAACAACAAAAAACACCCACCTACTAAGGTATTCAAAGATTGCCATCAGAGCTCAAGAAGTTCTGTAAAACTAATAGTAATATATTCAAGTATAAAAATGCACTGCAGAAGTAATTCAGCCAATTGTCTTTATTCTTAGAAACAAAATTGTTATTCGTGTAGAGAGATATAGCTAAGCCTATCTGTAGATGTAGTTGCAAAATATATGTATAAAAATTTTGTTTTCTTTACCTTCTGACACTACCTGCTCTGAAGTTACATTAAGGGAAATAAAGTATCTCATAATTGAAGTTCATTTAATGTAAGATGTTATACCTCATCAATTTTAATGTTATTTCACAAATAATGAATGCTATGTAGTAGTACTGAATAGCATGTAATAAAGTGACAGGAATGAACGAAGTGATATAATTATCTGGTAGGGTTTTGACATTGCCTTTATTTTTGTAACTGCATGGGTTGATTAGTTTTAAAACATTAGGAGTATATACAACTTTCCAAAACGTCTGTTACTTCGGCATGATTTTATACTTACGGGTGTTACTTCTCTTTTTTACTTCATTATTATGTCCTTGTTTGTTTCAGATTGCAATTCTTGTGTTGCTTTCTTTATCTTTTATTGTGCTATATAATAACTTGCTACACCACCAGTTCTCAAACCATGATTTGTAGTCGCTTTACATAGCAAGTGCTTCCCAGTTGTAAATCCATATTAAACAGCACGTATTTAAAAGTTTGATGACAAGGCTAAGTGGTAGTCTGGAAGAAAATGTGATGACTTAAAACGGCCTATCGTTTCAAAAGCTTGAGAAGCAGTGCTGTAGGCAGTACAGACTCACGGAGGTATAGCCATGTCTTGGATGGTTTGAAGAACTCATGGCGTGCTGCCTAGTCCTTAAACAGCCCGCTTTGCAGTTGGAACATGTCTTTGTCCTTGTAACGCAGCAATTAAAGGGGTTATCCAAAGTTCTTGGGGGTGGAGGTGAGGTGTTGGAGAACATAGCAGTGACTGCTATGGCATATCTTGTGCAAGCACTTGCTTGCGATCGCTGCACATTAAGGATTTTATGTGCTGCTATTGCGTGGGATTTGTGTCTTGGGACTTAGCTACTACGTTATTGAATTTGTTTTCCACCTGTGTAGTAGTCAGTACACACCATGGTGGTTTGTTTCCTGGAAGTTGTACTACTCATTAACATACGTGGAGAAGCACTGGTGGGAAATTTCAGGTGGAAAAGTGGTATAAGCAAGCCTGGAAGGATATGCAAAGTTCTGTGATGCTTTCACAAGATTTGTGTTTTATTCAAAAAAATGCTTTCTATATTGTTTCTGTACCTTACTGACTACTCTTTAGTGTTAAATTATTCACATTCTCTCAATATAGAAAACTTCGTTTCAGAGGGCCTTGACATAACATATTGGATGATATACATAAATATTTAAAGAATGATGTTCTGGACAGTAGTTAAATAGAGTTTTAAGGAACTCGAGTAGTTTATGGACGATTTTATTAATGCCTTGCAAGTTGGAAGGGCATCCAGCCAGTATTCACTGAGGTTTGTTGCCTGTAGCATGATGAAAAGCCTGTAATGTTCAGAGAAGATGGTAAAATACCAATCGTTTGTCACTAAATTTGGAATTTTATGTGTGTTTACCCATATCTGTAAAGTCTTTTTCTTGATGTTTTCGTACAAGGTTCCAAAATTAGCTACTGAGTAGTTAACTGTAGATGCAGCATCCAAACAAAAACCCCATTGCTTTTTAATACTGCCTTATGAACTCTGAAATCATGTAGGAAAAAGGGATACTCTAATAAAGCAAAAGGAATAAGACCAAAAGAGGATTTTCCACCCCTGTAGGTAAAATTAGAGTTGTTTTCCTTTCAATAAGAGTAAATGTTATGTATCATTTTCACCTGTGCAGAGCAAGATCAGAGTAGTAGACAGCTTTTCTACTTTATCTCATTTCTTAACTGTGCAAAGATGTAAGTGATCAAATGAGGCACCCAGTGATGAAACCTCATCCCAACAATGATGTTACTAAATTATGTATGTGGCCCAAAGGAGCTAGGTAAAAGGTGTAAAAATAGAATTAAAAAAATATGTGGAGGAAAAATTACTGTTCTATGTAAATATATAGTTGTATCTGTGTGTGCATACTTATAAAATTATGTATGCGTGTGATGTATATTTATCTCTTTATTTGGAGGTCATTCTTTTCTGTTTCTAGTTGATATGTGTTATTTTTTGGTGCAACGACTGGTATCTTTCTGCTATGGTGATTTCAACCTCACCAGTATTTCAAAAAATGAAACTGTGGAATCAGACACCAATATGTGTTTACTGGTTAAATTCCACTACAGATGTTCAAAGACCCAAGAAGTTTCATGCTTCTAAGATGTGAAGGGAGACTGTAAGAAGGGGCTCTTGGTACTTTGTTCTGTTTTGGACAAACTGTGCAGCTGTGAAACTGTTCATGAGGAAGACAGCTTTTGTGATTATCTCAGATCTCCATAGAGACTTTTTCCAATAACTCAGATCCTGTTCTGGTTATACACCCAAATTCCTTCTCACTGCCTGATATTTGTTATAGGTTATTTCAGCAGTGCTATCGGCATTTAAGATCCATCTGTTATCTCCTCTGTTGCCTTTGACTTTGTCAGTTGTCAAATTGTAGGGTTGAAACTTTTCATTGAGACGATGTAGTGATATAGTTTTATTTGTTTCTGAATTAGAAAAATTATATGTTGATGCTCACCTTAAAATGTTGTGACCATTTTAAGGATGTATTCTTACATTTTTAAACTTACCAGCACTTCCTAAAAAGGGGTGAAGTTCTGATGTCAGTGTTTTGCCCGTAGTTTTCTGCCTGTACACTGACACATAGAATCGTTGAAACATAGGGTGGTTTGGGCTGGAAGGGACCTTCAAGATCACCTAGTTCCAACCCCCCTGCTATGGGCAGGGATACCTTCCATTACACCAGGTTGCTCAAAGCCTCATCCAGCCTGGCCTTGAAGATTTCCAGGCATGAGGCAGCCACAGCTTCTCTGGGCAACTTGTTCCAGTGTCTCACCACCCTCAATGTAAAAAATTTCTTCCTTATGTCCAATCTAAATCTCCCCTCTTTCAGTTTAAAGCCATTGCCCCGTATGCTGTCACTACATGCCCTTGTTCAAAGCCCCTCTCCAGCTTTCTTGTAGACCCTTCAGGTACTGGAAGGCTGCTAGAAGGTCCCCCCGGAGCCTTCTCTTCTGCAGGATGAACAGTCCCAACTCTCTCAGCCTGTCTCCATAGCAGAGGTGCTCCAGCCCTTGCATCATCTTCGTGGCTCTTCTCTTGACCCTCTCCAGCAGCTCCATGTCCTTCTGATGTTGGGCTCCCCAGAGCTGAACGCAGCACTGCAGGGTGGGTCTCAAGACAGTGGAGCAGAGCGGCAGAATCCCCTATCTGAACCTGTTGCCCACGCTGCTTTTGGTGACATATTGGCCAGTTCTTGAAAGCTGCCCGTGTGTTGTGAGACATGTTGTAGTGTGTCCCTCTGGCTATCATCTTTTGCCTATACACTGCTGTCTTGACCGAGGGCTGCAAATGGCTCCAGAGCCAGTGCAGGGGAAGGGCATGTGCAGGATTCAAGACCTAGAAAACCCCTTGTGTTTTCTTTCTCCTCTTGGAGCAAGGTAAAGACATAGGGATCCTGATTTGAAACTAGGGTTTTTTGGGAGAGAAGGAGGACGGGAATGGAAAGGCATCCCTTTAGAAAGGATGGGAAAGGGGACAGGGTAGGGTTCTGCAGAGCATGATGACAATATGGGAAGAGAGATGGGAACAGGAGAAAGAGAAGAGAGGTGAGGTGAGACCCAGCAGCAGAGGATGAGCCACTTTCCTTCCCATGGGAGTTAGGTAAAGACGGAATATGGTGAGAGTGAGCAGTAGACAAGTAGAAGGTCTATACGTGCTGGAATACACTTTCCTAGAGAACAGGTAGTTGAATTCCTGAGTCGTACAAATAGCTTTGATGAGCAGCAGCAAAACATTTAGCCTACTGTTGTGAAGACAGCAGCCACTGCCGTTACGCAGAGCAGTACCTCAAATGATAAATAAACATTGAGCCACAGCTCTGAAGACCCCTGACCTGCTCACAAACCATAGGTCTGCTCCAGCCTGGCAGGTCAATTCCACAGTACTTCATAGGATTTTTAAAATCCCAGCTGAAACTATCCCTGCCTTCCTCTCCCTGATGTCAACAGAGGCTTAGGTGGAAGTCAGGAACTGGGGGATTAGGGAAAGAGGAGTGACATCAGAAGGAAGGTCTGCTCGAACCTCAAGTCTGCTCTCTTGTATATTTAAGAAAAAGCAAGGACAGTTATTATACCATACATACTTCAGCAGCTTCAACTATGAGAATCACAAGGTCACGTCTCCATCTTGGGTTTTCAAGGTCATTATTATTTTGGCTTGCTATCAGTGCAAAACTGAGCAGGGAAGAGATGTTTTTCACAAGTGTGTAAATCAACAAAGCATTAGTGATTTTCTGTTTTGAAAAAAGAAAAAGTACTCTATTTGCCCTAGGGACAACTTCTTGTGTTTCAAAGACCCTTTATGATTAATAAATGCATTAGAACATCTATAAAATTGAAAAAAAATGTTTTAGAATAGGAAGTGGTAGTCTTCTTAATAATGAGAGCTTGTATAATACCATGTTCAGCTGTTTTGGTTTGGCTGAAAGATTACGAGATGTGAATAGGCTGTTAAGATATAGAAACCATATGCTTATAATTCCAAATCTTGAGTTCTGATCACTTAAATTTGTGAAATGTCTAATTCTGGAGTTTGGTCCTTTGAAGGGTGAGTGTAGCGCGCACGCGCGCACACACACACACACACAAAATCTGTCCTTGTTTTGACTCCGGTACTCTCACTGCTGTGTTGTCTTGCAAAAAAGTTGAGAATGTAGCCATGGCTACTAAGAATGATGATACACTGTTCTATAGATAGCAATAAAATACTGTGCATTCCCCTATTCACCTTTTAAGGATGTGCTTTGAAATGAGCATCTATAAAATTTACTATTCTTCACTGGTTAATAAATGTTATTGATGATGCTGCTGGCTCAATAAATGTTTTTTTTTAAAGCCGTGGAACATTTCTATGTTAAAGTGTGGCTAAACGTGTTGGAGTGGCAGGCGTCTAAATAAATGAAGTGTAATGTTGCTGAAACAATGAACTACTGAAAGGTGAGGTAGATTCTATGAAACATCATATATTTGGAGTGCACAACCGCACTTCCTGCAAGCTACTACAGCATGGAGAGAGATGATTGTAAAATGGGAGACAGCTTGGATTGCAGCATTTGCTGGCTGGAAAAAGTAACTATAAAAACAATAGGAAAGTTGCCAGGGCACACCTCTCTGTGCTTAATATGATTTAATGGGGCTTGTGGAAATAAAAATATAATTAAATTTATTACAGAGAAACAATTGGAAGGACATGTTTGTTTTTTAATAGCATGAAAATATGCTTTTCCCTGCAGAACCATTACCTCAACAAAAGCAGCAGGAAACAGTTTTCCGCTTAGGATCATAAGAAACAAAATCTAGTTTTGTTGAATTTGTTTGTCTTGACAAATTGCATTACAGATTATAGATTAAAAATGTTATTCCTCAATATATCTGGCTACAGTGAACCTTAAAAATCAGATCAAAAATGTCAAAAATTTTTGTAGACTGTTTAATTACTTGGTATGCTTTTTCTCTGGTTTGGATGGGTTGTGCCCTGTCTAGCTCACTGGTGTCCACAGAACTTGCTGTTACTGCTGTCAACTTCTGAATTCAGCCTTTACTTCTCTTTCAGCCTTCACCTCACTTCTGTTTTTCCAGTGCCTTATGTGAATGGTTGCTTAACTCTAGCCAGGATGTAAGGGTTTTTTCTGTAGTTTCGTAACAAAAATAATTCAGTTTTGTTTTGCAAGTCTACCTGTGACATTCTTTCTCTTCATGCAGCACCTCTAGTTTCTCTGCGATGCCAGTTTTGTGCTTGCCCTCGTTGAGCGGGGCAGTCGTGTGGGTATTGAGAGAAACTTTTCACAAGACTGAAAAGTTCTTTCTTTCAACCGTCATTAGTGTGACTGGCATATTTCTCAACCAGGTGTCTGACTCTGTTTCTTGTACAACTCCCAACAGTTCAGGATGATGCTCTTGCAGGAAATGCCGAATGAATCTGTGTCACTCCTCAAATGCACCAGAATGGAGCTTTGCAGACCAGAGAATTTTAGCAAAGACATGAAGAAGTAAACTCAGCCAAAGACTGAGTGGTGACGCAGTAGTAATAGTGTCTTAGATTTGTTTTAAATTATTTTTATTTTTTCATTCATGACTGATTCTACCAAAGAGTAAAGGAGTTGTTAATAGCTATCTTTCCACACCTTTCCATGCCCTTGTGCTGGTTTTTACAATGAAAAGAGTCAAATTGAAAATGTGTGGGATACCGTACATTTCATGGACTTAATTCTAATTGCTGTTGTGTTTATTTCATTGAAATGTTTCGAGTTCATACTGTTTATGCTAATAGCAGAACTCATTGTTTTATTTATAGTGCAACTTTTTAACTTTTACCTAAAAGGATGTGAACATACTTTAGCTTTCCTGGGATGTACTGTAGACTGCTAGAGAAAACTGCCAGCCAGAAATGAACTTGGAGAGTTTTATTTTGCATTTCCTTTAAAGAAAGAGTTGCAGAATATAATTATAACTGTCCTACCAGGGAACTAAAAATACTCGCTTGTCTCAGTGGCTTCAGCCCAGGGACAGTCTTACAACTACAGAATTCAGGTGGTTCAAACACCTGGAGCTGCCTTGCTCTCCTGTCTAGACTAGTATTCTCTGCTGACTTCTCCTTTCTACAACCCACAATCTTTCTCTGCTCAAGAAAGTTTAGAGGCTTGATAAATACTGAAGAAAAATATATGCCTGGAATGCTAGCATGTAGGTATCTCTGGCATCTAAATAACTTTAAACAGATCATTCCGGGTGGAAGGTGGGAATACTACAGGATGCCCATAGGGGACGAATAAGACACTGTAAAGAAACAAGAAGTCAGTAATATCAGCCCTGGATTAATATTTCAGTTGCAAATAAAAACAGGCATACATTGCTAGAGATGCTATACATCACTCTGCAAGTTTTAAGAACGGGAGTTTGGGAGGTAAGTCTTGAGATCAGTGAAGGAGAAAATTAGAAAATTACAAGACAGCCTGGGAGGTGAGGCTTTGAGCAATCTGGTGTAGGGAGGGAGTCCTTGCCCATGGCAGGGGGATTGGAACCAGGTGATCTTTGAGGTCCCTTCCAACCCTAACCATTCTATGTTGTATGAAGTTACAAAGAGTGGCAAAGTAGCTGAAATGTATTATTATTAATTCAAATGTATTTACAAAGAAGTACATTAAAAGATAGACATTTTCTTATATTGTATGAACAACTTTAAGCTTAAGCCACATATACTTAAGGAAAGCTGGTCAGTGAAAGGCAAACAAATCACAGACTTTTATTTATTTATTGTTTTACATTTATACCCAACTAATACTTCAGACATCATAGAAAAACAAAATTAATCAGATCATCAATCAGAA
The DNA here is from genome assembly GCF_009769465.1 of Tauraco erythrolophus. Lineage (NCBI taxonomy): Eukaryota > Metazoa > Chordata > Aves > Musophagiformes > Musophagidae > Tauraco > Tauraco erythrolophus. The sequence continues at coordinate 34,731,605 of NC_141496.1, forward strand.
CTATGAAAATTGGCCTGTATAGCTCACTAAGATTGACTGATGGTCTTGAAAGGTTAAAATAAGCCAACATTAGACAAAGTTAATTGATATCAAGTGATAGTTGATGGCAAGTGGCACCTTCTAAAATATAAAAAAGATGTTGAAGAAAACACTAGAGAAATTTGAATGTCTGCATGTATTAGTGCTCTAATGAATGGATGTTCTCATCATTTTGAAAAGCAGTGGCCCTGCCTCTTGGTGATTCTTTTGTCATCCTATTCCTTGGTGCCTTTCTCTCTTCTTAAAAAAAAACTCTCAAACCCAAAATATATCAGAATATTTTTAATAATAGAGGGAAAAGAAAAACCCAAACAAACAAAGAAAGAAAAATAGAAGAAGCAGAAACGTTGCTTGGTTCAATCTCAATTTCAGCTCCCAGTGAAGGGACAGACTCAGCGAGGGGTTTCTGTGTGTGAACAGTTGATATCTGCAGGACATCAGAGAAACCAGTGTGTTGTTGCAGCTATCTCCAAATAGTTGTGGAAACAAAATTATAGGATTTAGCTGTAAGTAAAAGTTTAAGCCAACATACCTTCAATATGATAAGGGCAGCATAGTTTCAGTCTGTGAAACGAGCCTTCAGAACAGCTCTTCTGTGGAAGTCAGTATTTCTGTTTGTTCGGACATGTGGGTGGTTATCAAACCAAAAATCAGTATTTTTGCGTTTTATCACTGGAAGTCACAGAGTACCCGTATGCGTTTAACTTCATGATTTTAGTCTTTATTTGTACAATTTAAATTTTATTGCTGTCCCTTTCACTTCTGACAGACCGTTTGCAAAGTGTAGGTTTTCTTACAACCAAAGATCTTTTACTTTTTCAATGGCTCGACTTCCTAATAGCCTAATAGTCCATGCATTTTGGTGGTGGTTATTTGTGAATGAATAATGAGGAGAGGTTGTTTAGTTTTTCTGCAGTGCCAATAAAGATGAGCACAGTTTACACATTTGTGAGGCTTAACTAGTTCACATTCAGCTTTTTGAAGTGAGTGACTTATTTTTCTTTTGAAAAAGTAAGTCTAAAAGTCTTTTGTTTTCCAGTATTTAGGTAACGGTAACCATTTCTACCCTATTAAACTTTTTATAGTGTTTTCTTAAAATGCTGGTTGATTTTCCTTCGTCTACAAAAATAGATGGAGGATCAGGGAGCAAATGAAGAAAAAGTTAGTCTGATGCAGTATGGGACGTAAATGAAAACTCAGCATTTGGAGCAACTTCAATGCAGGTGTCTGGGGAGTATGTCTGTTGTTTGTTCTACAGTGGATGTACAGCAAAGCCATTCTTAGTAAGCCAAAGAAGATGCCAAATATTTTGTCACTATACCCAGCTTAGTAACTTTTGACAAATTTAATTTTACAATCTTTAGGAGTTTGGGAGGAACAGGAGGCAGGTTCAAAGCCCATAAACCTCTGCTCAGTACCTCAAGCCGTAAGAAAGGAAGGGAGCAATCCATTACACATAAATAGCTGTAATTATTTAGCATGATCCGTGTTGTAATTTTACACTTCTCACAAAGTGAACACTTAAGATTTTTTTTCTAAAATGACACATACATTTCCACTTTCAACAGTCCCACCTTCATAGCAGTACAATTGTAACAGAGGAGAAATCAGCGAGATTTACACAAGTTTTTGTCTAAAAGGAACATAAACATGTCACATAGATCTGTGTGTGCAAGAAAAAGTAAATAATTACGTGAAATGTACTTTTTAGAAATATTTTTCATAGCATGATGCTTCCAACAGAAATGGCATGTGTGGTTCTGTAAATGTTAGTCAATTTTTAAGTTCTAAAATTCAGAAGGACGACATTGATTTTCAGGATGAGGAGAGGTATGTGCAATGGGGAGAGGCCCAAAGTGCATCTATTTTAAAAACCCAGAGTAAAAGTAGACACTTTGAATTACAAAATGTCTTGAATCTTACAGCTCATGACTACCCTTGTCAGCAGAACTGTGCTAAAAAGAATAGGTCAACCCAAGAGTTATATATTAAACCAAAGCAAAATCAATCTGGAGATAGGCATTAAAAGTGGTTTTTTACTTGGAAAATATTTAATGTGAAGGACAGTCTTCTAGGTAATGTCTCTGAAACAAAGATATGGGCCATTCAATAAACAGTTGGGTATTGTTCAGAAAATGCCGTATTAAAATGGAACAGAGGTTCGATGAACCTAATAGCCCTGTTCTCAGATATGCCTTTGATCTAATGTATCCTGGTGGGGCATTTGTTACTTGATGCCAGGTGTTGTTGCTCATAGGAAAATACTATCAATTTCCTTAGCTTGTCTGCATTTTAGCAGTCTGAGAGACCAAATCTGTGTTGAAGTGTCCTGAGAATGGCAAGAGGCTGTATGTATGGAAATGGCTTCAATGAGCCATGTTTTGCCCTTCTGATTTTAACTTGGATACTAACTACACAGCTGTAATTCTGCTGCTCAGGAACTCTTAAGTGAAGGGAAACAAATTACCCAAAAATTCCACATTTTTAAAATATTTACAGGAGGGTGCGGTGTCATATTTGTTTTCACCTGACTTTTGCTACACGAAACTGATTGTAGTGATATGAATTTTATATCCGTAATTCATGAGCTGTTTAAAATGACACTGCAGGTTCACGTACCTGGAATTGTTGACAGTCTCAAAGTCATGCACTTCTGGAACATGATGTGAAAAGTTTGTTAAAGATAAAAAAAAAGATAATAAAGATAGTTAAATGTATTTTAGTTAAAAGATAATTAAAAGATAGTTAAAAGATAATAAAAGATAGTTAAAAGTTTGTAAGGAAAAAAGTAGACAAAAATTAAATGAAAACTTTCAGACTTTTAACTAGAACATGCCATTGGTGCTGACAAATGTTGCAAAGACTCAGGTAGCTTACGTTATGATGTGATTGGACAGTGGTAGCGTTGTGAAGGTTGTTCAGGTGAAATAACTATCTGGCTGTAGATGTGTTTCAAAAACAAGCTGGGTGGGTTGAAGCGCACCAAAGTGAGTCACATCTAATTGTAATTATCAGACCTGGTTCTTTAATAACTTAGCAGTACACCACATTTAGATGAAAGAAATAAGATGAAATAGAACCGTGAGTTTGTTATACAGGTTATTCACATGGAAAAACCATGACCAGAAATGTCCTACCCATTAAGATTTTTTTTTTTTCTGAGTATTCTTCTAGATATGGGACTCAAGTGGTCCAATGAGAGCTACCATAGGTCTTTCAATACACCAAAAGCCTCATCGAGACTGGACTTCAAACAATACTTCATCCCATCTATTAAGATCTTATTGTTTATTGTGGAAGTATCTCCATTTTCTTTTTCTGTGTGAAATAAACGGGAAGAATGAGAGTAAAAATCTAAATCGCAGTGAGCTGGATTGTTCTAATTCTATCAGAGAGATGATGCAGGAAATCCTATAAGGTTGTTTCCAAGTAGAAGGAAAAGTTCTTAGAGGATCAAAAATACTAATTATTCAGCATTTCTCAGACTACCAAGACCTCATGCATTTAAAAAAAAGTGTACACTAATCCAAAGTTGCACTGAAAATCTGTCAAAATAATGCAAATGGGAATGACATGAATTTTGTTCTCTTTTTTTTTTTACACATTTGACGTTTTTGCTATTTTAAAGTTGGGCTTCGCCTATTTAGAGAAACAGAGAAATGGATAATGTGTTTTAGACTCAAATCTTTCAGATTACAGCTTCTCCTGGCACTCTGGTGATTGGAACTGAAGTATGTTCAAAAGGCACATTTTTTCCAGACTTACCTGAATGAGGGCACCACGTTTGAAATGGATTCCCATAAGTGTTCACGTTAATACTAGTGTTTGAGATCTGATACAGCTAAAAGAAATATTCCTTTTAATTTTTTTTAATAGAAATGTCATATAAGATGAGAGGAGCCATGATCACCAGAGGTAACTGACTGATTTTGTAATGGAAGAAGCTATTGACTCTCCGAGGTAAAGCAAATAGTGTTTTCAAGTGTTTCGTAGCATCAACAGTACGTAGGATTTTACTGGAGCCTTAAAACCTGCAGTACTTAGTTGACAGTCTGTACCGTGCATATACGTGAGTTATTTTCATCCTCTCCAGTCTTCTGAGAATACATCCGAAGCGCAAAGCCTCAGGAAATGCAGTGATCCTTTGAAGCTTAAAGGGTAAATGGGTGATCATGTGGTGAGAGCACAGTGTTTGGAGCTGTGGACATGGGCTCTGTTTGTGCTGATTGTGCCAAAATGCTGTGCAGCTGACTTTGGCACTTCTGGGTATTCACGAGTTGGGTAATGCATGTAATGGAAGGATATAGCTAATACGTAAATGAGGCTGTAAGGACCTTCTTTGCAGATGATTACAGAAAGCCTCAACTTGAAGAGGAGTCTGCTATCTGAGTTGCATGCCCTGTGTGAAACGATGGTGATGGAAATGGCCATATCTCACCGTACTGCCCAACACATGACTCCAGGTGCTGCCAATGCAAATCTCAAAGACTCTTATTTCAGCCTGGGGCTGTCTGGGTGGATCACCCATGGAGAATTTCCCATCACTGCCAGGAGAAGCCCGGGGAAGCTGAAAGACTGACGTGCTGCCAAACCCCATTTTAATTTTTGCCTGGAGGTAGTTGGCATGTAGAACTATAGAATCGTTTGGGTTGGAAGGGACCTTAAAGATAATCCAGTTCCAACCCCTCTGCCATAGGCAGGGACACCTTCCATTACATCAGGTTGCTCAAAGCAAATTCAACTTGGTCTGGAACACTTGCAGGGATAGGGCAGCCACTTCTCTGGGCTCATAGTGAAGAATTTCTTCCTTAGATCTCATATAAATCTCCCTTCTTTCAGTTTAAAGCCATTGCCCCTTGTCCTATCACTACATGGCCTTGGAAAAAGTCCCTCTCCAGCTTTCTTGTAGCCCCTTTAGGTATTGGAAGGCTGTTGGAAGATCTCCCCAGAGCCTTCTCTTCTCCAGGCTGAACAGCCCTAACTCTCTCAGCCTGTCTCCATAGCAGAGGTGCTCCAGCCCTTGGATCATCTTCATGGCCTCCTCTGGCCTCACTCAACAGCTCCATGTCCTTCTGATGCTGGAGACCCCGGAGCTGAATGCAGCACTGCAGGGGGGTGTCATAAGAGCAGAGCAGATGGGCAGAATCCCCTCCCTCGACCTGCTGCCCACACTGCTTTGGATGCAGCCCAGGATACAGTTGGCTTTCAGGGCTGCCAGCACACATTGTCGGATCATGTTGAGCTTCTCATCACCCAGCACTCCCAAGTCCTTCTCCCAATCCACTTGTGCTTGGGATTGCCCCAACTCACATGCAGAACCTTGCACTTGGCCTTGTTGAACTTCATTAGGTTCTCACAGGCCCACCTCTCCACCCTGTCCAGGTCCCTCTGGATGGCATCCCTTCCCTCCAGCGTGTCCACAACACCACACAGTTGGTGTCATCAGCAAACTTGCTGAGGGTGCACTCGATCCCAACATCCAGGTTGCTGCGAAGCTGGAGGTTCTGGAAAGCTCCCTACATGTCATCTGGGAGCATCTTACGCTCAGTCCTGTGACTTTCAGTGAACCCAGGCATTTCCAGTTTCTAGCGTTCTATCAGAAGGTTCTCAAACAGCAGTACATGCAGCCGTCCCTCCTCATGTGGTCAGCTCTCTCCTGAGCCGGAGGATGTGGGTCAGTGTCTGCTGCGTGGGGTGCTCCTTTTTTAATGTGCTCTTCTCTGCTGGCAGTCAAAACAGAAGCAAAAGAAAAAATAAAAGAGCTGGGAAATGCAGGGGTTAATTCTGTGCCGTCTGTGGGTGCAAACAGGGTTCTGTTAAAAATGAAATGAAATTGGGTGGAGGTAGATAAAAAGAAATCTGAAATAATTGTTCTGTAGAATATGGCCTTTCCACATAGGCAGAAATCTTTCTCTTCACTTCTGTCTGAAGAGAGTGTCAAATAGAGAATCTCATCTCTTAATTAGAAAGAAAAATACTCATCAAACACATCTCATCACTGGAAAGCTAATGATCCACAGCTGCTAGTCTGAAAGGGCAGGCTTTTTTTCTGAACAGTAGGAAGTGTTAATCATTTTGGATGAGATTTCCTTTTAAAATATACTGTAGTTTGCAAAAGAATAGGATATTCAATATTCTAACTTAAATTATTTTTTGAAGTGTTGTACACCAGGGATAGTGTCATGTGTCTCCCTGAATGATCATTTAATGCGTGTGTCTCTCACTAAGAGTATCAACTGATGTGATGTTGTAAATGGCCAGTTCGTGTCTGTGACCCTGAAAATCTTGATCTCATGGGGGAGAAGAAAAACCGTCCTCCCTTGTATTCTTCTGTATATGAAATGGCAGCTATATTAAACTGTAACCTTTGAGACTCCCACTCCTCCCTTAAAATAGTTGGCTTGTTTCAGTAGTGATGAGGATCCTTTTTTTAGACAGAGTTAGAGCCATTATTTTCTTGGAAGAGATCATACCAGATACAGTCCATGTTCTGCTGGATGCTTTATAGGCGCGGGCAAGTCCCAGAACCGCCCTTTTATACACGTTCCTTAGCTTTTCTGGACTTTTTTTTTTCCCTCCTATACTTGTTTAATGGATGGCTATGTAGATTTTCCTCCCTTTCATGCATGAAGTGAAGGTTTCTACAAACCACTTCTCTTCTTCTCTCTCCTCCCCCCACTATCAGGTCCTTCAAGCCTATGAACTGAGTCCCTGCATATTCTTACTGTTCTGCATCAGATTTTGAGTTTGCTCATGTTTACTTAAAAGTTTTCTCCAATTCTGGGAATTTCTTTGTTTTTTCCCATGTGTGTTTCATGAGTGCATTTCTCTTCTGGGGGAGATAGTGAGGCCACTTCACTCGCAGTGCCATCACTGTGCTGGTCTCGCACAGCACACGTCTCATTTGTGTTGCAAATGTAGAGTCCCTGCTTTCCTAGTGCCTGGCTGAGATGAGTGCCTGAAAGGAGGAGCTGGTTAATATTCAGCCAGAATAGATGGAAATGAAGCTGGCAGGGCAGTGAAATCATCTGCAGGAGATGGCAGATGTAATATCCATGTTTTTGAAAGAGATGTTCATACGATTTGTAAAGAGGTAATATCTTAATATAATATTTTAATGACCTATAGAGTACAGTACTGTAAGGAATTAATACTCTTAAGGATCATTTGGTACTAAGGAACCTCAAGTGAGGATTGTTTGGATGATAAGTATGGATGTTCTGGAGTACAGGGTACATGATGACTGTGTTCTTCAGTCTCCGGTCAGGTCCGTGCCTCCTGAGACTGTCTAGGTCTGCGGGCTTCTTTTCTCTGGAGCTGGAGATTGTTTGGATATTACTTCATTTTATTTCCATCTTTCTAACCAAAGTTCAGATGGGACCATAAGAAATACTGTATGCATTGCTGTTTCTCAACAGATAATCTCTAGTATTTGCTTTTCTGGTAGTTGGGTGCTGTTTGTTGACTTCCAGAGCTCCCTTCAGTGTGTGTCTATTAACTAGGGCATCTCTGGGGTTAAAGGGTGCAAGGATTTTTGCTTTTCTTTTGAGACGTGAATTCTGTTGCAAGTTGGCTGTATCAAATTTACCGCATCAAATCCCTGTAGATCTGGCTCTCGGAAGGGTAGTTAACAAACTCATAGAAGAACTCTCAAATTCCATGAGCCGTTGTTTGTTTCTCACTCATTACCATTTCTAACAGATTTCCTTTTAAACTAAATCTAAAAAAGACAGTTTTTTTCAAATGAAATATTAACTGTTGGAAGTGCCAATATGCTCTTATGCATGTCACACACACTGCTTTTTTAGTTATTTCAGTATTTATCATGTTTGTCTTGCAGTCTCACAGGACTTCCATTATACATAGCATTCAGTGATAGAAGTAGGAGGGTGAGGTAAGTTAGCTGATCTTGAGCGAGCAAATTACTTAAAATACAGATTTTTTTTCTTTTATATCGGAGCTTATATTTGATAACAGCGTTTTGTTTTAACTCTAAACAAAAATCCAGCAGAAGACTATGAAAATCCTCATTTTCTTCTAATTTGGTTTTATATACGTCTTGGTGACTGGTTTGGGAAAGTGAGTCTCTTTTCAGTTTACCTAGCTATTGGCATTGCTTTAGGAATGCTAATTCTATGGCACAACACCATCATACATTTTAGCAGGTAGTAAAACCACAAGTACTCTGAAGCTTAACTGTTTGGATGAAAAGCAAGATTTTGGGGTGGATGTCCAGCTGTGGTACGTAATGTGATTTGCTATAATACTTTCATTTTTGTTTTTTGCCATATTAGCAGAAAACAGACCCAAGTTATGGCTAGAGCTGGCTGAAACAAAGGGGAGTTTGTACACAGAGAAAACCAGATGTAAAAATGGTTTTTGTTTGACCCCATCTAAGTCCGAATGTTTTCAGTTCTTTCTTCAAACTGATAAATTTGTACCAGCACCAGTAGGGAACTGGCGCACATCTCTGGGAGATGTAACCTCAACACGCTTTGGCCAGCATCCAGCCACGGAGCACTCGATGTGTTTTCAGGAAACGCTTGAACAAGTCAAAGTTTTCGCAGGGGCGGACTTAGGTGGCTTCTCAGCATTCCTTTCAGCCCTGTTTTCTATGGGTCTGTGGTCATACTGTTTTACCATGCTTTCGTTAAAGTAATTGTACGTTTTTCCCTTTTAGTGCGATTTTTTGCTAGTTTTCTATGCAAAAGAAAGATTTAGGTGTGATGTCTACTTCTTCTACTTGTTTGTGTGACATTGCTATGAAATGACCAAGTTCTTTTCTCTAAACAGCAAATTGATTTATATCCATAGAAATAACTAACCTTTTCTTTCTTAAATTGTGGTCCTGTTTTTATGCCAGTTTGCATTATTTTGTCCACATAAGCGTTATTTTATGAGAGAACAGTTAATATTCTTCTCAGACCACACTATTTTCTTTTTGCAAGAATTAAGATACGAAGCAATGGAAAATGTAGCAGTTGTTTCATGCAGGTAAGTGACCAATCAGCAAAGTTAGTTAAACAACTTTCCTGCATAAGGAGAGGTTGGTTTCTTTAGAATTGTTTTAATTTATTGGTCTTAGCTGTGCGCAAGAGTTTAATGTAATGCTGATTTGAATCACTTTTTTTCCTGCTCTGTCTTCTAGCTTTTTCTTTTCGTGGTCTGGAACTTTGAGCTCTACATGATACCACTGGCTTTGTTGTTGCTGCTGGCATGGAACTACTTCTTGATCGTATCAGGGAAAGATAACAGGCAACATGATACAGTGAGTCCTCTCTACTTCAAGAGCATACGTGTCCTTTTCTTTTTTTTAACTAGATAAAATTTTGTAACTGAGTTTAAATATGACATCTTTTTGAAAATATGTCGGTTCACAATGCTCGATGGACAATTTTCCCACCTGCAATTTAATTTTTCTCCAGCTGTCCAATAAATGTGTCTGGTTTTGTTGAAAATGTCATGTAAAAATACAGTAGAACATGTACTATCCTCAGAATCTGGTTTGTGTGGGAGCAGAGATGAGAGGCTTTTTGGTCAGGAGAAGGCAAATAATTTGAAAATGATTTTGTGTGGCTAAGTCCTTGTGTTGCATTTTTTATTTCACATATTGAAGTTAAAGCTTAAAATTATTCCAATTTGTTAACAGTTTCAGAATGTATCACATTTTATTGGATTTCACAGTTTAGCATTAATATGTTACCATTCATTGAGCTTAATATAAGTCTTTTCTTATTTTCTTCTCCTAATCTAATGCCATCATTTAATTACATGCATGTAGTTGGGATGTAAAGTGGCAAACATTTACTAATAACTGACATTTATTAGTAATGAAAGCACAGTTCAGGGTTTCAGAAGCATGTATCAAAAGCTGAAGTTGTATTCTGTGCTGTGCAAATTTTCTAGCATTCAGGCAGCTTAAGGATTTTGCATGTATTTTATTGCTGAGCCTGATGAATTTGATATTTGTATCAGTATTTGTGTCCTAAAGCAGTGGGCTCTCTAGGACATTATGATCTGGACAGATAACAGGATAGGTGGAAAGAGACCAAAATGGGTTAGATTATTGGTCGCAGAGGATAGTGGCTACTGGAGGTTGGTAAGAAGTGGAATACCACCATAACCAAGGACCTGCCCCATTTAACATCTCTATGAGTGACCTGTAGGAGGTGACAGAGTGCTCCCCTATCGAGTTTCTGGGTGACACCAGGCCTGTGGGACCAGTTAGCACCCTGGATCTGCCAGTCAGAGAGACCTAGGTAGGATGGAGAGATTAGGTCATGAAATCCAAGAAGAAAAAATGTGAAGTCTTGCTCTTGGACATGAATAATCCCTTACAATGTTACAGACTTGGGACTGATTGTCTGGGAAGAATTTGTCTGAATTGGGCCTGGATGTCTTGGAAGACAGCAAGGTAAACATGAGCCAGCAGTGTGCCCAAGCAGGAAAAAGGACCTCCAGCACCCTGGGCTGCATTAACAGGAGCACAGTGGATCAAGGGAAGCGATGATCCCCTCTGCTCAGCACTTGTTAGACCACATCTAGAATAGTGTCAAGTTTTGGGCACCTCAGTTCAAGAAAGACATTGATTAACTTGAGCGAGTTCAGTGGAGAGCTACCAAGATGGTGAGGGGCCTTGAGCACTTGCCCTGTAAGGAGAAGCTGAGGGAAGTGGACTTGAAAGAGCCCGGAGAAGAGACGGCTTTGGATGACCTGAACAGCAGCCCTCCACTGTCTTTGAGAAGGTTATCAAGAAGATGGAGCTAGACTCTTGACAGTGATGTGTGGAAGAGACAACAGGCATAATTTCAGATAAAAGAGGTTCTGACTGGAGAACCTTTTTTTGCCATGAGAATTGTTAAGCGGTGGAAGAGATTGCCCAGGCAAGTTGTGCAGTTGCTGTTGGAATTCTTCAGGACCGGACTGGATAAAGCTCTGAGCAACCTTATCTGACCTCATGGCTGACCCTGCTTTGGTCAAGAAGTTGGAGATGCCTTCCAGCTTGAATGATCCCATGACCCTAACATCTAGTGACTGCAATTGTTAGTGACCAGGGGAGCTGATACAGCCCCGATCCTGACACTGGTGTTACCTGTCTATGTCACTAAGACTGTTACACTTCCGAGGGTCATCTAAAATTACAGGTGGGGATGATAGAGGTATTCTCTAATCCCAAAGGTTGTTACATTTATGAAGAAAGCCTAAGATAAAGATTTAAAAGATGCATTACCTAAATCACAGCCTTTAGTCTTCTACTGCCTGAAATGCTTAAAGCTTCTCAACCTGAAGATTTTATGAGTAACTGAAATCCCTTGTGAAAGGAGAGGTTTCACTTGTGAGCTCCATACACTTCATTTGTCTCTGAAGTTCCACCTGCCTGTGGAGATTAATTGGGTCATGTAACTTTTCTAACAAAATAGTGAAGCTATTGAGGGGCTCTCTGTCGAGGACATCAAATGCTGCTCTAAAAACGTTCCTCTTGCTGAGGTTGCTCAGACCAATTGTTAAGACAGCTTAGGTCAACCAATTGCGTTCATCCCAAATATTTGATATCTATGCCATTGTTCACTATTTTTTGTTTTGGTTTATCACAAGTAAGTTGGGATATCATTTTTGATGATTTGAGCTTGGTTATCACATGGTGAGCATCTGTCTTCTATGAAGTGATCTGCATACTTATTGGATGCCTTTCTAATTAACTCACAAATCTTCGGTAATATCACAAGTCCTTAGCTCAGATCATTAGCACAGTATCATTAGATTAGGAGTCATTTAAATATTTCTGTTTTCCTATGCAGAGTGTAAATATTAAGCAAATTAATTAAGCAGTGTTTCCTAGTGGCTAGAGAATGCTTCAAGATTCACATGATCTGGCTTCTGTTCCCAGGTCTCCAGAGATTTCTTGTGTGCCTCAGTGAAATTGTTGACTGCTTATCTTAGGACTATCATCTCTATTTAGAAGTTACTTTGAAATCCTCAAGCTAATGATAAAACAAAAAGATAAATGTGTTTGTTAACTTTTCTTAGTCAATTAACACCAGACAAGCATAGTTAAAAATTGTATGCACTTTATACTTGTTTCATGTCTATGGAAAATACTGAAATTTGAGACCTTCAGGAGTAGCTCAGAAGAGTTAGTTTCCATCGTTATATCCCTACAAGAAAACAATTACCAATTGTCTCATCAATTCAAGCATTAGGGACTGCACTCTTCTGCAAGTCAATGAAATAGTGATCCCTGAGTTTCTGTCCAATGTGGCAGATAGACCAGCCTTAACTCATCCTCGCTCAACTGTCTCCATAGACAAGTTATAATTTTCTATGTCCTCTTGGCCATCAGTTTCTTTGAAGTACTTTGGAACTTATTTTCTTGTGGAATAATTCACCTGTCAAATGGTGTGGGTTACTCTGTTGTAACATGAGCCTGCACTGCTCATTTGAGTGTGTGTATGATTATTTTTCAATTTACTCTGACTCTTAATAAGTTGTAAGTGCAATTGCACTTGAATTAAAAGTGAAATGAGACTGGGGCAAGGGGGAGACCTGAGTATATTTACTAGTAGATCTAAGGAAGAAGTTTTTTACATTGAGGGTAGTGAGGCGCTGGAACAGGTTGCCCAGAGAAGCTGTGGCTGCCCCATCCCTGGAAGTGTGCAAGGCCGGGTGGGATGGGGTTTTGAGCGACCCTCACTCCTTGAGTGGAGGGTTTCCCTGCCCATGGCAGAGGGGTTCGAACTAGATGATCTTGAAGGTCCCTTCCAGCCCAAACCGTTCTATGGCTCTAGGATTCTATAATAGCAGATAAGTCTATTGGAAAGTCCGATAAAGAAGTGATGCAGCGTATGAGGCATTATTGCTTTCATAGATCCAACTGGACTGTTTGTAGGGTTGATCACCACTGTGGTTTTAGTCAAACATTGTCACAAACTTCAGAGAGAAGCATTGGATTCCCTGTCTTTTATACATTTAGGTCAAGATCAGTTGTGTTTCTGAAAGATACGTTTTCATCAAATACAAACTCTTGCATTAAATGTTGGTGTAAGCAAATTTAGATAGGTGTAAATTTAATGGATGATTCTGTAAATGAATCTATGAGAATTCAAACTGGTCTAAAATTAATGAACTTCTGGCATTGAGTCATGTGGCAGGTATAAAAAAATCACAGAATAAATATTTCATTTCAATATTAGGCAAGGAAAAAAAATCACTAAAATGGCATTCTTACTTTCCTCTGAGTTTTGCAGTAACATTTTTGCCTGAAGCTTACCTAGCTGCTTTCTCCAAGGATCCTCGGGATACTCGAGGAGAACAAGGATAGAGGGAGAGCAAAGGGTGGGCTTGTTTTTTAGCAGCCTTGACTCTCTGGGAACTCCAAACCACATTTTAAAATAGATGGACGAACAAAAGAGTTCATCCCACACAGCCGTAATTGAAAGACTTCTGGATATATTCAAGCTAATAGAAAGTATACTGAAGTTTAAAGCTTTTTTTCAGTCTATTTAAGAAACTGTTTAATATTTTCATGTTTTCAAATGTGTTGTACAAAAAACCCTCACCTTTATACCTTGAAGCAAACAGCAGTACTGCTGTCTGGGGTCTTTTTTTCACTTCTATTTCTAGGCAAAAGTCATAGTTATTAGAACTGCGTGAAACTAGTGGAAAAAAAATGTCTTTTTTTCTTCCCCTGCTTTTCTACTTCAGGCTGTGTTCCGGCTGCCTGCTGGAGCTGCCTAACTTAAGGAATGGTCAGATAATCCCTCAAAGTGATTAAAAATGTTCCCACTCTCACTCTCCAGCTGCTCTTGACCCCATCCCTGACATGAAACATTTGATTGTGTGGTTGGAGTGCATCATATTGTGAATGAAACCTGGTTTGCATAGTTATCAATTTCTTTTTTTCCCCTGTGTATATAAAGGTGACTTCTGCAATTAGGATGAACTGTGACAGTCTCTCAGCTGTTGGGCCAGTTCATAGCGCTGAACTGCTGTACCAGGCATATTGGATCTCCTCTGGTGGCACTGCAAGTTCTTGCTCTTCCTTGACTAAATAGGTTAGCAGATAGGGAGCCCAGGTCATCTTCTCCTTGATCCTGCCATTGAGGAGAAAGGTTTGGAAGAGAAGTGGACAGATCTAGCAGGTCAGCAACCAGTTGCACAGCTGTTATTGACAGCAGGGACTTGGTTTTTACAGCTATGGGATCCTCCTTGAGGATTGAGGCAAGATCCACCTTACCAAGTGGGGCAAAATCTTCTTTCCCAGAAGGCTGGCCAACCAGATGAGGAGAGCGGTAGACTGGAAATGATGGGGCAGGGAGGTGATGATGACCCACAGTCAAGTGACGAAGTGGTGTTCTGAGTTGGAAAGGAAAGGATGCAGGGTGGAGTGAATAGGAGAGACCTCAAAACCAACCAAACAGAGCGGAGGTAGGTGTGTAGGCACACAAATAAGGAAATGCTGATCTAGAAGAGGCTCTCAAACCCTTTCTGAGAGCCAGCATGCCAGAGAGTCTTTCCCTGAAGTGTCTGTACTTTAGTGTGCACAGTATAGGAACCAGTAGGAGTTAAGAGGTCCATGTGTGTGTGTGGTCACAGAGGTATGGTGAGATTGAGCTCACGACCATCACACAATGGATGTGTACTGGCTCTTTAGTCAGGACAGGCCAGGAAGGTGAGGAGGAGGAGTTGGACTTCAGCACAACAAAGGGAAGATGATGAAGGAATCAGAGCATCTGGCGTACAAAGAGGCTGAGCAAGTTGGGGCTGCTCTGCCTGGAGAAGAAGAGGCTGAGGGGGGATCTTGACGATGTTTATAAATATCTGAAGAGAGCAGAAGAAAAGGGAGACAGATGCTTCTCAGAGGTGCCCAGTGGCAGGACAGTATCAATGGGCACAAACCGAAATACAAGAAATTCCATCTGAACACAAGAAGACACTTCCTGTGAGCGTGGTCACACCCAGGACCAGGTTGCTCGGCGAACTTGTGGAGTCTCCGTCCATGGAGATATTCAAGACTGTATTGGACATGGTCCTGGGCAACCTGCTCAGGCAACCTTGCTTGAGTATAGGAGGGTTGATCTCAAGATGTCCCTGCCAACCTCTGCCACTCCGTGATTCTCCAACTGAAGATATTAATCTTTATCTCCTTTTGGTCTATTATTTGTTAGGTTTTTTCTCCCAAGCAATTTAAAATTTAATAGAAGAACAACACACATGCCTGGAGTTACCTATGAATGTTCTTCTGCCATACATACCCCTATGGAGAAAAGGTTTAATTGCTTCAGTTCACATCCTGCATTTATAGTTAATACTTAGGGCCTTTAAGGAAATATTAAATAGCTCATTTCCTCTTGAAGTTTCAAGTTGCACTTGTCATTGCATAGAAAAGATGGTGAGCAGCTGGGAGTTAATGTGCCATACACAAATTCTTATGAATCTGTATAATAGAGTATATATACATATTATCAATCTTGTAAGAGTGATATAAAATGGCACAATACATCTTTTAATTTCACTGGAGACTTTTTGTGAATAGGCTTCGTTGACTTTTGTTTCTAGAGTTTGTTTCTATTACAAGTTAGAGCTGGACATGTTTAGGATGAAATTTTGAGAAGAGAGGAAAAATAACTTTAGTTGAAGACAATCATTTTAAGATTTTAAGCAGTTTCTGTGGGTACTTTTTATACAGTCCTCCAATATGATGTGTATACTCAGGTTTTTTATTTATGGGTCATCGGGAAATTGCCACATGAAGAAAAACAAAAGGAGGAATGGGAAGAAGAATGCTTATGGATATGTCCATCCACTGGATTCTTTCTTTCCTCAAGAAAGGGTGGTAAGCATGATGAGCTTGAGTTGGTTGTGCAACCCCAGCTCCCTTGCAGCTAGAAGAGCTTTTCTGGTTAGAGTCCGATCACTTTCTTCTGGTGCAAGGCAACAGCATCTTTTGGTGGGTTTGTCACTGCTCCTATTTTGGGCAGAGAGTGCCACTTTGCTGTACAATTCAATACAGAAACCAGCCCCACCAGGAAAGCGCTTAACTTTAACCACCTGTTCACCTGCAAGTTGAAAACTGAGTTACCAGACAAATAAACAAGGTAGTAACTTGATTTTTTCTGTGTTTCTTCACATCTTAAAGCTTGGAAGCATGAATCCTTGAAGTTATTAGTTTGAAAGGGTTTCAAAGAGTTTCATCTGCAGATGGATACAGGACAAACACCAAGTGCTTCAGATCCATTCCCTGTGCAGTACTGAAGGGTTTTGTGCTTGAAGTCCAGAAATCCTCTTCTGCTGGAGAGTCAGCAGTGATTTCTGGCTGAGGATTAAATTCTCGCTATGAATTTATGGCAAAAATAAATATCATTGTCGTGTATTCTGGCCAGACAGTGTCTGGAATATGTCATTTGCTCAAGATGATGCAAAAGGACGTTGTCAGGTTGGCAATTGCATCTTGACTTCATTTTGACTGTACTTTTCTGAGAAGCTTTGCCTCCAGTATGATCGCAACAGCAGTAGCCACAAAATCCCCAAATCCAGAGGGCTGGTAGGAGAATACAGAGTTAGGCGTGGAACGGTCCGTATGTAAAACTAGTCTGATTTACGACACCTCTAAAAGTAGGGGGAATACGGTTGTTCTTATAGTATGATTTGCAACATTATGTAGAAAGGATTTCACCTTGTGTTTGCTAACCATTAACTAGACTTATGTTCTCCTCTGCACCTCAAAATAGAAGACTTCTCAGCACATTGCTCACAACAGTGCAGCAAAGTCCACCAGCTTTTCTCAAACTTCCTTATTTTTTGCCCAGTTAATCGGAGTCGCAAACTTGCTCTCCCTTTGTTATCATCAATAAAGTGAGTTAGAGAGGCTTTTGCACACAGGTCATCGTCTGCCCGTGCATGGGCTCTGGGAGCTACCAGAGCACAAAGACTGCAGGCAACACGTGCTTGAATATTAAGCAGTCTGCTGAGAACCGTTGCTGTCGTCATGCAGCTGTTTGTTCTTTCTATATGACCCATATAGTCAGGGACAAAAAATACACTACAGTACCTCACTGTGGGACAGGGCTTTTTTTTTTCCCAATAAATCAGAAAAGAAACACGAAAATGTCAGCTTAATCAAGCATTTAAATTTTATTAATCAAGTCTAATTTTTATGAGTGCAAATAATCGCTGAAGCTGGACAAATTTGCTCTAGATTGCATCAGAAACATAATTTTAATATTTAATGGCCTGCTGAATTTAAATGGAGAATTATCTTTATGAAACATGCTCTTCATAATTTGCCATTAAATGAGAAATGAACAAATCAACATAAATCTTACATAAAGGTTATTTAACTAAATGTTGGTACTATAAATATTTTAAATGCATTATGCACTAATTTAACAGTCACACACTACACTATATAAAGATATAAGTTGGGCAGAAAGCGTTTCTCTCCTGCAGCGTAATAGAATGTAACACTGCGAGTGGCTATCTGGGCTACAGCTAAAAGAGAGTGTCCACGCTGCAATTATAATCCCTGCGTCAGAGCTTTACATACGGTATCAGAGTATGTAGTAAGCCTTTGCTAAAACTTTACATGGCTTTTCTCAGCCCAGTAGCAGGTACACAAAACAAATGCACTACAGAAGTGGAATATTTTGCCTGATTTTTGTGACCTGAAAACAAAACACTGAAACCAAACCCTCACGCTAGACATCTCCAGCATTTAAAATTTTTTTTTTTTTTCCTATCATCAACCAATTGATTTTTTTAATTTAAATTTTGCCACATTTTTTCAAATATAGTCTTCCAGTTCTGCGGGCATCCAAAATAAAATGGAAATTCACTGCACATAGAGGCATTTTTTCTACAAGAGTGTTTTAACGAATTTTTTTTTGCATTTGCATCAAGATTTACATGGCAACAAGATTCACTTGACAGGTCCTAGTGGCTATTATAAATAATCAATATTATATAAACTAACATCAGTTTAGTTTCTAGGAAAAGTTCCTGTAGTCATGTGAGGTTTTTATTCATCTCTGGTTTAGTGTTCTTTTGCTTTAGTATATTTTAATTCAGCCTAGACTTTAAGAACTTTGGGATTGTACTGCAGTTTTAATATATTTAACAAAATGTATCAGTACGTAGGGAAAAAAAATTAACTGAAATTACAATAATATGTGCGTTGCATATATTGTCACATCAAATACATAACACAGCTTTTTTTTCTACCAAAATGCTTGTCAGCTCCAAATTTGAATGTAACAGACTGTGTCACACCCACAAGCTTAAAATTCTTCAGATAAATGCTGTTTTATAGGAGAAGCGTGTCTGGTCCTACTAGAATCTGAAAACTATTTGAAGGAAAGTAATAACGACAGTGAAAACTATATTGAGCCAGTGTTGTTAATAAGAGAGTTTATCATGAGGTTTTGCCCAAGAAATCTTATGTCACAAAATTGTGTGGTGTTATTTTTAATAGTCCTGTGTAGTAAACTTGCCGTTGATATTTAGCCGAGCAAAAAATGGGTTTTTTCCGCACTGCTGAACTAAAAATGAAGCATTCTAAGAGAGATCTGACATTTCAAGTGTACAGTACATGTTGAAGCCTTTAGATGGAGACATACTTCAAATAAACACCTAATATTCAGTTCACAGTGCATTGTGTAAATACAAGAAAGAGCTAAAATAAATGAGACTCAAATATTGAAAGAAATATAGAGAAAAAGGCCTCCTACTTGTGCCTTTTTTATGTTAAAAATTACTTAATCTTAACTACATTGGCAACTGAATATTGAGGGCATATAAAGCTGACAGCCGGAAAAAGGTTACATGTTCTTGTATAATAAACTGTATTTACTGCCCATGCATGTTGCCAAGAAATTTATTATACTGCAAATAAAAATTCTGTTGTTGACATTACAGAGCTACATGTAATCAGTAGCATGCATCAAAAGGCATCTGATAGCCATATTAAAGTCTCATTTCCTATTAAGAATCAGACTAAATTACAACATGAGCGCTTCCCAGAATAAGCTAACGAAATGCATTCTGCAAGAAGAAATAATTGTGTTTGAGTGTCTCTGTAAAAATCAGGAAGTATTTTAGCAGTGAAGTACTAATGCTTTTCTTTTAGTCTGTGGTCTTCTGTACTGCAATATAGTCAACCTTCCTGGCAAGCTTATCACACTTAATTATTATTACATCTAGTGGTTCAGTTATCTTGATGATTACTGCAGATGAAATACCCCAAGGTCAAAACATTAATAGTATAAATCAGGATCAGTTGTATTGCAGTCATAATACACTCTTAAATCAGAATCTGTTGATTTGATTTTTATTTTCCTTGTAAGCATGGTATAAAAAAAGTGGACGTTTTAATTAAGCTGTATCACCTGTAAAGTTTCTCCTTGACAATTCCGTGAAAGAAGCAGACATCGTGTTGTGCAGATGAGCACAGAAGTGCTGCAGCAGCCACCTTACTGACGACAGACGTCTTTGCTTCCACTTGAAGTGCTTGGAAACGACCCGAGAGAGCCCAGGTGGCTTTATGCATCCTCCTGAATCCGTACACACTGCGCAATTTCGCATTACATTTACACATAAACGCTGAATTGAGTGACACACAAACATATGGTACAATTTATATCCGAGCAGTATTTATTAACGTGAAATCCGAACAGTCCCAAACAATACAATTCTGATCACATTCATTGCACATTCTGAAATTTGTTTAATTCGGAGTCAAATCTTGTTTTCTCTTTTATTTTGTTACATGAATGTTAATACCTGTATGTGAAAATACAGGTGTCTGCAGATCTTTTGACACCATAACACATGATATGGCGTAAAAAGTGTTTTCTTTTGTTTTTCATTTG
Source organism: Tauraco erythrolophus (assembly GCF_009769465.1). Classification (NCBI taxonomy): domain Eukaryota; kingdom Metazoa; phylum Chordata; class Aves; order Musophagiformes; family Musophagidae; genus Tauraco; species Tauraco erythrolophus. Next base: position 34,751,506 of record NC_141496.1, read on the forward strand.
AAACCTCTATGTTTGAAAAGCGACATCAAGTAAGATATACGCAAATCTACAGAAGTGCTAATGGGAGGCGGGGGGTGTTGCTTCACTTTAAAGAATAATATTAGGGCAACAGTCGTCGGGATTATCTGCAATCTGGTAGTGCCGCTCTTTTATTTTTTCTGCATTTTACATACGATTACAGAGCAGATATCTGATATTGCTAACATGTAAAGTTGTCAAAGTATCTCCTGTGTGAGTGTTTCTGTAGCATCAGTCAAAGAAATTAAAACCGAAGACAATTCATGAAGTGACTTGTGGTTTGCACATTTTGTAAGGGAAATGGCAGGCTGATAGCTCAGAGAGGGTCTTTTATTTGAAAGCGGCTTTAAGTTTCAATGTGTCATTTTTCCACACAGTCTTTAGATCCAGGAGGAGTTTCAAAGTTTTCTCACGGTATTTGGATTCAACACGCTTATAAATAACTAAAATCCATCCATACTTTGCAAGTCTTGAGGTTAGATGTCAAAATAAGTTTTTTTTCACACATACTGTCCTGTTTCTTCATTAATAGATCATCTTTAGAATAAATGCCAGTTGTTCTTAATTGTCCGCCTCCTCAGAAGACTGCATTCTTGCCCACAAACACTGGAGTTTTCTGCTTTGACGTGTGGACGTGGTGGTTGTCCTTCCTTCTGGAAACCTGCTGTGACCTCATTGCCCACTGTCACTGGTCAGACAGAACAGACACCTCTCCAGTCTCCTACGGGCTATGAATCGTACAGTTTTTATGGACTGAGTTCCTCGAAGAGGGTGAGAAAGGGTCAGAAACAATGGCAGCACGTAGGAATTACAACACATGGTGCTCCTTCTGATTAATAAGCTTTTAATGGGGCTGTTTCACACAGGAAGGATCTTACTTTGCAACATTTAAACATCGTCGGCTTACTCTTTGGCCGTGAAGTAGCTGACACGCCGTGTTTGAGGCCGTCTACGTGTGTTTTTTAAAATGTCATCTGTATTAGTATTACATTCAAGGGACAGTTCCAAGAAACAGGTTCTTTCAAGACCTTCTACCAGTATGCGGCATATAAGTCTGTGACAAGTGACATTACAGAAGGTCATGTCACTTTTAACTGCTTGCATTAGATCTTTCTGATTTCCCCAGTGCCCTTCCTTTGTTTGATTAATACTACTTGATTTCAAGCAAGGTATCGGAAGGCATAATTTAGAGTGAGTGTTCTTGGGGCAATCTAAGACTTTTGCCATAGAACTTTTAATGAAATAACTCTAATGTTTCATTTTATCTTCATATGCTTTTTCCTGTCCTCCCTCTCTCTCCTCTCCCACCCTCCCTGCCTCCTCCCTCTCCCATCATACCTCCCCCAGGTGCAATGCTTGACACAGAGAGTCGAATAACTACTGTGTTCCTTCAAACCAAAGCGGCACATATGCACTTTATTTGAATAGCAACGAGGCAGAATCAAAGGAGAAAAAATTCCATTGTGAGCTTTTTTTCTACAGTGTTCTTACTACAATGTTAAGCTGAAATCTGTTGCTTGCATTCACTGTGCCTCTCTTGCACAGCCTTGCTTTGTTCTGCAGAAATAGGTTTTACTTCAGTGTACATCTTTTGTAAGGCTTCGGTATATCAATTCTCCATATATCATAGAATTATGAAGAATCCACTCTCCTTGTTTTAATTTGTGTCAAAGTTCTGAAAACACTTGTTTTGGTGATTTAATAGATTGTATTGTTGTGTCCTTGTTGTCTGGATGTTCATGGTTTTTTTCTTTTCACTCCTCCTTTTGAATTTCAAGACAAGTGAAACCATGTTTCATATACTTTAAAGAATCATTTATGCATCTTGGGCAGAGGAACACTTTTTTTGTACATTTTATTTTGCTACAATAGTTGAATTCTGTTTTCCTTTCTAGACAATTCAATACTCCGAAGCTCAATGTAATTGGTGATGTGACTACCTAGAACAAGAACGTAGACTGGTAGTGGCTTTTGAATTAAAACGTGGAATGGAGGAGCTGGAAATCTGAGCTCAGTCCTGGGCTTCAAGTGATTTCAAAGGACTTTTTACATCCTTTGAACAAGTTAACATTTTGCTCCTCTATAGGTGCTTGTAAAATTTGAGATCATTAGATAAGGAAGGAAAAAAAAAGTGAATTTGAAGTATTATTTTCTGGATAATTTAGAATGGTTATTGTCATACAAGTGATTTCAGTGAGGTGCCATCATTTGCCACGATTTTAGAGGTTTCCAATTCAGCTAATTGTCTTCATGCCAACTTTAGTGCTACTGTGAGGTGGGCATTCTGCTGTTCAATCCTGTCAAGTCGAGGAGTCTCTGGATGTACATAAAAGTGTCTGGGGAATATTAATATTGAAAAGTAAGAGACATAGTGAGTTTAGTCAGCTCCAGACGTAGGCAGTTTCTGAGTCAACAGAGTCAGGTTTATACCTTGGGCTTTAGTCATCTAATGATGTAATTACAGACTTTTTTGTGTGTGGCAAAACTGATTTGAGAGGGTTTCCATCTCGCTGCAGCCCTTTACCAGCTCATTTTCATCCTCTCTTCTTGGCTTACCAGTTCCTCAGTAGAGCTGATGCTGGGATTTCTGAAGCTGCTCGGTAAACTGGGTCACTGAAACCATCTACATTAAAAGTTCTGGGGTGGCTTTCTGAGGAGCTTAATCAGTCCAGTGATGTAGTTTACAGCTCAGCTCCCCAGGCACTCGCAGCAGCCCAGGGAAGATGACAGTGAGCTGCCAGGAGAGGAGAGGAGCAAGGAGGTATTGCGGGTGCATGGGAAATGAGAAAGTCTTTGCTTCCACAGAGAGGTCCGTGAAGACAGGACCTCTCGGCACCTCCAGATGGGACCTGTAGAATGGCATGCTGAGCTAAGCAGGAGCTGACAAGCATTTGGGCAACGCACTCTCAACAGTTCCCTCTCTCCATGCTGAGAGGTGCGACCATCCCAAACTCTCTGGGCGCGGTCTCTGATCCTCTTTCTTAAAGAAGGGGAGCAAAGCTGACCTCAACAGAAAACAGAGGAGACACTGGTGAGGGAGGCTCCTTCTTCATGGACGGTGGCTGGAGCCCAGCCTTGATCCTTCTTCAGCTGGAGGGGACTCACAAACTCATCTGCCTGACTGGCGTCAGGAGATCCGGTCAGTCAGGCTTCTCCTGCTAAAATTGTTCTTCTGGGCAGGAAAGATTGAAGAGTAATAATTCCTTGATTGCTTGGGTCATGCTGCTTCCTTGTGCTTTTGGACATGCTCACTCTTTACTGTTTCTAGTTTTAGTTTTGATCGTGAGCTCCAGGACAGAGCAGCCAGTAGGCCGAACTGGAGGCTCCTTCCCCTCCAGCGTCCCAGGCTTGTTGTTGGAGGACTTTTGGGACTGGGTTCAAACAAGGATGAGCAGCTGAAACTGCCAGTGTTTTGAACTGTGCAGTTGACTTCCATGTCTGCAGCGTGCTCTACTAGATGTGCGTGTTGGATCAATCTGTGTGTTGTTTATATTTTGCATGGGCCCATGTAACATGATTAACTGGAGTCTTCTTGATGATTGAGCTAACTCGGAGAAAGGCATCTGATAGACACATTATTCATTTTTAAGAATTTCTGAATTTTCCTGAATTTGGCTCTTAGATAGTGTTAAAAGTCCTTTTAGTTCTTGCAAATGGATTTGGACTTGTTGAGAATATCCTTGCAGCTGTGTTTGGGGGGGGTGATTATGAAGCTATAATTTTAATGCATTGTCTTAAATGACGAGTAGACTAAAACCATTTGTGCCTTCACCTATATAACAAAGTAAACCATTGTTTTTGTTGGTGGCAAGTCTGCAAAATAGGCATAAGTACTGATGTTTCATATCAATGAGACTTTCCTTCTCTTGTCCTTTTTATGCATACTTTATAATACAGAGTATACACTTTTTGCGTCCGTAGTACGACATTGGGCTAGCTGGATCTTTGCTGACCTTCATTATGGCTATTCCTATATCCTAATAATACTTACATGTAAGTAATGATATAAAAACCCACATTATTTTCTGGTTATAAGGAGGTACAAGTTTATTTCAACTCCAACAACAGAGGATTGTCCCCGTAGGGCAGGCTGCAAACTTGATCATAGCGTTATGAGAGGGATTTGTGAGCTTTAAGTCTGAACCTGCCACTGACCGTCTTCGGAAAGTCATTTAATCTCTCTGTAAACTAGATTTAATAGTAGTTCATTTCATGCTCATGGTGTGATTAATAATTACTAATATTTGTAGAATGAATTGAATGTATGTGTATATTTCATAGTGTTAGACTGAAAAGAGTGTTTAAATGGAAAAATACATAGACACAGACATGTGGCAACAGCAGCTAGCAATGAATGTGCATCAAGTTAGACGCACAGATTGTATAAAACCACTATTAGGAAACACAGTGCTAATGCTGAAAGAACATATGGGATATATCATTGTTGTAGATCATAAGAAGATAAACTAGTATGAATTTACTCCCAGCTTTGTATTCTTCAAAAAAGCTCGTGGTGAATGCTGTAAATTCTATTAAAAACGTTGCACGTTTCTGTAAGTAACAGTAAATTTAAAGCAAGCATTTGTGTGTGCTGCATGGGCACCAGTGGAGCTGACAAAGGATTCCTTTAGTTAAAACAATCATGTATTGAATTTCGAACTACCTTTTAAATACTTAAATTGTCAAGCAAGCCTTTTGTACAGGAAGGATTTTCAGTATATAATTCCCTAATGTAAGTCAGTTAAAACTGTAACACTTTCCTAAATTTGAATCTCTGGATCAAGTGTTTTTTCCTAGTTGTACATTTTCCTTTTGTGCGTTTATTTCAAATGTTAATAAAGTTTTCATCTACAAAAGGTTTAGAACTGACAGAACAAAACTCTGCCTTTTTAAATCATGACAACTACTACTGTTTCTGTCTGCAGGTAGTGGAGGACATGCTAGAGGACGAGGAAGAAGAGGATGACAGAGATGACAAGGTAATTATCTTTCCTAGCACTTGGGTATCTGGGGATGGGAGAATTTAGACATGACACTGTTTTTACAGACAGTTAAAAAAAGAGTTGAAGTGTTTTAGTCCAGAAAATTGGACAGAGCTGTTTATCATCCTAACAATGCTACAGTGTGTTGCACGAAAGGATAGAGGACTATAAATCCTGCCTATTTTTTTTTTTTTTTTCTTGGTCCAGAGCTGGGTCAAATATTTTTTCTGCCAGGAACAAAAATAATTCAGCCTGTCTGGAACTTGATAGCTCTTGTGAAGATAACTGCAGTGACAACTGTTTTTGAAGGACAAAAATTTGTCCTGTCTTAAGTATTACAAATAGGGCTGCACTTTAGGGGAGAAATGGTGTAAAAATAGCAACTCCATACTGGTTAAAGACGGGATATTGACGTCTGTAATTTTCAAAGAATTACTTGGGAGAAGAACGGCTGAAATGTTTTGCGCTCTGTATGACATTTAAATAATCACAATTCTCATGGAGGTCTGCTTGATCGGGAGTTGGCGCGGTGGATCGTTCAGCTATTTGAGCAAACACGGTTCCGTTCGGAGGCTGCTGGTTGAGTTGAGGATTGCAACCACAGTAAATAACAGCTCATTTCCACTTCTTATTGAGCCAAGCTATGGGACTGCTTGGATTGGTTGTCCCCCAGGGAGAGGGAAAAACCAGAGGAAAGAAATTAGAATGACCTTGCGCCACTGAAGCAACGGCTAGCGCTGGCGGGACCACTTTCTGAGGAGGCGAGTGCCGTGGAGACAGCCCCATCGTTGCTGGTATTTTCATGCCAGGAAGGTGATATTTGTGGAAGAAAAGAAAAGGGAAAAAACTAGATAATTTTACAAGAACTCTGAATTAAAATACCGATGATTTTGACCTTCACAGTTGTTCCCCCACTTCTGTTGTAGTAAAGCAATGAATTTTATTTTTTTTTCTGAGAGGAGAAAAACAGTGTATCTTAATTTATGCCCTTGACCTTTGTTTCTAGTTGAGATGTACAGTTATATACCACTATAAGAATTCATATGCTGGCAGCAGCATTTGAAATGTCAGAAAATTCACCGTGATTAGTTAATCCCCTGAATGATTATTTTTCTGTTAGCTAACACCTAAGAGCTGAGAGATGATAAAAAAAAGAGTATTTTCCTCATTCCATTGCCAGCTCAAACATTTTACAATTGACAGAAAGTTATTATGTGAAATTCTTCTATACATCACTTAAATCGTTACCTACATCATTTCAGAATCGGCAAACACTGTAGTAACAAAACCTTTTTTTACAAAACACGTATGTGATGGTTTTTAACACTAAATGATATGAGCGTACACTTCTGGCAATAAAATATATGATTTATTGCAAAGGTCAGTCATGTAGCTGTGGAGAGCTTGTATTTTAACTCAACATGCTGGCTTTGAATCATCATTTCTCTTCTGATAAACACTGATCTGCCATCCATTTGAAGCCATTTTCTCCCGTTTCTTCCTCCTTTATTATTATAGCTGGTGCAAAAGTACCATCCCAGTAGTGTGTGTATTTCTGGATATTTTAATCACTGTGATTAGCTCACAAAGAATAGTGCTTGACTGCTCGTAGTTTAAACCAACCTATGTAGTTACCGCTTAGTGGTTTTTGGAAATTGCCAAACAAACTCCTTTAAAAGGGAAGATGAGGGCAGGGTTCAGCCCCCCCACCCCCCAATTCTCTGGCGATTAGCAGATGCTGGGCAAAACATACCCAATTAGAAGTATCACTCTAGGTTTCAATGTTGTGATCTAATATTCAGCTTTCTCAAATTGACAGCAGAGTTCAAACATTTTTCTACATCTAGTTACCAAAGTTGAATAAAAGTGAGTACTGACTTCACCGTGTTGGTTCAGTGAGCCCTTTTATTGAATATTTAAGGGCTGTCTTTCTATACAGAAGGTGTTTAGGTTGATTTTTATAAATTCAAAGCTGTCTTCATTATTGAAAACATTTTGAGTTCTCCTGATTGAATATGCTGTTTGAATGGAAAAGAAAATTACACTTTTTAAAATAAGCATGTATGAACTACCATGTGTTTGCAGTACTCCTTGCAGCAGGCATTATTTTAGGCTAAACTGGGCTAAACTGTAGAACGTAAGCACATAGTTAGGACTGAGTTGTTTGTTGTTAGAAGCTCTTAGGGTGTTTTTTTCTTTCTGTAGCACTAGACATACTCTCTTAACTAGTGCTGTTCCTCTTACCTCTTTTTGTCAAAATGGAAAGGTGCAGTTTAATTCACGTATGTTTTTTCTTAAAGCCATGTGCAAAATGTTTTGTGAGAAAACAAATGCACATTTTGTAACACCAGCTAGTAGTGGCCTCTGGCTTTTGTTATTCCTCTGTTTTTTCATACGATGTAACAGAAAAGTCAGGTAAATGGGTCTTCTTATGCGATAAAAGTAAAAAGATTAATAAATGTGCCAAAGCCTCACTTTAATTGAAACTGAAGCATATGTTGCAAGTATGTAAAATATGTCCCAGATGTTTGACCACGGCCAGTGTCTTTGCTTTCCCTGATTACCACAAGGCAGCTATTAGTCCTGTAACCTTTGGACTTAACGGTAAATGGGGTATTACATGGCACAGAACTGGAGCACCTGTTTTCCATTCAGTAAAGACCCCTGGCAGGCTTTACCTAAGCCTACCCATATGTTTTCACTTAGCAGATTGTTGGGCGATTATGAAAGTGTCTTTCTTTAGAACCAGCTTAGATATTAGTCACTTGCTCTCAGTGAAAGGGCACTTCTTTGGCTACTTGATGAGGTCCGTGTAGGCACGCACTGATGTAGGTTGCGGGACGTGTGGTGGAGGCATGTTGCTCGACATCCCTAAATTGCAGTTACAGAAGTAATAAACTGATGATGATGAATGCTCAAGTGTATGTAATTAGTTAAAGTAATGCATTTTATTAATAGTGGTGTGTAATACTGAGAGGAGTTGGAGGCGGTAGATTTGCACTTCCCGTATTACTTAGTCTTATTTTAATGTTCTGGGGTTTAGTAACTTTTTTTTTTTCACCCTCTGCTGCAATTAAGATAGACAGAACTATCAATTTAAGGTAATAGAATTTTTTTTTTTTTTTTTTTTTTTACTGGAGAATATTAACTTTCTTCTTTGGTTGCAATATGACTAATAAACGAAAATGGCAAGTATACTTCCTGTTGTATCAGTTACAAAGTGCTGCCTAGTAGTGGAACCCTTTTTTCTAATTTTGTTTCTTTGTCATATTATGTATTTGGGAACTAAAAAATATGTTGTAGTTTGTTTGGCTCAGGCATTGGTCCCATGGTTTAATAGTGGTTTTTCCAAGAAATAGCACTGGATTCTGCGTTCCATATGTTCTATAGCACGTGCTAAAACTATGCCAAAACTTTTTTTTTTTTCCTGGCTCCCTTCCAAACACTGGCTTACACAGTATCTTAGCAAATAAGGGTCAGTTAAATTACATGAAGTTAAGTTATCAACAAGTTATCAGAAGGATTTGTACACAGTTATGTTATAATAATGTAGTGGTCAATATGCATAATCTACGTATATAAGATTTTAGTTTGTCATTTAAGAAGTTCAGGTATGCTTTTCACGTAGCACTCTTATGTCCAGATAAGATTTCAGGTAATCACAAAGAATTTCAGCTCAGCGTTTTGCGGCAAGCCCCCAGCATGCCACAGAATCAGGCCAGTGGGCGATGCTACTGTTGCAGATTTAAGTGGAGGAAGATGCACATTATGATCACGATTTTATTTTACTTTTTCGTTAACAGTAATAGTTTCTTATTAATACAAGTACTCAAATCATTTGCACCTTCAGCTACTCTTTCTCTAGGCTTTCATTCTTTGAAAAATTCTTTGCAGTTCTCAGTCAATGTTACTATGTTTCAAGATAAATAGAAGCTTTTATAATGAAAGATAGTTGAGTCAAATTAAAATATGTTTTAAGGCTTTTAATCATCCCTACTGAGAGGTATCAACTTTGTTTTCAAGCCAAGACACATTTGTAACCTGTCTCAGAAGTGTGCCCCACATTTCTACCAAGAGTGGATCGTGAGGAGGAGGAAAGATAACTCTGATGTAGCCTATATTCTTATATTCTATAAAGGAGAAGATTGTAATCTATTATAGTGGTAGTTATTTCCTATAAAATAAATAATGGAAAAAGAATAAAGAAATAGGGAGTGAGTGGAGTGAAGAGAAAATGCCAGAATGAATAAATCCATTGGTTCACCTGTGGCTTGATTCCACCATTAAATTTTACACGAACATAGCACCTAAATGCTAGCTGTGAACGGAAGACTAACAACAGCTTCCACTGAAAACTGTATCTGGATGTGAAACTGCTGTCCCCTAAAAGCTTACCTAGGCTATGTGTGCTTATCAAAGAAATCTGCAACAGAGCAGCCCTGAGTACATAGCTGCAGAAGTCAGACTTCTCAGTGCAGTTTGGTTTCAGCTCAGTTTAGTTATTCACACAGAGATGGGGATAAGAGGCATGTGGTTTTTATCGAAATTGTACAAAATGAGAGGGATAACGGTGTAGACTGCTTCAACCCATACACTGGAATATCAGCCGATGATGTTTCTGATCATTGAATTACCCCAAAGTCATGGCCGTGGATGTACCTTGGATCATGCGGAGGCTTTTCAGAGGAGTTTCCACAAATAAGCAGTTTTCATCCTGCCCTGTACTGGGGCTTTGTGATCGAAGTGCGCACCTTTGAAAACAGGTAACTTGGACAGCCTACAGAGAGGCTTAGTTTCAGCGAAATCAGGATTCTTCAACCTGATGCAGTGGAGTACTATCAAGATTAGTGGAGTAGAATGAGTTTTGGTGAGATCAGAATCTGAGATTTACATCTGAAGTTTGGCACTCGAGGAGGTGCGTGTGTGTGTGTGAGAGAGTCCCTGGGGAGCCGTGGGTATATAAACTGTTGAATGAATTACACTCATACATGTACGTGGTTTTTTTCACCTGTGACTAATACAGTGTGGGTAATGTTCTTCATTTATTAAGTAATCCAAGTATAATTCAATAAATTATTAAATCAAATGAAGAATATGTCTTAATTATGTTAGCTGTTTCAGAATGTGACATATTTTTGCCCTACATTTTTCCTTTACCCATAATATTATTTCTTAATGTAACTAAGCAAATGATTTAAATTCTTTGAGACCAAGCAAAGGTTTGTTTTCATCTAGATCCTCAAAAAGTAACTTTATAATATGAGGTGTAGTAAAAACGTCTGTAGGATCTTCTCTGTGACTCAGGGGAGAGAAATGCTGAATGTTGAAGGAAATTACCAAAAACTTGTACTGACCAGTTCTGTTTGAAACCTTCCTACATGTGCAAGTTGATTTATTCCTTAGCTCCAAAGGCATCCGTCTGTTAAGTGGCTTCAAAAGCCATGAGAATGGACCATTCCTCATTCTCTAACAGATTTTTGTCATGTAGTTTCACACAAAATCATGAGATCTGGGTTCTGTTTAAGCCACTGCCATGAATCACTTGCAACTCTATGCAAGCTGTGTAAGCAACAAGACATGCGTATTTGCCAGCTGCCGGAATATTTCTTCAGGTTTAGTCATAGCTCCCCATTTTAGCCTTCCAAATAAGAGCCCCAAACACCTGTTTTAGAGAGATGCCTTTTGAACTTGCTCTGCAGCAAGGTGTAGAGCCAGTAACACAGAAGTCTTCATCCAGGTCCCACAGAAAGCAGAGATGGTCATGAGTAAGACATAACTTTGGAAGCCTGGTAGAAGAAACATGATGGTTGAGCTGTGCTAGCAGGAGGATGGATGAGCGCTATATGGACCCAGTCCGTGGTGGCAGACATGTGGCTGACACATTGTATGTGAAGCAACCTGCACTGAGCAACCTGATCTAGTTGAAAATGTCCCTGCTCATTGCAGGGAGGGTGGACTTGATGACCTTTAAAAGGTCCCTTCTGACCCAAGCCATTCTACGATTCAGTGAATGAGAAAGAAGGACCAGCAGAGATGATGCTGTGGGAGAAGATGATGCCCAGCAACATGGCTCTGCAAAATGGATGGCATGTTATGGTCTGCTGTTTTCAGCTGAGGTTTGATGCCGAGGCTCATAGCACAGCAAAATTAAAATCTACCTTTTAAGCTAGGTGCGTGCCCTTCACTTAACTAAAATGCTTGTAAGAAAAATTGCAACCTCAGCTACAAAAGTTTGCCAGGATAGTTGATCAGGCATTGTTGTTCTTTATGGAGGAAGATACAGGAGTATGGGAAAATAAATTACAAGTTCTTGCAAACAATATGCATATACGTTGGGTGCAGTTTAAAGTTTCTCCATGTGTCAGTAGAAGATTTAATATTGTTTGCTTAATGATGATGTGTGGATCAGTGATGAAGTTGCTGGACAGATCATCCAGGCAACGTATAATCCTGACAGAATGAAAGGTGCATTCCCACCCCAAAGAATTTAAGTGCGAAGCTGCTTATAGAGGAGCATGGTATGGAACTGCAAAGCTGGCGTTGTCCAGCAGCATCCACGCAGCATGGTAAAGAGCACAGTCTGCCACTCCTCAGGTTTCATCTGCTGGCACATAAAGAGGTAAATTTGGCATAAATAAAGCCTGTGGGCAAATAGTGCGTATAACTAGCTTCATTCTTCTTCCTTTTCGTTTCATAGTTATGAATTTTGTGCATTTACTGACCACTACTAGAAAACTCCAAAGGTGTGGCAGTTTACCAGGACAGTTTGTCCTCTAAATTAATCACTGTGATTGTCTGCTTCAGAAAGCTTTAAATACACTTCACGTCAGAAAAGGCAACTGGTTCCACCCATCCCAGCAGAAGTTCGTGGACATACAGCTCCTAACTAGCAGATACCTGTAGATGCCTAAGGTTTTAGTACCAGGTACCTTCCCCTCCACTGCCCTGGAATATATGTGTCTTTTGGGGAAGAAAAAGTGTGTTAAAATACTGATAGATCAGATGACTTTATCTCTGCCAAAAAAAGCTTCTGCCCAGTCCTCCATCCTTCACTCTCTCTTCCCACTTTCTGTTGGAAAAGAGGTTAAAGCAGCCCTTTGCTGCTTCATTTCTGTAACTTCTTGATTTTGTTGTCTGTATTTTCTGTTTTCCAGTACTCACAGTCCAGCCTCAGAGACTATTCTTTAATCACGGGAAATATCCATTAAAATGGTTCTGTAGATTTTAAAGCATAAGTGCAGGGAAGAATTTATTGGGTTTCAGTGTGGAAAAAGTATATAATTTTGTTGATATCGACCCTCCTGCATTAGCGGAGACATCAAAATAACCAGAGACAGGTGGCTGCAATGTGAAGGATGAGGGTTTCCTAATTCCTGTGAAACTCTGCCTCTTTTGGACAGTTTATGCGGTTTGATGAGGGGTCTGGCGGGGGATAGGGACAGCAGTCTGCCAACCTTCAGTAGAAATTTGCTGAAGCCAAGGAGTTGATTTGTTAATTCCCACCTGTATACTCACAGAGCATTCTTCCAGTGGGGCAAGGACCTGCCATGACTGTTCCTGCCTGGTGTGGGCTCAGGAGAGGTCAATCACTGGAAGCGAGTGCTGAGGGGCCCAATGGATTTTCTGTGAATTTACTGACTTTTCCATTGAGTTGCACACCAGGGGTACAAATGCCCAACCATGAGCCTGGTGGGAGCAGCTGAGTCGAGGAGCCTGCAGGAACAAGACCTGGAACAGAGGAAAGAGGTGCAGACATAAAGAAAAAAAGAACATAGAGACAACTTAGGGAGCAGGGGAGGTTGGGCATTGGGCAGGCAGAGATGTGGGGAAAGGTGCCAAGATCTATAGGAGGAGAAGACAAGCGAATGGGGAGAGGAGCTTCGTGTAGGCTGGGGGAACAGACGTGGGCTGAGCATCCATGTAGGCAAGTGCAGAGCTTATCTTACGTCTCATATACATTAATTTTGGAGCAGTTGGCTTCGCCATCTCAGTAGCGCTCTAAATGTACTCTTCGGTGTACAATTTAGATAGCCTCGAAAATTAGAATTTATGGCATATGGAAAAGCAATAAACGGTTGTTTTAGCACTCTGGCTTAGTATTAAATGTGACTTAAGGACTGGGGTGGTATCTGTGTTATCTGCATGATCAGCAAGTGTGTGTTTGACTGGTTTGGGAGCAGAGGAGGTAATACGATAGGTTAACGTACAGCTGTAGCAGTCTGATAGTGCCGTGTTTTTATTGATTGTCTAACGGTGTAACTACACTGGGTATTAGGTTTGCTTGTCACAGTGCTTAGTGCCTGGGGTAGTTGAGCAAGTTACTTTTCCACTGAGTTGACCTCAAAGTCCCAGAGTCTTTCAATCAAACTCCTCAGATTTCATACACTGGCAATCCCTTTCCTTTTCTAATGGGCTATATTAAAGAAAATGTGTCACCTTTTGCACCATGTAATACTAAATCAGATCAGAATTCATGCACAATTATGTCAGTGGAAATCTAATATTACAGACCTGCTTATCTCGAGATAGCACATGGAAAAATAAACTTGCACAACTGACAGATTTACTCGATTCTACAGATAAGTTATTTGTAAGTAATTGAGCTGAGGAATGTGTACGGATTATTTTCATACGTCTCAGAAAACGTGTAAGAAAAATGGCTAATAAATATTTAAGTATTGTTTCTTTCTCATTTCTCTTTCTCCTATTTCCTTTCCCTTTTTATCTTTTCTTGGCCTGCTCAAGTGCTAAAGTAACAAAGTCCAGGATGGAAAAAACAGATTTTATGTTAGCAAACTGTTTTTGTTCTGAAGGTGAACAAATTTACAAAAACAAAATGGACACCACTCATTTGTGTAATGTCACAGATATCTAATGGCATTTCGGTAACATAGAGCTCTGAGAAAAAAGCATTCTATTGGAAAAGTATTGCTTTCTGGTTTTCTTTAACAGTGTGAAAAAGTCAGAACACCGTTGCTAATCTGAAGCTTTCTTGCAATCAGAAATAGTAATCTAAGATCGATTGCTCAGCAGATGGGCTTTTTAGCATTTTACACAAAAGAATGGTGCAATTCCTCCCACCTTCAGCATATACAGCAGTGTGTTGTTATCCCTTTAATGTATGAGTTAGCTATGGTTTAAAATTAAGTATGGAAGAGCTGTTTGTTGGCCTTTAATTACTGTTTGATTAAAATTTTAAATACCGATAGGAAAGGAGTAGATAGAAATCCTTTGGAATGCCTTCTCTACTGCTGAGTAGGAGGCTAATTTGTAGTTGGATTTTTATTTCTAAATTTTGGGGAAATTTGAAATTTGTGCATATGTTTATGTGCACTGAACCATCTTCTTGTCTATTCTGTGAAGTCCCAGGGCTGCTTTCCTTCCCACTCTCAAAGAACAAATGCTGCCTGAATATTTTAGATCAATACATAGCATATAGTGAAGATGAAGAAACAGTTTACTCAGCTATTTTTCTGAAGTATAATAGACATCCATACATTTTGATAGAGGAATGGTTTGCATAGTAAGAGTTGTGGTTTCTGGACAGTCTGTTAAAAATTAAGATAGTATAGTCTGTTCAGGGAAAGCTTGAAGCTGCATTATCAGAAATTACATTATATAATGTTATAGGCCAAGAGCCAGTTTGTTACTAAATAATTTTTTCAAATAGCTCTTACATTCTGTAATCCTTTTCACCCATCTTCTTTGGGATATATTGATTCAGAAGAAAATGTGTTCTAACACTGTGGTTTGGGTTTTTTTTAAAAAATAAGGTTTATGCTGCATTTTGAAGTCTTAATGCATAAATACAGAAAGGTTGTTTCCTGAAAGTACTGAAGATTTTTTTCCCCAGTGAGATGTTGTCTGTTTATTTGATAATGGAGTGGAAGTGTTGAAATGACAGCTGCACGTAGTCCTTTTGTTGGATTGCTTTTGCAAGTCAGTGCCTACAAACTAAGGAGAGGAACTGCAATGTCTGGCTGAAAGTTGTTTTCAAACAAGACTAAAACTGTTTTTCAAAACAGTCCAACCAAGAATGTGATTAAAATTGTGCTCAAGCACAATCCACCAAGCAAACAAAGACAACCTTAAGGTGTGAAGTGCCAGTCTTTTAGAGACACCCTGTTTCAGAAGACTGGAACTTACCCCTGCGAACAGAGACCATTGGACACTACTTCTTCAGACTGGCTGCCTTTGAAAGAAAAACGCCAGAGTTTGGACCAGGACTGTGTTTTCCTCTACGCCAGTCAGGAACTGCTCATTCATGGACCACAGACCCAAAAATGCCCAAACAAAATCCAGCAGACTTAAAAGCAGCGCTTCTCACTGTTGAAGCTCCCAAAAAAAATTTGGTGAGAAACCCCTTTGCTAGTAATGCAGCTGTTTGAGGCTGTGTCTATTACTCTAGTCAAAGAAGAGCACAACCCCTTCTTTGGAGCCTGCTGGAAGAGTAATATAGGGAAAGTTCAACATGTTTTATATCTCTCAATTTCCATTTCGATAAGGAGCTCAGATATTACCACAGATAGACAATCTATTGAGTTTGAAGAAATACCATTTGCTTTTAAAAGGAGGTCAGCATTAACATGCAAGGAAAAGTAGAACATTAAACAAGATTTGATGAAGTATGTAGAACAGAGCCAGATTTTTTTTCCAAATGCTCCGATCAGAATAGTTATCAAAGGTAGGAAGTAAATATTGAAACCTAGAGAGTTTTTTGAATCAAATATATTGGGGTTTTAAGTTATTTTTCCTGCCTTTACTTTTTATTGTCAGAGCAGGGGAAGAAAATTCCTTTGCTGATGCTTTTTTTCTTTCCTGTGACTTGTAGACCAAATCGTTGATTTTCCACCAATCCCCAAATCCTCAAATTTTTGCTCTGCAATTCCTGTTTTGATGCTACCTGAGGTCCTTAACTAGGACACTGGAGTATCTGTTTTCTTCAAAGTTTGTTGAGGAAAAGAAACAGTTTTAATATTGTACTTCCAGGTCATTCACAAGTATTACTGGAAGTACCTGAAGTGCACAGGAATGTTTTATGGACTTTTCTTCTTTATTCTGATGTTAATACTGAGACATTTTAACGTGTGATTGCAGATTGTTAGCATTCAGCAATCTATCTGTGTGTCCTGAACTAGAGTGGAGAAAGAAAAGTCTTTCTGCTGAAGAGCAGCAAAAGGGAATTCCAGCCACTCCAGCCAGTCAGTTGGCTTCATCGGGGCTCAACTTAAATGCCTCTGTGCAAACACACATAGCACGGGGAATGAACAAGAGGAGTTAGAGGTGTGTGCACCTGCAGGGCTGTGATCTTGTTGGCATCAAGGAGACGTGGTGGGATGAATTCTATGACTGGAGTGTCAGAATGGAAAGATACAGCTCTTTAGGAAGGACAGGCAGGGAAGATGAGGAGGAGGTGTTGCCCTCTATGTCAAAGACCAGCTGGAGTGCATGGAGCTGCACCTAGGGATGGGTGAGGAGCCAACTGAGAGCTTATAGGTCAGGATTAAAGGGAGAGCAGGGACAGGGGACATAGTAGTGGGGGTCTGCTACAGACCGCCTCATCAGGAGGACCGAGTGAATGAGACCCTCTACAGACAGATAGGAGCAGCCTCACGTTCACGAGCCCTGGTCCTCATGTGGGACTTCAACGACCCCGATATCTGTTGGAGGGACAGCACAGCAGGGCATAGGCAATCCAGGAGATTCCTGTAGCACTTGATGATAACTTCATTCTCCAAGTGAGAGAGCAACCAATGAGGAGAGGTGCTTTGCTGGACCTCGTTCTCACCAACAAGGAGGGGCGGGTGGGGAATGTGAAGTTCAAGGGCAGCCTTGACTGTAGTGACCATGAAATGGTGGAGTTCAGGATCCTCAAGGTGGTGAGGAGAGGGCACAGAAAGCTCACTACCTGGTTAATATTCAAGGATCACGTCCTCCAAGCTCAGTAGTGGTGCATCCCAACAAAGAGGAAGTTGGGCAGAAACACCAGGAGGCCTGCATGGATGAACAAGTTGCTCCTGGACCAACACAAACACAACAGGGAAGCCTACAAAGAGTAGAAGCAAGGACAGGTAGCCTGGGAGGAGGGAGGTAGCCAGAGGGAATGAGTCTGTGAATGGTATCATTTGTCAGAACTGTTAACTGTCATTAACAGTTCCAGGAAATTAGTGTTTGATAAGGAGCAGCCCAGTGGAGTAACTCTTTGAGCAAGTAGGAGTGGAGTGAGTCAGGGAGGAGAAAAGAAAGAAAATGTCTATTTGCTTGTGTTTCTCTGGGATAGGAGGAGACTATGGAGAATTCACAAGGACATTGCCTGCAGCTTTCTGTATTTGTAGAGCATTTCCAATGTATAGATAAAATTTATGTGAATTATGTCTCTTGAGAGGTACATAGCAACTTGGAATTTGTGGCCAAGTTAATACAATTCAGTACACAGGGAGTTTTGGGTTTTTGCCCCACAAAATACATTGAAGTTCAGAAACCCTAAGTGATCTGTGTTCATAAATCCTTTGGGTAGAAAGGATGGCCAGAAGTGTCCAGTCTCTGTAGTTTCACAACAGATTGCTTGAAGATCCCAGGTTAAAACAAAATTGTATTGAAAATCGATAAAAATAATTTGACCAAACTGGACTACAAAGTCAATTAAGACTTTTTAGGGAGAGAAGTAAGGAGGGAAAAAATATCATCAGCTGAAAGACATATGGAGAATAGGAAGGGATTTCTGCTTTAGCAATGAAAAAGAAAATGCCATGGAAACATGCTCCTACTGCATGAGGAGGGAAATAAAATTAATTATTTTAATTATTTAAAACTACCTGATTTTGGACAGCCTTTAAAAAATGTTTTCAGCAACAGAAAACAGGTAGAAATACCAGTTGAAAAAAAGACATGGTACATTGCTAAAGACTATTTTGAGAGAATACTTGGAAGTGATGCTGGAACTATTAAGGGAGTTAATTATCTAATAGTCTTACTGCTCTGCTGACATCTATTATCCAAAAGTCATGGCCAAATACAAAAGTACTGAAAGAGACAGAAATGTCTTGAAGACAAAAGTGGCCAAACATGTGGGTTTATTCCCATATTCAGACAGAGGAGCTCAGAGGACTTCATGATGAAATGTTCCGGCCACTGACGTCAGTGAGCACCACATAGTCTGTGTGCTGCCCATCACAAAATGCACTTTTGTATCTAAGAGCCTTAAACTAGATCATGAGACTTGCCGCACATGTTTACAATCCCAGTCAACACTGCTAGAATTACAATATATATCTATGCTTCCATTTCAAAGCTAGTGATGATAATTTTTGATCAAAATGGTCCTCAAAATCAGTGTCAGGACTTGGACACACAAGATGGTTTCTGTACCTCCTGTCAGCTTCCCAGGAAGGTGAAGAGAGTTGGAGGAATTAGTTTTCACAGTTTGAACATGAAAAATGTTCAGAAAATCATAGAATCATAGAATCATAGAATCGTTAGGGCTGGAAGGGACCTTCAAAGGTCATCTAGTCCAACCCCCCTGCAAGGAACAGGGATATCTCCAACTAGATCAGGTTGCTCAGGGCCTCATCCAACCTGGCCTTGAACGTCTCCAGGGATGGAGCATCCACCACCTCTCTGGGCAACCTGTTCCAGTGTTCTACAACTCTTATGGTAAAAAATTTTTTTCTAATATCCAACCTGAATCTACCTCCCTCTATTTTAAAACCATTACCCCTTGTCCTATCACAACAGGCCCTCCTGAACAGCCTCTCCCCATCTTTCTTGTAGGCCCCCTTGAGGTACTGGAAGACCGCTATAAGGTCACCCCGGAGCCTCCTCTTCTCCAGGCTGAACAGCCCCAACTCTTTCAGCCTGTCCTCATAGGAAAGGTGCTCCAGCCCTCTTATCATCTTTGTGGCCCTCCTCTGGACCCTTTCCAACTGGTCCATGTCCTTCTTATGTTGGGGACTCCAGAACTGGACGCAATACTCCAAGTGAGGTCTCACGAGGGCAGAGTAGAGGGGGAGAATCACCTCCCTCGACCTGCTGGCCACGCTGCTCTTGATGCAGCCCAGGACGCGGTTGGCCTTCTGGGCTGCAAGAGCACATTGCCGGCTCATATTGAGCTTCTCGTCCACCAGTGCTCCCAAGTCCTTCTCCTCAGGGCTGCTCTCGATCCGTTCTTCGCCCAGTCTGTATTTGTGCCTGGGATTGCCACGACCCAGATGTACGACCTTGCACTTGGCCTGGTTAAACTTCATGAGGTTGGTACGGGCCCACCTCTCCAGGCTGTCGAGGTCCCTCTGGATGGCATCCCTCCCTTCCAGCGTGTCGACGGCACCACACAGCTTGGTGTCATCGGCGAACTTGCTGAGGGTGCACTCCATGCCACTGTCCACGTCACCGACAAAGATGTTGAAGAGGGCCGGGCCCAACACGGACCCCTGAGGGACGCCACTCGTGACCGGTCTCCACTTGGACATCGAGCCGTTGACCACTACTCTCTGAGTGCGACCATTGAGCCAATTCCTTATCCACCGAGTGGTCCATCCATCAAACCCATGCCTCTCTAGTTTAGAGAGAAGAATGTCGTGCGGGACAGTGTCAAAAGCTTTGCACAAGTCCAGGTAGATGACACAATACAATATTGTTTTTTAAAAAGATACTGAAAAAATGAAAGAGTGAGATCCTACCTGCAGAAGACAAAAGTCCCCATGTTCTTATGTATTCCTTTTCTGTTTGTTTGGGTTTTTTTTAATTTTTTAAATTTTGAATAGAGTCACTGACAAGGACAAGGTCTGTAAAGGCTTCCAGGGAGCTAAAAAGGATACATTTCCTCCAGAAGGAAATTAAACAGCAGAAATATTGTTACAATTACCCCCTATGGTGATATCCTTTGCTTTCTCCATCACTTACATATAGAGGGTTTAGTCAAGGACACGGAGTATTCCAACACTGCTTCGCTACCTTGACACATGTAGCGTTGTTCTTTCCCTTCCAAGATGTCGATATGATCCAGACACTATATATTTCTTCTGGACACTATCAATATCTTTATTCAGAATTGTATCCTAACAAAGCACATAAGGATAGAAGGCAGAAGGGTAGCCAGGGCCCTGGCATGGATTTATAAAGTACGATACACTAGACAGGTTACCTGCTGTTAGGATCTTGAAAAGATTTCGTGCTTAGCAAATCTTGATTTTCTTCCTTCTCCCTCCTCTTTTGCTTGTAAAATTCTTCCTACTCTTATGCTTTAGGTGAAAGTTGGAGCTGTGATTACATATGCTAAATTACCTCCACCATGTTTTTTGAAAGTAATGTTTGTAGTAAGGAAAACTGAATGCAGTGTGGATGAGTTTAAAATATGTTGCGTCTTAATAATAATTCAGGTGAATAATTTGGATCTGTCTTTTAATAATATACATCCTTTCTAATCTAAGTACCTAAAGATACTTGTGGTTTGTTCCATAATATTGAACAAGGTGGGGAAAGGATAGCTCAGTGCAACTCCGTCACTGGAAACAGCCAAAAGGATTTGTGTCACATAAATGGAATATAAAAAAAAGTTAGAAACAAATGACCGTATGGAAGGGTGTAATAAATAATAGCTTCTTGCCATTGAGCGGATCTCAAACTTTCTAAATGCATTAGAAAGCAGACTTCAGCCTCTTCAGGGATCTCCTCAGTAGAGTACAATGGGATGAAGCCCTGGAGGGAAGAGGGGCACAAGAAAGCTGGTTAATATTCAAGGATCACCTCCTCCAAGCTCAGGAGCGGTGCATCCCAACAAAGAGAAAGTCGGGTATGAACACCAGGAGGCCTGCATGGATGAACAAGGAGCTCCTGGACCAGCTCAGGCACAAAAGGAAGGCCTATAGAGGGTGGAAGCAAGGACACGTGGCCTTGGAAGAATACAGAGCGATTGTCCGAGCAATCAGAGATCAGGTTAGGAAAGCTAAAGGCCTGATAGAGTTAAATCTGGCCAGGGACATCAAGGGCAACAAGAAAAACTTCTATAGATATGTCAGCAATAAAAAGAAATCTAGGGAAAATGTAGGCCCTCCCCAGAAGGAAATGGGGGACCTGGCTACCCGGGATATGGAGAAGGCTGAGGTTCTCAATGACTTCTTTGCCTCAGTCTTCACTGGCAAGAGCTCCAGCTGCACAGCCCAAGTCACAGAAGGCAAAGACAGGGACTGGGAGAATGAAGAACTGCCCACTGTAGGAGAAGACCAGGCTCGAGACCATCTAAAGAACCTGAAGGTGGACAAGTCCATGGGTGGTGCATCCACGGGTCCTGAGGGAACTGGCAGACGAAGTTGCTAAGCCACTATCCATGATATTTCAGAAGTCATGACAATCTGGTGAAGTTCCCACTGACTGGAAAAGGGGAAACATAGCCCCCATCTTTAAAAAGGGAAAAAAAGAAGACCCAGGAACTACACGCCAGTCAGTCTCACCTCTGTGCCCAGCAAGATCATGGAGCAGATCCTCCTGGCGACTATGCTAAGGCACATAGGAAATAAGGAGGCAATTGGTGACAGCCAACATGGCTTCACTAAGGGCAAATCCTGCCTGACTAATTTGGTAGATTTCTATGGTGAGGTTACAGCATTGATGGATAGGGGAAGAGCAACTGATATCATCTACCTGGACTTATCCAAAACATTTGATACTGTCCCACATGACATCTTTGTCTCTAAACTGGAAAGACATGGTTTTGATGGATGGACCACTCGGTGGATAAGGAATTGGCTGGATGGTTGCACTCAAAGAGTTGTGGTCAACGGTTCAATGTCCATGTGGAGGCCAGTGATGAGTGGTGTTCCTCAGGGGTTAGTACTGGGACCAGTGCTATTTAACATCTTTGTTGGTGACATGGACAGTGGGATCGAGTGCACCCTCAGCAAGTTTGCAGATAGCACCAAGTTGTGTGGTGTTGTGGACACGCTGGAGGGAAGGGATGCCATCGAGAGGGACCTTGACAGGCTGGAGAGGTGGGCCTGTGAGAACGTCATGAAGTTCAACAAGGCCAAGTGCAAGGTCCTGCACGTGGGCCGGGGCAATCCCAAGCACAAGTACAGGCTGAGCGGAGAATGGATTGAGAGCAGCCCTGAGGAAAAGGACTTGGGAGTGCTGGTGGATGAGAAGCTCAACATGAGCCGGCAATGTGCACTGACAGCCCAGAAAGCCAACCGTATTCTGGGCCGCATCAAAAGAAGCGTGGCCAGCAGGTCGAGGGAGGTGATTCTGCCCCTCTACTCTGCTCTCGTGAGACCCCACCTGGACTACTGCATTCAGCTCTGGAGTCCCCAACACAAGAAGGACGTGGAGCTGCTGGAGCAGGTCCAGAGGAGGGCCACGAAGATGCTCCGAGGGCTGGAACACCTGTGCTATGAAGACAGGCTGAGAGAGTTGGGGCTGTTCAGCCTGGAGGAGAGAAGGCTCCGGGATGATCTTATTGCAGCCTTCCAGTACTTAAGAGGGGCCTACAGGAAAACTGGAGAGGGACTTTTTACAAGGCCATGTAGTGATAGGACAAGGGGCAATGGCTTTAAATTGAAAAAGTGTAGATTTAGCTTAGATATAAGGAAAAAATTTTTCACTCAGAGGGTGGTGAGGTACTGGAACAGGTTGCCCAGAGAAGTTGTAGCTGCCCCATCCCTGGAAGTGTTCAAGGCCAGGTTGGATGAGGCTTTGGGCAACCTGGTGTAGTGGAGGGTTTCCCTGCCCATGGCAGGGGATTTGGAACTAGGTGATCTTTGAGGTCCCTTCCAACCCTAACCATTCTATGATTCTATGAATCTATGATTACTGCATGTAATGACACAGTCTGTATGTAGTGGTACCCTCATACTGAAAGAGTGTTTCAGACACCCTCAAAATACAACTGAGGACACAACATGGCAACAACTGGGGAAGGTAAATAGAGCCTCTCTGTGAAACATAAAAAATAGTGATGATGATGAGCTGCGAAGAAGGTGGCTGTCTTTTTGTACTACTATTCTGAGAAGTAGTACCCATTTTAGTGTGGTTTAACTGGACTTGCATTGTTACCTTTTGTCGTGGTTTGTCATAGGGTCATAGAATGGTTTGGGTTGGAAGGGACCTCAAGGATCATCCTGTTCTAACCCCTCTGCCATGGACAGGGACACCCTCCACTACACCAGGTTGCTTAAAGCCCCACCCAACCTGGCCTTGAACACTTCCAGGGATGGGGTAGCCACGACTTCTCTGGCAACCTGTTCCAGTACCTCACTTCCCTCAGATTGAAGAATTTCTTCCTTATATCTAATCTAAATCTCCCCTCTTTCAGTTTAAAGCTATTGCCCCTTGTCCTATCACTACATGTCCTTGTAAAAAGTCCCTCTCCAGCTTTCTTGTAGGCCCCCTTTAAGTACTGGAAGGCTGCAATAAGATCACCCTGGAGCCTTCTCTTTTCCAGGCTGAACAGCCCCAACTCTCTCATCCTGTCTCCATAGCAGAGGTGTTCCAGCCCTCGGATCATCTTTATGGCCTCCTCTGGACCCACTCCAGCAGCTCCATGTCCTTCTTGTGTTGGGGATGCCAGAGCTGACGCAGCACGGCGGGGGGAGTCTCATAAGAGCAGAGCAGAGGGGCAGAGTCTCCTCCCTCAAACTTAGCATTTAATGCTCTTTTTCTTCCTTTACCCACCTTCTCTGGTGCAGCTAATTGTTTTTCTGCCCCCAGCTTCAAGGCAGGTTCCTTCTCTGGGGATGCTGGGACCCACCTGGCTCTGCTCTGACAGGTCTCCCCTTGCCTTCCTTGGGCAAACAAGAAAAAAAGTATTCATAATGATGTTTGATAATTATTAATAATATCATCACTCATTAATGTTAATACTGCTACTAATAAAGAGCCTGAGCAATCTCCCTGCGGTGGGGAGCAATCTCAAACACAACCTTGGATGGGTGCCTGGTCAGGCTGTGCCATCTCCAGTTGCCACGGGATCTTCTGTGCATTCCCTTTGCTTTATCATAACACATCGAGGGCATCTCCCAGGTACTTGCAGGTGCTGGAGGGAAACGTGTTGCGCACTACACACTTCTACGCTCCCCTGTTTTTCAGTAAGCCTTGTTATTTCTCTCTCCTGTAGCACTAAATTAATATTTTCCACTGCATACATTAATGTTTTCCACTGCACAGGAATCAAAAGCGCTAAAGTCAATACAAAGGGGATGAGATTTTGGGGCCGAGATGGTGCAGTAGGATGCAGCGCAGGAGCTGTGTGCTCTGGAGCGCTGTCTTCTCCAAAACTAAGAGTCTGTGTGAGAGTGAAGCTCAATACCTCAGGAGGAGGAAGAAATTCTTGCAAAGTTGTGAGGTGCTGGCTGGTAGGAGCTCATTTTTAAGCTCTTCTAACATGTAAATAAAAAGTAAGCAGATGCAGAGAAAAGCACTGTTATGTTTTTATTTGTGAAGCAGAGGTTCCTGGGTGATTTTCATTTTGAGGTCGAGTTGAAGGTATTCAGATTTCTCCTCCTCTCCAAGAGCACTGGAGATCTTCTTACATGTTTGTTTTCATACATTCTGTTGTACAACAGTGTAATAAGAATTAATCCATTTCAAAGCATGGATTGGCAGATTTCAAGAGAAGGGAACATAAAATAGATGTCAGGATGTAATATTAGTGTAAGTGATTAATGTTCCAACCATGGGCATGTCATGCGTCCTCTCAATACGAGTCTTTATAACCAGAAAAAAACACTGTAAAATTAACTGTTTATTCGTCTGAGATGGGAATGTTTGGCCAAAAGTAGAATTTGCAGGTTTTTTGCCTTGTGGGAGAAACCAGTGCTGTAGCACTCTACTGTCTTATGAGAGTAATTAAGAGTTCCAATTTACTTTCTCTAAACCATTAATTATTTTGAATATCCTGATTATGTTCATTCATCTTCTGTGTAAATTAATACGTCCCAGTACTTTCTGTTGCTTGTTGTGTTATTTTTTCTGGCACAATTTTCATTATTTCAATAGCTCATGTCTGCATTTTTTCTGAATCTGCTTTTTTATTTTTATTTTTTCACTTGAACTCAGTACTTCAGTTGAAATTATCTCATCAGGTTATGTAATGGCGCTAGGTAAAGTTAAAGTACTAGTGCTAGTCATTCTTCTAACCTTGTTATATTTCTTAGAAATTTGACAGAAATTAAGTAATTCTGTCACCTCTAAACTTGACATCTCAACTTCCCTTCTTTTCAGTGTAGATTAATAAATACATTAAACAACATCAGCTCTAGTACCAGATTTTGTGATAGTTTACTATTTATCTTCTTAAATATATCTACTCTTTTACCTCTTTCTTCTTGCTCAGTTACTTTAGTATCCTTTTTTTTTTCAGTCTAAAAGATTTCTTCTAAGCACAATGTAAATTATTATTTACTTTCCCAGTATTGATTCGACTGGTTTTAAATTCTAAAAAGTTTCAAGAAATTTGTCATAAATAATTTAAAATGTTCTATGTATGGTACTAGGAACTTTTAAAAACAAGCTACCTGGGGGCCTTGGATTCAAGCCCTACTCCTTATTTCTTGCACGTGTATTCATGGTGGAAGAGCTCGGGGAGGTTTCCACAGATGTTGTGACAGAGAATCTGCTTCAAATCAAGTGTCGGTAAAAGAAGTTGTAGAAAAAAGTCAACAAAATGAACAATAACGAGTGACCAGGACTGGATGATGTTTGCCCAGAAGCTTTGAAAGAACCTGGGGAAAATAGTTGAAGCACTAAGAGTGGTCTGGGTGCTTGAAGCTTATGTAGGTCCAGCAGGAGAGTGGACGAACTCATGGAAGAAAAACCTGTTGAGAAAACCTGTTATCAGGAAAAAAGAGCTGTCCTCTTGCACAGGAAACTTCCAAACCACAGTTCTCTGAAAGCTTGGGAAGTATTCATGGATGTCAAAGTATCTGTTTGACCTCTGCTTGTTCCTTTCTGCAGGTACCTGCTCTTGACCAGTCTGTTTCTGTAGAGGCATACCTGTGGTGCTTCCACGTGTGTAACAGCAAACAACTCTGGTGCAGTCTAGATGTTTCTAAATATCACACACATCTGGCCCTTTACAAGAAGCTGTTTCAATCCAGCTGCTTATTGCAGTCTCTTTGCTAACTGTTGAGCCACAAAGTCAAAATACCTCAAGTGTCTATGTCCTTAATCTCAAACTGTCAGGATACAGTAGTGCATCCCTTCTTCTAGAGGAATGGCACCTGCTCCCTTGCATGTTTTCTTTGGAAAAAGGTTGAATATGGTATAACCTCACAGCCAGTTGTTTCAATGATGATAAAACTTTCACAGCCGTTCTCCCTGTTTACTTAGCATCACTGTGCCCTAGATACGACAATGTGCGCAGATCCAGGAGAAATAATGAAATCTATGGAAAGCAGGCACATAGCAGAAAAAAGACATTTTACGATGGCAGCTTTATTCCCTGCTGTTGTTGGACTGCAGATGGGTACTGAGTTTGCAACCAAGGCTGAAAAGCATTTAAACTCTATTTACTAGACAATAAATAATACAAAGACTTTGCTGAAAGTTGAAGAGGAGAATTGTCATTGAATTCTTGCACTGTGGCTGGTGGTTGTTGCTTTTCTGAGTGTCGCTAAAATAAGCAATGAGTTTAAAAGTTTGGGGCTTTTTTTTTTTTTTTTAGAATGGAGATCTCATTTGTCTTCTCTGCTGAAAAGGCCTGTGGGAATAAAATAGGTTATTCTAAACAGACTGCACCTTGTTGGTGATCATGTTCTATACAACACCTTCAATTAGATGGCAGTGGTGGAGTTGGAGAAATGAGGTGGCACGGTGTTCATGCACCTATGGACAGTTGGTGCCAGCAAACCTTTGAAGCTGAAGTCATCCTACATGGGTCTCTGACATTCGTGAAAATGTCAGGAAAGTATCAGAGATTCAGGAAGGCAGAGATGCTCTCTAATTCTCTTTACAATTTCCTGGTTTTGCTCCTGAAGATATCTCCATGTTCAGAAGGGTCCACTTCTAACAGGGGTGCATTGTGGGTTGGATGCCAACTCTTTCTGCTAAACGCTCTTGGGAGCCCCTTTTGCTCATTCTAGAGTTGGTCTCATTCATTCATTTGCTTAATGCCCAGTAACCACTCCGAAATGTTAAACAGCAGCGATTTGTTAGTTTGCTGTCAGGCTCGTTATTCCCTGCAGATTTCCCAGCCCTCCTACCTTCTGGATCTTGGTACTTTAAACTTTTTAAATAGGCACTGTGTAAGTTAAGAGATGATGAGAAAAAAAGTCAAGTGGAGAAATGCATGTCACATGGTGACTAGTTAAAGTGCTTTGTTTATTTGTTTCTTTAGGAAAGCAGATAAATTCCATTGAATGCCTGTTTTTCATCTTTCGTAAATTAGGTACCTCAGCTGTTTTTTCTGTTCTTTGGTTGCAGGATTTAGTATAAATGGTATCATCTGTGGTCCAGTATGCTTCCTATGTCATGAGTGCTCAATGGTCAAGTTAATATTGCCTGAAGAACAGCAAACTTTCGTGTTTCCTGCCATTTATTTTTTCAGCTGTCATTGCAACATTACAGTAATCTCATGGATTTTGTATTTAATTTTAACATTTTACTTTCCTTTTTTCTTCTAAAGCATCTCCATTCACTATCAGTTCAACTAAGCAAGTTTCATTATTCATTTCTCAAAAGTAAATTCACCTGAGGTGACTGAAGACAAGCTGGTCACTTTTTCTACAAGGTCTTTTATTGTAAAGTAACTGAGATATATAACAGTACACAGTCAAAGCTTTTGCTTTAGCTAAACATATTTGTTTTTCTGAAAAAAAAAAAACCACAAAAAACAAATAAGCGTATGTGTAAATATTTGCCTTTAAGCTACTCTTTTTCTTTCTGGTATTGTAGACTGCAGTACAATACCAAAACGTGAGCACCTCTTACAAAGTTTGCAGTCAGAGTATAATTACTGTGGGCCAGCATAAATATGTGCTTTTTTCCTTCTGAGACATCAGCATGCTGAAGCAAATTTAAAATGAATGTAGAACAGACTATTGTAGTGGTTAAACATTAAAATAACATCGTTACTAATTACCCTTTGTCATGATTTTGCATATTCATGGACCCCACCCCATCTATACTAGATGATTCAGCTTTAGATCTTTTCCAAAATTTCACTACTTCCCGATAAACAAAGAGAGGGCATTTTCCCCCATTTTAGTGAAATAAGCATACAGAAAAAATTGGCAGTGGAGCCTTTTCAGGCTTTTCTCTGGACTTTCTCCAAAGGGATCCTGGAATTCTCGGTTCACTCATCACTCCTAGCTCACTGTACCCCCAGAATAATTGCAGGGATATTTTTTAGGTGCTGCTCTTTTCTTCCTTTTTGTATTGTTTTGCCTCAAATGCCAAACTATTTTTCTATACTATGTAATTTTCCAAAAGCACAGCTTGAACATTTATCCGGGGGAATTATTCAAAAAAGGAATGGTTTTGAAAGGCTTTCTTTCTTTCTTCAATTTATTAATATTTGATAGATTCCTTGAATAATTGTATACGATTGAAATGTGTATGTATATATGGAACATTACTTAGTCCTTCTTGCTCTAGACACAGTGGGATTTCTTCTGAGCTGACGTAGCAGAGCTTAGATCATGCTGTTGTGCTTTTCATTTTTGAGTATTCATGATTCTTCTGACCATCATCTTGTTCACCACTATGGAATTCAGTCCCAAACTGCTTCGAAGATTATATTCTTTAAACATTTGACTCATATGGAGAATGTCACCCAGATCTCACGTTACTATTTTCATCTTGATGCTACAGATTTCTGTTTGGGATGAAATATTTCAGGTAACCTACACTTGATAGCTTAGCTGAGCATTAGAATTCATGTTTTTCTTCTCCAGATCAGATTCTGGAGATTTTCAGAGAGAAATTTTGCCTAATCATTGAGCACTGGACAGCAATAAAGTATTTCAGATTTTAGGGCTTAGTCTCCAACTGGTGTAAACTATCTGGGCTCTGTTGACCTCAGGATATGGTAGCAACATGCAGCCGCTGAGAATATTGCCTGTTGTTTTCAAATCTCTGAGCAGTTGCTCTTTACAAATAGTATCCCCAAGAAAATGGTTTTGTTTGCCTTTTTTCATGGCAACTTGCCATTGAGTTAAATCACTGGAATCCAAAGCATCGAATAAGATTGGATTGATTGTTCCAAAAGAGCCCAGTTTGGGCAGCAAATACTAGTGGTAAAGGCATTTATATAGTCCTCTGCTCAGCAGTCTTTAGACTAGGCCCAGGTAATTCAGTACTAAAATGCTGTATGCTTTTTTTGGGTGTGGGAATTTCAGGGGAAGAAATCTCTTTTTGATTTTTATGAACCAAAACCATGAGCAGTCCAAGGCTTGATTGCATGAATTTTGAAATACAAAATTATTTTTGTGTGTGTTTGATCTAAACATACTGCTAATAGCGGTGAGTGAGAGAGAGAAACATCAGAGCAATAGCCCTGCTTAAAGAGGAGCTATCTCTTGGGCTTGCCAGGTCTGGCCAAAAACTCAGTGTAAAATCATTATCTGTGTTTGTTTAGGTGAACAACTTACATAAGAATTATAAGATCATAATATCCCGTCAACACAGGACTGGGAAACTTCCAGAGACAGTAAAATATATGTAAATGCAGACTTTGGTGCAGAGACAGTGTCCTAGCTTGGTATGAAGGTGAACTTGAGTAGTTAGGCTTTATCCTCTGCCCAAGAACATGTGTATCGTTATCTTAATCTTTTCAAGGAGGAAATGAAAATTATGTTCTACATACACTAAAACATCAAATTAACTTTTACGTCTGCTACCTTCAAGCCAATGTATTTCAGAACTGCAACTGAAATTTTAAATGACTGTAACTCCAGCAGAATTCCATAATACTCCTTTTGCATCAGTCAGTGACAGCTGTATAGACATTTATTGAAAGATAAATTTCGAGACTACTTTAAACTTTCAAAACAGAGCACTATATTATTTTGATGAGGCCCTTATTGGTAATGAGTGGACAACAAAAATGTGTGGATATGATTTAGATAAGCATCTCAAAACCTCAGGTGTTTTCATTAACCACAACCCTTCAGCATTCCCCTCCTGGTTTCTGTGTCTATTTCTCTCAGCTCACCTGAATGCAGAATTTTTATACTAGCTGCTATGACTTGTTTTCACCTCACATTCCTTACAGGCTCTTGCACAGCAGAGCTGTTGTTATTTAAAATAACTCTTTCCAATAGAGCTATCTGGCTCTTTTCCTACATTTTTAAGATTATTAGAGCTTTGAGATTTAACTTTTTAATTTGTTATCCCTCACATTTGTATCACAGAACTTGAAGAGTTGCATTAACGAACACATTGTCAATTGCACTTTTACATTCAGTATAGATGAGGGTAAACACTCTTAGAACCACTGGAATTTACAAATCCAACTATAAAATCATGGCCAAAGTCTGTTCGTTAGTAGAACTTCAGGACTGTATTCTAACCAAATTAGTTATTGCAAACAACTGCTGGACAATACACCAAGATTTCTGTGTTAGCCTCTGTCGGATGACACCAATGTGGCTGGATACAAGAGGAATATTACTGAGATCACTGTCAAGCTCTTGTATAGTTCTGTGTCACATAAAGTAAGAAACTCTCTCTTCTGTTACTTAAATACAGTACAACAGGGCAAAGGGGAGAAAAAGAAGCAGCCAAGAGAAAAATTTCAGGTTTTTCTAATATCAACATAAAGCAAATGCGTCTGGTGGATTCTCATCACCCCAAAGCTTAACCCCGTAATGCCTTAATTCTTTAAGTTTCCTTCTGAAATAATGCCAAGAAAGGCACGGCGTTATTTGGCACTGTTGACTTTTTGCCGCTGAATGTATCACCACAAACAAGCAAGCTTCCATCCATTTCAAGTAATATATTTGCTTGGAGTGTTTATGAAGTGAATGCCTCAGAGAGGTTTAGCGTTGGCCAAAAAAGGTGTCATGCAAGGAAAATTCAAGATTTTTGTTTCCACCCACTAGATGGCCCTTCAGTGAAATGGCATGGCACTCCATTAACTGGCTCTATCGCGTTCGTGTTTCTGTATGTTTTATCTGGAGTGTTATCTGTGCAGTATTAAAATGTGCAGTGAAGGAGAGATCAGGACGGAACACGTTCAAACAGCATTGGGCAATACTTTGGAATGTAGTAGGGAGAAAGAGAATAAGCACTGGTGAAAGATTCTCCATTTAGTAACAATTTACATAAGAGTTGCCGTTAAAGTGTTATTTCTCTGCTTTGCAGAAAGCTTCCAATATCATATTTTTCACTAGAATTATTACTGTAGCTCTTGACTTGTTTTTTTTTTTTCTGATTTTATATTTATGTTCTAGCACTGCAGCAGTTCATTACACATGAAAAAAGTCTAATTCATTATATAGGTGGTAATGCCAAAAAGTCACAGAAGGTTCAAAATGATTTTTATCAACTCTCAGTGTATGTTTGAGGAAGAACAGATTGTTATAATATTCATGCTCACAGGCATGATGTCTTCATAAACAGTGAATCTTCAGTGTTTTCGTCCACATGTTTACGTGGTTTCTATTGTGCCTGCTTCCTGCTGGTTTAAATACGGAATGCTTAATAGGCAATAGCATTTTATTGCTTCTTTAATAATCGTGACCACAAATACCATTTCTCTCTGCAAAACCCTGTCTTTTATTAATTATGTCGTTTTCTCCGTTTTTGAAAATCCTCAGCCTGATTTCCATTTGGGCATGAGCGATTACTCTCAGACCTATTCTTCATGTACGCACAAAGACCAGTGTTAGCAGGTAGACTTTAGAGATGACATACTAAGCATTTGTAAACAATGATAGTGTCTTTAAAACGTAGTCTCTGAAAGTGCAGTGCCAGGTAATATGGGCAGAAGTGAAGCCCATGGTTTAAAAGCTCAGTTCTGGTTATCTGTGTAACCTCTGGGATTCGATAACCGATGTGAAGTTCTGCCAGCGCTGTAAGCAAGCCTGCTCCCACTGGTTTTTTTCAGGATGGTATGAGTACCAGCCAGGCCTTCTCTTTTGTTGATGCTAAAGGGAGAACACATGCTGGTACCTGTCTGCTTGGCGTGCCTTCAGACACTGTTAAAAATAACTAAAAGTCTGAAGAGTTTCAAGCTGACTTAGCGGAAGGGTGGAAACTTCTAAATCATTAAGGTCCCACTGAAAGGTTTTAGTGTCTCCAAGAGTCTTCCCATACTTCTTCAGTTTCAGAAGTGACAAGACCAGATGGTTACAGGACTCCACAAGTGGCAGCCTTCAAGAGGGAAGAGCAGTTAAAACAACCTGCCCCTCTCAGTTCATTATAGACTTACGGGAGGAGGCCAGCTTCAGGTCACCCCATGCAGCTCTCCAGGTCCTGTAGACCATTCAGCTTTACCTCCTGATTGCATTTCTACAGTCAGCTTTGAGATAACAATATCATCACGGTCGTCTGACCTCTTTCCATTTCTCTGAGAAAATGATAATATAATGACTTACCTGTGTATCCAGATCTGAAGCCTTTTGATAGGGCTACAGAAGACCTGGGGGGGATCAAATGCCTCCAGAGCTGGAATAGTGTTGGCTTACTGTCTTCTTCTTAGTGACCTTCCCAGAAAGCAGAGGTTAGAGTCTGGGAGGTAATTGCCAAGGCCATTAATCCCCAGCGACAGGTTGTTGAGCAGCAGCCAGACCACAGGACAGCATTCAGCCGTTGGCATCTGCATGCCCTCCCTGGGAGGCACTAATGAATCCTGCCGGTAAAGGGCTAATGCATTTCCTGTCAGCACTTCGGGGTCTCTACTTCGTTGTCTCCAAAGGGAGGTCTATGGCCGAGACTCGTGCCAGGGGTACAACACGGGGCCTCTGGATGGGCCCTGCTTTGGAGCCCGATTACTAGTTGAAATAATCTGCAATGTTTCCTTATGGAAGAAGTATTCTTCCATTCTATTGAGTGGCTTGTTACTGAAGGTCAAAGGGGGATTAGAGGGATTCCTCACCGCTAGCTGAGGGGCTATGCTTTTGTGGCCACAGGTAGCCCAGCGTGACACAAGCAAAGAAGAGTGTGTGTGTCTTCTGGTGGCCAAGGGAGAGAACCATAGCACTTACAGCATACCAGGTGAAGGCTCTTGCTCTCAGTGGTGGGTTCATGTCCTCGCTCTGTACCAATCACAAGTTAATCTGTCTGTGTGTCAGTCGCTTTGGTTTGTATGGAGGTGCTCTCTCATACCAGCTTGGGCAACGAGGGGTGTTTTTGGAAGATCCATCTGGAGCCTCTTTCTTTCCCAGACAGCATCTCCTAAAAATTTCAAAATTTACTTCTATTCTTGAAACCCTGCTATATTTTTTGTTTTTATGATCTGTGCCTTTCTCTTCAACTTAGCAGTTATTAATAGGACAGTTATCCACCATAAAATATTCAAGAGCTTTATTCTCTGTACTAAAAATGTCTCCTTTCACTTAAAGCTTTTTTTCGACTGGCTTAATTCCATTAACTTTCTCAAAGTTTAATTCTGAGTCTGTCTTATTTATTTCTCCTGCTTTCCCTGTCTTTTGAAGTGTTTGTTTTGTAAATGCACTTTAACCCAAAGAAGAGAGAGGTTTGGGGTTCGAGATATAATCCTTTCCTAAATGACCCTATTTTATCGTGGGATTGGAAGCGTAGTCCACTGCATAAAGAGACTCAGACAACATGGGTTGTACTCAAGGTTTCACATGAATTAGCTCCACACAGTCTAGAGCTAGTCATTTACTTTGTTTTGCTTTGGTTTCACCAAAAGTAAAATATGGTTATGGCTGAAAATCAGCATATAAGAGTTACGTGTTATTGTTGGCCAAGCACTATATCAATCTATAATCTACAGTTTCCTATGGAGGAGGAGGAGGATGTGGTCTCAGTCTTTACTTTGGGTTCATTCCCTTTTGTAAATTCAAGTCAGACTATCAACATTAATTTGACTTAGCTTTCACCATTTATGGTTAAAGCCAACCTCTAGCAAACATCTTGCTTTTCAGATACCTTAAGTCTACTGCAAACAGGCAAATAATGAAAATTAAATAGTAATAAAGCTGTTGTTAGCTTTATATAATAAATTTTATCTACTATTTAAATGGCAATTATTTCCAGAAGCTTGGCAATCGTAGCCATATAAATGATGAAATTGATTCCAGTCACAGCCCGTCTTTCTTTAGAAAGGAAATACTTGTAGTGTTTGAAAAATGGATTATTAAGAACGTCGGTTCGCTCAAGGTGGCTCATGCGTTGTATCTGCTAACACAGCATCTTGCTGGAAGAAAATGAGTGCAGCTTTTCCCTAGCCCAGAATATTTTCTCCACAAATCTTTGGAGCAGGAAATAAAAACCAGCTAATAGTCGTGGGGCATGTGGAATTAGTTTGAACAAAGCAGAAGCCTGATCCTTCTGACCGCCTCCTCTTCCCTGTGCTGTTTTGTCTATTCCTGCCTCAGAGTATGTCAACAAATTTTCTTTAAGCTCAGAAGGTGCAGTGGGGTGGAAATAGTGATTCTTTCTCTGTCCCTTTCAGTCTTTCAGATTTTTGGGTAGAGGGTTAGGGTAATGATTTAAAACAGATGTGTTTGCAAGAAAAGGTACAAGTTTGTGGTGTAAACTATTTGTAAAGAAAAACAGCCTGAGGACCAATGAATGTAGTACAGGTTGAGTTCTGGAGATGTGTTCTATGATTCTATGATGTCACAAAGGGTCCTGGTTTTGTTACAATGACATAATTCTCTTCTCACACAACTTAATTGTTAATCAAGATAACTTGACAGAGAGAGCAGGATCTGTTAAACAAAACTGAAAAGGCGAAGTGTTTATGTATTTGAAACGCAGCAAAATACCTGTATAGCTGATTGTTTGCTTCTACAGTGCAAGAAAACAGATTATTTTCACATTTCTCCAGTACTGAAAGTACGTGTTTTACATGAAGGAATAAAGCAGGTATCTCCTTCCTGATGACGAAACACATTGGATATATGCTGCACCTCCTCTGAAGCTGTATAGCTGAGGACGAGAATGCCTTCATGGCCAAGGCTTCAAGAATTTACCAAATTTTAAGGAAATAACTCCACAGATGACTCAGTGTTGCTCTGCAGCACTGGCTGTCTTTGATATCGGTGGTTGTGGTTGTGGTCATCCCCAAAAACGAAAAATATTTTTTTGTGATATAAATAATTAATAGTATTGACTGAGAACATAAGCTCTTTCATGTTACCTGAGAAACTGGCTGTTTTGCTGCCTCTGAAGTGTCTATTTTTTTAAATTACCCTCAATCACTGGAAGCAGTTTTTCCATCTCTGTCTGTCTGTCTGTATCTCTCATGATTATTTTTAGACAGTCTGTGTTCTGTAGCTAAATACTTTCAATGTGTTCACAAGAAATCTTGACAACATATTTGCAGAGCCAGTGTCACTGAAGTAACTGCAGATGATTAAATGTTAAATGATGTTTTCCTTATCCAGTGAATCAATATACTGTCTGCTAATCAAGCATCAGGAGAAGAAAAGAAAAAAAATAAATGCAGTGTATGCTAGTTTATTAGGTGCTGGACTTTGGAGTCAATTACAGAGACCGTTGTATTCTGTGTTTTGTGATGGCAGAATCTTGAACAACATTTTCAATCAAATATTTTGCTAATCTTGAAATATTTTTCTTTCAGTTTCTTTTTTTGAGAAAACACTAATCTAATTCAAACTACATAGGGTAATGTGGCATCAATCCATTGGAAATGTTGCACATAAACTTTTGACTTGTATGTAGTCTGGGAAGAAATGAAGAGAAATGGTCGGTTTTTACCATGGTGATGCTTCATTTTAATCCCATCTAACATAGCATTTCTTTGAGAGTGCTGTTGGTTCTGCGTGGATTTGATGCTGCAGCCTGTCTGGGTTTAGAGATAGAAAGCCTTTGGGAAAAAAAACGCACAGGTCATTAGAGCAGTAGGGAGCCCAATTGAGGAATGGTCCATGGAGTGCATTGGTGTACCCAAGCAGCACCTTGTTGGGTTCTTCTAGGAGGCAAAGTCTGCTTGAAGTGGCAGAAAGAAGGGCGACGTTCGCTGACAGCACATCTGTGAAAGACCCCAGAAAACATCTTAATGAGGATGATTCCCGCTTTTAAGCAACAAATGGTCACTCTGGTTTTGAAAAAAAAAAAAAAAAAACAAACCACATTTTTAGGGGCACAAAGTCTCTTGAAAAATTTAACGAGAATGAAATTATGGTTAGACTTTTACATTACCATAAATTGATGGCATTGTGAATAAAAGTCCAGTAGTGTAGAGAAACACGGGTGAGTAAGGAGACAATTTAATTACTTCCTACAATGACACCTCCATGCATCTTTCGTTTTGTCCGTGGCTGGCATGTTATATGCTTTTGGAGCCATGGGCTGCACTAATCGTGTTGTAAAGGCAGACAGAGTTACATCTCCCATATATTTCATGCAACACTTGAATATTAGTAAGGCAGGGGGTCGTGTCTGTCGGAGCTGAGGTGTTCCTGGTTTCTCGCTCAGTGCCTACCACCAGGAGTGTTTATCTTCCTGATGTCTACATCAGCACAAGAACCAACATTTCAACAAACTGCCTTATCCCACCTTTCAACTCTTAGGAGAGCACACAACGTACAAGGTTGGCACCTTCAACATGTTTATAAACCAGAGGCCTGGCTTATTGAAATATATATTTACAAACTAGCGTAATGACGAACAAAACCATTTGGTGCTCAGCAGATATACTAAAACATACTTATTATCAATATGAACTGCTTGAAGGACAAGAAAACAATTTCTAATTGCCAGGTTTTACCAATTACTTTCAGATGAAGCTGTAACACATGTACTTGTGGAACTTAACTGGTGGACATGTGGTCTTTTTCTTACAGTCAGAAATTCTTTTTTTCAACTACCCCTGTTCTTTTCTTTAGGACAGTGAAAAAAAAGGATTTATGAATAGACTTTATGCCATCCAGGAGGTGTGCGTCAGTGTCCAGAATATCCTTGATGAAGTGGCTTCCTTTGGAGAAAGGATCAAAAAGTAAGTGCTGACATAGGTGCTGATTTGCCCTCCGATACTATTCAAAGTTTCTGCAAGCTGTGGTACAAACTGTTAGACCTTTTTTCTTTTCTTTCTTTTCTTTTCTTTTCTTTTCTTTTCTTTTCTTTTCTTTTCTTTTCTTTTCTTTTCTTTTCTTTTCTTTTCTTTTCTTTTCTTTTCTTTTCTTTTCTTTTCTTTCTTTTCTTTTCTTTTCTTTTCTTTTCTTTTCTTTTCTTTTCTTTTCTTTTCTTTTCTTTTCTTTTCTTTTCTTTTCTTTTCTTTTCTTTTTTTTCTTGAGACTCCACTTTTGCATGATCCATTGTTGAACCTCATCCGTATTTACTTTGTTTTGTGGAGGCCCTCAGTTAGTGAAAATCCTGTCATATTAATTTTGGAATTTAGAAACATATTAACTGGGAAAAAAAAATCAGAACTAAGTCTTTGAAGTAAAACAGATAGTCTTGTTGTGAGGACTAACAGTAGTTATTTAAAAGCAGTAATAAAAAATGCAGCTTTGGTAAATTAAATAAGGAGAGATAAATAGGGGTTTCAGATTTTCAGATTCAGGTTGCCCAGAGAAGTTGTGGATACCCCATCCCTGGAAGTGTCCCAGGCCAGGTTGGATGAGGCTTTGAGCAACCTGGTGTAGTGGAGAGTGTCCCTGCTCATGGCAGGGGGATTGGAACTGGATGATCTTTGAGATCCCTTCCAACCCTAACCATTCTGTGATTCTATGCTTTTATTCTATGATTTTAAGAATATACATATGTTCAGGTGTTGGAAGCATTGTATCTATGTCAGTTAGCAAAACCTTTCCTCCAAAAGCATACATAATTTGTATCACCTAACACTTGATATATAATCATTGCCAGTAACTTCAGGCCTTAAGCAAGAGAGGTTCTGAGATTTATTGGAGGAAGTTCGGTGTATTTTCAGCATGGTCAGTGAACAGCAGCGTAAGTTTTATTATTTGAGATCAGGCAGGTTCCAAAAGACGTTTTCTAGCTGTCAGCTGCAAAGCAGGCCCAGGATTGACTTGGCTTTCTGCTCCCCGAAAGCTGAGAGCATCTCATCCTCGCCGGAGGAGACGCTGGGAGCAGTGTCTTCACAGCTGCCTTCCTGCTGGGGGCGGAGGGGATGGCGGGGGAAATGACCCGGGAGCCACGCCGAGACAGAAGACCTTCACAAGGCTTTGCTGTAAAGCAGTGCATCTTACAGGAGAGTTAAAGCAGCGTGTTCCCTTGTTCTGGGTGTGATCTGGAAGTGTAAGGCATGTCTCGTCCGCTGCTGGTACCATCTGCAGTGCGTTGGTATTCCACACCTGTGAGGCCATAACCTGTGCGAGGGGCATGGCCCAAGAATAAGTACTGACCTCTGGAAGTGAATTTTAGGAAATTGATGCATTGGATGGTGGTCAGCCTGTGGGAAAGATGAGGATGTTCATGCTCTTCTGCTTTTATTTATTTATTTTTTTGCAAATCTATCAGCAGTGACAAGCATTTCAGAATCAGGATGAAGAGGAGGTTGCCACTTATGAGTTTAAGAGCAAAGTCCCTAATAGGAAAGCCTGGGAAATGTTCATGTGGGGACATTGCCAGACAGGCCGTGTTCACAGCAGCAGAGGCAGGCATGAGCACGCGTTATTGCACGAGTTCTCCAGACAAGCAAAACTAACTTCTCCCTTTTATCAAAAGGACATTCATGGAAGTTGTCTTCATGATTAAGTTTTCCTAATTGTGCCTTTTGGAAGTAGGGTTTGTTCTATTATAT
Source organism: Tauraco erythrolophus (assembly GCF_009769465.1). Lineage (NCBI taxonomy): Eukaryota > Metazoa > Chordata > Aves > Musophagiformes > Musophagidae > Tauraco > Tauraco erythrolophus. The sequence goes on from NC_141496.1 coordinate 34,790,356, forward strand.
ACCAGATGAGAGCAACAGAATTTTCTAATCTGAGTGAGACTGAATCTTCCTATAAATCTTTGTCATTTGTTCCTAAAACTATAACAGGAAACCTGTACCAAGTGCTGTGCTAACACAGCACATAAGGAGGTTTGCTAAGCGAGGAGCCAGCGTTCCCACACATGGCATGTCTGTGATCCCATGCACAAAGCCGAGTCACAGGAACATGAGCAGACCCTCAACCTTCTGTTCATCCGAAATGCATGCAGAAGAGGGGAAAAGAGCAGGTGTCCCCTGGGGAGAAAGGGAGTGATCCTGCACCAAGTGACACTAACATAATGTTCACTCTGGAGACATGTCAAAATTGCCAGGGAGAAAAGAAGACAAATAAACACAGGAAGCCAGAGCTCATTATGAAAAATATGGCTAGCAATTCAGATAATTGCAATTATTCAGCCAGAGAAGCCAAAATAGCGTAATCACACTGATTGGGCATGTAGCTAGTGGTAATACTTTAAAGAGTATCATCAGACTCTTTAGAGCCAAGGCCATGTTTTCCTTCTGGATAAATGTCAGGCAACACCTTTGACACGGTGGTGCCTTCGTGGAACAACTCCATTGAACCAAGCTCCTTTTAACCAGCGTTCCCGTGGGACATATACATAAATTGGCCATCTGGCCTGCCTCTCTTGCCTGCACACAGAGGTTGGAGAGCCACAGCATGGCTGTTTCAAGACTCGTTAGCTTTCACTTCCTCGCTGCCCACACCTCAGCCTCTGCAAAATGAGGTCATCAGCAGTTTTTTATTGCAGTGAAGAGTTTAACACACTTATTAAGGATCTTTTGATCCGGGGCTTTTTTGGAAAGCTGATGTCCTGAAACTCTGATGGGATCCCAGAAGTTCGCTTCCTTTATCCATGAAGAAATAATCTTTATTTGATTTGATTTTAACTGGAACAATAAAGAAGTTATTAGCCTTTCCTGCAGTGTACTTTATCTTATGCCACTTCTTCCTTATTTTTTTGTCCTTCCATTCTTCTTCTATTTTTTTTCACAATCCAAAGGTGGTTTTTTTATTTCTTTCTTTCATCCACTGCTGTTGCATTATCCCTGCCTTCAGGACTGACTGTTCTGCCCTCTCCTTCTCCCTAACCCTCTCCTACAGAGGCACGTGGCTGAGTTTCCAGCTTTGCCATACCCACACACTTGCCTTTTCCTGAATGTGCCCCCCAAGACAGAAGGGTTCCTGACCAGGGAGTTCAGGTGCACATTGAGCAGAGGGGAAGACCCTGCTCAGCCCTTGGCTGTTTGCTCCGTCCTTAGGATAGAACAGGGAGGAGACAAAACCAGACCAGTATCCATCCACTCATTTGTAGTTTTGGTTTGTTCTCAATGATGGAAACTGGCACTTCTCTCCTTGTCCTGCCCTTTTATTGGCTCTGTTGGGTGACCACGGTTCTGACTTTTGTTAATTTTGCTTTCAGCACATTCAACTGGACTGTCCCATTCCTGAGCTGGCTGGCGATCGTTGCCCTCTCCGTGTTCACCATCATCCTGTATTTCATTCCACTGAGATACATTGTCCTTGTCTGGGGTGAGTGAAGCCTTTTTTAACCATCTGTGCCACTTAGAAAAAAGTGGTTTTTAAGGGATGACTTACATTGTCAGTGCTTTTCTGTATTTATGGTCATGAAGCTGCCCCATGATGGAAACAGACAGGTTAGTTAAAAATCACAACTGCATAAAGATTTAGGCCCACTTGCAAAATGCATTTTTCTTGGCTGGCATTCTAGACTTCATCATGTTATAAACATGTAGCCATGAGGATTCTTCATATATCAAAGTGTAGCTTTGTCTAGATATTACTCTGATTTATTTTCACCACTTATACACAAACAGAGGCATTTCAATCTATATAGTGCATTTAGGACAATATGCCTTTTTTACTGCAGTACTTTATCTTGTGAAAGCGTATGTAAACACAGCAGCAAGAAACCTGTTTAAAGAGTCACCTTTAGTCCAACAGAAAGGTGTGTGTGGTATTTGGCTGGTTGATAATGAACAGAAACTGGCAGAGGACAGGGGGGTGGGACTGTGATTGATCCAAGCTCTCACTTCGTGTCCTTATATGTATTCTTTATACTGATTTCAAACAGATACCATTACCACATCTGTTGTAAATAATGCTCCAAGTTTTCATTTCTGCATTTTTTGTGCATCTTACACCACCAGCAGCCATACCCTTTTTCAGTGGTGCAGACTTGTGAAGAGCGCTGTCTTGATTAAATCTGTGGCTAGATTTTCTTTCTGAAGAAAGAAGTAACTATCACGCCTTGGTAAAAGCTTCTGAACTCGAGACAACGTAAAATCGTTACACTGACTCCAAAGAATGTATTTGTTATGTATCAGTCAGTATTAGTGATACTCTTACAGAGTCTTCACAAATAAATGTAACAGAATATATGAAGTGGAGGAGAACCAATAAGGAGGATTTGAACAAAAAAAAAAAATTACGGAACTAAACAAAGCAAGCGTGTGAGCTCACTGTCCTTGCCTGTCTCGTAGTTTCGTTTATTCCTCACGTACCCTATATCACTTGGGTGAAACCAAAAATCTTGGTTTATTCCCAAAATTTCACTCTTCCTATCATGCACACGATGGTAGGCCTCTTGTTCCTGAAGTTTGAAGTACTTGGTCTGTGTCCTTTTCCTGTCGTTTTTCGGACAGATCCAGCATCTCATACACTTGCTTTTGTACATCTCCTTGGTTTCATACAAGAGCCTGAGATGATATTACCTCTCCAAGTCCCACAAAACCATAGAGTCAGTGCTGTTGTTTGAGAAGCTCCTGACATGAACCCTTGCAATACCCCGGGAGGGGTCACACTCCTCCAGAAAAGTCTCTGCTTCAGGTAGGGCAGAGCCTCGACTCCCATACTGGAGTCTGTGCCTCCCCAACCATGGATCGGTAGCCTAACAATGAATTATTGCAAATGTACCTTGCTCTCTCCCTCCATCTCTCCCCTCCCTGTCCCCAAGTTATCTAGTCTACCTAGATACAACTTCAGGCACCTTTGTTCACTAGAGCTTTCAGCTCTGCATTTTTCTCCTGTATTTCAGTTTAGGTGGCTTCTTATTCAGCAAGTGTAAGGGGATCCCTTCTTTAGGGAGATCTTCCTCTTGTGTTGTGCCAGGACACCAGACAGGTACAGCACAGCTGCAGCTCCGGCAGTCCAGACCTCCTCCAGGTGAAACATGTTCACACAAAGCCGTGTCGTGCTGCCTGTAGCTTTGAGCAGCTATCCCTTCCAAAAATGCAGTGTTCCGGGCACATGCCTATTTTCCCTATTACTGTGCTTTTCTAGCCTACCTCATCTACGTACATTTCTTCATACTATTCGTCCATCGTGCACTCAAAAGCAAAAGACCTCTTTGACTTTTGTCTGTAGGAGAGTTTGAGATGGTGTTGAGGGTATAAAGAAAACAATTTTGATCTGAAAATTTCCAAGTTCTTTGAAAAGCCCTCATCTACCCCTGTAATATTTTGCTTTTCCTGTAGTGTCCTATCTCACCTGTTCAGCTGTTTTCTTTCCTTGAGCCTTGACCATGACTTATTCATACACTTACGTTCATGGGGCAACTGGCCCTTTTCTTTGTAGGAAGTGGTTGGATGGGACCACAACTCCTGAATTCACCCGTGGGTGGTCCAGTGGCCACGCGCAATGAACAGTGGGGATAGATCTTGAATTTCTCAATCACCTGCCAATGCCAAGTATCTTCTTAGACAAAGATGTTCGAATCTCAGATATTCTTTCAGAAAACCTGCTGTTCAGTCACCAGGCAGAGCAATGGCAGCATCTAATGTCTGCCCCACACAGCTGAGGGTTCCAGCAGTGAGAAGCCGTGTGTGTTACCAAGACCGCAGCTTGCACACTCCATCTCGGAGCTTTATGTTCTTCCTGAAGCTTTCCGAAAGGCCTGGGCACCAAAGGCTTTGTGGAAGATAAACTATATTGTCTTATCTCTGATACAACCGTGATAAATTGCACAGAACAGCACATTTTTAGTGCTCTCCTGGGTTTTTCCCACTCGTGGGAGAGTCCATGCGGCTCGGGCCACTCCTGCCCATGGTTTAGAGGCGCATTCCCAGAGCTCACACGTGAGGTCCTTGTGTGTAATTCTGACTCGATATGTAATGATAAGACCACCAGTCTAATTAAAAGCTTTCTGCTTAGTTTGGGGGGGATTTTCTTGGTGCTTCTGAACACCAGTTGTCAGTAGGCGTTGCAAGACCCTGATGCCTAATGGAGATGTGACATCCCTTCTCCACGCCGCCTTCAGATCATCTGTGTCTGTCTTTGCTGGACAGAGGTTTGTGTAAACTCCTCCTAAAGCCTTCGTGTGACACAAACTTCACCACTTCCCTTGTGTTTAACCATCCTTAGCATTGGCAAGATTTTTCTTGTGCCTATCCTGAATCTTCCATCCTGCAATTAAGCCCATTACTGCACATCCTCTCCACCACAGAAATGGAGTAGACTTTATTCCTCTCCTTTTGCAGCCTCCCCATAATAACCACAGTCTCTGTTAGTTTGAAAAAAAAAAAAGTATTGGAGAAAATTGAAAATCTCCTTAAAACTTTTGAGGCAGAGGGAACCTCAGCAACAGATTCTGACTTTTAGAGCCTGAATTTGCAGTTCATTCATTCATTAATTAAGTGCTGTCAGAATTTGAAATGGATCTTAAAATCTTTTTTAGAAGTTTGCCTAAAATATATATTTTATTTTTTTTAAATGATGATAGTAACATTTGAACTTTCACTTTTGCAGGCATCAATAAATTTACAAAGAAGCTTCGAAGTCCGTATGCAATTGATAACAATGAGCTACTTGACTTTCTATCCAGAGTTCCTTCAGATGTGCAAGTGGTGTGTATATTTTTTAAAGTGTCCTTACAGTAGTTAATTTAATATGTGGCATCATGACATTCTGTTTTTTTTCAAACAAATTTTAAAGCAGTTATTTTGGTTCAGCTTTATAATCTTCAGCACCAAGAAATTGCACCACAAGCTGAGGACAGTGCAGGAACCTTCAGGAGGCTGCTAGACCTTTTTTCCAATGAGAAAGTAGCTATTGCCTCGGTTGTGCCTTTGAGGATCCATAGGGGCAATCAGTAAAAAGTTTGGGAGATGGTGGCAAGTACTAGCGTTTGTATCGAGCAGCCGCCAGCACCATGTGGATCTCAGGGTGATGGGACACCGTGTAGGCAATGCTGGAGCTGAGGCCATCAGGACAAGTGGAGAGGGAACAGGAAGGTCAGATGATGAGCTGCACTGACTCGTGCCAGCACTCTGAGAGCACTTCAGCGTTTGCTTTCCTGGGGCAAAAGTTTTTGCTGTGGCCACAGTTCAACTGTGCTCATAAACTCCTTTAAAAATAAGCTGGTTATGAATTACAAGCTTTTGTAATGCCATGCGCAATCTCTTGAGAAGGTGCAAGCATTAAGATAATGTCAGGCACATAAATCACCCCCAGTATCACAAAGATCATATACTTTCCATATTTCCAGGTATCGGTTTCAGTTCAGAGCAGGTATAAATAAGTGCACGTACCCACTTTGAATCGGATCCCCTCTGCCTTTGAAAACAAGCAAGTTTTTAAGAAACATTGCAAAGAATATTAATCCAATTCATTAAAGATGATACTGTTTATACTCTCTTAGAGCTTGTGGAGAAAACACAAAAAGTAGCCTTCTTCAAGTTTACGTCAGCACACTGTTTTCCTTCCTGGCAAGATTCTCCTAACGCTGTTTTTCCTTCTTATTCTAGATCTGTCGTTCTGTTGTTGTTGAATCACAGCTGTAGGTCCCTTGTAGTATGTGGAGGGATACTTCTTTCCTTTTCTACCCTGGGGACAAAAAAAAAAAAGCAAAACACAAAACCCAGAAATCTTTCTTTTTTCCTAGCAAGCACCACCTGACTGGTTTCTTTCTGAACATTGTGTTTAAACAGGTGCAATACCATGAACTGAAACAAGATCCCAGTCACAGCCCGAGCAAGAGGAAGAAAAACAATCCTGGCTAGCCAGCTCCACGTGTTGAGGAGACTAGCATCTGCTGGGGAAGATAAAGGAAAAAGCCTACAGCATAAGCAGTGTTTCCTTTCTCTAAGCTCTTTATTTATTTTGCCTTTTTATCTGATGGGAAGATTTTGTAAATATTGTAAAAAAAGGCATTTCTCATTGACTGTATACTTCGCACTGTAAAGACGCATTTGACGAAGGTTTCAAGTAGGGTTTTGCTGTTGGAAAGCCTCGTTAGAAACAGCATAACACGTTAAAGGAGTCGATTTTAAATGGTAAATATGCACTGCTGTGTGATGGTCAAAGACACCTGAAACAGATACTCAAATCATGCCGACTAAATCTACAAAAGGTGTAAATTTAAATCTGACTCAAAAATTCAGTCAGATTTTATTTGTGAGCATTAACATTTTTATCCACCATTACGATTTTCTATGTTTTATACATTTCAAAAGAAATACAACGTAGCAGAGCCTACTGCACTTAAGTTTTAGCAGGTTTTTTTGAACTTCAGACCCTGATGTTAACTCCTGGTGCAACACTTTCCTGTGCAGTAGGACTGCCTATAGGATAATGAGAAACACCAAGTGCAAATCTCTTTCTGGAGCTCCCAAAAGAACTTCCTGCCGTTTTTATCATTCCATTATAAGACCTAAAAATCTCTGTCTCTCTCAAAATACTGCCAGGTTTGTAACTGATTGCCTATCTGATTTTTCTATAGGTACCGGTAACCTTCATTTGTACTACATAGTTTAGTGAATGAAGTTCATAGTTCTGCTGTAGCGAAGGTACTATCAAACTAACTCCGTACCGCTTTGGGTGTCATGCTACGAATGCCTTTTGTGCACATAATTATTTTAATATGGAAATCTTGCAGAAAATGTTTTTGCTTTCAAATCACAAGGTCATATTAATACGCTTTATCATATAACACGTTACCTGTTACCAACGTTAAATATAGTGTAGAGGAAAAAATGCAGTTGTGGTAAAACTGATATACTGGTTTTATTTCCTTAGCTAATGATGTAGTCAGTTGTTCTGATACGAATGTGCCCTACTGCATGGCAACTGCATTATTTTATACATTACGTGGAACATAGATGAGAAACGTTTACATTTCAAATGTCTTAGTGGCCACCGCATATCGAGTACTTGGGGATATATTCTGATAGCTGCATGTAGACTTCCACGCTCAGCTCCCCGTGTAGTGAGCAGAGACTTCATTCCTAAGGGACTACCTGTGCACAGCTCTTAGTCGTAGCTCCCGGTGATGTCGAAGGGGATGTTCGCCCAGGCGAGAACGGCAGGACTGCATCCTCAAGAGGAGCTGTTCCTGGAGTCCTCTCTGGGCTACCTCTCATTGGTTGCAATTGCTGATAAAGTTATATTGCACTACTCTGACAATACTTTTTGAAAAGACTATTTAGAGATACTTTGCAAGCAAATGTATATATATTTGTCTAAAGAATTCTATGTTAGCAGCATTGCTCATGAAAGATCATCCTGGATTTGTTTATTTTACGGATACGTTGATAGCCGGTTTCTGACGTGACGGTTATTTTGATCTTTCTGTTTGTATGTTTGAAAGAACGCCGATCAAATGACTGTTCTGCAGAAAGTCTTAGACCTAAATATGCTCTTGTTACATCATGACTTTGAAAGAATTTATTTGCAAAGCTTGCGTAACCGTCTTTTTCGCTGTGTGCTGCCTGAAGAGCAACACACTATGGATGAAGTCGGAGTCACTGATGAGCCTATCTTGTCTAAAAAAAGCCAAACTTTCGACTCGACAGTGCGGGAATGTTTGTTGCCGGTCGCCAGTTCTGCAGAGTTCTTTGACACGCTGCAAGCCTTGTACCTTCGTAACGTCGCCCATCTGTCTGCGTGCGATCTCCTGTTGTGTCTTTTTTTCTGTACTGAATTTCAAATGTCTACTTTGGTGGTAATGTCTGAGTTAGTTATACACATTTACTTCATTAAACACAGTTTTAAGCATCTCTCTACTATGTATCAGGAAGACTTTCTCTGAAGTCCTGCGCTATCGTTTTCCCATGAGTGGTGTGAAGGGTGAGCGAATGGAAATGTCATATTTCTGTGAGCAGGATTTCAGTATTTTAAGCCTCAAAACATGTAAGCAGAGGGGGCAGGGGGAGAAAAACATCTGTTTGTTGAAAATTGGTGAACTACTTCTAATGCCTCAGCCACTCAGAGTTGGTCTCTCTGAAAATGTAACACACAGAGGCAAGACTAAGGATGCGTGTTGGTTAAATGTGAGTCTCCTGCCACAACAGGACACTTCAAAATCACATTTTAAAATAATTTGTCAGTGAACCCATTTCCACTATTTGCAGTTTGTCTACTCTGCTTTGTGTGGGAGGCCTCTGAAGAGAATCAGTCCTGCCTTATACCATAAATATTTCAACGTATCTTCCATTTCCAGGCTGGTTCTGAAGTCAATTTCTAACCCGTTAGATTTACCTGATATTATTCTTAAGCAACTTCTCAATTCATAAACAATCATAAAAGAATAATGCTTCTCATGGTCATGAAACCCTTTCTACTCTCAGAAAATAATATTTAACAACTTTATTTGTGTCCAATGAAAATTAGTAACTTAATGGAGTCTGCACTTTAAGTGTCAGAGAACTCAGGATCCATTGAGGCTGATTGTCTGAGGGGTTCTAGTTAGGTTTCTGCTGATAACTTACAGTAACAAAGTAACAGAGCTTGCTTACCCTGTTTTTACATTTGTTCCTCTTTGTAGTAAGGAGCAACTAAGTGTTTCTCATAGTAGCAATATGAGCTTTAACTTGAAGATGTACTGTACTGCAACTTAGCATTTTGAATCCAAGTGGAATAAACGCCAAGTTTTTTCTATTGCAGTTAAAACAACAGTGGAATAACGAGAGGGTGATTCAGCAGGCTGCATAGGTGTATCTGCTAATGTGGGCCCTAAGAGCATAGGCTCCACCAACAAGAGAAAGAGCTGTTGGACTCACCAGCAAATGTGAGCAAATGCTCAATGTTTCATTCTAGGATAGCCCAAGAACACAAAGTGAAGGAAAGAAAGGAAAAAACTCTCTTTCTCGTCAGTGCTCAATCAAGTACCTGTACAAACTGTGATAAAATCTTTTCAGCCTTCTCCCCAGGAGCCAGGGATCCTGACCTCGCAGAGAAGGGGCAGCTCCTTACCCCTGCCACCTTGCCTCGCTTGGCTGCAGGAGTCTTGCTGACAGCCAGACACAAACTTCTTTCAATTTCTGAGCCTGCTTGTCTTTTGAGTGCAAACTTTTTCCTCTTCAACTGAGGTAATTTCCAGACTGCTGTGCAACTGCTTCTTTTAAAGACAGCTCATCTCCCCACCTCCACCACCAAAACTGCCATTGCTAATTTTCATTAAATACCACCTCCTCGAGAATGTTTCTGAAATCTTGCAAAGGTGAAAGAATGAAACTTTTTACATCAAACACAGTTGCAATTATAGCTGATTTTCAGTGGGAAGCACTGGATTTCCATTGCTTTCTGCCTAATTAAGGTACAGAATAAAAGGAGTGTATCTTCAGATTCTCAAAGGGGAAATTTCAGATACTCCCAGATAAAATGCAATCTTTAGACATAAATCTGGAAAAAAAGTGAAGGCTTTAACAAAGTGTACTGTTATCTACTCTCTCGCTTACTGAAATGGGTGAAATGCAACTGGTTGAAAGGCTCAGGCAATTGGTGAATCAGTTAAGGGCAAAGCAAAAGGAATGAGGATGGAGAGGAAGGTGGAAAAGGGCACATAGACCCAGAGAGAGATGTTCACAAGCTCTCACCTTGTGATGCTCTTCCTCTTCACTTGGTGGAGAAGGAAAAGATCCTTCAAACCAGAAAACTAGTGTAGCTGTCCTAAACCACCTTCACCTCTCCATATTTCTCCATGCTGCAAATATGATGACCTTCTTCAATCAGCTAGACTTGGTCTTTGTTGTGAATTCTACGTTCCCTAAAAAGCAGCCCCTCTCTCTGAGGAAGAGGAATTAAAATGTTATGTAGCGCAGCTGCTGTCAGCCATGGAAGTTGTGAGCAAGTGTAGGTCAGGTTGTCAGATGAGGAGGTTGGATGCTTCTTGCTGCAAGAAGCATTAGAAGTTTTCTGCTTCTTCCATGTCATAGTAATCAATCAAGAGAAGGCATGGTTCTCATTAGCTAAGGTTTTCATGTCTTAATTTAAAAAAAAATACATAAGCTATCATAATGGAAAATAGGAAATAAATTTAACTGTTCATTGCACAGGATATTGTACTTGTGGATAACTTCTTTTTCCTCTGTAAGAATTTAATGCTCAAATGAAGATAGATTTAGCCTACTTCAAGCAGACAAATTCCCCATCAGTCAATCTTGAGTGTCCAACTTAAATTTCTGGAAGTGTAAAATTGAGTTGTTTTACTAAAGGGGCCAAAAAGAGTTTTCCTCTTCATCGGCCTTAATACTGAATTAAATTTAAATGTCAAAAACTTTTTTCTGCTTCAGGTTGCAAAATATGGAAGTGTAAAACTCTTAGTTATGAGTCATATGGTAATATTTTCCCATTTTAATATAATCAAAAGAAACTCAAAACAGCCTTTCTCACTCAACTTTTTCTTAAATTACAGCAAGTGATTAAAGGAAAGCCTAAGTGTTGATCACTGATATATATTTTGATTAAAAAGTGTTGATTAATATTTTCTGGAATAATTTAATAAATCAGTATTTCTTGACCTGCTTTAACCTGACATGAAGACACATTCCTAAACTTTACTTTTTGCATAGTTGCACATACTCTTTTTTAGGCAAGTCACAAAAAAACCCAAAGCTTTTTAGATCTGCAACTGATGAAGAAAGATCGCCTGTCAAAAGTAGTAAAGAAAAGTCAAACACGTTAAACACCTGTGCAAAACCATATTCAAATTTTTAGGGAGTGTTAAGCACTGGGCAGTTGCATGGAAGAGAACAAGAGCTGCCACTCAGGATCTTCCCATCTTTTTTTAGCCTATGCCATGGCAATTGCCACAAGTACCATAACTTTGATAAGAAAATGAAAATACCACACAAATATTTTCTCATATGACACCATCCCTCGATATTACTGGAAGAAACGAGGAAAGTGGTTTAACTAACATATAGTGTTAGTAGTTTAATACAGGCAGAACACTTTCCAGCAGAAGCTCCTCAACTGACACTGACTCATTTTAATCTGCACTGCAGCTCTCATCATCTGCTCTGAGCCTCTACTACTACTTCACCAAAAGGTAACTGAAAAAGGCATTGTCTATTTCCTGAGCAGGGTGCCAGAAAGTCTCTTTTCCAGTGGTGTTTTTATCACATCATAGTACTGGCCTTGATAATTCATAGAATCATAGAATGGTTTGGGTTGGAAGGGACCTCAAAGATCATCCAGTTCCAACCCCCCTGCCATGGGCAGGGACACCCTCCACTACACCAGGTTGCTCAAAGCCTCATCCAACCTGGCCTTGAACAATTCCAGGGGTGGGGCAGCCACAAGTTCTCTGGGAAACCTCTTCCAGTGCCTCAGCACCCTCAGAGGGAAGAATTTCTTCCTTATGTCTAATCTAAATCTCCCCTGTTTCAGTTTAAAGCCATTGCCCCTTGTCCTGTCACTACACACCCTTGTCCAAAGTCCCTCTCCAGCTTTCCTGTAGCCCCTTTAGGTACTGGAAGGCTGCTGGAAGGTCTCCCCAGTTGATATTATCCCCCTCCCCTTCAAGTCTAGTTTGAAGCCCTGTCAATGAACCCCAAGAGCTCATGAGCAAAGACCCTTTTCCCCTTTGAGAAAGGTGAATCCCATCTGGCACCAGAAAGCCTGGTACTGCCCAAGCCATCCCATTATAAAAAAATCCCAAAATTGTAGCTTTGATAATTCAGAGTGCGGCGCACTGACCGCTTCTCTCACTTGCAAAAATTTCCATCTGAGAAACCCGTCTGCTTGGTGTGCGCCTCTCCATGCGTTATGGAAGAAAGGAAGATTTTTCTCTGCCTTCTGGACAAATATGGTAACAAAAGCAAAAAATATTTTCCTTGCCCGCAGTGCTGCGAGCCCTGGGACACGTAATGAGCTTGACAAGCAGTCGTACTCGTATCAGCAGGAGCTGTTGCTCACGGGCACGAGATAATGGCTTGATCAGAAGAAATGGGCCTGGGGACTAAAGCAATTCCTTCCCTCAGCTACATTTTCATTCCTCAGGCTGAGGCCCCCTGAACACATCTATTGGGGAAGGGGGAGGAGAAATGGGGAAGAGCCTGGATTGTTAAAGAAAAGATTTTCTTGTAAATTGGATGACTATTAAATATAACTTCAATTCTTGCCTTTTTTTTTTTTTTTTTTGAGACTGGGATTTATTTAAAGGACAGATGTCTTTCTGCACTTTGTTTCTAGAAGTAAATGCCTCACTCAGAAGAAAGTCCAGTCATTGCGGTTAGCTGAGGCAGTGTGCAATTTTGGGAAGGCTGGGTAACATCTTGGAAAACTGTTGGAGGAAAAATTACAGAGGGATTACGAGGCTGGAACCAGCCAGTTTGTATTTTCCCTTCATGATACAGAGGCGTCCTTTGCCCTGGCATCCTTACCAAGATCTGCAGCTCAAAACCACAGTGACATCAACACTTTCCTTTCCAGCTACTGCCCCATTGTCCATCTCTTCTCAACGTCAGACGCTGCTGCTGATGTGCTGTGGAGTTGGTCCCACACCTGCCAATGTGATGGGTCGTTCTTTCTTTCTTTCCACCTTGGCAGCTGTCTCTAGGTGACCAAACTCAAGGCTACTGTACCATAGCTCCTCTTCTTGTTTTCCTGGTCACTGCTGATACCAGCAGTTAAACCATACCAGGAAATCTCGCTGTTTGCCATGTCATGCTCTCCTGCTTCTTCCTATTAGTCTTTGGGTTTTTTCATGGGCTTCTCTTTCCTTTCCACACCCATGATTTCTTTTTGGCTTATTCCTCTTTCTATAGACCTAACTCCTTGGCAATATGTTCACAAAGCCTCAGCCACTGCCTCTATGTTAACATTTGAGGTTTTCCTTGGTTTCTCATTGCTGCGTTCCTGTCTTTCGTCAGTGCTGCTTCTCCTGGGCCTGTAACAACTCCCACCTAGAGCATTCTTCTTCTCTTGGTACTTCAAGCCCAGAATTTGTCCACCGGACACAATCCCTGGTTGTGACGTATTTTGAAGTTGTCAGTGCAGGAGTTTGTGTCTACCTGTCAGCGGTAGGAAACCTCATGTGTTTTTGAGGATACAGAGAGTTGTGTGCTGGATGTGCACTGTCCTAGGGCCACACACGCAAAATGAGACATTCAGGGTTGTAACAGGGGATGTGAGATGCACTGTCACCGTCCTGCAAAGAGCTCTGTAGAGCATCTGCCCTGCTGCCCCCTCTCAAACAGGTGCATTAGTTCCTTGGTTTTGTGATTGGTGATTTAAATGACCAATTTATGAAAGGAAAACAGCAGCGGTGCAAGGGAAGGAGGAACTCTTGGCCTTAATCTTGTGTTTCTTGGGTTTCCTCCGTCTCAGCCTGAATGTTAAACCTTCTTTTTACTTTCACTACGCAGTTCAGGAAATGTGCTGTACACCCCCGCAGCTGTTTGAGGAGTTCTGAGCTTTTAGAGATATCCGTTCCTACACCGGTACTTCGGTTCGTTTGCCCACACACCTACAGAGTGCACATCCAACCCTTACGTCACATATCCATGCAACAAGGAAAGGCCATGCATGTCATATTGTCTCCTCAAGTAACAATCAATGATATGAAGACGTGCAAATTCTGTTATTTCCAAATGATGTGTTTAAAAACCAATTTCTGAGTCCCTAAATTCAGCAGTGAAATGCAGTTGACATTTTCTCTCAATTTCAGCACTGTTCAGCCTGCTACCAGAGACAGATGTTCAGTCGTGGAATGAAGAACTACAGGCATCAACCATGTGTAGACTCTATATAATAGACTCTGCTATTAAATGAGGAAATAAGTTTTCAGTCTTAACCTAGAATCAGTCTACTTAAGCCAAGGGCTGCAGAAGGAAACTAGAAGGTGGTAAGTAGTATTGTAAGGCCTGTGGCACAGTCCCACACAACATCCTTGTTGCTATATTGGAGAGATATGGGTTTGATGGGTGGACTATTTGATGGGTAGGGAATTGGTTGGGTGTCCACATCTGAAAAATTGCAGTCAATGGCTGAATGTCCAGATGGAGATCAGTAACAAGAAGCAACCTTCAGGGGTCCGTCCTGGAACCAATACTATTTAGTATCTTCATCAGTGACATGGGCAGTGGGATCAAGTGCACCCTCAGCAAATTTGCAGATCACTCCAAGCTGAGTGTTGCAGTTGATTTGCTAGAGGGAAGGAACGTGATCCAGAGGGACCTTGACAGGCTTGAGAAGGTCAAGGCTTGAGAAGTGGGCATGTGCAAATCTCATGGGGTTCAATAAGCCCAAGTGCAAGGTCCTGCACATGGGTCGGGGCAATCCCCTCTATCAGTACAGATGGGGAGGATGAATGGATTGAGAGCAGCCCTGCAGAGAAAAATTTGAGGGTACTGGAGGATGAGAAGCTCAACATGAGCCAGCAATGTGCGCTGGCAGCCCAGAAAGCCAACCGTGTCCTGGGCTGCATCAAAAGAAGCGTGGGCAGCAGGTCGAGGGAGGGGATTCTGCCCGTCTGCTGTGCTCTTGTGCTGCATTCAGCTCTGGGGTCTCCAACATCAGAAGGACATGGAGCTGTTGGAGCGAGTCCAGAGGATGCCATGAAGATGATGCAAGGGCTGGAGCCCCTCTGCTATGGAGACAGGCTGAGAGAGTTGGGGCTGTTCAGCCTGGAGAAGAGAAGGCTCCGGGGTGATCTTATTGCAGCCTTCCAGTACTTAAAGGGGCTACAAGAAAGAGAGAGAGATTTTTTTACAAGGTTCTGCAGTAATAGGACAAGGGGCAATGGTTTAAACTGAAAGAGAGGAAATTCAGATTATATCTAAAGGAAGAAATTCTTCACTCTGAGGGAGGTGAGGTACTGGACCAGGTTTCCCAGAGAAGTTGTGGCTGCCCCATCCCTGGAAGTGTCCCAGGCCAGGTTGGATGAGGCTTTGAGCAACCTGGTGTAGTGGAGAGTGTCCCTGCCCATGGCAGGGGGATTGGAACTGGATGGTCTTGAAGATCCCTTCTGACCCAAACCATTCTGTAATTCTATGACTGCTCTTGGCACAGCTAGCATGGACAGGCTCTTTCCTGATTGGTACTTAACATAAAAATATCAATAACTTGGATTTAGCATGTAGATGCGCAGCAAGTGGCATTGCAAGACTTTTGTAGGAAGCATTCCAGGTCTTCCAAAACAATTGTCTTACAACTGACACAAGAAGGTGTAAAAACTTGCAAGGTTTAGGTTCAGAAGAGATCTGAAAGCATCCTACCACCCAGCCCTACAGCTGAAATACTGACAAGGGGTCAGGTAGAAGAGCAGGTGATGTCAAAGCTTCCATACTTTCCACTCATCAAAGGAAACATGGACAGGAAAGACAATTTTACATAGTAGCTCTTCTGAAATGAAGAATGTATTTCCATATAGAGTGATAAAATACCTTTGGTTTCTCATAAACTGTGGAAGTTTTTTGGGGTCTTCTTCCTACATCAGAAAGAAGTCTGACTGATAAGAGAGGCAGGAGACAGCAGCTGGGAGGGGTGTTTGCTGAGGCCCTGAACACTCTGCAAAGGTTGACCTGTCCCTGCAGCATGCAGAGGTCAGCTCTGCATGGCTGCCAGAGGGCACAGACACTCAGAACTGCAACGGTGACAATCACAGCTCAGACAACATGAAGTTGACCCCGTGTGCAGCACCGTAACTTCAGTGTTGTGGGCATGGCACTGGCCCAGGATGGAAGAGAGACCTTGGTTTTACTTTCTGTTTAGTCTGAGTGAACTCAAACCCTGTGTTTGTGCTGAGTATTTCCTAAGAGGAAGATGTGGTAGATATGAGGATTATCAGGTAGGGGAAGAGGGAGAGGAGACCCAATTAATTACAGTATTGATCCTCTGGAAGATGCAGCTTGGTGCAGAAGAGGATCCAGGACTGGGTGTACAAGAGACAGCGGAGGCAGGAGAAGGCCTGCAGCCTCGAGAGTGATGCTTCCAGCAGGTAACAGAAAAACTTGGAAATAAAACTGGTAAATATTTATGCAATTTACACGTAGATATTGCAGAAAAGAGGGTGTGCATGTGCACCCCTGAAGGAGAAAAGAAAACATGTCTCCTCCCCTCGAGAAGCTGCTCTGGTGTGTAGAGGTTTCTGGGCGAGGGTATAGTTTTGAAAGAAGCGTAATCCTCATTCTGCTTTGCAGGGGCCTCCCTCCCCGTGTCACTGCACAGAAGCCTAAAGGAATCCTGAAAGTTTTTCCTTGGATCTGGCACTTGCTAGCAGCTGGATGTGTTATTCATCTGCTATTTACAAGCCTTTACTTCAGGATGATGCAGAGGGTAAGAAAAACAAAATTAGTGCTTAAATTTCTTAAAAGGGAAATATTTGAAATGGCAGCCTGCTTGCCTATTGGTAGCCTGTCATGAGATGCAGGAGTTTTCCTTATTCCCCCTTGACAGCCCGCTCCAGCAAACACTCATTTCACTGATGGCTGGTGGTCACCGTAGGCAAACGAGATGATACCACACCAAAGCTTCCTGTCTTAAATCTGGTGCTGCTGTGGCACAATATGCATTTGAAGGGGTTCTTCTGGATTTGTAGAAAAACTAAAACAAAAACAAACAAAAAACCACAACCTGAACCTTATTTTAACAATGGTGGTGCAGCCCCTATGAGTACAGCTGTGATAGAACCTTTGATAGTTACACCCATCCTTCAGTCGTATGGATTCCCTCCCTGCTCTTCTGTGTGGAGCTTGCAAACACCCATCAGGGAACAGGTAATTCTTCACATTCTATGAACGCTCCTGAAATCAGAAGGGGTTGGTGGAGAAGATACGTTATCAGCAGTCCGCACGGTATCCGTAAGAAGTTCAGTGTTCAGTAGTTCAAGAGCCATTATAGACATAGACCCCTGCGCAGCAAAGGGACATTTTGAACAGCTGACAGCTGTGACTGGTTGACCACCTTGAACTGCCAGATGACATTTGTTCTTAGAGCGAAATTTCAGCAGGCATGCATGTCTATATTGGGGTAGATAGCGTGACGTCATTAAAGAATATCAGAGTTGGAGCATTAGTGAGAAGTGAAAAATGTCAGATTGTGAGACTAAATGGGTGAATAAGGCAAATAACAGACCAACAAGCTGAACTATTGACACTGCAGTTTTATGCTTTTTTAATACAGAGCTCTCTAAGTTATAGTTTTGTGTTTGTTTTTTTTTGTTGTTTTTTTTGTTTGTTTTTTTTTGACTTAGCTTTGCCTTCCCTAAATTTCCCAAAGCACTGTTGGTTACAGGTGAGCTGGTATACAGGTAGTTACATATCTTGGCAAAACATCCAATCCTTTTAAACACAAGTGCAAGGTGATTGAGGTGCACTGGGAATTAAACAAGAATGAGACCTTCTTTACATGGCTCTCCTGAAAAACTATGACATTTAGCAAATGCATACATGCTCATTTAGGTAAGACAAGAATTAGATTAATTGGACTTCAGCTGTGTGCAAGTGACAAGCCAGAATAGGTAAACTTCCCTGTGTCAGCACTCTTAACAATTTGTGATAGCTGACTGTTCACTCTTCCACTGTTTTATTTTCATTTCTCCTGCATACAAGATTAATGACAATCTTCCAGCATCAATAAGATAGCTCTCCTGAAAGATTAATGAAACTTGCATGGAAGGAACCCTGAAGATGGATCTCAGTTTCTTAACTGGACTCGAGCACAGTATTTTTGCACCATTCCTTCTTCTTTCTTTCTTTCCTTCCCTCTCCAACTAGCAGTCTCTTTGAACATGGGTGGTAACAGTTATTCCTAATGCTGTTAAAATCCAAAAGAATAATCTAATGTACCCCTTTTTTTAACGTATATTATCATCAGCTTTAGGCAGATAGAAGTATTGTTTCTTGATATTTCTAAGTATTTTTGAAGCAATTTATTGATGGTCTCCAAAAACTTGGTTGACAGATGCCTGTGTAGATGGTGTTACTGGAGCTCTGTTCTGTTCCTTCTGAATGGGATTCCTCACTTGCCTGTGGGAGAAAGTCTGCTAAACCGTCCTCAGCTCACTCTTTTTTAAAAGCAAGCGTTTTGCATGTAATCAACTTCCTAAAATATGGTCCTATAATAGTATCTATTGATGTCCTGACTTAAAGCAACTTCTTAGACAAATCAAAATATTATTTTTTTTTCACAGATTACATGTTTGGTTGATAAATTAAGTGCATTTTCACTATCTTTATCTCAATATGAGACCAGAGACGAATATTTTGCAAAGTGTAATTTTTAGAGCTATTTTCCTTGAAGAAGCATCATTTCATATCCTGGTAAACATGATGATAAATTTATTAACTTTTAAGGTTCTTTATACAGTACAGTTGGATGATTGTAATTATTTAATGTGCATTTAACAGATTAAAAACGGACTTATCTGAACGATTTTAAACAGTGTGCACTAGGGACTAATCACTGAGTATGAAATGTTTCTTATGGTGTTCCTCTGGGACTGGGATATTTCACCAACAGAGTAAATATGAACCCATTCATGTTTACATTTGCTCGTGGCACAGGAGGTAATGAAATAACCACACACACATATTGGTCTGGTTGAGTCACTAAATTGGATTCCTGTTAAAAAAAAAAGCATCTTAATGCAGTCAGTGCAAGTTAGATGTAAGACCACACAATGAAGGCTGTGCTTACCTGATAGTAAACTGGAGATGGATTCCTCTGGATTTACTGGGCACTCTTGACCACACAGGAGCATGACATGGTGATAAGGCAAAAAGACTCAGTGTGGTCCCTGAATGCATAGGCAAAGGGGCAATCTCTCATAGAATTGCTTAGGTCGGAAAAGATCTTTAAGATCATCAAGTCCAACCATTAACCTCACACCGTCAAGTCCACCACTAAACCTTGTCCCTAAATGCCACATCTACACGTCTTTTAAATACCTCCAGGGACAGTGACTCAAGCACTTCCCTGGGCAGCCTCATACAGTGCTTGACAACCCTTTCCATGAAGAGATCTGTCCTGTTATCCAATCTAAACCTCCCCTGGTGCAACTTGAGGCCATTTCCTCATGTCCTATCACTTGTTACTTGGAAGAAGAGACCGACTTCTCCCTCCTTTCAGGCAGTTGTAAAGAGCGAGAAGGTCTCCCCTCAGCCTCCTTTTCTCCAGACTGAATACCCCCAGTTCCCTCAGCCGCTCCCCATCACACGTGTGCTCCAGACCCTTCACCAGCTCTGTTGCCCTTCTCTGGTCACACTCCAGCACCTCCATGTCTTTCTTGTAGTGAGGGGCCCAAAACTGAGCTCCGTATCTGAGGTACGGTCTCATCAGTGCTGAGCAGAGGGCGACGAGGTGGGGGTTTGACACCAGTCCTGCACAGGGCATTTGTGATGCTGCCCCGTTGCAATGCAGCAACTGAGCATCAGTCGGGATCGTCGATGGTGCAGTAAAGAGCTTAAGGACTATTTAGATAGTTTAAAGGTTGCTCAGGCTCTGAGGTTTGAACTTCCTCTCTGTTACAACAAATTTTAAATGGTTATTGAAGCCACAAAAATATTAGATTTTATAAGCTGATCTTTGCTTCTCAACAAAAATAAAACGAATGAGCAGCAAAACTCCTGAGCCAACTCCCAGTATACTGGCTCTAGTCATTTATTTGCCATTGAGTGTGAACATTTTGAAATCAAGAAACACTCCGTAAAATGTCTTACAAATATCACAGAGATTTTTGCAGACAAACGGACATGCTTCATGCCTGTTTAGCGTGAAACAAAGAGTACGTGTCAGAGAAAATGCAACACTGAAATTTGGCTTAATGCTGCTTTTCTGGCAACTCTTGAAGCTTGACCAATATCTTGGCACGCCGTTGTAATTCCCAGCTGCGTTCTACCTTCCTTTGCACTATCAGCTCTCGTTCTGCTGACCACTGTTAGTCGCCTGTCTGGTACATGTGCGAAAGTGATATTTGCCAACTGTATATGCTGAAGGTGGAGAACAATGAAGAACTTTTAAAGGCTTGGGAGAAACTGGACTGATTGAGGATGAGGAAGATGTACCTTCATGCTTGTGAAACGCGGGCATAGAGAGGAAAAGGGGAGGGGGGCTGGTTGGTTGATTTTGTTTGCTCTTGTTCCTAAGCCAGGAAGTGGGAAAGACCCTGTGTACCAAGAGGGATTTTAAAAAGCAGACAGTTTAATCATTCAATAGATCTCACTTTATTGCAATCATGATTTAACAGGAAAGTTTTGCTATTCTGAAAGAGAACAGGTACTCTCTAATAAATCAGATGAAGCACATAATTTTATGTTAAATACAACTGAGATATACTTTAGATTTTTTTAAGGATAGTTTGCAAACTTGAGTATATGTAAAACTGAGTATGTATAAAACTGAACTGTGTTAAGAGCATAACTGGGAAATAACAGGAAAAATTTTCAATACATGATCCTTACTTAAACTAAGAGAACATTACAGAGAACAAAATTGTGTCACCATATAATTACAGACTGATGATGCACACAGACAATATTTAAGTTGGGGCTACATGTGGAATATTAATTCAGACATTTGCTAACTTTTGAATGTTTCATTTTCCAATGTTAATAATGTTCATTTAGTGTATGTTATCTACTTCTCTTTACAGTATCTTGGAGAGATGTACTTGAAATTAGTCTAAATAGGTAAGTACGACTTATAATGATTGATGAGCTTTTTTTCCTGTCTCAATACGTAATAGCAAATAGTTGTCAGAATATCTTGTATATACAAGCAGAATCACTCTTTCAGAACAAAATAATACTTTTCCTGCTTTCATTCCATTCACTAATGTATTACATCAGGACCAGAATTCTTTTTCTGTGGTTCTCTGAGTCCCAATTATTTTAAATTTCAAATTACCAATCAAATTAATTACTAAAGAAAATGTTAACATTGCCAGCTTAAATGCGTATTTGCAATCTTTAGAAACTATGCACATAGCATTTCTTTCATCACACCCTGCAACAGGGAATACCGCCATTTATTAGGCCATCTCATACACAACAAAGGTTTTTTCGGTGTTGCTTTCTTATTACAGAAAAATCCAAAGTGCAAAACCACAGCAAACCCAGTATGTGCTGACCCTTTATTCTATTAGAGCAGGCTGTTCTGCATGCATGTATAAAAATAATAATCAGTCATTAATAAACACAACATTTGTAATAAAGGTCTGCTTCCAAGACCAACTCAGTCTGAGCATCTTCAGTGGATTAATTGCTATGAGATCATATATCTCAGCTGCAGAAAGGCTAAATGGAAGTTTTAATGTGCTGCAAGCCGGCAGCATCAATGTAACTTATTCCCTCTAGTCAAGAAACATCAATTTCAGAGGCAGCTATTATCCACACCCTTTCTTTTAGGGTTCTTTTCTTTAATATTATAAATTGCTATTACAGAAGAATTGGAGTTGGAAACGTTGCTAATTAGTACCTTTCTTTTGAAGGCCAAGATTTTAAATTATTCCTGATCTGTTACTGAATCTGTTAGAGAAAAAGCAAGTATCCTCTTTCTAAAGCGGCACTTCCTTCTCTTCCCTTGCAAGGAGAAGAGATAAACTTCCCTTAGAAGTGTGTGTCTTTCCAGGCCCTAGTCTGAAAGGAATTTGGCACTGGATCTCTACAAAAACGCACGTCAGGAAGAGTAGTTGTTACTGTATAAATGTGCAATAAGATCTCTCCAAAGCATGCAACTTTTCTGCATCCCCAATCCCAGGCAGCACCATTATGTAGTTCAGCTGCCTCACAAGCCTCGATACCTTTAACGAACAGCAGAGGATTTTCTATTTTTCTTAATTAATTAAAAGGACCATCTGATAGAATATGTAGCACACAATCCTAAATTAGGTTAGAGGATTAGTTTAGAGGATTTATCATGTGTAGTTTGCATGTATTCACAGAATGGAGAACAAAATTCTCATGTTAAACGGGGTGTAATTTTTCAGGAGATCCATACTTAGTGTCAGAATCTGATGCCCAGTACATACTTAAACTGCCTCGTCTAATCCTTTGCAAATTCCCCTGCCAACATAACTAGATTTGTGCCACTGCTTCCACCGGCATCTTTAGGTGAGGGAATCCCAGGAGTGTTACCAGATCATTTTATACTCTGCTATTGTAATGGATTTATCAAACCAACACGAACCAGAACAGAGCCAAGGACACCATAAATTATGCTGCGGGTGGATTTGGCCCTTTGCAGCATCACTGGCCTGGGAAGCAGCAAGATGACTTTAAATGACTTTGTTTCAAAAGCTCCAGTCAGTGGTACTCACTGGAGCTCTGCAAATCACCTGGGCACCTGGGCCAGTCACTGTACAAACGGAAGTGACCACGAGCGCAGCGGCGCTGACAAGGGAGAAGATTTTGTGTGACCACTTCTGTCAAACTAATAAAGATGTTAAGTTGCTAAGCCACTATCCATGATATTTCAGAAGTCGTGGCAATCTGGTGAAGTTCCCACTGACTGGAAAAGGGGAAACATAGCCCCCATCTTTAAAAAGGGAAAAAAAGAAGACCCAGGGAACTACAGGCCAGTCAGGCTCACCTCTGTGCTCAGCAAGATCATGGAGCAGATCCTCCTGGCGACTGTGCTAAGGCACATAGAAAATAAGGAGGTGATTGGTGACAGCCAACATGGCTTCACTAAGGGCAAATCCTGCCTCACTAATTTGGTGGCCTTCTATGATGAGGTTATGGCATTGATGGATAGGGGAAGAGAAACTGACATCGTCTACTTGGACTTATCCAAAGCATTTGATACTGTCCCACACGACATCCTTGTCTCTAAACTGGAGAGACATGGTTTTGATGGATGGACCACTCGGTGGATAAGGAATTGGCTGGATGGTTGCACTCAAAGAGTTGTGGTCAACAGTTCAACGTCCAAGTGGAGGCCAGTGACGAGTGGTGTTCCTCACGGGCCAGTACTGGGGCCAATGCTATTTAACATCTTTGTTAGTGACATGGACAGTGGGATCGAGTGCACTCTCAGCAAGTTTGCAGATGACACCAAGTTGTGTGGTGTTGTGGACACACTAGAGGGAAGGGATGTCATCCAGAGGGACCTGGACAGGCTGGAGAGGTGGGCCTGTGAGAACCTCATGAAGTTCAACAAGGCGAAGTGCAAGGTCCTACACATGGGTCGGGGCAGTCTCAAGCACAAGTACAGGCTGGGCAGAGAATGGATTGAAAGCAGCCCTAAGGAAAAGGACTTGGGAGTGCTGGTGGATAAGAAGCTCA
The DNA here is from genome assembly GCF_009769465.1 of Tauraco erythrolophus. Classification (NCBI taxonomy): domain Eukaryota; kingdom Metazoa; phylum Chordata; class Aves; order Musophagiformes; family Musophagidae; genus Tauraco; species Tauraco erythrolophus. Next base: position 34,813,861 of record NC_141496.1, read on the forward strand.
ACATGAGCCGGCAATGTGCGCTGGCAGCCCAGAAAGCCAACCGTATCCTGGGCCGCATCAAAAGAAGCGTGGCCAGCAGGTCGAGGGAGGTGATTCTGCCCCTCCACTCAGCTCTCGTGAGACCCCACCTGGAATACTGCATTCAGCTCTGGAGTCCCCAACACAAGAAGGACATGGAGCTGCTGGAGCAGGTCCAGAGGAGGGCCACGAAGATGCTCCGAGGGCTGGAACACCTGTGCTATGAAGACAGGCTGAGAGAGTTGGGGCTGTTCAGCCTGGAGGAGAGAAGGCTCCGGGGTGATCTTATTGCAGCCTTCCAGTACTTAAGGGGGGCCTACAGGAAAGCTGGAGAGGGGCTTTTTACAAGGCCATGTTGTGATAGGACAAGGGGCAATGGCTTTAAATTGAAAGAGGGCAGATTTAGATTAGGTATAAGGAAGAAATTTTTCATTCTGAGGGTGGTGAGGTAGTGGAACCGGTTGCCCAGAGAAGTTGTAGCTGCCCCATCCCTGGAAGTGTTCAAGACCAGGTTGGATGAGGCTTTGGGCAACCTGGTGTAGTGGAGGGTTTCCCTGCCCATGGCAGGGGATTTGGAACTAGGTGATCTTTGAGGTCCCTTCCAACCCTAACCATTCTATGATTCTATGAGGGAAACACTAGTGCACTGATTCTGTAAATGTAGATATACTACCTTCTGTTTTGAATTTTACGAGATGCGATTAGTTTACAAAATGTAATTTTAATTTTTAAAAGACAAAAATGGACAGAAGGAATCTGCTTTTCCATATGTTTTTTGTTAATGATAGATATTTATAACATCAGTTTTATTAAAGGATATTAAAATATGTAGGCAACTAGAAGGCCAGGTATTACAAAAATTTTAGTGGAAAATGCACTGGATCAATGTATTCGACTTCCAGGTTCTGGTACAGGAAAGTATTAACAAGATTGGAGATATTAACATGTAGGGCTCATGCAGGGCTGTGAAATTTGTGCTTGTTTGGTTGCCAGAATAAAAGTTAGCCCAACACCAGATTCAACCAATAGGGCTTGTTTGGAAGCAAACTGTTAAAAAGATTTAAGTAAAGAGCTGATATGCCTCTACCATAGTTTCCAGAGTTGCCAATAAAGCCTTCATCTGTTCTCCAGGGAAAAAAAAACATGTTTGCAGATATTTCTTGAAGAAACTGCGGTAGCTTTTGAAAAGTTTCTAGCTCTCTAAAATATGTATCTACTAACCAATCTGCAGAAAATGTATTTTTCATTTTACAGGTATCATCAGTCATTACTGGTAGTACATTTGAACAAGACACCTCTCTGAGAGTTAAATTAAAGGGGGAAGATAGATTATAAACTGAACAAAAATTCAGCAGCATCTTATTAAATAAAATCAACCACAGTTCTCTCTGCTGACTGCAAAAATCATCTTCTGTGCGTTCATAGAAGCTTTCAATGTTCTCTTCTGGATGAACAACATTCAAAAGTTCTTGCTTTACTGGTACTGACTCAACATAATCCAGTGGCAATCTTCCATTGTCGTCCCTCTGCTGTAGAAGGATTGGTCCTGCAGTGAAAATATAAACATTAATAATAACTGCATATTTGATCTGGCAGCCAAACAAGATCTTAGGTTTTTGCCAGAAGCTAGGAGTCTGTTTAAATTCCTTTTTGTACTAAGTTATGTTGATGTAACTGATGAGTTACATGTTTGCAATACAATTTGGAACATGCAGGTAGGCCCTTTGTAACAGTCTCTTTACTATACTGTCTTAATTTTCTTCCCAGTTTTGAAACCTTCCCATGTTGAAAGCCAAGGATTATTACCTAGAAATGGAAAAAAAATCCAAATGATGCTTATTCTAAAATTTCAAGTAAAGATACATAGTAGAGTAGGTAAAAATGTAATGTTATTACTGTTGTAAAATTCTATTAAGTATTTTACAGACCAAGTTATTTGCCAGCACTGACCCGAAATTAAAGGCACATTACTACGATGGTCTTTATTTTATAACTTTTCTGGATGGTGTGGCCAACCTATGCAGCAAGACAATTATTGAGGTAGGAATCCTAGTCTCTCCCAAAAACTGAGTTTCAAAATTTGGTCCTAACAGACTTCTGAAATGCAAAAATTAATCTCTCAAATAGATTTTAAGTAAGTAAATGGGACATGTTTTACTTGTTCAGATTAGACTACGTTCTTTTGGTACTTCCTGTTTATGAGTACAACGGAGCTATTAATATTTAAACAGACGTCTTGGTAAGCTTAAGAAAGGACACATCAGTAAGAAAAAATGGGAAGTTAACACACTATAGGTGGTATTTTTCAAAGCTCAACACATTACGAATCTTCTGACGTCAATTTGGGTTACTATGCTAAAGTAATGATATCGTTTTAACTTGAATACGTTTTCAGAAATACATTTTAATTACGAAAGGTAGTTCACTGCATTACATATCCATACTAGAGGTTTTAACTTTGCTGTAATTAAAGATGTACTGTTTTACTCCATCACTGATTATATAATATAATTAACTTTTGCAAGCTGAAGGTTTTTTAGAGAAAGAAGGTGAAACAAGCTTTTGCAGAGACGTGTTCTAAATTATCGAGCTGAGTAAATCCACATTGGATGGGTAACGTGTTTTCTACCATAGTCTTGTCAGCTATTTGACAGGTCAAAACCCAGAGTGTGACAAAGGCAAAGATAAGGGTACACGCGGCCTTAGAGTTGCCAGAAAACCTTGATGAATGCAAGTGCAAGTAGAGCTCTTCCCCTAGGACAACAGGATCATCCACTACCTATTCTTCACAACAGCCGAGGAAAAATGCACATCTGTCAGTGCAATGCCATTTCCAATTGAGGAGCTGGGCTTACTATGATATTGGCTATTGCATCACTTAGACCGATTGAACTGAGCCCAGGTATTGGCTTGGCATGTCAGATACATGGTTCAGTAGATACATAAAACACCTGGGAGCCACAGAACTGAAGCTCAGCAAACACAGAGGTAGAACCGCAGAGGAATGTATTGATTATGAGCTGGTGCTTGCACAACAGACACAGAAATAGCCTTTAGGGGGCAGGAGAAGACTGTAAATACGGAGTCTTATGCCAAGGAAACGAAATTTTTTTCCTCTACCTTAATTAAGTAATAGGCCATCTAAATACAGTGCATTCTTCTGCCTCATGGCTATACGCAGAATGACTTTTATTGAAAAAATTTGGACTCAGCGTATAACGCATAGAAATTAAACTGACACATTAGGTCAGTAGTAAGGATATGGCAAATGCTCAGAAAATTCATTAAAGGAAGGAAGAGTTGTTATTCAAGACTGTTCTTTGCAACTGCTTTTTTTTTTTTTTTAAAAAAAAACATGCTAAGTTAATTATATTAATACAGTATACTTAAGACAAGATACAAGTTCCCTGTCACTGAACAAAAATATTGTTCAAAACATTTATCATGCATCTGCCTAAGGGGCAATGTATCTTTTTTTAGAAACTAAGGCATCCCTCCCACTATTATCCCTAAACAGCAGTTATCACAATTACAATATAGATTTCTTTCTTAAACTAATTACCAAGCTAATTGTGTTCTTCAAAGACCATCACATTAATTTTCATAAATGCTGAACAAATTTATGTTGAAATACATGATTATATAGAGATTTAATGATCTATTTTTGCATCACAGTAAAAATAGATCAAAACAAAAGAAAATCCTTAGCTTTGCTTGGTGACTAGGTAATCTTCATCTTCATTAATGAGTTTGGAGAATATAGTTACAATGCATATGGTGTATAATGCAGAATGAAAACATTACCATATTGGAAAAAAATGTGAAAACCCTGGTTAATTTCATATTCAGCTGATCAAGATAAGTGCGAAAACAGTATTATTTTTACTGTGACCAAAACAGCTTGGCTTAAAAATGTTCTAAAATAAATATTTCATAATAACATTGTATTTTAAACGACTATTAAGAAAAACACCACGAACTTCGTATGGACTCAGAACAGTGGATAATTTCCCTGAACCAGTTTAGCATAAATGCACTCACCCCCATGCTGAAGTAGCAGCTTGCCAATTTCTACATGTCCATTTGACAGTGCATCATGCAAAGGAGTCACCCCGTCCACTTCACTGAGCAGGTCTACCTCTGGACAACGTTGCAAAATTTCACGGACACACACTGTGCTGCCATGGTTACAGGCTTCATGCAAAGGCGTCCAGCCAGCATAGTCTGAATTATAAATCAAGGGAAGTTTTAAAACAGCAGAAGTAGTATTAAAATGTTAATAATGTAATTCATTAGACAGCAAAACACTTCAGTATTCATCATGGCTACAGTGGCAGCTTGTGATTTCAAACCAAGAAATCCTATTGAAAAACATCTACAAAAAATTAAATAGCATTTTTAAAAATCAATAGAAAACGCGATGTTAAAACACACTTTAGTTATAAGTTAACCTTTTCTCAATGTTTGCTATGAAGTACTCATTTTGTGCTGTTTAAAATAAGAATGACAGTTTTAATAGCATAGATATAAACTTTATTACCAAACAGGTATTAATACAGTTCTTTATCTGCCTTATTGTCTTAGTTCTGTAAAAAAAATGAGTAACTTACCTTTAACATTAATGTCCATTCCAGGGAAAGAGAGAAGCTGAATCAATCTCTCCACTTTGTTACCTATGCAAGCTTTATGCAGGGCTGTCTCTCCTACCATAAAAAATTAATAGATTACACTAGACTAGGCAAGATAGCAACTGAAGAAAATAATCAAAGTGCCAGGAACTAGGAGACCTGGCTATATGCCAGAAAATTCAATAATGAGTAAGATTTTTCCTTTATCCTGTTTAACCATCTTTTAAGAAAATTCAAAAAAAACCCACAGAGCTTCTGTTCCACCAGAGATCCAGCAATGAAATTGTATTGCAAACGGTTTAACACAGGAATTATCTCCCCCCAGTTCAAGGTTTAAAGCTTCAATCACACTATAAAAGCACCAAGTGATCACAGAACACCAAAAATACTGGGTTTTGAAGCAATAAAACTTTAGAGTGCAGTTGCCCTCCCTTAAATTTATTCACGAACCTACGTTAAAATGTATGGTTCTTTTTACACAGCATTTATAGCTTAATTCAAATGAATGTTTCTGGCTAAGCACGAGTGCCTCTACACACTCAAGTATAATTCAGAACTTCAGATCCGTTAACAGATGGTTTGCTGTTTCTCAATAGGCTGTCTGACTTGGCTACAGTAGCAAGGGAGGGGGGAAAGAGAGAGAAATAAATGAAGGGGTCCTAACAGTGATAATAAAAAACCCCAAAATCCTCTGGAAAAATATCCCAATTCTTAGTATTACGCAAAGCTGAAGGAAGTGTGAAAAACTGAACAGCAAGCAACTGAGAACTGCTGCTTACATGTAAAGACACCATCAGTTTCTGCATGATAAAAACTTCAGATCCATTCTAAATGCTGTTTTGCTTTCACTAAATGATTAGGTTTGAACAAGAGCCAGAGGAAAATCTTGATGCCAGGTGAAAGATGATGCAACAAACATCTTAGAAATGAAAAATATCTCAGGCTAAATCTCTCAGCCTTTGCGATAAGATTTACATGGTATATTTTGTTATATTAATACCTTCACTGTGTAAATCTGTCAGCTCCATACTCGTTCTTTCAACAGAAGATACTACTTACAATTTTGGCAGGAAAAGAATAGAAAAAAAACATGTAATTTTTTTTTTTCCCCTGCTAGTCCTTCAGCTCACTTTTCTTTGTAGAAGTCAGCATGTAATAATTCACATCAATTTTACTTGCAAAAGCAATAAAGAGAAAGGTAACCAATTTTAAAAATGCATGGTCTGGCTCTGTTACTGAAGCTCTCTTAAATCCCAAAAGAGGGTGAGTTTTTTTTTGTCCTTCAGTGTTTGTGATACAATCCTGGTTTTTCATTTTTTAAACAACCTTCGCTTGCTTTTTCCAGTTTCTTCTAAGCCTTCTCTTGGGTGTCATGATTAATATAGCTGTGTTCTAAGTGATACAGGTAAATTTCTGATGATGAAGATGACAAAAAGTAGTTCCAGCAAGTAATTGTGTTCAAGTAAAGGCTCATGTAGAGTATGATTTATTAAATTTGGGTAATAAGAAGGAACCGAATGAATTACTGCAGTGCTGTTTTATTCCTTAGGTACTTGAGTTCCAGTATAGCTAAGACAAAAGCCAAATGCCTTTCATAGTCTGGGCTGAATGCCTGGAAGAAAACAGTCCATATGCTTAACACAGCTATGTAACATAGCATACTCCTCAGTCTTTGTTCACAAAATGTCTAGGACTGAAAGAGATGAAGACTGAATTATACTTTCAAATCAGAAGACGTTGATCCTACCAAGCACAGGTTGAGGTGGATTAGCAAAGTAAGGCGGGCAAGACTGCAATGAGCTCACACAAGCTGTACACTGTATTTAATATCTGGGAGGGGGAGGGGAATGAAGAAGGCAGATTTATTCCACCATATATACAATTCCTCCTTTAAAATAGACATCGGAAGAAAGAAACAGAAACCATAAGAAAATAATTCTTGGACATAAGCCATCATTTTATTTCAGCGATCATCAGGACTAGATTTTTAAACCTGAAACTCTTGATTCTAATCATATAAAGTTCTCAATATAAATTAGATCTGTACAATACCTTTAGTATTTATCTTGTAGAAACCTATCTTTTTAGCCAAATGGTACCAGTTCTCTTTGGTGTATGAAGCCTCAACTTCTGCTTTGTCTTTAGGCTTCTTTGTCAATGGAGGGAACTTATTAAAGATTAAGTCACTGGAAAGAGAGCAAAGGGGACATGTCTGAAACTCACTATTTCATATTTTAGGATAATGTATACGTACTTCATGCTTTTAGATGTGTATATACAGCACACTTAGATCTATCCATTTCGGAGTTATTTCTGAAATGTCTTAATTATGTAATTTCTATGTCATTTAATTTTAACTGTATTTAAAACAGTAATAAAATTAAATTACCCACAACTAAACTTTCTTTAAAAGTAATTCTATGAATGGTTCAAATTCTCTATGTACCCTTTAAATTTAATATTGGGAAAACATAACTATATCCATCTGCATATACACTGAGATGGAGGATGGGGAAAAAGGAGGGAACCCCAGCTCAGAGGTGTTACAGGTTTACAATGGAGCTTTCTGTCAGTTGCAGTAATTTGTAGACAACAAAACAGGTCATGTAAAGTTCAGGAAATGTGTCAGGTCAGAAGCTGTCCCCCAAAGCAGAATAAAACTGGTGATGTTATAGGTATTACTTACGGTAGATCAGGCAGCACTTTGACTTGGTTCTGCTTATCGCCATTTACCATCTGTAACGCCCTTTGAGACTCAGGGCACGGCCGTTGCCCTATTTTCTTTTTCTTTGCTTTCTGTATCTTTCTTGTCTCATGCATCCCTACCTCTCGCAAAGCAGGCAAATAGGAACAGACCTGTTGCAAAAGTAATGCTTTAAATGACTTTGTATACAGTAAATTACAATGCAGTCATTTCATTTTGTTGCACTTCATGCAAAGCAGTCATCCACCACACACAGCTTGCTTTATCTAAGTTTTTAAAAATATGACCCCTAAATGATTGCATTTATATACTGTTTAAAGTTGTCTTCTGCAATCTTTTTTATATTCTTGGAATTCGCTCTTTATGCTTGCCTCAGAGGTAAGTGGTTTGTGTCTGAGCCAGAAAGTGGGAAATTCTAGACCTCTCTCTTGGATTTTTGGTAGCTGAGAAAATTTTGATCACATTAGCTGGACCTAAGGCTGAAGCAAAGTTAATTATCACATAATTAATGAAAGTATTTACAAGCTTCCAGCTCCCAAACCAGACAGTAAAAACCAGGCAGAAATTTGGTAAAGAAATACTCACTCCCCTCCTCCGTATCTTCTAAGATGAGGGGCTGGAGTAAGATTTTGAGCATTGCAAAAGCAGTAAGCTAGTTATCTCTTAGGTGCTCTCTCATTATTAGGATAGCTTTGGATGTTGTAGATATTTTGGGGCTTTTACCAGCAATACAGAGCTTCCAGCCCCCCTATACTCCTAATTTTTAAAAGTCACATAAGTTTCTGCAGTTTGGCAAAAGCATAGAAGTAGTCCAGTGAGGGGACTCCTTCAAGGATTACACAGTGATTGTATCTGAAGAAAGATATTAAAGAAGGCTTTGAGTATCTAGCAGATGGCTGTATATCCTGCAGGTAAATTGCAATGGATGAGGGACACCTTACCTGCACTCTCATTGTACATTTACCACCAGAGAGTAGGAGGGCACTATTTGAACCCATAGAAAAGCCTAGCTGATAAGATGCTGTATGAGAAGAGCTGGCAAAATTAGACAGTAGTTATATTTATTGTATGGAACAAGAAAGGAAGAACAGTAATGCTAAGGAAAGTCACAAAAAGCACAAGAACTTGTTTTAAGCACTACAAAAATTTACATTTAAGTAGTTGCAGAGAGTGATCAGTAGTTATGGCAATACTAAAAATAGCAATTGCTGCTGTATGTGTGTTGGCAACACATGCTAAATATTAGATATATAGTTGCTTTATTTTTAAAATTCTGTCAGTGTTTTGTTCCGAGCTCTGTTTAAACACAATGTATTAATAAACAATGATCTCTGTTCACAATAAACTCCAGCGAAATTCAAGAAAACTTACACCAGGAAAAAGAATACAGGTATAAATTTGTTTTTCTTTGATTCTACCTGTAGAATTTTAGGCAATATAGAAACAGTTATGGATTCCATATTCTCTTTAGTTGTTACTATTAAGATTACTGAAATCAGGCTGTAAGTAAGCACGTTATTACTGTGTGATCTCCCTGATTTGTTTGCATCCTACCAGTAGCCATGGTTTTCAGAATTTCTTTCACAGCTTTCATCATGTATTTCCTCATCAACTATCACAATTTGTGATTTGAATGCAGGAAAAGGTTTGAAAGTAGGAGCAAATTTTTAAGAGGAGCAATTCACGGGAATATACTATGGTTCAAAGTCATAAAATCTTGTACGTAACAAACGCTTGGATTCAGTAGAATAATAGACTGTCACCTCTTCAAAAAACCTGAAAGAAAAGGTATTCCAGGAAAGTCACACTATATTTGGCGTTTTCCTTAATTACAAATTTAACCTTGCAATAAAGTATTCAAATCAAGATTTATTTTAAAAAGCTTTCATTGTGTCTTTTCATGTTAACTGACCATAAACAGATTAATCAGGTGTTACAAATTTTCTGGCAAGAAAAATCTTACCATTGTTTTGAAGCCAGATCTTGGGCAAAAAGAAATTTAAGTGTAGTAGGGTCTATCTACAGGTAGAAGACAACGCATGCAATAAGCATGACCTTAGGACCACAAAAGAAAGATATCTTCCAAGACTTTAATGAATCCAATTACTTGTAAAATACTTAAGTGCGATAGGTTATTAAGAAGTAAAAGAGTTACTTACTATTTTCTGGAGAGAAAGAGGTTCTGTAGAAATAGTTATATTTCTCTGTAAACACATGTTTTTAAAAACTGCTTCTGCGACAAACATTTGAAGCCAGAGGGAGGGTATGGAACAAATGAACATTTTTAAATCATATATTGAAAAATCTGAATAAAAGCAAAGGAAAAAGAAAAAAAAAAAGTGCCTTAAAATGAGAATATACAAACCTGTACATCTAAAGTTATTGAGAAGACAGCACTTCCAGACATTTTTTTCCTGCTGTTGCAGTTATTTTCCATGAGAATTACTAAATATGTTCATATTAAGAAAGACTTTATCCATCATCTGATAATAAGACCAGTTTCTAAGAGAACGGTCATCAGATTTTAAATGGCAACACACCACTTTTTATGTGAAACTTTTTTAAAAAACACTTTAAATACAATCTTATAAAAGTCACATCTTGATTTTGAGAATGAAACTATGTATTTGGGAAGTTATGCAAGTAATTATCTTTAAAATCTGTAAGTAACACCATACAAACACAATTCAGATAGAATATATAACACATGAAAAAGAAATACACAAGTAACGCAGGGTGACCTATAAATTCTTCATTAAAAGTGACCTTAAGCAAATTTCAATCCCATTCAGATGTACAAAACAGTTCAGGCTGTTTAAAAAAAAAAATGACAGTAGCAGAAGAATCTATATCTAAATCTATTTCTGTCTCAATATGTACCAGGCATGTGTCCTGCCCACGTCTCTTATTTGGAAAAGGGGACAGAACGACTGAGTTTTCTGAAGGTGATATTTGTATTTGGATTCTAGCAAAATAATTTTGTCAAAATAGCAACTGAATCAAGTAGAAAGCAAGGTCTGCCATGAGGAGGAAATTCTTTACTGTATTGAGAGAGTTTTCTGTTCTGCTGAGAAGTGCTCATACATTAACTGATCTGTAGACTCCATCAAAACAGAAAAGCAAGTTTTGAGAGTACAGATGTTTCCTACTCTAGGAGCAACAGAATTTAGGAGAATTCTGCAACATTTTTTTGGTCTTTAAGCATTGTAGACTGAACCGAGTGGCAGTGATCACCAACAGGCCAAACAATCTTTACTCTTTATAACCTGAGTGTGAATATTTTTCTTGTGAATTCTCTCAGTGAAGGAGAGTGTAGAAATTAAAATTTTCCATTTGTGTACAAGAAAGTACAAAAGTCTTACAGAAGTACACACCCAAGATTCTCCCTGCTATATTAAAGCTAGAAAATCCTTCGGAGAAGTGGCAATAGGAGTAGATACTAAAAGCTCCATGGATTTAAATACTATGAAGTTCCAACTGATTTGGCCTTTTAAAGTTCTGATAATTTGCTTTCTGTACAACTGGAGTGGAACTATTTGTCTTGAGACTAAGATTTTAGTTTAATTTTTTCATGATGGTTCTTCTCAACAGTCCAAGTAGGAGAAGGCAGCAACACTGTAAATGAAGCCTATATGCACCTATCTCTAGAGAAAATGATGACTGAAACCAGGATATCCATACAGGTATACACAGCTGAGCCACAGTTTTACCACTATTTCTTAATTGGGTGAGGAGGCAAGCTTTGGTGGGAATTAAGTTTGAAAACAAAATTTAAAACTTTCAGCAGTTTTATTGAGATTATTTTTTGGTCTTTTGAATTCCTCGTCCCCTAGTTGCTAAAAGGACAGATATCTCAACTGACATTCCATGTTAAGTGATAATGGCTCACTTGAGCTGCGATGTTTTTCTTTATCTAGTATATTCAACAAAGAGGAACAACAGTGATTCATGGGACTATTCAGAATTTTCCCCCACCCCCTAGATAAATGCCATTAAGTGTAGGAATTTGGAATAAGACACTGAAATGCTTTGTTTGAAGTCTGTATGGGTCCAAGAGTTCAGTGTATCATAGAATCATAGAATCATAGAACGGTTAGGGCTGGAAGGGACGTTCAAAGGTCATCTAGTCCAACCCCCCTGCAAGGAACAGGGATATCTCCAACTAGATCAGGTTGCTCAGGGCCTCGTCCAACCGGGCCTTGAACGTCTCCAGGGATCGAGCATCCACCACCTCTCTGGGCAACCTGTTCCAGTGTTCTACAACTCTCATGGTAAAAAATTTTTTCCTAATATCCAACCTGAATCTACCTCCCTCTATTTTAAAACCATTACCCCTTGTCCTATCACAACAGGCCCTCCTGAACAGCCTCTCCCCATCTTGCTTGTAGGCCCCCTTGAGGTACTGGAAGACCGCTATAAGGTCACCCCGGAGCCTCCTCTTCTCCAGGCTGAACAGCCCCAACTCTTTCAGCCTGTCCTCATAGGAAAGGTGCTCCAGCCCTCTTATCATCTTCGTGGCCCTCCTCTGGACCCTCTCCAACTGGTCCATGTCCTTCTTATGTTGGGGACTCCAGAACTGGACGCAATACTCCAAGTGAGGTCTCACGAGGGCAGAGTAGAAGGGGAGAATCACCTCCCTCGACCTGCTGGCCACGCTCCTCTTGATGCAGCCCAGGATGCGGTTGGCCTTCTGGGCCGCAAGAGCACATTGCCGGCTCATATTGAGCTTCTCGTCCACCAGTGCTCCCAAGTCCTTCTCCTCAGGGCTGCTCTCGATCCATTCTCCGCCCAGTCTGTATTTGTGCCTGGGATTGCCACGACCCAGATGTAGGACCTTGCACTTGGCCTGGTTGAACTTCATGAGGTTGACAAGGGCCCACCTCTCCAGCCTGTCGAGGTCCCTCTGGATGGCATCCCTCCCTTCCAGCGTGTCGACGGCACCACACAGCTTGGTGTCATCGGCGAACTTGCTGAGGGTGCACTCCATGCCACTGTCCACGTCACCGACAAAGATGTTGAAGAGGGCCGGGCCCAACACGGACCCCTGAGGGACGCCACTCGTGACCGGTCTCCACTTGGACATCGAGCCATTGACCACTACTCTCTGAGTGCGGCCATTGAGCCAATTCCTTTTGTAGGAATTCCTGTGTAGCTTTTGGACTTATGGCTGAAGTGTCTTGAGCAAAAATATCAAGTTTGTGGAGTGAAAAATTTCATCTGAGAATTGGCCTGAGCCTGACCATAGAATCAGAGAATGGTTTAGGTTGGAAGGGACCTTAAAGATCATCTAGTTGCAACCCCCCTGCCATGGGCAGGGACATCGTCCACTGCACCAGGTTGCTCCAGTGTTCCAACACCCTCATTATAAAAAAATTCTTCCTTATATCTAATCTCAATCTCCCCTCTTTCAGTTTAAAGTGATTACCCCTTGTCCTGTCACTACACACCCTTGCAAAAAGCCCCTCTCCATCTTTCTTGTAGCCCCTTCAGGTACTGGAAGGCTGCTAGGTCTCCCTGGAGCCTTCTCTTCTCCAGGATGAACAGCCCCAACTCTCTCAACCTGCCTTCATAGTAATGGTGCTTCAGCACTCAGATCGTTTTTGTGGCCCTCCTCTGGACTCGATTCAACAGCTCCATGTCCTTCTGATGTTGGGGAGCCCAGAGCTGAACGCAGCACTGCACGGGATGTCTCCCGAGAGCAGAGTAGAGGGGCAGAATCACCTCCCTTGACCAGCTGCCCACACTGCTTTTGATGCAGCCCGACACAGTTGGCTTTCTGGGCTGCTGGTGCATGTTGCCAGCTCACGTTGAGCTTCTTATCAACTGACACTCCCCAAGTCCTTCTCCTCAGGGCTGTTCTCAATCCATTCTCCACGCAGCCTGTACTTGTGCTTGGGATTGCCCCAACACATGTGCAGGACCTTGCACTTGGCCTTGTTGAACTTAATGAGGTTCTCACAGGCCCACCTCTCCAGCCTGTTGAGGTCCCTCTGGATGGCATCCCTTCCCTCCAGCGTGTCCACAACACCACACAGCTTGGTGTTGTCAGCAAACTTGCTGAGGGTGCACTCAATCCCACTGTCCATGTCGCTGACAAAGACGTTAAACAGCACCTGCCCCAAAATGGACTGGTGCTGTTTAATATCTTTGTCTGCAATTGCCTCTCTGAAGTTATGTCTTACTATGATATGCTTAAAGCTCTTCCTAAACTGACAAGATATTTTCAAAGAATTTTTTTCTTCTTCACACTGTGTAGTCTTGCTTTGGCATTAACATCTATTCAGATTTATCTAGAGGGATTTTAATAGGAAAGCCTGTTCTATTTGGTCTTTGCTTCGAACAGACAGACAAACAGACACATACACAAAATAAAACAGATTTTCCTGCATATGTACAAATCACATCATAAGACTGCACAGCTGCAACAGAAGGTAAAATATAACTTGAAAGTAAATCCAGGATTTTAGTTAGGACTTTAGTGTATCTGATTAAAAGACTTTGAGAGCCATTTCAAACACTCACCATCACATGAAATGGCAATGTACTGTGCCAAATCACCAGCTATTTGATGAAACACATTTCTGTCCATAAGCAAACTTGAGATGATCCAATATTCCACTACAGTTCCAAGAATTGCATTTAACAGTCCCGCTATTTCACATCTGAAAGTCTAAACGGGGAAAAAAAAAAAAAAGTATAGACTTGTACTGTATAACAAAGTCACACTGATAATGTACCAGTAGTAACACTAGAGAACTTCTTTAGACAAAAGCCCACTGTGTTGCCGCGTCACTTCTTCACTGGCTTTTCTTTTTCTGCTCAAAAGCTAATTGCGGCATCTAGGTCAATGAAATTAATATGCCTTTGATACCATGCCAATTAAGATTTGGCATTGGAGAAATACAAGTTATTTGAAAGCATAAATACAAGTTATTTGAAACAATACTGTCTAAACCAACATGCAAAATAGGAGCAAAGCTTACAAGTACAAAGTGTGATTTCTTTTTATGTTAGGTTTTGTTTAACTGTAAGATTTCAAGTATTGTATTTATGTTAGTTAATCTTGTGTTTCATTTGACAGTTACAGGGTTCTCCTTGTTCTATTAGGTTCCTCTTTTCCTACAGATTTCATCACGAAATCAAAGCTCCTTTTGTGACTAACCCTGTATGTCTGCACCAAAAGCAGAAAGGACGTAAGGTGTTACTTCCTTGCACGGAAAAAACTTTGGCAGCCAGTTTGTAGGATCAAGAAACTTTCTTCTGCTACTAAAAATTCCAAAGAGACTAGCAGCTGCAAATTTACGAAGAACATAATTATGACTATTAGCCTTACCTTTTTCTCCCCTGAACCTGCACAAAATAGTCACGTGTAGATAAAAAAAACAAAGCATATTTTCTTCAGCAGGCATTAAGACAATGCACAGCACTTTAACATGCTACCCAGAAAGTACCGTAAAAGAAACGAACGTATTTGTTCACCCACGTGAGCTCTTCAGTTCATCAGCTGTGTAAAGCACTACTACTAGTGTCTGAGTTACTCTGTGCAAAGCAAAGTCAGATCTGCCAACTCAACATCCTTCTGTGCCACTTGGAAATATTTTATACAACGATTCTGAAATCGGTTATTCCTCTGACCACATGTACAACCACAGAAAATTCAGTATTTGCATGTCAGTTTTGAAACTGCAAATTGGAAGAATACATGCACCATTGTAGGAACACATGAAATTCATTTGCCCAAAGACACCTACCTAAGGCTCTACCAGAGAGTCACTACCATTACACTAGAGCACCAGATGATATATTGCATTCTTGTGAAAGAGAATGAGTACTTACAAATGGACAATTTTGGATAAGAGGGAAATTGAACTGAATATGTACTTACATATTTGCCAGCTTGAGATTTTAAAGAATTAAAGAATGCAAAAGTTCTGTGTGTTTTTTTGTGCTCTCGCGCCACACTCAATGGCTTGTCTGATACTCCTTTGAGAACAAAATACATTCAACATTGGTTTAAAATAATTTAACAGGATTCCCTTAGGAGCTGGAAAGCACCAAAGACTAGAAACAGTTTGGACTTCACCAATAAATCAAACAGACATATATAAAAGCAACAGAGACTGTAACACAGGTAAGATTTATTATAAAAAGATTACGAAGTAATTTGTCGAAAACATACATAAATACTGTACCTGTATTTACTTGTCATTCAGCAGAAGAGGAATAAACACAACTACAAATAAACATTGTGTGGGGAGGCAGTATAATTTCCATCACTGAAGGCTTTTAAAAACTGCCCAGGGAAAATCTGTTAGGAATGTGACCTTTGAGATCACTTCCAGCCCTACTTCCTCTTACTCTGTTAAGCTCTACCTGATTTGGTTTGTCCCTTACTTTACTGTACCATAACACTTTATCGTAGACGATCTGTGGGATCTTATAATAAAATAAAAAAAAATGAGAACATTGATATGGCATGTCAACAACTTGAAATTTTTTTTCAACTAAAATTTAAATTTTGTAAAAGATACATTACTATCTTCTGAGGAGTCAGGAATAAAAACTGAAGAACTAATTTAAAACATCTGAAATGCATTTAAATTTCCCTTCAGTAAGCACACCTCTTTTATCATTGGACCCTAAAGCAAAATACTGGGTGAATAACTTAATTCCATCAATAGTTTTTTTGCAGGAAATAAATTACACAAATGCAGCAAATAATCATAATTTTAACGGAGGTAAGTGACAGGATCAAGGACGTATAGCTGTAATCTGAGGCAGATACAGATGTAAAGCACAAGTATTTACCTTATTTTTCTTGTTTCCAAATCACAAGCTTGTATCACTTCATTTATGAAGGAAAGGGGTGAGAAGCAAATGCTGACCTTGAGGCAGCAGATTGAAATAGTGACTGTTAATACTGCCAGTATTAATAGTTTCACAGTCAGATATATAGCTCCATATTACTTGTGGCTGATACACTAGTTGCAACTACATTTGCTCAGCTAAGTATCTCTGCACACTGACAAAGACAAACCAGATTCTGACAACTGGTGTAGGCTTGGTTGACATTTTGGTAAAACAACGGTAGCACAAACCAAGAGCTTCTCCTTAATGTCTCGAAATAAATGGCTCAATGCTACAAGTGAGGGGGAAATGATGTAATTTACTCAAAGTATCATCTGTTCTAAAATTATTTAACATCTTGAAAATATTTTTGTTTTCAACCACAAACCAATACAAACACAGTAATTGAAACACATATTAAAAAGGAAAAAGCAATATTATAAAGGAAAAAGAAGCAAGCATTTTCATTAAAAATTAGTATTGCTACCATGCATGACAAAACGTTGTTGTGCACATAAATAGCTTCTGCTATCAAACTCAATAGGCTAAATCTTAAAAAGAAAAGTCTCTTCTACTGCTTTACAACTTTACTGCTGGTTTAAAGCTACAGTTTTTCTGAAGTTCAGATGATATTTTTAATTACCAAACTAGCAAAAAGGCAAAAATATCAACGAGTAAAAAAAAGTTTCAGCAACAATATTTTTAGCATGTGTCCTGCTTTTGGCTGGGATAGAGCTAATTTTCTTCTTAGTAGTTAGTTTTGGATTTAGTACGGGATTTGGTATGAGAAGAATGTTGATAACGTATTGATGTTTACAGATGCTGCTAAGAAATCAAATGCTTCCCATGTTTTGCCAGTGTGCAGGTGCACAACAAGCTGGGAGAGGGAGCGTGGCTGAACTAATGGACCCAGAACTCCTAGTTTAGGATTCAACCTTAGGTTTAGGATTGAGATCCAGTTTGGCCAATGGAATATTCTGTATATTAATCAGTGGAAAAGCAAATGCACTGGATCCACCTGATGTTTTTGTATACATAGAAAAGCAATATTCAGAAAATTGGATGGAAACTCTCATTCCTGGACATGAAATAACAAGTTAAACATATAAAACACATGAATTGCTATTACTAACAAATGCAATTTTGGGTTACGTAAAAACACATTTTATGAGAGGTTTTTGTTTACACTGTCACTTAGATAGTGATGTGACAACTGGTCACTGGAACGTGAGCCTTCAATGAACAAAAATTGAGAATACTCAGAAACCACTGATTTTAGTTCTATCATTTACTACTTCAATCTCTAATCAAACTTGAATCTGATTAAGTTTAAACAGTTTGTTTCTTTACAAATTGACAAACAAGAACCATGATTTTTGTAGGTATGTTATAAACTATTCAAGTCTTTCCCTCTTCTCTGCAAATAATGTATTTTTAAAACTGCTACAAATAACGTACCACTACAAAACATAGTATTTCAAATCATGCTGAAAAGATTCTTAATGGAACTGCAGTGTTATTCTTCCTTACAAACCCAAGTGTACCCAGTCTGCCTCGAATGGAGCTAATTTTCTTCATAGCAGCCTGTGCTGTGTTTAGAATCTGTGCCTCAAAGAGTGTTGATAACACAGGGATGTTTCAGCTTTTGTGAGCAGTGCTTATTTTCCCCAGCAAGTGGGCTGGGGACACGCAAGAAGTTGGGAGGGGACACAGCTGGGACAACTGACCCAAAATTACCAAAGGGATATTCCATGCCACATAAACGTCATGCTCAGCAATAAAAGCTGAGGAAAGGAAAAGGAAGGGGGGATGTTCAGGTTCATGGTGCTCGCCTTGCCAAGTAACCGTTACGTGTGATGAAGCCCTGCTTTCCAGGAAGCGGCTGGACACCTGCCTGCCAATGGGAAGTAGCAAATGAATTCCTTATTTTGCTTTTCTTGTGCACACAGCTTTGCTTTGCTTATTAAACTGTCTTTATCCCAACCCATGAGTCTTGTAATTTTCGCCCTTTCGATTCTTTCCTTCATCCCACTGTGGGGTGGGTGAGTGAGCAGCCGGGTGAGGACCTACCTGCCAGTTGGGGTCAACCCACTACACCATGCTCAGCAAATTAAGTAAGATCCAGCTAAACCTTTTTCCAAAACTCTCTTCCTTGTTCTTATTGTTGAGAATCAAAGCTATCTCACTAAGAAAAGCATTGAGGTGGGAAGAGGCTGTTGACTGTGTTAGCATACAAAGGTCACACCAGTACAACTGATGTCTGCCAGCTCAGAAAATGCAATTCCTACATTGCTGTTCCATTTAATGCTTTGCCAAGTCAAGTGCAGTGCTACAGTGACAAGTTTCACAGTGTGTTTTAGTACACATAAAAGTTCTTATAAGAAAGCTTTTAAGTCACAGGAAAATTCATTTTAGCTTTTTTACTTTGAATTACAGGGTTATTTTAGAGTTGTTCTTTAGAGTTCTTTTTCATGTGATGTCAATGTTTTTAGGGTTATGCAGTACTCCAAAAGTGCCTAAAACATTCTTACAAGAAAGCTATTGGAAGTGACAGATAGACCAGAAAGATATTTAGTTCTACAAATTTACACCACATAAATTTATACCAAGTAATGATACCTGAACACGGAAGAAAACAAATTAGAAATATGCAAGATGATGAAACCAAAAAATGGAATGAATGCCTTTTTCACTCCTTTGTCAGGCTATGTAAGACAGCTTATTTTTTTAAAAAAAACATCAGTAGTATCAGGGACGAAAAGCATTTCTGATACCATTTTTGACATTGTGAAAAAACACACAATAGCTCAATGCTACTCAAAGTGTTAAAAACAATATACGCATTCCTTTGTAAATTCTAAAACTGAAATAACAGCTTTGACTCAAGGAACCTTGACAAGGAGTTTTGGTATCAAACCCATTTAAATAACAGAATAATAATAAATGTTACTTATATTACACTTAGATTCAATATTGACTTGAAGATCTCAAGCGATGGAAAAACTTCTATGTCCTTTGGCAGTGCATTTTTAAGTACAAGGATAGCGTATTTGTTTTATTCCACCCAGTCGTCCCAGCAGATTAACACAGTGATGAGTGAGGGCATACAATTTCCTGTCACTAATTTTATTCTAGTACTTTTAAGATAAAGTAAATTCTATCTAAAAGAAGAAAGCAAATGCAGTCATATAAGTAACCTAAGTCTTTATAGCCCTTCATTTCTTCTTTTTTTTTTTTTTTTTTCTAATGTAGGTTATAACAGGCTTGAAAAGTGAAATACCTTCAGAGTACGTAACCCAAGGAAACTAGTAACTCAAAATTTTCCCATGGATTTTCTCACTTAGAATACTGTAACTGTTTCTGGATTGTCCTTTTTTACACCACCCCCACTCTATCCTGGTTACGCATACATATAAAAACCCCATAATTTTGCAACAATTCAGCACTAGAAGAGAGGAAATATATACAGATATTTTTCCTCCACTCTAGTGCTGATTTGTTGCAATGTCTTTGAATCACAAAAAAAGATAATCTGATTCAAAAAGCTAAAAAAAAATTAAAAATTGCCCACTTTTCCCACTTAGAAGAGAGTACATTAGATATGCCCAAAATAAGAATTAAACTATTAATCTGTTTTTATTTACAGATATTTTCACTGGAGAATTGCACATAGTTCAATATATCACAAGTGGCATGTTTGTTTTTTTCCCCACAAGTTAACACGCTTGTGTAAGATGGGAAACATGGTTAATTCTTTACAATGTGCTATAAAACACATAATTTCTCTACCCATGCAAACAGCAAGAATAACCAAAGCCATTCCTTTCATTTAGGTTTCTGAATGGCCTTACATGTTTCTTGCCAAAGCGTTGCCTCTTAAGCAAACAGCTTTTAAAACCAAAAGTGGTAACAATGACTTACACCCTTAAACTGAAGACAAGAAGGAAAATATTGCACCCAACATGCTATAGTTAATTATATGGAAATGGTGTGCTTTTATTTATGCATCTATAAAATAATAAAAAAAAAAAGGAGAAAAGAAAACACAGTTCCGCCCGCGTAGGTGGGCAGGATCTGCTCCTTTGGTTTTCTGAATGACCTTTTCAACAATGTCATGGAATTTTAAATGGAGTCTCTGACTATATGGAAAAATCAGTATATCAGGTTTTATTATAGCAAAATTGAGAGTGCAGAAAGGGATAATGACAAGTTTTGAATGTAAAAATGTGGTATTTTGTTTTACAGTTTATTTTTGCCAAAAACACAAAGGGTGAGAAAATGCAATATATAAATGTGAAGTTAAAGAATAAGGCTGTGTGAAAGAACATACGACACTACAGAAACTATGAGGCAACAAGCTGCTTTTTAAGGCTAGAATTCATATCTGCAGGGATATTGTACATTACAGTGCATAAGATCAAAGTGGGAAAGCAATAGGCATCTGGGTTTCACGCTGAAAGTACAATTCTTATATATATGTATATAAAGAAAATAGAATCTAAACAAGAGGTAGGTCTCTATGGGTTATGTTATATTTTATTCTTTCTTTTATTTTTCATATAGGTACTACACTCTCTGGCATAAGTGATTATTCTGCTTATGCAAAGAATGACTTATGAAAAAGGTATGGCTTACAGTGATGGAACTTGTCAAAAGAAGGCACAGTAGAAAAAAGAAAATGGTTCCTGCACTTAACCTGCAGATTCAACACCGGGAAACATATGAAAGCAGCCTCATTTTCCAAAGAAACAGAATGGTCACTGACACCAACTGAATGCGAGCCTGCTTGGTGCTCAGTACCTTTGAAAAGGTAGGTTGTTTAAATACAAATAAGGGTATAGAAGCCTAATTTTAGGCACTTTTTAAATATCTTGACCAAGGATAAAAGGCAGCACTGTATCAGAATGTCTTGCTTTGATAGCCCTCAAAAAAGGTAGGAGGTCTGGCTAGGTAAGATGAGTGAAACTCTCATTATGTTTAATCTTTCTGCTTTCTTAACATAATGAAGAACTACTAGGTATTATACTGAAAGTGCTTTTTTCTCAGGAATACTTGATTTTCTATTGTTGTTCTGTTATTGTATTGAAAAAGTGAATGAAGTACCTATTTATTCTGTGCTTTCACAATAATTTAAAAGAGAACGCAGAGACAGCAGTAAGTTGGTATTTTATGTGAGAATCTAGAAGTCAAAGATGTTTTACAAGGCCTCTACCTTCTGAAAAGAAAGAGGTGGTATAGAGGACACTCAGTATCTTTCAGGTCAATGTCCTGCTGGTCAGCAGGTCACAGAACAGCAATTAAGTTGCCTTCAATTCCGTTTTTATGAAAAGACCTAGGGAAGACACCAAATGAAACTAAAGGACTTGGGAAGAAAACTGGGGCATTTATTAAAATAAAATAACGTGTATCAGTTGAAAACAGCAAAAAACTGTTAGTTTTGTTAGCTTTCTCCTTCCAACATTTCCCGAATACAATCACTGTAAAATAAGATAATCACCTCTTTCGTTACACCTTATTGTTTGACAGGATGTGTTAAGCTGGTGTCCCTAATGACTACAGTAATACCTGCTGTTAAGGGTATGTGAACATCTGAATGTAGCCAACAAGCTACTCATGACTCGTTTCTTCTCTACAGATCAATATGAGAATCTTATGGATCAATTCATTTCCTTTAGTGGAGCGAAAACCAGCATGCTTCACAACAAAAGGCAGTTATAACAAGCAGCTGTGATACTTACATGTAATTCCTAACAAAGGAATGAACAAAGGAATACCTTAAAAAAAAATAATGTCGGTTTTCATTATTATAAAGCACAAAATTCATACTCACATCATTTTTTCTGTTCAGTTCTCTGTGAGAAAGTACGACCCAATCTGCTAGAATATTTATGTGTTTGGTAAAAAGCACTGAGGTTTCGCTTCCCAGCCAAAAGGTCTTCAGAAGAACTGTCTGTGGCATGACTTGCTGATGCTGTGAATTGGACCCTTCAACCAAACTGTAAAAAATGAAAGTGAAAAACCTAAATCTTCATGCCACTTGGATTACTATAGTTAGCAGACAGAAACCTTGTCTTCTGTCAAAACACACAAAGGTTTGGCAATGTTTAAGTAGGGAAAGATCAGATGCAATTTCTGATGAATAGTAAGTAAAATAATGATGACTATTACAGTCAGACTGAAGGAATTCTAATATTGTCCTAATGATACATAAAGTAAAGGCTGCCTTTACTATCTAAAGGCAGAGCAAAACCAAGACTTTTCTTATACTTCACAAACTAAGATAATAGTCTCCCTAGCAAAAGACAACAGTTAATTTTTTTTTAAAAAATCAGTATGTTCAAAATGCTGCTTTTCTACCTTAAAGAATGAATACTGAAGCATTGCAAAGCTAAAAATACAACTTTATGAGCAAAACTAAATGCTTACTGAAACTTGCAATATGGTGAAATAATAAGCTGTGAAAACTTAGAGGCCTTAAAACATGATCAACTTACAATAAACAAATTGAGAACTGGGAAATATAAAAGGAGATGCTGAACAACTGTATCTCTGTGGAACAGTATCTTATTGGGGACATATGAAAATCAGGACACAACCTGCCATAGACACAGAAATACATGTGAAATTGTAAAAAAGTAATAAGAAAGTATTACCCTATAAAACCCACCTTTTTGCAAGAAACTCTACTTCAGCTTTTACTATATCAAAGAAAAACTTCAATAATGTTTTGTGAACTATCTTCTCTTCATCTCCTCTCCCTGAATCTGGGACTGTATGACAAATGGCTTTGCAATAAAGGCAAGAGCTGAAAAATAAACACCGAAAATATCCATTTGTATGACGGGAATCATAGTCTGATCTATTGGCAAAAAAGTCAGCTTTGACTTTTGACAATTTTGACAAGGAAATACCTTGCTCCCCGGCAACATTCATCATTTTAAAGCCTAACTTTCTGGTTTTAAAGCTGTATTTTCAAAAAAAAAAAAACCAAAAAACCCAACATGTTTGTGACTGGGGCTTTGTGTTGTAGATAAAGTTTTGTATTATAATGTAAACTAAACAATTTAACCATATTTAATTTTTCTGCCTCTACTTGAAGTACTGTACAATTACTGAATTTAACAGAACTTCTTTCAAATCCTTTCATTACAAGGTAGTCTTATAATACTTTATAGACATTGTAACATCCCACAAACCTTAGTTCAGACAACAGTTCACACATATTATTTCACAGGACTACAGTTTGTGATTCAGTCTCATGATTGTCTAACCTGATGGAGATAATTTTGATGTAAAGTGTGAACACATGTTTTTGCCTAGAATTCTGAGGATTGGAAAGCACATGTACAAAAAAACCTGCAAGGTATACAACTTCTGGATATTCACGTTCTGCCAGTAAGTACTAAAAGACAAAATGCTTTATCTGAAAGATAAATTCTCCTCCATTCCATGTGACATGTTCCTAATAAAAACTATTAAGTGTCCAATTATAGTGATTCAAGCACAGTGATTCAACGCCCTTCAAGACTATAGACATGCTTAGTCATACGCATTCATCTGTTTGTAATCACAGTTGTATCAAAGTACTTAAATGTTAGTTAAGATTTTATGACAGCAGTAAGAAGCACAGCTTCTCTTCCAAATGAATGGAAGAATTAATTTCTGCTGATGTAAATTACAAAAAATGAGTTCTCAAGCTAAAGCATAGACCAACTACCCAAACAGCTCCTATCTACTAAGTCTTGTATTTGTAGAGGCATAGGATATAACCAGACTTCCTGAACAAGATAGTAAAGCTAATGATTGAAATCAAAATATAACATAAAGCTTCATGTTTGGTTAAGACTGGAATTTGCTTTGTAACTGCAGATATAGATGCGTGTGTATACATAAACTTACATTCCAGAACAGCAATAATACATAGATGATTCTAATCTGTGGAAAGCTTAAAAAATAAAATAAATAAATCATTTTAAAAAAAAAGGAGCAGGACAAGAAAATGTACATTTTTTCCTTTCCAAAAACACCCCTCTGCCACTTACTGAAACATAAAGTCCAAATCTCAGTTACAATTCTAGACCTTCACATATAGTTAACTTGTCCTGGTGAAAATGTGACTTTGATACAATAGAATTTCAACCCTCCTCCCCCCTCCCTGAGTATGGTACAACATAACAATTATTGCATCCCACATCTCATTAAATTTTCTTACCTTACAAGCATCTCTATCAAGGACCATGTGCCTTTCTTACAGATTGGACACTGAAGAAGATCCAGATAATACTTCAACATAGATGGGGACTTCCAAGGAGGATCACATTGGAGAACAAGGTACAAAATGTGATGAAGTTTAGCATAAAATACTGCATCAATATTTCCCTGTAATAAAACAAGAAAACAATATTGGCTCCATACCGGTCAAAGATCCATTATCACTAAGATTTTATATATTTTCTTTATTCCTTACAAACCCAAGTGACCAAATCTAATCAGTGAAGTGGCATGGAATTTAATGCATAACTACAAACAGCAAAATTCAGAGTTTACAACAAAAATGAAGGAAACAAGGAGAACTTGCTTCAGAGTGATATTCCAGCTGAATGCATCACTGCTTAGAATGAACCTTCTCAATCAAGCTCTCTATCTACGGCCTATTAGGTTAAAAAAAAAGTCACACAAGTGATAAAAAAAAAATTCTGGGCCAATTCTTCTATCATATTTAGAACACTATATTCATATGTGGTGTTGTAAATAATACGCAGGCTTGTAAATAATAATTCAAAAAAAATCCTTAAGTAGTAAATTGTTCCCTTTTTAACACAAACACATTGATGAACACAGTGAAAGGTGAATACATCACTAAAACCCACGAAATACAGTGTCAGAAGCAAAGATCACAATACTTCGATTTCTTGCTTTAACATTTATAATACTTTAGTCTTCATCTCTCACCAATAGGACACATTCTAGAAGAGAATGAAGAAGTTCCACAGGAGGTGTAGAGTACTTTTGACCAGCAGCAAGTTCTGTGATTACATCAGGAAATAAATACTCTTCCACTAATCCTTCAAGTATATACCATGTGCCCCTGGGCAGGGCAGTATTTTTAACCTAGGAACGAGACATCTTGGTAAGGAAAAGAACAGCTTAATGAAAAAAACTTTGAAGAACTGACCACAAATCTCTAAGTAAAATGTTAGTAATACAATAAAACAGGAAGATTATAAATCAAACCAGAAATATTACTTATTGCCTGATCCAGTAAGCTGCTGCCATCTAGAAAGGCCTTCACTCTTACTGCACTGGGCTTTCACTGAAAAGACAGTAGGTTTCAGAATGTGCTTCTCTTCTCAGAAGATCTGAAACCTACCTTTTTAAAAAACAAATTACAATTCACACACCCAATAACTTGTCTATAATTTATTCTAGAAAGGTACACAAAGGAGTTGTAGTATTTCCTAGAGTGCAGAGTACATCCCAGAGTATATGACTGGAGGAGTAACATAATTAGTCCACTGAACAGCTAAAAAAATTAGAGAAAAATGTAAAATCATGAAATACATCATTTACAATTACACATTACAAAACTATGAACCATGTAACTGTTTTATCTCCCTAGTTCTCCTATTCCCATATAGCATGTCAGAGAAGCAGCTAATGCTACAGATAGCACAGATATTGATCCCAGTGGATTTCAAAGCTCTGAAGATCTTCTTAATGGCACAGGGCTTCCTTCTTATTCTCTGCCACTCAAGACAGCAAAACACTTAACTCTGCAAGCTTTCAGAGGACCCAGAAGGATCTAATGGCTTTCATGAAATGCTGTATCTTCCCTGCAATTTCCCTGTTATTGTCTGTACTCTCAGCTTTCCAAACCTTTATTGCCACAGATTAATGATACAAATGAAGAACTATTGAAGATCTCAGCTATATTGCTAGTTGCATCTTTCCTCTAGTCCAGGTTCAAGCCAAAGCTAAGATGCACAAACCAGTTGCAACCATGCTGATAACTAAAGCACAGCTTCCCTCTGCCTGTGATAACTTCTGTTTTGAAATCCAGCTCTTTTGTTACACCACACAGCCTGAGGCTCGGGTAAATTCAAACAAACTGGGACAGGGAGTCACAACTAAAAGAAGGAGAGATCCTTCTTGATCTGATCTAGGTGGTCCTGCTCTGGCAGGGGGATTGGACTAGATGATCCTTAGAGGTCCCTTCCAATCCCTAACATTCCGTGATTCTGTGAGTCAGAAAGACCACTGATTGGACTGCCAGGAATGAAACAATTACATAGATTTATTATTACCATTTTAGTCCCTAACAACTTGTAGACTTTACAGTCTCTGCCAAAAAAACTGGCTTCTAATGTACATTAAAGCCACTCAAGACATCCTATTAATTGTTTTAAAATTAGTTTAAAATTTAAATTCATGTAGGCTTTGAGTCCAATCGTGGTTTTGAGGTTGATGGAGTACACTGCTATTACAATCACAGAATCATAGTGTCATTTAGGATGGAAAAGACCCTTCAGATCACCAAGCCCAACTGCTCATGTAACACTGCCAAGTCCACCACTAAACCATGACCCTAAGCACCACATCTACATGGTGGTGACTCTACCACTTCCCTGGGCAGCCTGTTCCAGTGCTCGACAACCCTTTCTGTGAAAAAATTTGCCCTAATATCCAATCTAAATCTCCCCTGGTGCAACTTGAGGCCGTTTCCTCTTCTCCTATTGCTTGTTACTCAGGAGAAGAGACCGACCTGCACCTCGCTACAACCTCCTTTCAGGCAGTTGTAGAGAGTGAGGTCTCCCCTGAACCTCCTTTTCTCCAGGCTGAACAACCCCAGTTCCCTCAGCCACTCCTTGTGGCTTGTGCTCTAGATTCTTCACCAGTTTCGTTGCCCTTCCTTTGGACATGCTCTAGCACCACAAAGCAAGATAGTTGCAAAAAATGTTTCAGTAATAAACTAAGATCATTAGGACCTCAGGTCAAACCTGGAAAAACTTTTGAAAGAAATTACAATTGTAGTTAAATCACAGCTAAAGTCTCAGTGAATGAGCTCCACCTTAACACTAGATATTTAGTTCCTCTGCAAATGTTTAATTTCTCAGATTCCTAATATCTGCCGTTGTTATATTAACAATAAATAAAGCTGCTCATCTAGACAATTTTCTTTTAATCAAGTCTTTGTGCATCTGGCCTTTGCAACTCACGTTTATTTCAATTTTCTCATTCATACATGCACTATTAAAATCTTCACATTCTTTTGGAAATAATGGTTGCATTCATACTTTCGTGATGTTAATTATATGCAACAGCACACCTAAAGAGCAATCATGAACTGTTTAATGGCAGTCAAAGAACAACTTTTCTGTTGCTTGGATTTAAGATGTGTGAAGATGACCCAGTATATTGTGCATGTACAATCCTGTTCTACTGGCCCTCACCTGGTGATCCTACCAGCATCGCCTTTTTACACTGTGACTGAAACTTGCATCTCTTGAAAATTCTGGTACTAGAAGAAACAGTAACATCAATGCATTATTTGGAAAGTACACTGAAAAAAAAGCTGTTTTAGGAGGGTGTGAGGCCTTTTGCATTACATTAATGATAAGAAGGAAATAACTGGTTTTCGGCTTACTTGTGAGGAGTAACGGAGAATGATAGAAAACTGAGTTGATGATCTGTTTAATATCAGGAGATAGCTATTGTAGGGCCTTAATATTCAATAAGCTGTACAAAGCTGCACTGGCTCACGTTCTGGCTGATGAGGATCTAGCAGTTTCTCGTGAAGCACTGCAGGTATATATTCCATATACGCAACACGCCCTTTTTGTGAGACTCCTTACCTCTGGATTGCGTTTATTCAGTTGGTCTTTTTGAGCAAATCTGTGCTTAACAGCCTGTAAAAAAGGAAAAAAAAAAATCAACCTGCATGCTGGATATCAATAAGAATATTCAATATATACTGCATAAACCCCCCAAAATGGCAACTTTTGTTAAACACAGTTCAAGTAAAACATTCAACATAGCAATCTATTTATATTTATGTTTTTAATATCTGAATAGCAAAATTATGAAATAGAGGACAAGTGATCTAAAAGGAAACTAATACGGGCAATTTTTCTCCCCGTTTTTCTTGTTATTCTCTGATTCTTGTTTATGTGGTTGCTATGTAAGGACAGTTTTACTAGATTTGGTCTACTTAACCACATTAAAAAATATTAAGTGTTTTCAGTTTTTCTATGGCACAATGCAAAATTTGGATTCCTCTTTCAAGTTACCTGTAAAGTGAAGATATGGTAGTAGATGCAAAAATGTATTACTATTATTGCTATATTTAGTTATGGCCTAGTGTTACAATCTTACTAATACATGTTACCAAAAAAGTCTTTTAGGAGAGATTGTCTTTATGATTATGATTACTATATCTGCGCATAACTCCCTAATAGTTTGAGGAAAAGATAATTTGATAAGAAGCGTACTTGTTGTGTGCAGCATACAAGAAAAGTCAAAGGCGTTTATTTTTTAAAGGTCTGGAGGGTAAAGTCTTGATAAAATGTCACTGATAAAAGATGTAGCATTTGAAGGTGTATAGATTTAAGCAGCATGAGTCGTCTATTTGTTAATCTCGTGTTTAAACACTGTGTACATTGAGGATTTAAAAAATCTAATTCTTTTGCTACTAAGAACTTGTATTAATATACATAGAGGACCTGATTTTGCAGTTACAAAATCGTACAGTGCTTCATATAAGCAAGCTTCTACAAAAATACTTGCACACCATCATCTGCATCACTGTAACTTACAGAGATAATATATCCTAAATCAAAGTAATTGTTTTTTCTAGATACGACATAATGTTTTTAATTGCTAATGTAGCATTTTTATCAGGATTGGATATGTGACAACGTAAAAACAAAGGAGTGCATTTAGCATTATTTTTTAATTGTAATAAAAAACATTCATATGAATTAACAAAATACTTGCTCTAGGGTATGGTTAGTTTTAAAAATGTGTTAGTGTAATTCAGCTAGATAACAGGAAAGCCATAAAAAGACTGTAGTCCGATGACATTTTGTTGAACAATATTAGCTACTACTTGTCTCACATATGACACTAAGATTCCAAGTAGTCCACCATGTCTTCCACACACCCATGCCTACCAATTACCACTACTAAATTATATTTTAGCTAAAGGTCGATATTGTAAATACAGGATTATTAAACATTGCAGGTTAAAAGGCATTATTGCTATTTCAAAAGATGTTAAAAATATCTACTTTATTAGCTCAGTATTGAAAGATAAATTTAATCACATACATTTTATGCTAAAAATGCTGATTGTTACTTACCGCAGCAAAAAACATATGTTTTATAACAGCATTTTTGACTTCAGCAAGCTGCGTGTTAGACATGATTTGGTCTGTTTCTTGTGCATCCAGGAAACAGTTCATTTGGATATCTTCAGTATTTTGTACTTCATTCTGTGCAGAGCAAATTAATATCAGTTTTTTTTAGTTTCAAAGCTAAGGCTCTGAACCAGCTTTTATGTGCTAAGTCTGTACACACATTCTATTGTAAACCCTTGTGTGCATACACATGCTTATGGAATTGTTCACAGGTCTACTTTAAGTGCCAGATAAAAAGCTAGGGCTTTGGAAACAAACTACTGACGTTGTAGGAAGCTATAGCATAGGAATTATCTATGTAAACTGCCCCACAATTACATTTCCTAACTGACTGTAACTCTGACCCAATCCCTGTGGCTGAAACAAGAGCTGTGTTTCCATAATGGATTCTCTCTTTGGACTTTTCAAAAACTAAAAACAAAGCTCGCACCTTTTCAACTAGTCAAAAATGTGATAAGGATTTTTTAAGACATTTTTTCATCAATTTGGCTATGACCATGCATCCATTTTAAAAAGGCCACTACAATGAAATCTTTTCAGTTCTTGTCTATAAGCCTGAACTAAACTACTAATTTAAAAATCAAAAGTTCTCTTCTTTCAGTAATTTATTCTCCAAGTCCACCTAGTGTTTCCAGCTATTTCTTCAGCACAGGCAATGACGAAGTTATTTCTTAAGCTGGTTTCCAGCTCACTCTGAAAAGACTACCAGCGAAGCCACAAGATTATTTCTGTTAGTAAAAAATAACTACAAAAATATTTAAAAGTTATTTCAGGATACAAGAACAATACATTTCAGTAAGAGTTTCAGTGTAGGCTTTTCATCAAAGATACACAGACTAAGAATAAAACATCGTCTTTGATTTAGGCAAATACACGTGCAACTGCAAAACCAGCTTCCTCCTGCAGTGCCACGAGTTAAGAACATAGATACAGGTGAAGTGTTCCCCTCGGTTGCAGTGCTGACGGCCTTTTTTTTATGGGGAGCAGGTGCGGAAGGCCTAGGATAGCTTGCCTTCTAATTCAAACACCTAAATCTAATGGGCTAATCAAGCACAGGAAATTTGGGAAGTAATAGTAGGCCAAAAACCACACATACTAGTGCATGCAACCATAAGCTGTGAACAGTTTATACTACTGGGTTTTAAAGACAAAGTTTCAAACACTGCATGTGTTTCATCCAGTGCTCAGATTTTCCCTTAAATGTATAATTCAAACCAAAAGTATTTGGCTTGTGCACAACTGTGTTTCTAAACAAAAACTGAGTTTGTTGCACATCACATTAGAGAGTCAAGTATTTTTGATAACTTGAAAAGAGCTCTGAAGTAGTTTTTGATGAGCCAGGGATAACTGAACTTTGATGCATTAACGACTTTTTACTTCTTGTGGCACTTTCTGCACATTATTTTAAACATGGTTATAAAAATACTTATATTCGAACAATTTGTAGTAGTCTTGGCAAAATTTTATGAAATCCAGCATGCATCCAACAAAGCATTTAAAGTCTCTGTTTAAATGAAAAGTATGAGACTAGCTCCCTAAAATCATGCATGTCCTTTAGCATCTTGAGCCAATAAATTTGACACCTTGTAGGATCAAATTATTAACGACAATCCCAGAGTATTTTAACACTAGAGTTATGAGGCTGTGATTACAAGAACAGATAATGAAATATAAAGATGCAGCAAAGACTTGGTTCAAAAAAAAAACCCCACAGAATGAATAGCCTGAACATCAGTGCAGTTCCACTGAAAAAAATGAAAACACTGTTTTGCTGAATTAAGCATCTGGACATATATGTGGATATTTCAGGGAGGAAGGGAGTTTTTTTTTTTCTAGAAGTAGCAGTCAAATAGCAGGACTACAAATTTACAAAGTTGGAACTACATGCCAAGCGCTTTTGAGAGAGAGAGAGAGAGGAGCATGTCCATAACATTCTCTGATAAAGCCTAATACATTTGGACAAGTGTTGCGATTTGATTGTCTATGTTTTATTCTTTTCCTTTTAAGAGACTAGGAGCCTTGGCAGCTTTCTGAGTTCTTTAGATGCATTTAAATAGAAAGCTAATGCTCTCGTGGCCTCTGAGGTGAGTTACTTTAATGAAATCCAAGAAAAAAAAAAAAATACGTGCAAGTTAATGGACTGGTTAAGATGGAAACCTGTTATCACACCTGGGAGGAATTCAGGGTGCGCAGCAAGAAATACTTTACTCTTACAGAGATCAACAAAAGGTGAGGTAACCATAAAAACTTGACGCTCATTCCTCTGTTAAACGTAAATGTCTATCGTAGCTGAAAGGTGTAGCAGAGAAGTTTCCCTGAACAAGTTTCATTAAGAGAGTAAGCACTAGACTGAGATCCTCTGTTGATGTGTGTTTTATTCAGGGTGTAAACATTAGGACTGTTCAAACCTCTTCTCACCCTTTTGTAACAGCTTTACTGCTCATTAAAACAGGAAGAGCAAAGTATATGCTTTGGTCTGAAGAACCCAAAGAATTTTCAAATTAAGTAGGTTATTCCTAGCAACAAACAGTTTTAGCTCCTACTGGCTTGCAAAGGTAGTATTTTCAATCAGCAGTTGACTAAAAATCATCCCGCAGTCTGAGGAACCACCAGACTAAAACAATCTTCTGAGTACTTTGGGCAGTTCCAGGTCAAAATGCTAAGAAGTTCTGAATAGTGCATCTGGTAAGCAAATGACTATGAATCATGAGGCATATCTCTCTCTCTTGGGAAATAGTAAGAAAAAATCCTAGTTCTAGTGAATTCCACACATACAAGAAAAGTCACTGAAGAGTGACATGTCCTCTCATGGAGCAGATGGAAAGATGAAAGAAAACCAAGCTGCTTTTCTTGCTCTGCCTTATCTTTTGCATCACTCTAAATTTAACTCCTAATCCAATTTTGCAGCTGAATGAACCTAACACTCTGAACCATTTGATATTGCACTGGATGCCTTATCTGGCTTAGCCACTCCAACAAAAAACTCTCATCTTTCTGGAATGATGACCTCAAGCATGACTTCTCTCTTCAAATAAGGTCCATCCAGATCCTCATGTCTTAGTGGATCTGATGATGTACTGTCTTATGTTCTAGCGTAGTTAACAGAAGAAAGCTATTACAGAGACTTTGGAGAATCCTCTTCTACCAACCAAGAAATACAGAACTTGCATTCTCAAGAATTTAACACTTCTGACTAGTAAAAGAGAAAGAAGTTTTGTCGTGAATGGCAACAGGTTTTCTAACATGGAAAAAGACAAAGTTGAATCCAGTTTTTGCACAAGTGAGCACATGTGATTTGAGTTGTAAGGACTATAACATTTTCTGAAACACCAACGTCCCTTCTGACTCCATGGATGATGGAGTCAGTACCTCCCTGACTCTGCAAATGGAGAAGCATTACAGTATATAAACTTTCGGGATATGAGACATTCTTCTCTTGGCGTGCTAATCTATTCTCATAGAGTTACTGGGTGCTTACAGAATCCTTCAGTTTAAATTCATTTTGTTTAATTTTGTCTGGAAGTACAGAATGATCTTTCTACAGTAACGGAGAGTTAAAGGTATGGTCAGAAAGCAGTTCATACAACTATTTTAGGAAATTACAATTCTTGCAGCATCAGGCTCAGTGCGTTGACTGAAAAGGGAATATAGGTGACTAGCTTTTATTAGAATCTTAGCACAGAAATAGCCTGAGTGAGTTTCCTCTCCCTACCATACAGTCTCCTTACAAAATTCCCATTGCAACCACGAGTTCTTGCCAGCCATGAAGGACAGCTAACAAACTGATTTTGAGTTAAGAATTTTAACAAAATAATCTACAGACTACTTTACCATAGTAAATCTATAATGTGGGAAAAAAGGTAGTAATTGAGGTCAGTTGACAAAAGAAGTTGTTACGTTGGTCTTGAAGCATGAAGATACCATTACCTACAGCTTAACGGTGTATGCCAAACCCAGCGAAAAATACATATATTCACATACATAGGTAGACAGATAGATACATACGCACATTCCAAATCCTTACCAAATAAAAATAATATAAATGAAAAATAGTATTTTTTTTCTTGGTATTTTGTGAATAACTGTTTAGTTGATGGTCACCTACACTGGAATTTCCTCCTGAAGTCTAATTAATTTTTCCAGTAATAGTAGCACAAAGCAGGAGCCAAGGAAGAACATGAAGAGGAAGAAGAAATAATGTATGCTTCCTTGGTGTTATTTCTTCTGGTCTGAAACAAAAGACCACTTTTGGAAGACAATTCTTCTATTACAGAATTGCAGAATGGTTGAAGTTGGAAGGGATGTCTGGAAGACATCTGGTCCAAATCCCTAGACCAAGGAGGGCCACCTGCAGTCCGCTGCCCAGGAACATGCCTGGATGGCTTTTAGATATCTCCAAGGATGGAGTCTCTATGGCCTCTTCTGGCAACCTGTTCCAGTGCTCCACCACCCTCACAGTAAAAAAAAAAAACAAACAACAACAACAACAAAGTGTTTCATGACCTTCAGACAGAACCTCCTGTGCTTCAGTTTGTGCCCGCTGCCTCTTGTCCTGTCACAGGGCACCACTGAAAAATACTCTGGCTCCATCCTCTCTGCACCCTCCCTTCAGGTCATTATTATGTATACTCATGAGCCTTCTCTTCTCTTGGATAAATAGTCTCAGAATCAGAAAGTATTAATTAAATTACAAAATATTTAAGCCGATCATATTCCCCTCTATTATTAAGTAATCAGTAAACTTGATGTAAATTAGTAACAATGACAACGAAAAAACTAATTTTAGACATGTTTTTAATTTACTTACCTCGAGAAGGTAATCTCCTATATATTGCAAAGGGTAGTACTGAGCGTCAGACAGACATTTTTTGTTTTGCATAGGAAAAAATGTACTATTGATGAATATATGAGTTACATTGCGCTCTACATTTTGAGATGAACACAAGGTTGCCTTTCCAGCTTGAAGAACTCTAAATAAACATATTTAGAAAGATGCATTATGTTAACACTGCTGAAAGCTACATTACCATTCACAAACTGCAAGCATGCAAGCGCAAGTGAATAAGGCTTCTAGACATATGACACCGCCTAACCTTCATTAGGAAGATAAAAGGGTGCTTAATAGCCTTCAAAAGAGGAAAGAACCCACTTAATGACATCCTTCTCTTCACAATTTAACGCTATTAATTAAACTCAATGTACACCTCTTACATATCTGATAGAAAGCTCTACCTGTACACGCTTTCAAAGATCAAATTTGCTGACAGCAGCTATAATTTATTGCATTATGTCCCCCACAATGATGATGGTCTTTCAATTAAGTTTTACAATAAATTAACTGGTGTACCAAAAATGGAACTGCTTTTCTGAACTCTTAACATGGTATTTCATAATGCAAATCCGCTTTTTGACTTCATTTTGGAGTCATTTACTGCATTTGGTGCTGTCCAATATCAAACACAGAAAACAGATTTGTTTGTCTTTGTGATACCATTACATGTAAGAGTTTCATGAAGTGTAATTACCAGAATTGTTTCTATCTTTTAACAAAGACGCCACATTAAAAAAAAAATGGTAGAAGAAATAGGGTCTCTTGAAATGCTGGATACATGTTTTACTTTTCAAAATCCAGGAATGTAAAAAGAAAAGGATGCTGGTCTCGCACACTTACACATCCAACAGCTAGGCACTAAAGGCAGGAAACGCACACAACAGGAAAAAAAGGCACAGTGTTGTAAACATTGCAGAAAAATCAATCCCTCCCCAAAGCTACAGTGGCCTTTACACTGAAGACAGTACTTGCTGGAGACCGTATCTACCTGTCAGTGGCTTCTGACCAAGTGAAAGGATCCCCATGTTGGTGTATGGGAAACAGCACAGAAAAAGAGATTCCTTTCACAAAACTGCCTGTTCACCTGTCTTGCTGATGTAGTTGTTGTTAAAGGCTATTTCTATTGCAAACAGAGAGTTGTGGAAAACAGCATTTCAGTAGTGTTATCATGAAGATCTGCAAAAGCATTTTTTACGGAAAAAGAAACAGCATTCTTCACAAACATAGCAGGATGAGTGCATCTTTCTGCAAGACAGCACATAGTAAACTATTCCACTCAGCCAAGAAAATAGCATACTTACACTGTCTTCAGCTGACAACATGAGAAGACGGCAACTTCATCTACACCTCACTTTATGAACTGCAGACAGACAGGCATTCTGCAATGCAGCATGCGGCCCTGTACCATGATCAATCAGACAAACTGCACTTCCCTGTTTGGCTGTGCATCTGTGGCACATCCAGACCTCAGAACTACTCCTAACTAACTGGGATCTCAACAGAGGAGGAGAGTGGGACCGTCAACTGCTCCTGTGAGGAAGGCAAAGCTCTACAACAGTGTCAGGGGATGTTTCCTTTTACTGTATCAGAAGCAAACATTACTTAATATGCTGTGTTTGCAATTCAATGTAGTATTTAAATCATGGAATCCAAACATGTAGGAACAGGGCGGGGTGTATGTCTGAGAAAAGTAGTCCCAGAATTCTTGCACTTCAGCTCTTTTCCTTTTTCTGCTTTCCCTTTATACTTTTGTCTTTTCTCTGCTGAACTATCTGTATTTACATCATATCAGAAACATCTGTTACAGTACAAATTAGGTCTTCAGAGCTACAAGAAGCTGTCGCGTAGATGTGACACAAAAAACGATCAGGTCAGTCACAGTGTGGCCCAGACTCTTAAGACACAGTTCATAGCTGGCTCAGGTCACCCACCCAAGTGAAGTAACATATCCCGTTGCAGCTACCATTTGAATGTAACATCCACGCAAAGCAAACGATTACGCATGAAAAACGGGCGCCTATGTATCTTGCCTCATGAAGAAAGTTTCTGTAAGCAGTTTACTTAAGATGCAAACATAAGAATGCCTGTTATTTTTCACACTATAGGAAAAGAAAGCAAGAAAAGCACTGATGTTAAAGATTTAAAGTAATTTTATTATAAAAAGAATGGAAGTATATTAATGAAAACAATTCAGAGTTTGAAGAGCTACCAAACTCAGTAGGACAGAAGAACAAAAACGTGACCCATCATTCATTATTTAAGCTTTAAGACATATCCTCCTACCTTCTAATAGACGTCATTCGTTTATCACCTTCGTTAACAGGGAGGACAACTTTCCATCTGTGGAAGGCCCCTCGAGCACCAGAGCGTGTCAGTTCTTTGCGCCATCTTTTAGGTGCAGATTGCATTTGAGGTGAATAATGGGTGTCTTTTTCAATTTCGTATCCCCATTCGTACGTTGTTTCATCAAGCCATCTGCCACTTTCGGCACTATTAATTATGTACTCCTTAGTTAGTATCCACTTTCCTAAAAAGCAAATGAACTGTCAACCACAAAAGATTTTTTTGTGCAGACAAATGGCAATCAACTGAAGATCTAATATAAAATTAACTTCAACCTTTCTTGTGCAAATAAAAGCTGCAATTGTAAGTACCATTTTAAAAACTTCTTCCTACTACAAGAGTTCTCCTCTTCACGCTTTAAAATCAGAAATCTCACAATGCTACTGAAAATGATCGTTTTGCTTTCTTTTAATGATGAAGTACCTTTTTACCCTTCCTAGATAAAACACTCATCTATCTCCTCAAAAATCTGCAAAGAGAGTTTTTCAGCTTCCCAGATTTTGTTCTTATGACTTCCACAGAACATTGCTTAACCCTTTATTTTTAATATCGTTTGGCACTTTCACAAATGTACTAAAATGTGGCAAACTGAAGAAATATTTTACCATCAACGATTAACAAGAGGAATGAAAGTTTTCACATGTAAGCTGTTTCTTTTATATATTCTTAATATTACTTGCACTGCGAGTGTAGTGAGTATCGGCATTAGGGGGATACGGTTTTCGACTTTCGTCTGTCCCCTTTTTTCTTTTCACATCCTTTTCTCTCATCCCTTGGCTCCACCTCCTCCGCCTCTCCCCTTTCATCTTCCGTATGTATGCTTTTGATACTGTATGTAATGATCTTCCCCTTTCTCTCTGTCTCTCTCTTCTTACAGGTTCAGGTCAAGAGCCGTGGTTAGTACCCTGCTCCCGTATTGAAACACTACCTACAGAAGATACTGTAAGAGAAACTGACTCAAATTGTGTGAACCTAATTGGTTTCACAGAACAGCAGGGTTGACTGGCAAAATGTCTCAGTGCAGGAGCACAGATGGTACTTCTACATAACCTAGCATAGGTATCAGCAGACTTAGGACTGGAAAAGGTATGCTGTGCACAACCTATACGTTAAAATCACTTTCATTTCAAAGTTTCCATCTCAGAAGTAGTCAGCCAGGAAGTCCATGAAGACTGGCATCCTTGTTGTCATTTCTGTTCACCTCTAGGGAGTTCCAGATGGGTTTAAACATCGCCTTTTTACACTTACTTGGGGAAAAACTGCAGTAAGAATGAAGAAACGCTCTCTGCCATCAAGGGTGAGAGCAATAATTACACAAAAACAGCATCTCTTACAGGATTAAAAAGTACTGGATGGTACTGGGGATGACTTGCAAGTACAGAAACATGACACAGTTTTCCATTGCCATGCAGACACTACATATATAATTTCCATTCAGTTCAAGAAAACATCTCTAGATCTTTTAAATCCATAAATGAAGAAAACATTAACTCAAAGATTTATAATAGTTAAAATGAAGTGTTATGCCATAGATCTATCTGCATTTTAATATTGTTTCTCTCACGGAAACTTTTAGTCTATTTCCTTTTTGATTAGAGTGTGATCAGAATTTCACATTAGTAAAAGGAATCATCCATATATATACATATATATATATAAAAAAACACACAAACACACCCTCTTAAATTCTAGCAGTGACAGATAATTGAAAATGCATGCTAACGTGGTACATAAGTACAAACATGAAATCAAGAAACTTACTTAGATCTTTAAATCCAAATCTACGTTCAGTTATTTCTGTCTGTTATCTCTTAAACTTAAGATTATCCATCATAAAAAATTGCTTTAATATTTTGGTTTAAAACGACACAATGATCACATTTATCCAGTTAATAGATCACTATAGTGAAAACTCATAACTCCACAAGATTTTTTGAACTTATCATAAAATCTTTGCAGGCAACCTGTCTATAAAGAAATCTTAAAATACAGAATCATCATTAGAAAAGTATTTTAGTTGCTTATGTATGGGATTTCAGCATGAGGCCTTAGCCAAAAGAAAAGCAAGAGGAAACACCAGAGGCTTGTGTCAGAATGACAAATGCTTGGAATTTTCTCTTCCTGCACAAACCGGAACTTACAGACAGCAACATTTACCAGTGAACATGGTGTCAAAAACCCCTGCTGACTACAGATGTCCACACTCCCTCTGCCCCCTTTTCACGTGATCCATTTTTAAGCACCCATATCATGTGGGTATGACTTCACCATCTAACTAATATATAACGAAGCTTTCTGTTTGGGAACAGATGCAGATCAAACAAAGGAAGTTGGCAGGAACATCATTCAGGAAAAAATCCGAAACGAAAAGAAGTAAATCAGAACTTGAACATAACATTATATTAAAAATCAAGGTTAATGGAACAAGAAGAATGAGAGTTTGTAAGACAGTTCATTCACGAAATGAAAACAGGAAACTAGGAAGCTTTTAAGGGTCCTTTCCAGTCCTGTGTTATGATCCCTCGAAATTTTACAGCAAACCTTTTACTCACCAGCAGCACAGGCAGCTAAGAACTTTTCACTCTTGCACAGCTTTTTTGCTATAAGATGTGTACAATTTCTGTATTTCTAATAAAACAAAGACAAAACAACACACTTGTATCACTGGAAACGAAATTTCAACTTCCTTGGCTGTTTACAGACAGCTCTAAACTACCACGCAGTCCTTTATTTCAAAGCTTACACTATTCCTTTCTGCATTAACCATCAGGTACTTTAAGGGAACAATACCTTATTATCTAAAAAAACACAGTCCAGTTTGAACAGCCATTTGAGTAGTGCCTTTTTCTCTTCTTTTTTAAATCCAGTTAATTGGATTATCCGTTTCTGGTCTCCACCTGCCATCTGCTAAAAGAAAAACAAACAAAAAGGAAACATTGCCACGTAAAACACACACCATGAAACGTTGCCTGCATGATCCCACTAGTACTTCCTACTGGTTTTCCGACAGAAAGGGAAAACGCACCGCGAGGAACCAACGCTACCCGACGGCGGTACACCGCGTTTAAAGCTGTCACCGCCCGCCGCAGTCAGGACACCTTAGAGGCGGTAACGGGGAAGGGGAAAGAGCCCCAAACCTCGGCCTGCGACGGGCCGAGCTCCCCCAGGGCGGACACCGCGGCTCCGCGCACCCGGGGGCGGGTTCGAGCCTCCGCCCCGCTGCCGTGCGCGCCCCGGCGGGTGCGGGGGGCTGCCACCGCCCGCCGGGAGGTCGGGAGGGAACGCCGCCCGCCCTGCGGGGAGGCCCCGCCGGACAGCGACACGGAAGCGCGGCGGCCTCGGCGGCCGTGAGCTGCGGGGAGTGACCCGCCGCCGCCCCGCCGCAGCGGGGGGAGGTCGCCCGCGCTAACGTACAAACGCCGCGGGCGCCTTCCCGCTCCTCGGGCCGCGCCGGGCGCCGCTCGCCGCGCTCGACCGCCCGCGCGTTCCCGCCTTCCCGCCGCTCCGCCCCCGGATGTGGCGGCGCGGCCGTTCCGGGCCGTTGTCACTGACGCTCCGCGGTCGCCGGGGCTGGCGGCGCGGAGCCGCGGGGGGAGCCCGGCCGGGTAAGTGGCCGCGGCGGGGCTGCCCTCCCCTCCCCTCGCCGTGCGGCCGGGCCTCGACGCCGAGCGGGGCAGGGCTGGGCGCCGCCCCGACCCGCCGCGGAGCTCGGGGGTTCCCCGCGGCCGCCTCCTCGCCTCGGCGGGACGGCCGGGTGTTGCGCAGCTCGGCGGCTCCCCGAGCGGCCAGTGGGCGGCCGCCGCCGCGGCGGGAGGGCGGCGCCGACACCCCGCTGAGGAGGGCCCGGCGGGCAGGGGCGGCCTGCCTCGGGCCGAGGGGACGGGGTCCGCAGGGCGGGGGGACGGCCGGGGCCGTGCGGCGGAGGGCGGGGCGGGAAACGCGCCGGCGCCGCCTCGGAAAATCGGCGTTCCTGTTGCTCAGCAGAGTTAAGGAGCGGTGTGGGAGGGGTATGTGCGGGCAGCGGAGCGACGTGGGAGTTCGGTGTGGATGCGGGCTGGAGTGTCAGCCGTCTGGAACAGGCAGTCTGCCAGAGTCAGTGAAGGGACCAAGGATTCCTGATCCTCAGGACCTTTTTCTCTGTGTCTCAGAGAAACTTTTATTAAAAAGTGTCTTGTGCGATGGCCCATGCTCAGGGAAGATGGCCAGGTGCTGCTTCAGCCGGATAATCGAGGCACCGTTTTGGTGAGGGGATCCCTGCCCCGCTGGCCAAGGTGGCACTGACGCTTTAGAGCTCGATTTTTTTAAATTACAAAGCAACAGGAAAAGGTCAAAATAATGCTCAGATTGTACCCCAAGCACTCAATTTAGGATTTAGAAAGGCAGAAATGCCAAGTTTATGATTGTTCGTGAAACTTTATTTGGGTCTTTCGTGTGTTTGAGAGATGAGTTTTGACTTGATTCCTGTGTCATGTAATGCACTGAATGGATGGCGCACAAGAAATCTGTTAGTGCTTTATAATGAATAAAATTGGCTTTGTAGAACACTCCTTTTTATTCCTTTTTGTACGGTTGGAGAGCAGAAAGCACACATCCCGATTCAAGCATAAAAAAGATGATTGAATTGCCTCCTTAGAGAACTGAATGCTACTCTCTCCCCTTCATAAAATTCTGTTAGTGGACAAGTCGCTTTTGTAGTCACTGAGATAGCTGTTTCATATTCAAGACCTATAAACTGAGAAATGTGTGGCAAAACTTTCACAAAGTGCCAAGTATTTGTCACCGCGGCTTAGATCAGTAGAAGCAATGCATACGTAGGTATTCCTGTGGAAAGAAAACCAAAACTATCTAAAATTTGGTAGCACATCGGACACTTGGTTTTAAATCTGTCTGAGTTTCCTAAAAATAAAGTGGAAAAATAGTTCTGCTGGGCCTCAGGTGGGTCTTGTGTTGCTGTGTAAAAAGTGTTCTGGTACCCTGAATGCTTACTAAAGTTTTTCCCATCTTCCGTTTCCTTAACATTGCCGCTAAATTTTTGTATGCAAGCATGAAGAAGTAACCATCAACGACCTCTGTCATTAGTTTTTTTATATAAGTGGCACTGTAAAATCTTTAGACTTCTACTTGATTGTTCAAATGGCTGTATTTATTGCTTGCATTTCTTGATTGACAATGAAGATTAGTTGCGTTTTCTATTTTGTACCTGTTGCACCTTTATACTCGCTATTCAACAATATTTTCACTATTGAGTTGTCAGCACGGTAAAGGTATTCATTTTAAATCCTGTAAGTGGAGTGCAAAAAATCAAAAACCTGTGTTTGTTTTGTAAAATGAAATCTGAAGTTGAGACTACACTTAATCTATTGTCCCTAAATTTTTATTTTGGTAGTCAAAATTTATGTTATTCAAAAACTAGAAACGTAGTTCATATGGATAATAATAATTCTGGATTTTTTACTCTGGTAAAGCTGAAGTAGATAATGTTTGGATTAATACTTTTTAAAGTTAAAAATTTAATTCTTATTAACTACGACTGACTACTAACCATTACTTAGCTAGTAACTCATAGCAGTTTTATGCCACAGGGCTCTTAACAGGCTCTTAACAGGCTGGAGAAGCCTTTGGCATACAGTACTGTAAATTTCAGCATACAAAACTGTAAACTAGCTACTAGTGAAGAAGATGCATACTTTATGATGATAATTTGTTACCTCTGAGAAGTACAGGCTTTCTAGTTTGTTTGGTTGGGTTTTTTATCTTGTCTCTGGCGTGTGAAATATGTGGAATCAAAATAACCGAGATCTCAAACGCTTCATGTCTATTTTCACTTTAAAATACATTGTTACTGAAGTGTAGCTTTAAGAAATTGAGAACTTGTGTTTGCCTTCATTTTAGTGATGTCTGATAAGTTTGGATTTCACTTATCCTCTCCCTCTATTATTTTTTCATAATAAGCCTGAAATATTTTCTTTGTTTCTCTCCTTGTTGTTGTCATGGTTTTAGGCTGATCCAGCAACTAAAATTCACCCAGTCTCTCCTTCTCCAATAAAGTAGAGAGGAGAAAAATATAATAAAGGGACTGAGGGATGAGACAAGAACAGAGGGAGCACGCACCAACCATGGTCCTGGGCAAAACAGACTTGGTTTTCTTAAAAGCAAAACAATTTATTGATGGTTACTTAGAAGGACAAAGGGAAACAAAACCGATTACTCAAGTGGACAGAAAGAAACAAAACCAGATCTTAAAACCGACACCTTCCCCCCCCCCACCTTCCTTTTCCTCCCGGCTCTACCTCCTCCCCCCAGCAGCACAGGGGGCAGGGACTGGGGGAGTGCAGGTCAGTTCACTCCGTGCTGTTACTGCTGCTTCTTTCTTAAAGGAGGAGGAGTCCTTACACCCTTTTCCCCTGCTCCAATGGATCCCCTACCCACGAGGAAAAATCCACACACTTCTCCAGCGTGAGTCCAGCCCACTGGAAACAATCCTTCCCCACAGATTGCTCCGGTGTGGGCTTTACCACAGTCTCGGCTACTTAGGGAGCTGTAGCCACTCGCTCCGGCGTGGGTCGTCACGCAGACTCCAGATGCCTCTCTGCCTTGTCGTGCGTCCCAACACGACCATCCTCAGGCTCAGGCATCTTCTCCCCACGGGCTGCGAGTGGGTCTCTGCTCCACCGAGGCCGTCCTGGTTGCAGGGGGGCCGCCTGCTATCTCACCACCAACTGCAGGGGAAACTCAGCTCCGGCACAGCTCCTCCCGCTCCGTCCTCACTGACCTGGTGTCGATGCAGCTGTTTCTCTCAGATCTCAGTCCTCTCCAGGTGAACTCAGCCCAGTGGGCACCCCGGGAGTGGGGTGCCCCCGAGTTCCCCAGCTGGCTCCGCCACCGCCATTCCCCGTGGGCGGCACCGGCCCGACGCAGGCAGCTGCCCGGCTAGGAGCCAGGGAGCAGGATCAGTGCCCTCCTCCCTTCTCTCCTCGCTCCTGGGCAAAGCACCCTTTCCGGTTCCTTCGTCCCGACTTAAATAGGGCAATTCGCAGAGGCGCCCTATTGACTCAACCCCGAGGGGGATGGCAGTCTGATCTGGTGGCCAGAACTAAGCCTAACCCGGTTCCAAAACCGGGGAGGTCACAGGGACCAAAACCCCTCTCCTGCCACCAGAACCCCCACGCCCTCCACATCAAACCATGACAGTTGTGATCTCTAGAAGCTACATATCTCTTAATGCATTATGCTTTTTCTTATTTACAAGGGTTAATATTATGTCTTATAGGTCTGAGGAGCAATTGTTTTAACTGGTGTATTTTTCAGTATCTCTAGGTTTCTTTGTTCTTTTAATGTGTTCGTCAAATATGTGGTTCAGTTGCTCAGCGTTATAAACTGTATTTAAGCTGTTCATCTCTGAGTTTTAGATGGATATCCAGTTCTACACTTTCTCTTCTACAGTACATGTGATGTCTTTTATAAAAATCCAGAAGTGATTTTCAGCGTCACGGGAATGGTATTTCACTTTTAAAATTTCTAATTGTGTCTTAAGGGCTATAAAGAATGGCTGTACAGCTCTGGTGTCCTCACTTCCCTGAGAGGCCAAGTACAGAGAAATAAATATTCCATTTACTCTTTCCCAAAAAGAGTTTACTTGCAACGTTTCACTTGCCCGTCTGTATCAGACATCTGTAACTGCTTCTTTCTTAATTTCGTTTCCTGGTGAGACATAAAAAGAAATTTCTTTTTCATTCCACTGTTCTAGCTTTCTGCCTTACACTTTTTGTTTCCTTTGTGTTCAAAACATAAACGTAATACCACCATGTCTTTTGCCTTGAAGCGTC
Organism: Tauraco erythrolophus; assembly: GCF_009769465.1. Taxonomy (NCBI): domain Eukaryota; kingdom Metazoa; phylum Chordata; class Aves; order Musophagiformes; family Musophagidae; genus Tauraco; species Tauraco erythrolophus. The sequence continues at coordinate 34,858,473 of NC_141496.1, forward strand.
ACTTTTTATGTTTTCGCATGGGTAGCTGTGTTACTTCACTTAAAATGTGCAGCTACCTTTCTCTAGGCGTCATTGGTGCTGCCATGATCAGTGTGATCACTATTGAACTTCGTCCTTGAGTCTCACAACCTCTTTCTACAAGCCTTCACCACTTTATCCTTCACTTCTCAACTTAGGGTTTGGGGTGTGTTTTTGTTTTTTTTTTGTCTTTTTTGTCCCTCACTAGTTTTCTGACTTCCTATGTTGAAAATGACATGTAGTTTCTTGCAGTAATTGTGATAGTGGTACAATTCGTGCATAAACATATTTTCCATTGTGAAGTATGATCTGACAGATGTTTTTATCTAGTGGAAGATGTTTTGCATTGTGTGCTTAAAGTGTTTTCCATCGCGCAAGGGAGTTTGTAAGTTGACTGATTAACAATTTCAAAGTTAAAAAGAATATTTGTTGGAGCTTTTTTCTGATGTTGCCTCAAAATAACATTTGTATACTTGTTTAAACAGTATCATTTGACAAAAATCATAGTACCACAGGCAAATTTTGGTCCAACATTTAGTAATCACAGCTTTGTAAAAAAAAAAACAAAACAGAAGCTACACTGAAAAGTCAGTCATAAAAGCTAAAACAGTATGAAGTGTCTCTACACTGCCTTCATGTGGAGAAAAATCTAACTTTGTGCCTTGTTTTAAGTCCATTTTGTAAGTCTGTCTTCAGTATGAAACACTGACTCTGGCTTCGTTGGAACAGTGAAGGAATTTAAATTTTCTTCTATAGTGATAAGGATTACAAGAATTAGAAATAGTATAAATATAATATAAATCCACAGGAGCTAGAATAGCTTGTTAATAATTGTTCTTTTATAAACATACCTGTAGTTTCTTTCATGAGCTGATGAATATAGGAATGGCAGAACAAGCACTGTGAAAATTGCTTTCCTTCAAGCCTTACTGATTATGTAACTCCCAGTTATTGTAACTTTGTGCTTGTATTTAAAAACATCTTCTTTATGGTCTTTTCAGGACCAGTTTGTGTTTCTTTCTTGTAACCATTTTTGTTACCTACAACAGTTCTTTTTCTGATCATTGTGGGCTCGGCCTGTCTTCTGTCTCCTTACATTCATCTGTCCTTCTGCCAACTCATATCCCATTAATGCACGTCAGTGAGTCAGGGTTGAGGGACAACTCCAGAGAGCACAGAACAGTGTTCAGCAACTTGTTCAATAAACTTTATGTAAATGATGCCAAGCTGTATACGTTATGTGTATTAGTTCACTCATTAATGAGTTGGTGAACTGCACTTCGTTAGTGCATTTTCAGTCACTCATGACTTCGAATAAGGTTTCGTTTGTTTCTTTGTTTTGTCTTTTAAAATATAAGTAGTGGGATGGTTTAATTTTGCATTTAATACTTACCTTTCCTGCTACGTGAAGTTCAAGTTTCTTGTCTTTGCCTGACATGAGCTTGTCTCTGACTGCTTGAACCTTCTTTCTTAATCATATTACTGTTCTCCTGCGCTGACCTAAATCTGCTATACCTGCCTGGAATATTTAATTGGTCTAATTCCCTCGCTGACCTTCTAATATTTTCTCCTACATAGGAGGTCCGTTCTGATGTGATCAGCAAATTTTCCTTCATCAAAGTCATTTCACCTTTTTTTTTTTTCCTTTTTTTTTTGAGAATCCACATAAGCTCATTCAAGTTGTGTTTGTTGTGGGGTTTTTTTTGAGTGTGTTTTGAAATGCATTTTCTTTGTCTTCTGTGTGTTATTCTGCAATTAGAATGATGAGTGTGTGTAACGGTAGCAGAAATCATAATTTTTTCTTAATAATTGCATGTTGTTAAATAGAAGTGTGTGTACTCAGAATACTCCTGAATGGTTTCGTCTCTGCAATAGCCCCTTATCCCCTCAATTTCATTTCTTACTAGGCAATGCCCACAGCATGATTGATGCCCCACAATGCAGATGAACATGAACCCTGGCTCACAGGCATTAGAAAATCAAGTTAGACGTGATATAACCAGTGGGGTAACCTGTTGTATGTTCTGTTTTCACCTTCTCTGCTGTCAGCTGTACTTAAGGTCAGTACAGAGGGTAGGTAGAAGGTGTAAATGATTGTGGGTGGAAGGAGGAAAGAAAAATACTAAAAGGAAGTTAGGAGAAAGCGTTGCATAAATTGTAATAATGAAGATAATGAAGGTACAACAAGAACAAACTAGTATCAAAATACTCTACAATATGTTACAGTTTTATCTATGTGTTTTAAAAATATAACTGGAAGATTATATAAAACTGACATACAAGTATCAGACACAGATTTGCTACTTGAGGTGAGGTTAACAGCATGGTAGGGGTTCCTTGTGACTGTTTAGCTGTCTCACATGTTAAGGTGAAACCCGTTACCTGCAAATCTTGCAGATAACTATTGTATTCTTACCACTTTGTCATCCACCCTAAGAATTCCAGGTCGCCACAGAAAGCAATTTACACTGGCGTATCGGTGTCTCTTTAGTGTTTCATGAAGATTGTAGTAGAAGCATTCAGTACTAAAATAATGTGTTCATTCGTGTGCTGTTTTTTATTTTATCAGAAATCCTTGTTTACTAGGCTCAAGAAGCAGACAGCATTTACCAAAGAATGAATCTGAAATTAACTGTCAGATTAATAGCAAAAAGTAGATCATATTAATGTAGTAACCTATTGCCATAAGAAAGTGGGTTTCTCTTCAGATAGGCTTTGAGGTCTATTTCAATGAAAAATAAGCTAAGCATCCATAATTTTTAATTTTCTCAGTCCTGTGAAGAATTTATTTGGATGGACAAGAATTTTTGCTTAATGGCTGACTGTTTTCCATCACACTTGTGGACATGGGAGTTAAGAGAAATGCAAAGATTACTGTGTGATTGTACTTGGCTTTGGCATGCCCAGATAAAAGATTTGTAAATCGTTCTCCCATCCAGAGATATCACTCTATGCTGTGAGGGAAATGATCCCACAAGGAACGAGACGGCAGTGCCCTTTTGTGATCTGTAGTCCCAAGAGCTTTGTGAGACTTGGTGAGGTCCTCCGAATAGCTTCCTGAAAATAACCTGAGAATTGCAGAAGAAGTGGCTGGACCTTTTGCAGAAGGGGTGCTTCGGCGGTCCCTTATGCACAGAAGAATAAAAGACTTCCTTTGAAGCAATGACAGAGATAAGGTCTCTCCCTCTTTTCTTCCACTTTCCCAGTGAAGCGATGACATTTATTAGTGTAGAAGGTTTTTGCTGTCAGCAGTTTCTCCCATCTGGACTGCCAGTATTGGCAGAAGGGCTGTGTGGTTAGCAACATTATTGCTCATAAAGATCATCAGTAAGGGTTGAAGTAAGAGCAGGACTGAAATCCCTGGCTGGGAACAGAGTGTCTCTTCAGGAAATGTTGGGGAGCACAAAAGCTTTCTTTGGGAAGATATTGTGGGCTCTTCTATATAAGCATAAACTCACTAAGGATGCCAGCCCTGATTCAGTCATTTTCCTGCCTCCCAGCTCCCAGCAGCATCCTTAAAGATTTATTAGGCTGAATAGAGTAGAATTTAGGTTCCCAAAGTCCTACTTCCCTCTTATTTAGAGGTAAACAGAAGCCTTCTTCACAGAATCTAAGAACTGACTTTGCAAGAAGGGTTGCTAGTACCAGCAGTCAATAGGACATGGATCTTTCCAGTAATAAGCGTGTTGTAAGTGGAATAATTTTGAATTCAGTTCACTAAGAGATTCTGGGCACAGGTGGCCTTTGAGATGTGTCTCCTTGAGTGGAGATACCACCGTACTTCTTGCAGCTGACTCTTCCCATGTTTTGTTGGCAGAAGGCTTAAGCAAATATGACCGTTCCACTCATGGGAATGTAAAGACAGTATGGCAGGAGAAGGAGCAAAACAAAAAAAAAGTAGGATGAGGATTAATGGAGAGACTAATTAGGAGAATTGCATGTGTAGCATATTGGACATATATGATGTAGATCTTCTGAGGTACATGGTAAATGCTGATTGAAATGTGGTAAATTAATCTGTCAGTTTTTAAACATTTAGAGTTGCTTTCAGAAACTGATTTGCTGCAATCCATGGAGGCATAAAATAGGCCTTGGTGAATTATACTCGGAGGTGTTTCCATATTTAAATTACTTATATGCCAATTTTTCCTAAGCAAAACATCCTCCTCTTAAATTTTCAGGATAGGTGTTATATTGGAATGAGCTTGTCTCTGCAAGAGATAATATAGAATTAACCTGAGACACTGAATCTAGTTAAAAATGCTTCTGTGTACATGTGTCTGTGTAGAAATATATAGGATGGTATTACGTGCTATATGTGGACTTTTCTTGAAAAGGCAAAATTCTTTGCTAATCCAGCTAATTCATTACGAAATATTTGCACAGAGTATTGACATATTGAAGTATGATTGTGCATTCTATGCAAAAAATTCTATATTTTCTTTTAAAATGCATAGATTTAGGTCACTTTACAAGGAGTTAAAAGGAAAATTGTGTTACAGCAAGAATCTTTGATTATTTTTTTTTTCCAGTTTCTCTGTATACAGTGTAGTTTAAAATTTTGCTGAATATGTGGTTAGTGGAATTTAACCATAACTTGTGTTATATTTAATCCTCGAAAACATTATTTTTCACTTTATTTTTCAATCGATTCAGTGAAACTCCTGCACTGTGATTTGGGTTTTAAAGACCACAGTGACAGAAGGACTTCATTCTTTCTGGACTGAGGAGAAAAAAATCCGTGTTCTCGCAGGCAATGATATTCTAAGATGGAGCTTGATCAGGTTTTGACTAGTTATATGTGTTTTATCTGTTGGAAGGCTGTTCAAGGAATTCACCACTCTGATGGGCCACGCTTCAAATACCAGCTTAACTATGTTTATGGACCCTTCTGTAGACTTTAGTTCCTATAGTGATGTTTGCCTTCACCTAAAAGCCTAAGTAATATAGTTAGCAATTCTTCCTTCATAGTGCTAAATATGTCAACTAGCTGTCAGTACTGTGATGTGCCTGATCTTCTTCTCTTGCAGAATTCCATTCAGTATCAAGTCCACGTCATCAGAACAGCAATGCAAAATGCTGCCAGAGCATTACTGTTGTACATTGTAATTTCATCTTCTCCTCATTTTTAAATTTTATATTTGATAAAGCTGAAACTCTTATACATTGTTGCTTTGTTTTATTTCTTATTTGTTAATATAGGTGAAATAATCAGTATGAATATTTCTGCTTACAATTTCAATTTTAGCAAATACGCTGCTTATTTAACTTGTCCAAACATGTTGAAGGTGTTGAATTTTAAGGCAAAAACATTCACAGTCTGAAAAGGGAACACTGACAAGTTCAGTCAAAAGGGAAAAGAAGAATAATTTATAAAAGGAACTGTAGATAATGATGCCATCCAGTTGTTTTAAAGTGCATCTACCTCACCTTTAATGAATTAGATTTGTCAACAGCATATGTTTTATGCACTACTTCTAATGAAGTGGCATACCAGCACTACAGTGTACTTTGAGGTTTATTCCATCAAAGCTTTTTGCTGTCGTAAAGTAGACCTTTTTAAATAATAGATACTAAAAACTACATTTAAATAACATTAAGGTTGTGACACAAACACCACATGACAAACTTCAGGCAATTCAAAGTTAGGTCTGACAACTTGTCATTAACTTGCATTGTTGCTTTTTAAAAAAGAGGCACAATTGCATGATTTAAGGATTGAATGTCAGACTAACTTTAAATTTCTTGGCTTTTGTGGGCTGGAGTTACAACCTTACTGTCATTTTTGATACAGTTTCTTCGCATAGCCTGTTTTCAGTAAAGTAATAAAAGCAAGGCAAAAAGTACGGGCTTTGTTGGCTTTGTTCTTAATTTAAAACATAGATGTGAAAGTATTGGTCAAAGAACAGGGGCTATGCCATTGTCAAACTTGCATGCAGTTCTTTTAAACTTCCTTTGCTCTTGCCTTTGCTGATTATCCTACAGAATTTCTGAGTTACAGGATGTTTAGTCCTGGGTACTTTAGCTAAAACTCTGAAAAGTGCTGAGTTCTCACTTCTTTTCCACAAAATAGCCACTTTCTTTTTAATAAACAGCATGGAATAAAAGAAGAGTTTAATACATGTAGAAAGCCTTGTAAAAATATTTTCAATTACTTAAACTATTGTGAAACAAAAGCAGGTGAACAGAATACTTCCTGTTACTGCTTACATATGCTTTCCCATTTTGTTGCTGTTAAACATAATGGATCTTTATATTCAGATATGTTTAGCGTGCATACGTACACACAATCCATTCAGTTCCTCCACAGAGATGATTTCTCAGGGTCTGTAAGTCTAATCTATGCAATCCGTCATTTTCAGCATAGGTTTGTCGATTTAACCTAGCATAAACTGGCACAGCTGCCAACTGGACAGGCCTGTAACAGCCACTTGCTGTGGTCACCTACGCCACACTACCATCAGTGCTAATACAGCTGCCTGATAAATGAGGATAAATGGGCTTGCTCAGGCTCAGGGGCTTGTACATAAAGGGATGGTAGGATAGTTCTGCTGAGCTAGTTTTTAGCTACCTGCTTTGATTGATTACGTTAGTATCCACAACCACTACTGGATGCTGCAGTCAATCTTTAGTTCTTTTAATACAGTCATAGAATTATAGAATCACAGGATTGGAAGGTATCTCTAAAGACCATCTAGTCCAACACCCTGCCATGGACAGAAGCACCTTCCACTAGACCAGATTGCTCAAAGCCTTATCCAGCCTGGCCTTGAACACTGTCAGGGATGGGGCATCTACACCTTCTCTGGGCAACCTGTTCCAGTGCCTCACCACCCTAACAGTGAAGAATTTCTTCCTTGTGCCCAATCTAAAACTCCCCTCTTTCAGTTTAAAGCCATTGCCCCTTGTCCTGTCACTACAGACCTTGGTAAAAAGTCTCTCTCCATCTTTCTTATAAGCCCCCTTTGTAGACGGAATGTTCATCTTGAACTTCCATCTCTTCTATTTTCTAAGCTGCTTGTTCTACAAGTGGTACCACAAGGCATATGATTCCCAATGAAGCTACTGAGCTATGTGGACTGTGTCTAAACATTCCTTATAGCTGCCATATGCTATTTTTGGAGATTCTGTGGCCTTCTAATTTCCCACCCTGTACGTATCTTCTCCCCATTGCTTTTATACCTTTGGAACAATGAAATGGAGTGTTATGTAGCATCATGGTTTGTATAATAAGAATCAACAGAAATGGAGGCTCCTGAAGTTAAAACTTTTTTTAACACTTTGAACTTGGGACTATTATTTACCAGTTGGAATTAAGAAGCACACTGTCTTATTGTATGAGTAATTTTATAATGAGTAATCAAGCAATTAAGATTTTTATCTGTGAAAGTTAGTTCCTCAAATACTATCTATTAGTAATTTTGCTACCTTATTTTTATGTAGGACCACTGATGAACTATTAACTGGATGTTATGCATAGCCCCTTAAAACTGAAAACAAGAAGATTTCGGTTACAGAAAGAACATACTGACTAAAGGTATGTATTTATGTAAATCGTTGATTGATATGTTCTGAAATTGACTTGCTATAAACTATAAATGCTTAAAAAATTCTAATTGGGTGGTTAGATGATACCTGTGATGTTTATAGGAAAGTGTTTGTTGGTACTAATCAAGAAGATTTTGAATTGTTGTTGATTGAAGAAAATATAGGAGTTGATACATTTAAATTTTGGAGTTTTTGAAGAGTTCTAAGCAAGCTTTTTTCAGATTAACCATTTTATAAATTCATATCTCTTTATATCAGCTAAAAAAGTGATGAGCTGTTTTAACTGTTAAGAAATGGATAGGTATTAACTTTGGATTAGTGTAATTTTTTAAGAAGTCTGAGGAGGATATCTCGTTGTACTAAGGACTTATGTGGTTATAGTAGAAGCTAATTTAAAGGACTGTTTCTGAAATGCATGTTGTAATTGGCAGCATTTGCCTAGGTGTAAAGGTCTCTAATATTTATTACATTTGGAGCAGAATACAGTCTGTTCTGTAATATACAGCAAACCCTAGTAACCCCTCTTGACCCACTGAAGAAAGGGTTAGAAATGTGCCCTATCTCTCAAGTTGTCTGAATCTTTCTCAGTGCGATCAATTTCTCTCCACTCTTTTTATTGCATTGCCATGGGTGCATAATAGTACACATAGTTGAATAAAAACTTGTCATCATACCAAGAGGAAGTGGTTTAGGGAGTGATACCATCCAGTAGTACAGATAAAAAAGTTGATTATTTGAAATATGAATAGTAGGCTCTACAGTACTTTTAAATCTTACCATGCCATTTAACTGGGAGCATGTGAGTTGTGTCAGGTAAAGAAGATATAGGGGGTTGTGAGGAATACAGCCCACTTGGTTCTTTTTCTGTAATAAACTTATCCCTGGTGCACACTGTAATAGAAGGAAAAAAAACCCGCAAAAATCTTTCCAATCTGCCTTGATATTAAAAATCAAATTATTTGTTCAATGGCATTCCGTGATATACACTTGCAAAGCAATAAGCTCTTGATTCTCTTACTTGGAACAGACTTAAAGTTTCTGAATAATGTTCAACTCCAGAGATTAGCGTGAGGCAGGATATTGCAATGTCCCTTATTACCTGCTTATCTAGGAAAAATAGGTTGTTTCAATAAATGCTCCCTCCCTTATCTATCCCTGAACTCTTTTTTAATTTTTTAGAATACATAGCATTAACTACTTTTCTAATTGGATGTTTTGTTTGTTCTTGTAACATCCTCCACGCAGTTTCCTGGTGATGTGCCAGTGAAGGGAATCTTGAGTTGGGACTACCTGCTGTTGGTTGAGTCACAACAAGCATATTTATCTTACAGATTAATAGAATATAGTTGAAATTCTAAGGTTCACCATAGAACTGTTATATAAAAGTAGATTTGGTCACAACTCATGCTTCCAACGAATATTCTGGTAGAGTTCTAACCATACTCAGGCAGTTAAATTAAAAAATATATAGATTGAACTTCAAATTTGATTGTAATGTAAGTTTCCAGCTTGAATTGTAAATGGCTTATTAATTTTTAACTTTAAAAAAGTTGTAAAATGCCGTAAAATTAATATAAGGAAAAAGAAATTTGCTAAAATGTTAATGTGACCCTAGAAAAAATTTTTTTCTCCTTTTTCTTTAGTCTTTGGTATTCTCCTCTCTTTCTCTCAGAAACTTTAAATACAATCTTACTTAAAAAAATTAGATCTTTAGTTTTCAGTCCAGTTTTGTTCTGAAGCAAAAGATTTATTTCGTGTGATAGGCAGGTAGCACACACTGTTTGCACTGTTGTTCCACTTCTTGGCTGGCTGCACAACTCATCTGAGTCTTGTAATTATGTAAGAAATAACACAGTGCATGGTGTTCACTTGTAAGATATTTATGAACACTTGCCTTCTTAATCATGAAACCAAAGGCTAAGTGCTTTCTGCACTAGAGAATTTAATATAATATCTCTACAGTAGTTGTTTAAGATTATAGGGAGGAGGAACCCCTTTCTGCATCGCAAATCAACTGACTGTCTTTCCTTTTTACACAGTAATTTATGGTCTGGTCTTGTTCCAAAGGAACAGTTATTTTCCCCTGTGTGAATGCATTTTGTTATGATTCCCTCTCTCACCTTTTAACACCATTGTCTCCATCATATTTTGAAATAGTATCCTTGCAACTGCGTCTTCCCAGAAGAGATGGTAGAATATATTAGAGTTCTCTATGAGTATTCTTGAATCATACCCAAATGACTTTTCCATGGTGTGTATACAGACTAACAATGTAGAGGTAAATGAAATTCACCATGAAGTATAAGGTGTTTCTTTCATGAGCTACCAGCTGCAGGACTCTTAGTTGTCCTATAAGGAGCTTCAGGCTGAGAGAGTGTAGTGTAAGAGATCCTGGAGAAGAAGAAAGTTCCCTTCACTATAACTATGACTTTATTTTCCTCTCTTTCTTCGTCAGCAGCAATGAATTGTGGATAAACATTCTTTAAAAGTCCCACTTGGTTATGCTTTTTTTTTTCTTTCATAGCATCATAGCTGTGACAACTTGCACTTCCTGCCAAGAAATAAAGATGTAACATCTAATAGTGTAAGTCATCAAGTGAGACAAAACTCTATTGAAATGTAGAGAGGGTGCTCTGGGAAGACGAAGGCTACCTCTGAGCAGCTCGTTGAGAAATCATTTATATATGGCTTACGAATTAGTCAGAAGCTCCTGTCTTTAAAAAAAAAAAAAAAAAAAAAAAAATCTAGCTTCCCTGATGGTTACAGAACTGCAGAGCAGTTAGACACAAGGTTTAGTTTTGTACAATTATTTTGATTGCCATTAAGTAGATGTGGTGTAGACATACTTTCCTATCAGTCAGAATATTTGTACTTTAATATACTGTTCTACAGATGTCTTTCCTATCTCCTACTTCCATTGCGTTTGGTAGTGCTTAAACCCTAAATGGTATATAATCTGAGCTTTTTTAATGCATAAAGCTAGTTGGTGTCGGTTATGAGTTCCGCTCTGGATTCAAGCTGATAGTTAACTGGAAGTCAAGACATAGTCAAGACTAAACACTTCACTTAAAGAGTCCTAAATCAATGTCTTTTTAATTAAAACTGAGAATACCACTGGTCTGTATGTTACTCGTATGATTTTTTTCCTACTTTAAGTGATCTTTTGATCAGATCCTTTTTTTTAAGTAAAAGAACATTCAAGTCCAGTCTGATGCATACCTCATATGGTAGAATCAATATACTGCTGAGTATCAAAATTCTGCTTTGGCTAGGAGTGCTAGAGACGAAAAATACCATAAGATGTTAAAACTGTTACTCTTCAGTAGGAAGAAAAACACAATAAAAAGGCAAGCAGGAGGATGTCTGGCTGTGAAGATGGGTGATCATGAGAAGTCAGTTGCTGGCCCATACTGTTGAAAGAACACTAAAATTTTGCTTGTCTTAGTAGAAAGCTTATATGGAACTCTGAACACCATCTAGGCATATACCTCTGCATTTCATAGTGATGTTATGTATACCTCAAAGATAGGCTTTTATTGTTTTGGTGTTTTCTGACTAGCTACCAAAGAATCTTTTAAAACACCTTTGATGAGTCTTAAATGAGACCTGTGCACGGGACAGGCAATCCGAGGTATTTAAACAAATACTTTGCATGAGGCTTCTGGTGAGAAGCATCTTGGTTATTCTGTTTTCTTGTTTTAAAGCTAGTAGCACTTCAGAACATGATTGCAACTTTCAATAAGTCAAAATACTAAGAAGCAGTCGGCTTCCAGATGATTAGAGACTGATGTGTCTATGTGAAGAAAATATTTTATATAAAAATGCATTATGCTTTGGTTAATCCAGATAAACCTCAAATAGAATGCTAATTATACAGTACTGTGCCTCATCAGAAAAATCAATTACATTTAAACTGATGTACGTGAAACAGTGAGTTACATTATTAAGCTTTCTTTGAAGACAAGTCAACAGAGAGGAAAATGATTGCAGATCACATCTTTTTGTGGAAGCTTATTTGCCTTGAACATATTTCCTGTTGTCAAACACTAACCTTTCTTAGACCGTTGCTGATCTAGTTGATTATAAAGTTGTCCTTGAAATTCTGATTTGTGTTACATGTTAGCAGCAACGATTTGGTCGATCTTAGAAATGTAAAATGATTTTGAAACAGATCCTATGAGATCTACAAAATTGAAATGATTTGTATAATCTTTTTCTTAATTCAGTTGGCTTATGACATGCGATTGTCACCTTCTGTAAGCATTTTTTCTTTGACTTGAAAGTACTGGCTTCTTTAAACGCAGTCATAGTTGTTGGTTTGCTAATCCTGTGAGTCAATCTACACTAAACAAGAAGCTTATATCAAACCCTTGGCAGCTTCAGTGAAAATTAAACAGCGTGCTTTACTATAGAGATTGTCAAGAGTGGAAATAATATTTGTCCAGTCGGACAGCTTGCTTTTGTAGTCGCTAAATGAAAGTTGAGATTCTGTCTCTTCCTTGAAAGCTTCTGTGTCAAGAAGGTAATTTGGACTGTTTGTGGTTTGACAGGGATTATTAAAATCAGATGAAGTGAAGGGAAGGAAGTGTGAGAAAGCAAAATTGACAGTGACGCTCTGTATTATTTGCAGCTTGGATCATGATGACTGTGTTGATATGATAGATTCTAAATGTTAGGTCCACTGTTGGGATATGTTAAGCAGCAAATACAGCAAAATGCAGTTATAGATGATTTTTCTGACTTAACATAAAGCCATCCAGCATTTATTTTCACTTGGAAATTTGAGAGGGGGAGTGTAGCAGAAAATGAAAGACTGGAGGGGCAAATGGAAGGAAAAAGGGAGTGGTTCAGAGAGAATTTTATTTTCTCCTTTGTGATTTGATTTAAGCAAAAACTCTTTATCATTTTTTTGAGTTCTTACAGCTTGCTAGTATACTTCAGAGGGAATAAAACTGAGGATTAAAAATTGGTGGAACAGGTCATAAAATTTCTTTTTCCAATGACTTAAATTTTGGCAGGAATTTTTTAGCATTAATAGTTTTGCATAAAGTGAGCTCAAATCTTAAAGATTGCTGGTTTACATCAATTTTTCATGACTTGCATCTTGCATGTGATTTTTAAATAGTGATCTTTTCTGCCACTTTGAAATAAATAATTTAAAAACTTAAATTATTGCAATATTCATATAGCTGAATTTTTAATTGCTGAAGATACATTAGCTGCACACTATGCATCTTTTGGTGTCTAGTGGATATACAATGTATTATTTAATCTTAATGGTTTGTTTCATCTCTTGGTTGTATAGGTAAACTTTCAATTTTTGAATGGGCAAGTTAGTGCAGAAGCAAGACATCTGATTAGTCAGGTTTGAAGGTTGCTCTCATTTCCATGTTGTTTACTTTTCTGTTTTTCCCTATGAGAACTTTGTGAAAAATTCTATTTTGGGGCAATTTTCAGTGTAGAGTCTGATGGTTTTATAGGAAATTAGAGAACTGAAAGGAAAATGGTGACACATGAAAGTCTTTGCTGTTATTTAGCATAGCCATAACTTCATATCTTTCAATGTCATGCAATGTTTGAACAGGTAAGCCATGCCAGTGTAGCAAGTCCTGTCTCTCATCTTCTCCTGTCTTCACAGTAGAGTGAAGCGTCTTAGCATGCAAGGTGATTCATCTTCCAGAACAGAAAGTTCAAGGGAGAAGAATGACTGAGGGAAAAAGAGGTTACAGAGAATTGTTCTCAGACTTGCAAAATACAGACTGTCACAAGAGAAGAGGGTGGTGGTGAAAACAAAGCAGGGACAGTGGTAAAAGAGGTGCTCTGACAGAGGAGCACACAAAACTCATGATGTCAGAGGAGGGTGCCAGACCCAGATGTGGGCTGGAGGGAGGAATGTGAAACGTAGACAACCACCCTGAAATAGACCCTGAAATAAGAGAGGATTGAAAATGTGTGTACAGGACAATCTTAGAGGGAGGTAAAAGGCACAGCAGTGAGTTACTCGTGTGCAAGAAATGAAATGTGTAGTTCTGTAGTTGCAGAAGCATGTACTTGTACTATCAAAAAGTTAGATTAGCTTTACAGTTTTCTGTTGTGATGGAAAAAGTACCTACTGGCCTGAGGTCCTGCCTCAGCTGTGGTTGATGCTACATGTAGTAAAAGACAGTCCTTAATCAGAAGAGATCACAATATAAATAGGGCAAAGGAAAGGAGAAGAAGGAAATAGTATCCCCGTTTTAATCAAATTTAAGGAATAGGAGTAGGTGATTGTCGGGGAAGTTTCCCGGCTGCTACATGAGAAGCACCTGTGCCTCATCAAGACAGGTGCTGAGTCACGTTGGTTGGCCGGAGACCACGTGACCTATGGGAAGTTTAAAGGTGGGGCACTCCCAAGAGGGAGTGGGGCATTTCCCTCCTGGAGTTTGGAGAGGTAGGAGCCCTCGGGAGAGCGTGAATTGGAGCTCTCTGTTGGATTAAGGTAGCAGTGAGTTTAGAAGAGCCTTCTGATTGTAGAATACCTTGTGGTCGCAACAGTCGGTTGGTTGCGACCCATCGGAAGAAGACACAGGCAGTCCGCGACATCTGGTGACCCCAACGTGATTCGTCGAAACGCGAACTGCCTGGACCGCAGGGTGAGCTGCGGTGGAGATAAAACCCAGTGAAGCTCGAGAGCAGCAGGAGAGCTGTGAATTGATCTGTTTCAACCTAGACGCCTGAAACAAGGTGAGCTGCTGGGAGCTAAAATGGGCCAGAATTTTGTCAAGGAGAATCAGACCTTCACCTTTCTCAAATCTGCAGGGATGGCTGCGGGGCTCAACATAGGTAATGAAGACCTATATAGTTTACTTAACTGGGCAGCGGGGCACGAAGATCTATTCAGCCTTACCTGCACCTTTAACCTAGAACTTTGGAAAAAGCTGGGGGATAAGTTGCTCTATGAAGCCGTGGTTAATCAAAGAGGCCGGACCGACCTTCTGCGTACATGGGAGGCCCTAGATAATATAATTCAAAAGGGGTCAGCAGAAGAGGAGGAAGAGGAGGAAGAGGAATTTACAGATTATGTATCCGCAAGCGAAGGATACGAAGGGGGCAACGAACTGTCTGAGGGAAACAGTGTGGACAATGAACTAGACGTGTCCTCACTGTTCACAGAGGTCAACAAAGTGGCGGGGACTATGCAGGAACTTTGCCCCACCCTCCAGGAGATACTGGAGCGTCCCCCACCCTTTGCCCCAGCAACCCCCCCTTCCTCCTCAGGAGGTATCGAGCCTACAGCTCCGCCGTTTGATTTAATAACCCCACCCCTGGCAAATTCATATCCGGCGACATACATGGCACAAGTACGAGCAATGCAGCCGTTATTAGTACGACAGGCCATGACAATGCTGCAAGGTATATCCCAGCAGTTAGCAACCGTAGTGAACATGTTGCAGCAGGCCATGACCCCCCCTGCAGTGAAAGAAATTTCAGGAGAAACCCCTAAAGCAAGCGACAGTTCAGCTGGAAAGTTTCCACCGGTTTCTCCACCAATGAAAAAGTCGCCAAAATCCGCCCCGCCGGCCCCTCTAGAGACATGCTTATCCCCCGCTCCACAGTTAGAAATAACAGAAATTACCCCGCCTGCCATGACAGCCCATCGTGATC
Source organism: Tauraco erythrolophus (assembly GCF_009769465.1). Classification (NCBI taxonomy): domain Eukaryota; kingdom Metazoa; phylum Chordata; class Aves; order Musophagiformes; family Musophagidae; genus Tauraco; species Tauraco erythrolophus. Next base: position 34,873,683 of record NC_141496.1, read on the forward strand.
CAGTACTTTTCTGGAACGAAGTTAAGAAAGAGGCAATAGAGGCCGGGGACTGGAACTTGATACAAGCTTTGGGGTTACCAGTTAGTAATAAAAAACTATCGGTAATGAAAATGGAAGGAGAGCCGAGTGCGTTTCCCGTAGAACTGGCCCTCCCGGGTGCCAACCAGCCCAATAAACATTTGGGCTGGTCATGGAAAGTGATCCAGGACATGCAGAAAGCGGTAGCGCGATACGGACCAAACTCACCGGCGGTAACACAACTATTACGATTATTAAACTTAGAAATTTTGGTGCCGTACGATTTTCAACATCTAGCCCAGGTCATGTTCCAACCGGTGCAGCGCTCCGTTTTCACAAATGTTTGGAGACAATTGGCCGACCAGCAGGCATTACAGAATATCCAATTACCCCAAAGCGACCCATGCTATGCTATAGGTACCAATGTATTGATGGGAACGGGTCAAGTATTTAGTAACCCGGCAATACAGGCTCAATGGCATCCCCAGATCCTCGAACAGGTTAAACAAATAGGGATGCAGGCACTATTACGTACAGCAGAAATGGCTGAGCCTAAAGCAAAATATTCAACAATTAAAGAGGGGGCCAACGAACCTTTTCTACGGTTCGTTGAGAGATTGCAGGGGGCAATAGAAAAGCAGATATTTGACAGTAGACTACGGGCACTGTTGACAAAACAGCTGGCAAAGGACAATGCCAACCCTGATTGTCGGAGAGTCATTGAAGTATTGCCGGGGGACCCCTCTCTAGAAGAAATGGTGATTGCATGTGCCAAAGTTGGGCCCGTAGAAAGCGAGATGACCACATTGGCCACTGCTCTAACTAAACAAAGATGTTATATTTGTGGGAGAATAGGTCATCTCGCCAAAAACTGCAAATCAAACGGCCGGCCGGGAAACAGCAGAAAGAGAAAGCGTGTACAGACGTCTTATGGCCCAGGCAAGCCCTTTGCGGGAACGCTGCAACAGCCGCAGACCAGTCCGGAAAAGACCGCAGAGGGAATGCTAAAGCAGCCAGAGCAGCCAGGGTGGATGTATCCATCGTCGTCAGAACAATGGATATATCCACCGCCAACGTGGTATGATAAAAAAATATGAGAACGACTTCCCCATGACCCGGTCCCAAGGTGTTTAACAAACGGCGACGGAAAATGGAACTGAAACGTTGGAAACCCCTAAAGGCTGCGAGGCAATTTTTTTTTTTTAAAGAAAAGGGGGAATTGTCGGGGAAGTTTCCCGGCTGCTACATGAGAAGCACCTGTGCCTCATCAAGACAGGTGCTGAGTCACGTTGGTTGGCCGGAGACCACGTGACCTATGGGAAGTTTAAAGGTGGGGCACTCCCAAGAGGGAGTGGGGCATTTCCCTCCTGGAGTTTGGAGAGGTAGGAGCCCTCGGGAGAGCGTGAATTGGAGCTCTCTGTTGGATTAAGGTAGCAGTGAGTTTAGAAGAGCCTTCTGATTGTAGAATACCTTGTGGTCGCAACAGTCGGTTGGTTGCGACCCATCGGAAGAAGACACAGGCAGTCCGCGACAGGTGATTTACTCAATTCCTGCTCTATAATGGAGTTATAGTGTCCAGCAGAACTAGGACTGGAACTCCACACAAGAGCGTGACACTTGCAACTGAAGGTAAGTGTGCGTGTGTATCATTTAGGAAGTTAGAGATTGCTGTGTTGGTAGTGTGTAGAAGACAGATAAATAAGGCCAGTTTCACACTTCAAAGCAATACTTTACTGATTCAATACTAGTAAACAACACACGTAGTACTTAGTTGTTATTACACAAGATTGAAACAGTTAGTCCTTAACAAGCTTATCCTAAACTGTGAGTATAGAGTACCACAAAGCTGATGCAGTATAGTGGCCGTTGATGGCTTTCCTTGGTGGTCTTAGTTACTGAGGCAGCCAGCCTTGAGCTCTTTAGCCAGGGAAAGCATGAACCCAATAAGCAACTTCCTCTCAAAATTATATCTTTTATATTCATGCTTCTTACCCTCTTCCTCAAAGAAATAGGGAGGATCTCATTTGCTCTGAACAGAATTGATTTTATTTTTTAGAATCGGGACTTGTCCTGGTTTTGCCAGGTATCTTTCCTATTTGTTTGGCAGGATGTCAACTATGTATCTTCACATATGTCATCATTCAGTGATGATATTCTTTAAATGCTTTGGGTGCACAAGTACTTCCAAGCACAAAAATAAAAAAAAAAAACAAACACAAATTATAGAAGACTTCATTAGGAGGACATTCAAGATTCAGGTTACAGATTGTGTGGACTTACTCTAGTTTTTCTGAGGGTTGGGGGAGAGCTGCCCTTCCTGAATGTGCAGATTTTACTCTGTTACTCAGCCAAATGCTCATAACTTTGAAAATACCCCAATTCTGTTGGAACCATCTCTGCCTCCTTGTGCCTAGTGTTCGTTAAAGGGGAGGGTAGTTGGATCAGGCTGTGTTTTCTGATGTCTGTCTGTGGAATTAGTCTGAAGAGTGAGGAGGCAGAAGTAGTAAAATGAAAACCTAGCATTTCAGTACTTAAGAGTGTATTCAAGTACAAAAGGTAAGATGCTTGTTTAGAGATTTATAACACAGCGTATCAGAGAAGGTGCTCTTGGCAAAAGTGAATATGAATTATTTTGCATAGTTCCAGAATTAATTTGAGATTTCCCATTGCTTGTTCATGTTACTGTGTAGTAGTTGTTCTGAGCTTTATTCTTAATGTAAACAACAGAAACGTATTTCACAATTTACACTTGCAGTAAAAATACTACATTGTATAGTATATTTGTGTACATTTTGGCATAGGTTAGTCTGTGAAGATATAATTTAACATTTTCCTACTGAAATTTGTAGTTCAGTTATCAGCTGAGACACCTTTCCTTGTATAATTCATTTTTAATGCAGGGCTTTCAGTTGTGGGAAAGGTGTATGTTTTGTTTGGGTTTTTTTTTAAGAATCATAATGTAGTGCCAGTATTTGTGATTAGCAGAAGTCCACTTTCCACCCCCTCCTCACCCCCTCAAAGGTTTGTTTATTCAGCCAAATGTAAGGGAAGGGGCCTGGAATCTTTTCCTAAAGACGTCTCCTAAGAAATGGAGATAAATGTTGCCAGAGGTGTTTGGTGAGCCTCTAGAGAGGCCATGGTCAGCAGTCTAGTGCACACAGTGATTCAACCCTTTTTGTTGATTTCTAAGGTGTAATCTGCCCTTTATGTTTTTGTTGGTGTTTTATGTAAAGGACTGATTAATTTTGATACTATGTGGTGGCTATTGTTTCCAGAGCCACTGGAGCTAGAAACTAATGCTATGTTTTGGTAAAGTAACATGTTAAATCTCCTGCCTGTTTGTCATATCAGCTATTAAAAGCTTGTTGAAATAGAAAAGTAACATGAGCAGAAACATTTTTTTAAAGCAAGGGCATTATACTAAATAAGCATTTTCAGTATTTTTAAAACATCTTGGTAGGGTGTCAAAGTGAAATAAATTTCCACATTTCAAAAGTCACATAAATGAAATTTTACTTAAATGAAATTGAATAAAAAGGACGTGACAAACAGCAGAATTTTGTATTTTTCTCTACTAAATGTTACTGTCCCATCATAATTATTTTTATTCCATAGAGGATCTGCTTCTCTAGCAGGGGTTCCCATATCTGTCACAAGGGGTTTGAGAAAAGGCTAAGACCTCTTAATAGTTTTGAACTGAGATTTTTTGAAACACAGAAGCTCTAAAAATAATATCTGAAAGAAGGAATTCCTGGGTTGACTTACTAAATTATGTTAATCTGCAGTAGTATGAATAACATCCAAATTCACTAATTCCATCTTTTTGACCAGTTTCCTAAGAGAGAATTACAGTTATTTTCTGGCACCTATTCTGGTGTCTGTTATAATGTTGCAAGTGTGATGAGTAACTTGTGTATAAAGATCAGGAGAGCAGCCTGAAACAACAGATGATTTAAGTTAGATCTGAGAAATAAGTGTCTGAAAATGGAGTCAAAATCCACAGTAAAATTTGTAGGAAAGATGGCAATGAATATGTGCTATTAAGAAATAGAGTTGCTTCAAATGAGAATAGAGTTTATTGTCATTAAATGGACTAAACTCTGAAGGAGGAAGTCCTTTGGACTATAGCCGAGTTTTCTTCTTTTCCTTGTTTGCACCAATTATGCAGGTTCTTTGCATGTTTCATGGCATATTTTGGAAAAGAGCTGAGTAGTTTTATCTACAAACACTTTCTGTTTATCAGATCTTATATGTTATCTTGATGACAGTTGAAAGCTGAAATTTAAATAAAAAAAAGTGAGCCTAGTGCAAAAAAATTACTATAATCTGTGTTGAATTAATATTTGGGTCTGGAAGGTTAAGTTTAAATGGACAAGGCACTTGAGTTTCCAAACAAGTAAGGTAAGTAGTAATAAAGTTTGTCAAGAGCTGTCTTTTCTGCTTCTGTTTATCTTTGCCTAAACTTTTCCATCTTTTTCCACATCCTTGAGGGTATTCAGTTTTAGAAAGTGACTTCTGCTTTCTGAAGCTGAAATAGCCTTGTAGATTGAAAAGCTGTGGGCCACAAAATGCTCTGTGATCTCGGAAACCAAGATCAGTGACACATGGAATCGTATTGTCTTCCTTCTTTAAACAGTGATTCCAGTTATGTTTGATTGAGAAGAAGTTTGTGCTTGTCTGTGAAAAATCTTGAGATTCAGAAGTGGTCTCTGGGTCATACAGCAGCTATTCCAAGGTAGAAATACTAGCTGGATGTTTTGAGAGCTTTTCAGAACCACCTATGTATCTTTTTTGGCCGCCTCATTTTTGATAGTTATTATCTGTTTTTTCCCAACATATGGCAAGCCAGGAGATTCAGAATAGCTGTATTCTTTCTGCCGTTATTGTGCCTCAGTGAAGCCAGGAGGCTTACTTTTACTGTATATATGTTCTCAAACAGAAAGAGACTTTTCTCTTCATAACTGTATCTCAAAATAAGAAACAGGAAGTTTGCTCACTTAGGCTTGGAAATATTTAAGACAATTTTTGTATTTTCTTACTAAGCAACAAAGTCTTTACAAAACCACAGGTTTGTTAACAACTCCTCCAACCTTGTATTTTCTTCTAGTCAGCTATTTGAAACAATCTGACTGGAACATGAACATGATAGAAATATCTTTATAAAATAATCTAAAAACCAAGCAATCTGCAAATGTTTAATTTTTCGTATCTTTATCTTCTACAATTTAAGACAGTATGAGTGTATAGTAACTATAAGAAAATTAAGTATGTAATTAAGTTTAAGCAGGTGTGTATTTGTGAGCTGTTAGTAAATTTACTTAATCATCTTTCTAAAAACTATGTAATAGTTCTTCAGAGCTATGGTTATCTATTTTTTCTTTATTCTTGCATCTTCCCTAATAAATAAAGTACCTAGATGATGTCTAAATGGACTTTCAGTATTGAGAAGTCCAGCACAGAAGCATCTGGCCTTAGTTTCTCATTATGAGCTATCTGTAACACCCATACTTTGTATCTTTCATGCCACGGCAACCATAGTCTGTTGTCCTACTTGCCTGTGGTTTGGCTAACACGTGAGTCTAAGCAATAGTGTTTTGTGGTAGATGAGAGTAAAATGCTAGGCAAGGAACCTGGGCTTTTGAGGATTTGGTTGCCCGTTTAGCCTGCTATATCGAACAGAGTTGCAGCTAGATGTGAAGAACACAGCTGGTGAAAAACATGGCATAAGTTAAAATACTCCGTAACTTTGGGGAATGCCAACAACTGGTGTAGTTGGATAGTTCTGTCAATGTGGCAACATTTGGTTATGAAGAGAGAGAGCAATGACATTCTATTTGTAAAATTTTAATTATTTTTTTAAGTTTATAAATACTTATAAAATACTTGCAAAATGTATACGAGTTACTGCATTAAATTTTATTTGTACAACTGCACTATTTCTATGTAATATAGGAATTTTAAAGAAAAATTGCCTTATCTAAAGAATTACTCTCCATGCCTCACTTCTATTTTTTTTTTGAAAAAAGTGAAAACTGAAAAAAATTGTTAGCCAAATATTATTTCTTAAGAGAACAAAAAGTTGATTATTTAGAAGTTTGATGGGCAAAGTGTTAGATAAAATATTCACAATATAATGAATAATGCATTCAGTATAATTGAAGGTGACAAAATACAAACTTTTTAGTATGATTTTTAAGCAGACTTTAAAAATTCTGTTAACTAAAAGGGGAAAAAAGAGAAAGCAACAGGAGCAAATCAGAAGGATATACAACTTTTCCTTTTCCTCCCTATCTCTCTTCTTCCCTTTCCCATCTTGTGTACTGCTTAACTACAAAGATCTTGGAAAACTCACTTTGAAGAATATATCTAGCTTAAGAAGTAAACGATGTCTTCAATAACCATCTTTCAAAGTAAAAATAAAAAAAATATTATTTTCTTTAGGCAATTAAAAACTGTCCATTAATTAAACTAAGAAATAGTACAATCTAAACAAGTCTTTTATATTCTTTTTAAGATCTTATTTGTATGCCAAGTATTAGCAAGTCATCTGGCAATTTTTAGAAATGTAATATGATTATGTTAACTTCAAGCACCTAGAAAATGAGTAACCATCTTTGTCACAGAACGACATTTTTATTTTGATAGTTCATCCAACGTTGTGCAGGAATTTCTACAAGGAAGAACACGTAGGCCTTAACCAGATCATCCTTTTTGTTTGTTTGTGTTATCTATCATATATCTTCCACCTTCAGTGATGACTAAGGTAGAAGTCCTTGAGTCAACAGTTTTTATTAAGCAACCCAGATTGGTTTTTCGATTGTCAGCTGAAGGATGTAGAATTCTTGTGGGAGAGACTTGGAGGGTAGTATTGTGCAAACAGTTTAGTTAAAGGCAATATCCCTTGCAGTTATGCTCTCTCATTTCTCATACTCTGTGTATTAATGGTTAAGCCACTGTGCACCTGGCATTATTTAAGTTCCTCTGAGTTATGTAAAACAATGATGCTGTTCTCAACCACGTCATAGCCATGAGAGTCTCATGTCTTCTGCAGTTTTGGCACTTTTTTCATTATTTTTGAGAAGAATCCACGCATATCTTCATATTGTTTTCTTGACTTTTTTGATTGTTTTTTCCTTCCTCTGCATCTGTGTTTCTGAATAACTTTTTGTGCAACGTGAGGCAGCAATATGCAAATTAATGTTTTGAGAACTTATTCAGAAACACAGACATAGAAGGTGACATGGTTCCAAGGTTCAGTGGGGAAGCATCTTTCTAACTAATATATTGTGTGCCACTCACTTAGGTTCTCATTCTGAGTGAGGTTTCAAAAGTGCCTGATGAAGCCAAACCTCTGGATTTGGTCATAACCTGTGTCCTGAAATCCCGCCTTGGGACTTTGCTCTGGCGAGGTCCACATCCTTTCTGTCAGCAGGCTGTTCTGAGTGCACTAGCTGACATTTTACATAAAGGTTTGATGTCAGGAAATATCTTTCATGATTGTTTCAAAACACTGTCTAGAGCTTGTTGAGGTCTCCCCAACTCCACTGGTCATTCATGTTGGATTCTGAGTGCAGTTTGTTAACACAGAACTTGCAGCTCAGGTTACTCATGCATCTGGTAAGTTGAAGGACTGCAGATAGCCTCTCGTTTTTTCCCGTGCTACAAAGAGGAGAGGAGTCATGCAGACACTTCTGGATGTGGCAGAGATTAGTCATCAGTATTTAAAACCACTTCAAACATACTTGTTTATTATAAATGGTGCCAAAGTGTCTCAAAGTGTCTGTCAGGTTGCCTTTTCTACTTCTGCCTATTGGAGATATTTCCCGTTTAAAACATTCCAGGTGTGATTCATCTGCCAAACAGCAAGCATCCTATGTACGATTCAGTTGTCCCAGGATAATCCTTTCATTTTCCTGCAGTTAGACGATAGGGAGCCTTCTAGACATGTGTCCTCATTTTGGGTAAGGTGTTTTCCAGGTGCATCATCTCAATGTCTCAGCAGTCCCTATCTAGTAGATGCCTTTACTGCAAGTATAACTCACATTGTGCTCATTTCTCACTCAGGCTTTCACCCAGTTCCTTTTTGCAAAAAGTCGTCGAAGACTTACTTAATTTCCCTGCTTCCCAAGACCTTCAGATAGCACAGATCAGAGTGAGGATTATCTGTGCAGAAGGTACTAGCTGTTATCACTGAATGCTGAAATCAAGACACAGCGGGTTGTGTGTTATCTTGATCCCTCCAGGAGGACTGATGCTTGTCATACAGGTTTGCCAAGTACCAACCTCATCCTGTCCCTGGCATTTAAGAATCTAGAGTCATCACTTTCCATGTTTTCCAGCATCACAGCATGACTGCATCTTTAATTAGGAATACTTAATGCTTTCAGGCTTTGCCTTTTATATTGGATTACAAATTCTGGGTGAGTTCAGCAGTCATTTACAGGGATTTTCTTTTCCATTTGTGCAACTATTTTACTGGAACTTATTTTAACTTAATTATCTCTGAGTCTTCTACCGCTTTGCAAAACTTGGCTGAAATTGGGGAAAGGTTGTGCCTGGGACAGCATGGAGAAAGAGATACACAGCCAATGGTTGCATATGCCTCATTTTCTTTGGAAAGTAGGTTGAAAAGCAAGAACATGAAAAAGGCTGAAGTAGAGGAACAGAAGATGAGAAGGCAATTAATGTGTTAAAAGAGTTTTTTATAAAAAAGAGTGGGAAATATTTTTTTAACCTACATTCCACATATTTGTGCTTTAAAGAAGAAAAGGCTGTAGACACTGATGAAGAAGGTATTATTACAGGCAATATGTCACTGTTGTCATGTATCCTATGGTGAAAAGCTTTTTTCTGAAAGGAAGAGGTACAGATGTCTTTAAGATTATTTAGTCTTGCTTTGCTCTCCTCTTACAGTCTGTGTGTAACCAAATATTCTCAGCCAAAATACGTTGTCTCTTCTGGGCTTCGTTGCAAATCTGCTGGTATATTTTGGATAAGAGCAGTGAAGGTTTCTTATGAATTCAAAGATGAAAATTGCATCCTTGGGATAAGTCTGTTTTGATCTATTGGCTGCTTTGGAAGTTTGAGTAAGAGACTGGCTAATAAGTTTGATGTGTCCATTGCATACTCCTGGATGTGGAGTATGGGGGAAGCAAGCAGATGCTTTTTATCTAAACAAGACTTTGTCTTGCAAGCTTGAAAATACCTAACGTTCTAGATCATGTTTGCTCCAGTGTACCTGGTAAAAGAGGCTGTCATTACTTTACTTGTGGTGTTTTGTTTTTTTTCAAGGAGAGAGAAACAGAAGCTTAACAGTGCTTTTGAAGTTGAAAATCATAGGTGAATAAGCAGCAGTATGTGACTGCGTTACCTTGTGGTATCTTAATGATATGTTGAGCATTAGGCAGTATGGCCTGAAACCTTTACAGGTTGAGTTATGCCAGCAAAAACTGAGTGAAACTTTTGATTTAAGAAATGAAAGATTTCTTAAAAAAAAAAAAAGAAATAAATTTAATTTATGTTTACAGGTGTCAGTAAAATATCTCATAAATATTTCATATGACCCTGTGTCCCTGTGTAGAATTTAGTAAGAAACTTTAATAATAGTATTTGGCGGGGACAAGCCTTTAGGATTGTGACTACAAACTTGAACCCACTTAACAGACATCTCTATGGAGAGTTTCTGTATTTCATTTTTACAAAACTGACATTTTTCAAACTCTGAGCTTTAAATCGAGAAGTAGTGGAAGAAAATAGAATGTGCAGGAGTGAAGGGACTGAAATGCAGCCTACCTTTTAAAAGCTGTGGTCACAGTCTCTTTTTTTGTAATTCTTTTTAAATATAATAGGTTCGTTGGAAGGCTATTTCCTGTTAAAATTCTAACAACTCTGTATCTAATCTGCTGAACTATAAGACCTCAAAAGTCTTGAAATTTCTTTCCTTTAAATACCATTGTCCTCAAAGAGTATTGTGTCAGAATGGAGGATTTTTCCAATAAACAAGAAGAGAAAAGGCTTTTATGGTCCAGTGTAGAAGTAGCTAGTATGTGTTTGTGAGGTTTTTAGTTGAAAATGGTACCTGTTAGGTTCTTTACCAGTGTGTTAAAAGATTAGTTCCTTCAGTACAGTCCTTATAAATCTGTGCAATTTTAGACATTAATGACAAGCAAGATAAGCTGTAGCAGGTGTTTTTGAGAGGACAGTTGAGAAGGATTTGGGGGTTTATAAAGTATTGTCTCTTCTTTCTGAGTTCGTAAGTGACACAAAGTGAGAAAACTTGCTTATTATCCCTAAATAGCATTTCTTATTGCCACAATTGGAAAGACAATTCTGCAGTAGGCGTACCATTAGTCTCACACATAGGAGATATATTATTGTCCTTCAGGAAGAAACACAATGCCATGCAGTCTTTCTGGGGAAAGTATTTATTGGCCTCAGACATTTTCTTATACCAGTATGCAAAATTTATTCAATACTTATGATTCTAAGCTGTAGCTGGGGAAAATACATTAAATACTATATGCTTTTGAAATTATTCTACATACCGTATATTTTCTTGGCAAATACCATTAATCAAAAAAAAAAAAAAGAATGAGAAGAAAACATACAGTAGGCATTTCTAACTAATTTCTAAGAATCTCTTGTCTGTACATTAGTGATTACTTTAATCTACTGATCATTAATTATTTTTGTAATTTAGAAGTATTTTTAAAACATTCTTCATTCATAAGGCGTATCCATTTGACAATGAGATTGATTGATGTAGTCTTAATCGAGCAAAATGGCAGAACAGGATTTTATGTGTATGTGGCAATGGATAAAAGTGAGTTATTGAATTTTTTTTGGTAAGGCCTCAAACTATAGCTAAAGAAGACAACGTTGCACCAGGTTTATCATTTTTTTTTAGCACATTAAATATCGTAGAACTACAGGACAAAAAAATATTTCTGTGAGAAAAGGTATCTTGAATCCTTCTTTTATCTCTACTAAAGAAAGCCAGAGAAGGAAAAACAAGAAAAAAGGCAGACTTGTGTACAAACAGTTGTCATACTTATGGTTTTAGTAACTGTAAAGCATAGTGAGAAGGTAGGGGAAGACACTGACTTGTCACAGGTAGGATGCTTAATGCTTGTAGACTTCTTGTCTGAGAATGGCTTGTTCATAAATGTTGGATCTTGGATGTTGCACACTGTGGGATTCCAGCTACGGGGTGACTAGCTGAAAGACAAAGATGATACAGGACTGTTTCGCTCAAGAGCTACTCAGGAAATGGCCATTTCTTCTCTTCTGAAGGTTATGAAATTATATTATGCTTTATTCCTTTCTTTTGACATAACTCCTCAGGAGTTTCCTTGCAACTCCAAATGGCATGTTCCTCTTTTGAAGTCACTGCCTTTGACCAATAGTGTTTGATTAATTTCATGTAAATGAGAATTCTCTCCTTGTGTTTGAACATCTCTTACCAGTCCCAAGTAGCAGGAAATCTAAAAAAGCAGTGCTGATTCCTTTGCTTTATATTCTCAACATTTCACTTTCTAAAGAATGGGGGAGAGGTAATAGGGAGAACTCATGGATCTTAATTTTGAATTCTTACCTAGAAAACAAGACTAAGCAATATAGTTTGAAAAACCAACAGATATTAAAAATAATAGCCTCCACTATTTGTCAGAAATGTGCATTAGCTGATTTTAGTATAGGAAGATTTCGAGGAGGGCTACATATCCAGTCCTTTTGCAAGGCTTTAGACAGTATTGGTGGTTCAGTGGCTGATATAGCTGGTTTAGATCAGAGCACTGCATTCTTATGTTAACAGCTTTAGATAGAAGGTACAGCTTTCTGTTTCATCCACAGTGAGGACTGTGTTTCTTCATTCCCACTGTGGATTGTATCTTATTCCCACTCTCATATGCTGTGTCTTACAATGGCAGAATTTGGGAGAAAAACTGTTCAATACGGTTACAAATTTAATTACAGATACTGAGAATCTCTCTTTGAAAGATATAAAGGAAAAAGTGTTGTGTGTGTGGTGAATAATAACTGATGAATATAAAATTAACATTTAAATATAAGTTTATGACAACAGCAAATGTGCAAAGTCTGCAGGAGGAACATTACAAGATATTTCTAATAAAATTTGTTTCAAAGTTGTTTGTGGCATTCAAAATATTTTGTAAATGCTACTCTCATATTTTTCATATGCATTAAATGTTCTTTTTACTGGAACTATATGGTACTCTTTGTAAAAGCTGTGTATGCTTCAGCAAAGTGTGAGAAATAGGTGAATATGAAAAATAAATTGGAAAATTTAAATAGAGATCTTCAGTGTCTGCCTTTTAGCAGAACCAAAAATGGGTTATGTTCTTTTATAGAGAGAATTTTTAATTTCTTCCTTTTCTTTTACCAGTCTTTATTTTAAACAGTGATACCATTTTGAAAGGATTTTTGCCACAGAAAATTGGGTAAGAAGCTTTTACTGTATAAAAGTAGAGCTTGAGAAATTACAATTTTTAATGTATTTCTTGTGTAAGCTGTCTGTGGTTTCTAGCAAAACTTTAAATATTCAGACGATGTGGAGTCCAGAACAGTAGGAATTTCGCATTGAATAGTACTATCTCAAGCCATTGCCATCACTGTTGCTGCCTGCTGTGTGATTGCAGATGACATCTTCTGTGCTGTAAAGTGGCTGGGAACAGTTGTGCAACGAAAGATAGATAAAAGAAATCATTGTTAAGATGATAGTTTGAAAGTGTAAGCTGAGCGATGAAAAATCTTGTCAATTCTCTCATCCCCTTTTAGTTTTACAAGGATGCTAGGGCAATAAAGAGATATCTCCTGTAAGATAAGAAGCAGTATCAGAAAAAAAGCTTCAATGATTTGGCTTGCTCTCTGTAGATACAGTGCTGCAGTTTGAAATATGCCTGTTTTCGAATCACCAGTACATTAATATCCTCTTTTTAGAGTAGTGCTAATGGTAATAATTTTCTTTTATTGTCCTGGATATGGATGGAATGAGAGCTCTAGGGGTAAAACTCATATAATGTTAAAGAAAGTTTTCAAATATTTAGATTGACTGTAAAGTAACAGTCCAGAAAATTTGATTGCCATGGTGCTTGGATTGCACTTAGACAATGCATTTTGTACTGAAGTGTGGAATATTATATGTGGAAAAAATGTTGCTAAATTAATAAATGTACTAAGTAATTGTTTCTAAATATTTCCTATGTACAAGTTGTTGTTTACATTCAAATTATAAATAGTTATTTAAAAGTTATTTTGAAATATACTAACAGTAATATTTGAAGTTTTTGGAAATAAGTCTCATTATACAAGAGCTAAAATAGTACATTGGCATTAATGGAATGAAATTGATGACAGGTCATGAGTTCTTTAACTCTTGAAGGACTTTTTAAATACTGAATTGTGGAGTTGTAAAATAATGAGATTCAGTTTATACAAATCTTGGTTTAGAAATCAATTATTTTAACAAAACAATATCAGTCTGCGGATTTTTTTATCCACTAAAGAGATTTGTTTACACGTGTATGCTGGATGTGGTGAAAACCAGAAGTTATGATACAACCAAAACAAATCAGGAAGCAAAATGATCATAGTGAAATTGAAGAGGGTTTTTATGTTAGTCTTCAGCTATTAGACACAAACTTGGTATTTAAATCTCTGTCTCTGTCTTTGTTAAACCATTTATGTTAAAATTATTTGGGGTTCATTTAATTAATATTGTTAATTTTCGATTGTTAATATTCTTCTGGAATAAATCAGTTCCATATTGCCTTATATTCTGGCCTTAACAGAAATACTGGGAATTAAGACATTCTGCCGATGTATACATGATTTACTTAATGTGACACCCCATAAATTGTTGGTTCCATTAAATACCTGCCAGTGCTGATATAGTGGATTCTGTTTAGATTTAGATAACTTTGTCATACACAGTACTGTGTGTATAAAAGCCTACCTCTGGATTTTATTGGAACCTTAATGGTTTGGTTTGTCTTTTTTCTGAAAACCTACTGTGTAATTTGCTCAGGTAGGTACTATAGTGCTCAAACACAGATCTCTTTGGATCTGCATTATATGAAATGGTATACTGCCCAAGGCTTCTTAGTTTACTTAAGAGTTTGCATAAATGTATACAGGGCATTTGGAAACCCGTGAAAGTTTAAAGTTTAGTGGGAAGTTTCATGAAAAGCAATCAAGCATTATGAGAAACCATAAAGTCTAACTTTAAACTTACTGCTGTAGCTCAGCTATGATTTTCTTGAACGTATATATACTGTAATATTTTTTCTCAAAGTGCCTAACAGCCCAGCTAATTAATTTTCCATTGGACATAGGCAATTGATTCAGAGGAAACTCCAGGTGAACTGAAGTTTATACCTACATTTACAGGTTTTGTTTTTTTCCCTAAAGTGTTCTGTGTAACTATAATACATGACTTGCCTGGCATTCGGCATGGTTGATTCTATCTTGTGATATCTGAAACCCACTGAAATCAAAGCAACAATCTTAACTGGCTGAAGTGCCATAGGGAAATAAAGGAGTAACAGTACTCAGTATTTATCGATAAATAAGTCTGTTTCTAAAAAGGCTGGAGTGGATTTCTATGCTATAAACATGACCTAGTAATGTTTTACCCAATGTGAAGGACTGAATTTATATTTAAGAATAGTGTTTGCATGAAAAAGAGGGAGATGTCTGTTAGCTGCATGACCACAGTATGTTGGACTATGAATCTATAGTTAAATATTGTGATTGATACATACGAAGCGATATATTGTACATGTGTAAATTCAACAAAAGTATGCATACAAAAATCTATTCAAGTTTTAAGTCCAATCAACTTCCGCAAACTATTTGTCTGAAAACAAGTACTTATTATAGTAAATATAAGCATCAGCAACTAATCTTAGAAATCCCATGGAATTTCCCATGTATGTTTGTAGTCAAAGGTTTTTCCAATGTTGTTTATTGAATTGTTGTATCAGAATGAAGAAATATCCAATTTGAACTAAGTATCATTTTCTATAGGACTTCTATGAGAAGATCACTTCCTTTTGATTGATGTTGAAAAAGAAAACACTAAAAAAAAAAAAAAAGGAAAAAGAAAAAGTGCTCTTTGGTGGTAAATTGAGAAAGCAAGAAGTATCCGTAGTATCAACTTGAATGTTCCATAATGTTTTTTCAAATGGGCCTAATTGCTTTCAATAAAAATTGGTTCTTAACATCAGGCTTGTTAGAAGTGGGGAATTGTTACAGTGGAGTTAAATTGCATTGATCCTGTGGGTTAAAATAAGAAACCTGAAAATTATTTCTTTTTAAGGTACACTGTACATAGGTTAAGCTTCTTGAGTAGCTACCGAAAAGATTGACAGCTACATCATTGTAATGGTGATGAATGGTCCTTTAATATGTTTTGAAAAGGGCTATACCTATTACAAATAGGGACACATGAGTTGCATCTGAAGCAGGTTCTCTAAGACCGTTTGCCTCAAAACAAACAGTATTTCACTGTAGTAGTAAATAGAAATGTGATGGGATGATACTTTTTATGCAGCATGATAACAAGTGTTAAATTAATCTCCTTTGCAGAAAAACAATGAGTTATTAGTGTCTAAAATACTTGGAATTTGGAGTTTCAGAACAGAATGCTTCCTCCATATTATTGCAAATAATACAAATCTTAAGAAATGGATTTATTTCTTAACAAAAACTGTTTTTTTTGCCATCAGAAGAGGGCTGCATCACACTGGCTACCAGGCAGCAGCGATGACTGGCTGCTCTTCAAGGGCCAGGAGAGAAGGGGGATAACCTGAATGGCAGAGGAGGCACCTTTCCAGCTGCTCCACCCTCCAAGGGAGGCAACTGGGACAGGCACCCAGTGATTGTCTAGTTCCATTGAGAGTTCAGGCAGTTAAAGCCTGTCAGTGCACCCAGGCCCCTGACACTGGTTACACTAAATAACACTTGGATTTCTGCTCAATTTGAATTAACTTACATCCTGATGTGCTTATTTTTTCCTCTGAAACATGTTTGTGTTTTACTTCTTCATACGATAGTCTTGTATTGAAGAAATACTTAGATTTTCACAGGAGGTTACTACTGACCATCTAAAATAATGTTTGAAAACTGAATAATCGAATATTGCTTTTTCCTCCATAAACCAAGGCTGTTTTGGCAAGTGAATGAAAGAAGTATGACACACAAGTCTTACAGGAATGCATACATGAAAATTAGGCTGTCGTGTTTACAAGGAAATTTTTTTTGTTCAAGGAATTTTTCAAACAATAAGTGGTCTGTAAACTATACTGATATTTTTTCTGAGGAACACAAGCTTCTTTTGGGTATCTTGTAAGGAAAAGAGTTAGGAATAAATACAAAATTTTGATCGTGCAGCTGTCTTATGAAAACTCTGAATCATTCCCAGCTGTTGTTGTTTTTGCATTACATCTATTATACAGTACATTTTACACCAGTCATTGACTTTTCTGCAAGCATAGTTGAATAAAAGATGTGTTTGAGTTATAGGTATTGAATGGAGTTAGCATCGCGTACTATATAAACTCTTGAGATGTTTCTGAAGAGAGAAGGTAAAGGGTTTATGTGACCTCGTCTGAGTATAAGTAGTATCATCCATGAGTGAACAACTGTATTTTCAGTATTCCTTTTATCTGAGTTCTGTAAAGCACTGTTTAATGTTTTTCCATTGGTTGCAGAACCTTCCCAAGTTAGCCGACTGCTTTTTTGCCAGAGCAACTGACAAGTGTTTCAGCATTGGGAAGAGTGGTTTTTAACTTCTACCTTTAATTGCAGTAACATCTGTTAAAATACTTTGAGACCTATATTCAAAGACTGATCTTCCCTTGATGTGTTTGGTTTACATCCAAACTTTTCAACCGGAGGGTTGACTGAGTTTCAGCTACATTCCAAAATATTGAAAGTCTTTGAGTTGTTATTCGCAAAGGGGTATTCTGTAGCTTCTGAGAATTTAAGAAAATGATGTAGCTGTGAAATATTTCGTAGTATTGTGCTGTTAATGCAGATGTGCAAGATACTGTTTTTTAAAGGACCTTCACATTTGTTCTTTGTTTTGAAAGAGGAAAACCAGAATCAGCAGTCTTTTCTGTTGAAGAAATATGCAGTTCTGCTCCTTGTAGGTGTACAGTCTTAGCTGACCAGAAACTATCATCTTGATCTTGCACCTTAATCTTATGTTCTTTTGGAGCATGTGTCTTGTAGACTGTTCACTTAGAAAAAACTCTCAAATCTGTTTTTCTAGTGGTGCCTCTAGGTAAATTTCCAACCAACACTGAAATTGCTTCGTGAAAGAATATTCCTTGTAAGAAAAATATTGTATTTATTAATTCATCGTATTTTGTTTACTGAACATTGTGTGCATCTGAATAGCTGTGTTTGTTCCTCATGTTGCTGCTGCAATATGAATTGTATTATTAAATACTAAATAGTAAACATGAAATATACTGGTTATTTAGAAGTTCCCACCTTTTATGTAATTTTTTCTTTAACTTTCGTAGCAACTCATCAGTGGTTGTAAAATTGACTTCATTATTTCTCAAAAAAAAGAGAAGACAAAAACCCCCCAGAAAACAGGAAGAAAACCCTCTGCTAATGCTTTGCTTCTGATATAAAGACTCCTGGGATTTAGTGTCTTAGTTTGAGTAGGCCAGTGGATTTGACTTAAGTTGTGGCAAAGTATTTGGTGAATAAAACGCATACAAAGCAAGATGATGCGTCCTTTCTGGTACATTATAGTGTAGGGCTGGCTTTTTACCTTCTAGTTATTTGCACTGGTGTGCCTAATTATAAGCACACAGAAAATAAATTTACCCTCTAATGTATTTATTTTTATGGTTTCCAGTTATAATAGTAAGATTTTTGTTTCTAAATATTTAAAAAAAATGAAGAAAGCTAGTACTCTGATTAAGGTAAAAGAACTGATTTTTTTTAAACCAAAAAAAATTCAGGCTTTTATAAAATTTATTATTTTACAGGTGTCCCTCTCTGTAACACACTACTCAGAAGCATGCACAAGGTTTACTATTCAACACTGATTTTATAATTCCCTACATAAACATTTCCCTTATTAATCACAGTATTTCCAAGGAAGAAGATGTTACTTATTTAGGTACTTCTAGTCTGAATTTTTTCATTTGTTAACCACTTTTCTGTATTTTACAGATTCTGAAAATGGAGTGGGGAGGAGAGTATTCTTTTGATTCTTCCAATTTAGACTGTTTGTTAAATGTCCTTCCTGGAGAACTGGAGTTTCAACAAATCCTTAGTGACCTTGATGAAAAAATAAAGAAGAACTCTTCTAGGTAAAGATTATTTTTATTTGTATCCAAAATATTAGTGAAAGTCACTACGTTTAGGAAATACCGCTTTTCTCTCTTTTCAGTTGTAGGTTAAAATTCTGATAATTATGTCAGTAATAATTTTACCATAACCACTTGAGCATTTAGCAGATTTTTAATGTCATATATATTTGTGCTGTAGTCTTTCTCTGTATGGTATTTTTAACAGTTGATCATCTTAATCTTAGGAATTACAGCAGTAGGTGTGATAGTGGAGGAAGAAAACGTGTATTCCCATGGCAGTTGTATTTCCTACAGCTATGAGATAGAATTTTTATTTACTAAAAGAGCTAAAGAATTTAAAAAAAAAAAAGCAAAATTTGAACTCCTTATGTTCTTCAAGCATTTCTAATGGAAGTAGAAAGAGCAAGTAAGTTAATATAATTTTATTCTTTTTTATATAAGCCATTAGTTTACCTATTTCAGTTACAACTGTTATGCTGCAACAGAAGATTTTCTAACTAGGATTTCTTTTGTATATATTTCGTTTTCCAGTTCTTTGTGACATACTGGTTTCCAAAAATCAATGCTACAGTACAGTGGAGTACTGGAGAGTTCTTTTTTGATGTGTATTGTATGCATGACTACAAAAAAAAAAACAGCTCAAGATTTTGTGCCTTATTTGAAAAGTGGTGGTGGTGTTTTGTGGCTAAACTCTTTAGAACCTTTAAAATACTTTGATCTGTGAAAGATGCTCTTAAGCAAATAAACTGATTGCCCATTTAAAAACAAATTAGTGTACCTTCAGAAATATAACAAACAGCATAATTTTGTATTAAATTTTGAAAATGCTTACCTTTGGATAACAGTGCACGAGAGTTGTATGATTTCAAAGAATGCCCTTCGTGACGTCTGTTTTAAGATTGTGTAATTTTAATGAAGCCCACATTTGAGAGAGGTCTTTGTCTGCTCCCCAACACCTTCCTGAAGAACAGAGATAAACCATTGCTGTATCTCACTGAAAACTGATTTAGGTCACTTCTGAATTATTGTTATGTTGCTTATGCCAGGCTAAGAGATTTTCCAGGCTTTTTGTTTATATTACTCTTATCTCACATTTTGAACATTTTCATTTAAAAACATAATGTTTACAAATGCAGTTGCGATAGTAATGATCCCAGGGTAGCTATGGTAGTGAATATCTGGGAAACATGCTATTGTGGACCACTGCATAGTGCAATTTCGTATTACAATTTTCCAACTGTTGACATCAGTGAAATGTAGAGTTTAGTTGATGTCGTAACACAATTATAGGTAGTTAAGTTTTGAGTTGCTATGGTCTCGAATATCTGGAAAAAAACAGCATCAGCATTTTTGGCAGATGCGTTGTCACCTCTTAAGCTACCAAACAAAAGTGATTTTGTCGTCATTATGCAGAGCCAGCCTGAGAGTTAGAAAGATTATTATCAAGATGAGTCTTTGGAATGCATGTTTTACTACTCTTTTTGTTTTTAATGTGTGTAAATGTATGCTGCTGGTTGAGAAAACTTTTGGCTGTGGGAAAGCAGGCCAGCTGTTCATTCCTTTTAATGGTACTTTGTATCAGTTAACATTTTGTGTTACATTTTCCATTAACATCGTCCCAGTGGAACTATTCGTACATTTTTTAGTCGGCTGATTGTGCCTGTCTTAGGTACATAGTCCTATAAATTAGAAGGGCCGTTCGCTGTAAGTTTTGTGAGATCCAAACAGTGTTTTATCGAAGGAGAGCAGGAAATTGGGTTAGGGTGTGGTACACAGCAGCATAAAGCTCTGTATTTCTGCTGAATTGACACTTAAGCTAGTTTTTAAACTAATTTTCACAAGGAAAATCAAAAAGTAGCCCTGTAGTTACCAGGTGATATTTTACTCCTGTAATATGTCACTTTCAGAAATGGAGAGGAGTTTAAAAGAAGATGGACAGCAGCTGATGTGACTTTTAAATTAAAAAGAGTTCTTTTATTGCTAATATATTAGAGGTAGCATGGAATGAAATCATTTTCGAGTTACCATTGATCTTTGTAAGTGGTATGATAAGAGCAGCTCTATGCGCTACAGTGATGCAATTGGAATACAATTCATTTTTCATCAGATAGATTTATGATTTTATTATACCACAGAGAATAAACATAATAGTATACAGCATATATATATTTTTAAAAATAAAACATTGACTAAAAAATTATGATCCAAAAGTGTGTAAATCACTTGAATGCTCATTTATTGCCTTCCAACTGAATAGCTTTTATAAAATTGTGTGACACGACAAATCAGATACGCTTTCCAGCAGTTGAATTACCTTCAGTATTTTTATATTGTACCAGTTCTATTTGGTGGTGCTATAACAAAAAAAAAAAAAAAAAAAAGAAAAAGCCCATCTATCTCTGCAAAATTGTTTTATTTGTAAGTTTTAAGGGAGTAAGTGATTCATTCATTCACTATTATATAACAGAGCTCTTATTACACTTGAACGTTTATTTTTGCAGCAGTTTGTAGAAGCAGGTGACTATGAAGTCTCAAAACTATTGTCATTGCTGGCCAGTTTTAAGTGCAGTGATAGTCTCAGGTTTTTCGAAAGCATGAGGTTGTATTCATGATTTCGTCAAGATTACTTTGTCTTCAGTTTTTCCCCCTCACATTTGCTTGGACTTTTACTGTGTATCAAAACTGAATCTTTGGATTTTTCTTCCTAATTGGAGCATTAAGAATTAGTAAGAGTTAATTTCTGAAGCAACGCACAGAACCAAACTTCCAGCTGATATTTAATTCTTCTAAGCAGAAAATAAGGTACGGAGCTTGAAACCAAGCTTATAGTGCATAACTTGAAAGCAGTTGCAAGCAGTTGATTTTTTTGTGTATTCAGATCTTTCTTCAGTGAGTGAGTGACTGCCTTTTAGTGGTGATAAAGTGACAATAGATTCTATGAGGAGGACAGTGTGAGGTACTCTAGGTCTTCTTCAACAGAACAATTTCTCAGAATTCAACACAATTATTTACTAATAATTGTATCTCCACAATACACTGGACACTGTATCTTTGTGAGGCTTTTTCCAAAGGCTTAATTTGACTTCAATCTGATAAACTTCAACTGACCCTCTGTCTAACTAACTGTTTCAGTCATCTGTGATTTTGATCAAGGTCTTTTTTGAAGGGCTTCAGTGAGGTCAATACTAATAATTGCATATAGCATTGCGTTTTGTCCCGTAGCTGTTCAATATAAATTGTAATTGTTATTTGAGCAACTAACAAGATCCTTAACTTGCAAATAATAGGACTATCTGGAAAGTACCTCAGTAAGGATGACATTTTCCAGTTATTGATTATAACTTCGGTCATTTGCATAGAAATACTTCCCACTATCAATACCTCACAATAAATGGATGGAGAAGTTTCGAACTGGGTATTAAGCACTGCTGTCTCATTCTGTTTTCCTGTATCAGAATTGGATTGTGCAAAGGCTCATGTGTTTTTAAATTGAGATGGGCTGCGAAAGTTGTCTTTCTGTTTTATCTTGAAGAAAGTTGTGGTTTATTCATCCATGGAGTTTTCAGGAAGCAGCTACACTTCACTTTCTTGTTATTCAGGAGAATTAGAAAAATCTTGGCATCTCCATCCAAAATCCCAGTAATGGTTGAGTATATGGAAGAATTTCAAACTAGGGCTAATAGTACAGCAAAAAATTTGATAATTTTATCAGTTTTGCTTAGACCTGGTATTTATCACAGCTCTGAAAAAGAATTTGACTCTTCTGTGTGAATGTAACCTGCCTGCTGTACTGTCATATTACTGTAGTATTAAGTTGAGAATTTAGTATCTATAAAGATATTTGAATAATGTTATGAAAATATTTGTCAAAATAGTACCTGTCAACCGTCTGCCTTGAAGTAATTGCTAGGAATGAATAATTAAACTGAGAAAGTGTCATGGTTTAGCCCAGCCAGAAGCTAGGCTATCACGCTGCTGCTGGGTCAGTCCTCCCCCTCAGTGGGGTGGGGAGGAGAAAATCGGGAGGAAAGGGTAAAACCAGTGAGTTGGGACAAGGGCAATTTAATAGAACAATACAAGAAAAATGAGAAAGAATAATGAAGTACAATAATGCTATTACAAGAACAATACAAAACAACCGCTACAACTGCTTACCATGCGGAACCCGGAACTTCGTCCGCTCCCAATGCATGAAGCAAAACCCTTCCCCTGGCGGCTCCCCCAAAATATATGCTCTGAGCATGACATCACACGGTATTGAATAGCCCACTGGCCAGGCTGGGTCAGCTGCTTGCCCTGTGTCCCCTCTCAGCTTCCTGCCAGAAATTTAACTCTTTCCCAGCCAAACCCAGGACAGAAATGAATGTACTTTAATTCCTGTTCAGCCTGTGTTGTCTTTGTGCATGATCACCGAGTTTGGGATAGCTGTTTCTTATCACCTTCCTAGCTGGACAGCTCAGAGGTTCTCGGAGATTGGCTATTTTAATAGACATACAGTTTCTGAACTCCAATCTGCAGTGATAATAATTGTGTCAGTACCTTTTGGATAGTTAGTTAGCTGTCACATGCATCTGCAGAAGCTGTAGTCAGATCTTTGGCTGCACTGTGAAATACCCCGATGAATTTCATATGAGAATACACAAGACAGTGGTTTTTTAGCCATTGTTTTTCACTGTCGTGTTATGGTCAATGGAGTTGAAAGACTCCTGTGTTTCACTGCCGGTCTACTGAAATAACTTACCAAGGCAAAGCTTACATCTTGTGGGCTGAAACATCTCAAGTCTTTAAAACAAGATTGGAAATTAAAGGCAGGCAGTGTTTCAGGTAGAACTGATGGTTCTCATATGGTTAAGCTATTGAGGAAGTTTCTCTTACAGAGGTGCAGCAAAGTCATCCCTATTCTATTTATTTCTGGTTTCAGTGGTACAGGTACTTTACAGTTTTGGTGGATATGTTTTGTAAGTAGCTAATTTAGAGATAAGAAGTAGCTTGCAAAGTCCTTGAAGCAGGGACTGCGTTTTTGGTTTACATTTTAAGGTCAAAGATTTCAGTAGGAAAAATTTGAGGAAGTGAATTTTTTCAAGGCTTTTAACTTTATAATAAGCCTGTAACTTTCAGACTCATATTTTAAAGAATTACTGGTTTTAAAAACAAATGTCAAGATGTATTTGTCTTAACAGCATTTTTCTAAAGACGTAACGTTTTTGTAGTCAGTCTTCCCATTGGTTTTGTATTCTTGCATAAAAAATAATGTTTAACTTCATTCTTATTGGTCTTATTTTATTTTGAATAGAACTTACTTACAAAATGTGAATAAGAATAATATAGTCATACTCTGAAGAAAAAAAGTTGACATACAGGCAAAAATAAGGTGATAACAAAACCTGTATTATTATTAGCAGCAGCTTTACTTTCTAGCTTTCTCCTCTGCACTCTAAGTCATCATTGTAAAGAATATAAAACATGAAAAGGAATTCCATCTGTTTATGCAGTTGGGTTAATGAAAGTAAGAAAATGGACATGCCAGAAAGAATAAGCTGATGGTCAGATAAACTGGAATGGAACAGCATAAACAATATAGGCCTGGAACTATAATAATTATTTTCCAGAATTTTAGAAATTCTAAGAGGTACATCTACCATGAATGTTAATGTAAGCATTGCAAGATGATAAATAGCCATTTTTGGTAAAACCTTTTGCTTCAGTTCAAGATAAAGTTATCAAAACGTTCTTTGCATTAATCTTTTGGATTTTTTGGTTAGATTGTATCTAGCAGTTTAAACGTTATTATAAAAGAATTTCTTTGTATTTGTGGTTAAATGGCTGTTTATTAACACAGTAGTGCTGCGACATCAGCAATGACCTCATGAAATTGTCTGTAGATCAGGGGAAATTGTCTTAATATTTTCTTTTTGGCAGGCCAGCTTTCATGAAATAAAACAAAATGTTTGTTTTCACATGGGAGAAAGTGTAACAGGGAAAATGCCTGTAAGAATCACACGGGTAAAAGTCTTTCTCAAAGATTTCTCACTACTTGAAGTGTACAGCAGGTCCTCTGACACACAGGTTTCCAAATGATACCACTGATTTTGCATAAAATGCCCTGTATCTTTAGCAGTTAAGCTTTTTAATGAATATACATGGTAATAACGAGGTGGTACTATGTTACTGCTTCTATCTTCAAAAAACAGTGGAAACAAGTACTTCATTACTTATGAAACAAACTGTTCTTAATAAAAAACATGTAAACTCTGATTCTAAAAGCAAATCTCCATGAATATGAGGATCTTAAGCATAAGTAACATGAGATTTAAAGATAATTTCACTTTATAGCTTAGCAGTTTAATTTAGCCAATCTCATTGTCGTTTTATGGCTGTTCCATATGCTATATGAAATAAATTGAAACAGTGCTTGTTAGAAATTGAAAGGAG
Organism: Tauraco erythrolophus; assembly: GCF_009769465.1. Classification (NCBI taxonomy): domain Eukaryota; kingdom Metazoa; phylum Chordata; class Aves; order Musophagiformes; family Musophagidae; genus Tauraco; species Tauraco erythrolophus. The sequence continues at coordinate 34,898,486 of NC_141496.1, forward strand.
TTAGAAGATCATCCTTCAACTTCCTCATAGTAATCTTAGGCAATGGAAAATGATATATGGAGACAGTAACCCTCATTTTGATACTGCGCTTTTCAAAATAACGTATCAGTATGACAGTGCTTACATTATCAGTTCCGTTACAGTACGTGGTTTGTAACTGTTTGTCCATTGATGCAGCCACTTAAAAAGCAGTCTCTCCACATGATTAGGTTATTCCTAAAAGCTATCATTAACTTAATAAATAAGAGCACCTAGGATTTCTCAAATTCAGATTTACCAAATGGTATTGACATTCTGCTCCAGAAAAGAACTCCATTGTAGACACAGATAGCATAACAGAATGTTGCTTGGTGTTTAAAACAAGACCCAAACCCTCTCACCTCTAAAAAGGAGAAGCTATTTCAGCGAAATAATTTTCACTGGCGTAATGGTATACTAGTAGTACTAACTACAAGCATTGATGTGCCCACAAAGGCTCCAGATACTCTTTGTGTGGGACTAAAGATTTCTTTCTTGAAAAATCAGTCAATTATACAAAAATCTAAATAAGCATAACTATCAGATTTCTTTGCTACAGAAAAAGGTTAATTTTTTCTTTGAGCTTTTGTAGTCCTCTTCTTGTTAGCAGTTTGGTGGCGATTTTTTTCTGTTTGTGCCTGAACAGTTCCACAGGTTCAAACAAAAGTGGAATTATCTGTGGGAGAAAAATTAATTGAGGTCTGTTAAATACTAGGACACTATCTGATCTAGGTCCTTGTGTCACCAACTGCTAGAGACGATGAAAATATTCTGAGAAATCTTAGCTTTTGGTTTTTTGTCTTGAGTTTTTTAATTCTTTGGCATTTCCTAATGACCACTGTCAGAAACATCTGACCAGGAACAGCTGTTCTAATGTGGTACCAGTAAGCTAATTTGCAGCAGAAGAGTTAAGCACCTTCTGGTTAGGTTCAGCATTGGTACCTGAATTGTATCCCTCACCTTATCATTAAGGTTTATAGTTTCAGAGAATGTTTCAGAAAACATACATATGGAGCACAGAACCAGTTAATGATAGTAAATAAAGAAAAAGCATTAAATACTGAGCTATGTCTGATTTCCCTGTTGTACTCCAGATCTTGTGTTCCTGATTTAGACAGAGTTGCACAGACATGGTTGTATTTTTCCATTGACTGCACATGATTTTAATTCAATTTGCACTCCTGTTGTACGTGTGTAGTGTCAGTTGACATGAGGTTGATGCCTCAATTTGTTCAAAAAAGAGGAGCTTATTACTGCACTGAACTTGCTAAAATATATTTGCAGTTAAACCTTAATGAAAAAAGATTATCTGGGGGGAAAAAAGAGGAATTTAGCACTTCATAGGGCATTTTGTAATTGTACTTTTAAGAATAAAATTCATTAACTACCTTAAGAACATTTTTCACATGGAAATTACATATACATGTATATACCTACATATAATATATACATTTTTAAAAATTTGGCAAATTCCCTTTCTAAAAAAGGAAATCAAAGTCTCGTTCTCCCTACACTATGTGAAATTATAGTTTTAAATACTAGCCTACATAGTGAGAATTAATTTTTAATCCTATTTGGCAGACGTCTTTTATTTAAAATGATTGCTTTCTAAAGTCAGATAATACACACTAAAATGTTGGTTTTTTTCAGTGATAACAAAATTCCTACATATTTCATTTATTGATGTAATTAATGTAAAGGAGTACGTATCTATAATTAACCATGTTCATATAATACTAAATGTTGACAGCATGCTACCTGTGCTGTAAGTAAGCAGGATGAAAATATTTTTATCCAATTCAATGTTTACTTCGTTGAAATAAAAGGATTAAATAAAACGAACAGACTTTTCATGATTTGTACCTACAGGTAGAGCCACTGAAATTTATCCATCTAATCCCCTTATCAGTGTTGGGACAAATCACCGAAATATCTGGTCTTGAGAAAGCTGTAGCCTATTCATAGCTTGTAGTTTATTGGCTTGCACACAGATTCCTGTGTCAAAGATGAGTGTAAAAACTAGTTCCTAATTGAGGCAGATTGCCACAGACTAACAACAGTAGTCCCTTTACACTGCACTATGCTGTAATCTATTGGGTATGATTGAATGAGGCACATCAGCGCACCACAATAAAAGCCTTTGTTGTTGTCCCAGGAGTCAAGGTGTATGAACAAGGCATTTGGTTTCATCGCCCTGAGAACAGGTTTCTCAAGTTAAAAAGATACATGCCAATCTTTTGTCGAGTTTAGAATTGGTATTCATGGCTGGGCTATCCCATCAGGAACATGAGTGGGCCACAGGCAGAGAGGGATTGTTTTTCATGGTGGTCCTTTTTGCTCCTGATAAGGTCCTTTGATGATGGGAAGATATTTGTTTCAGTGCAATTAATTTTGAACTCAGTCATGCTCAGGAAAGTCTTAAGACTTGCGTCAATTTTATGGAAGTGTTTTACAGGCCACCCATGTATTCATGAGTTTTAAAAGTTTTTATATGTTTTAGCATTAGTTGTAGTTACTGAATTTGGTTTCTGAAGAACATGCAGATCTAAAATGTGACGACTTCATTTTGGTAGATACACTTTGAATGGTTTACCTGATGTCTTTTAAGCATAAAACAGATAAACACATCATTCTTAATGAATACAATTAAATATAGGAAAATAAGCTGTTCAAAATGACCTGCTTATTTTGATGAAATTGTTTTTAGAAGTGATATTGTCATAGTTTTGGAAGCAATTTATGGTGTGTTTTTTTTTCTGACGTTAAAAATGCTACACCTCTGCACTTATATTCTTATGATTGTCTTTGCATTCTGTAATTGTAGTTGATGGAGTTTTCATAGTCAGCTTATTATTTAATACTGTAATTTAAAGAAACAAAAGGCACAAAGTGAAACCTATCATAGATGATAAATCTTCACAGCATTCTCAGAAAAAATGCACTTCTCTCTTTTGTGCTTGTTGTAGGTAACTTAAAAGGAAAATGCAGGCTACCGTTTATCTCTGAGCTTAATTTAATGTGATCATTTGCTTATTCTTTTCCGCTGTTTTTTTTTTAAATGTCAATTCAAACTAACAGACTCGGTTCCCAAAGGTATGGATGACACTGATTTACTTTATTGCTGTTGATCATAATGAGACAGAAAGTAAGAATTTAGGGTACATTGCATAACATCTGTAAAAGAATAAAATGCAAATCACTCAATAAAGGAGAAAATCCAGCAGAAAATCAAATAAATGCTTCTTCTACATCCTGAAAACAGTACTGCAGGCAGACTAAACGAGGAGGTATAGTCAGTGGGTAATACGCAGTATGGCCTTTCATCCCTGATTTCTTGTTACAAATTGATATGGGTTGTTAGTGTTTAAGATATTTTTTTTCAAATTTCATATTGAAAGCAAAATATATTTTTAATAAAAATATTTGCTTTCAAAAAGAAGATATCCATGGAAAATGAATCTTTCCACACAGAGAAGTTATACAGAAAAAATTTAAAACTTTATTTAAGGTTACTAATTTAAAAAAAATCATATTTTGTTTTGTTTTCAAAACTAGAAGTTTTTACATTGGTATTTTTGTCATGGCTTGTAATACACGTACAAATTTGGTTTGTTTTCCAGTTTATTTTCTTCCCTCTCATTCTCCTTTTCTCTTCGTCCTGTCCTCTTTTCTAATCTTCTTCTCTTGTCTTCTTTTGCCAAAACTAGTCAAGTTTTAAATGTTAGAGAGCAGTTAAAGAAAAAGATCCATACTTCATCTCTGTAAAATAGAGAAGCAAGTGGCAATATAATAGGCAAGTTTGTTGTTTGCTTGGTGTAATGAAAACAGAAAGTAATATGATCAAAAGTATCTCACATTGAAATACCTTTAAAGAGCTGAGTCTCATCTCATTACGTAAATCTACAGAGACAGAAAGAACTAAATTTTAATTTGTGTTAAAACTTGCAGCCCTTATCAGCTGTAAGAACACAAATGGAGTAACTAATATACTTCAAAATGAAATTCAAATAGTAGTGAGAATCACTTTGCACTTCAATAAACCGAAACTGGCATCAGTCACATTGTTAGCCCTGTTTGTATTAAACCTAGACCTGCCTAGATCTAATCGATAGTATTTTTCTAACTGAAACTACGTAAAATATTAAGCATTGCTTTTTAAGAAAAGTAGTTCTGAAGTACTGAAAAGGTGTTTTTGTAGGAAAAGATTTGGATTTAGATTTGTTCTGGATTTTTTTTTTTTTCTGTAACTGTCCTCACAAATAGAAATAAAATAATTTTGGTTATTCATTTGTTCATGTGATTTTTACAGCTGAAATCCCTGTAATAACTGTACCAGCAACATCTAATTTCTTAAGCAGAATTATGATTCTAGATTAATGTTACGGAGTGGATCACCTCCTTGAAACCAAACTCTGTTTTCTTTCAAATATTCTAAACAAATGACAAAAACAAGAAAGAAAAGATCTGCTTTCAGCACAGCTGACTCTCAAATTCTTTTCAGTGCTTCTGTGATGTCAATGGGTCTTTAAGAAGTCGTTGATATATGTTATGTATTATAAAACAACTGCTGATTGCTAAAGGACCAAAATGACACATGCACCTTTGAATATTGTAGTTGATTCAATTTATTTTCTTTACTTTAGCTAACTAAGCACCAAGGACCAGATCTGAGGTTGGATGATGTCATATTCACTAACTACTTTATCAGGAAGTATAAGATTGTTTGAGAAGTGAGGCAGTACTTACTCTTACTGAGGATGGTACTCTCTGGCCTGAAGGAAATTTATTTTAGCTCTAGCTCAACTGTATTTAGATGTTAATCCCACAAAGTCAGGCCTTATTTTGTGAGAGTAATTTAATCTATGAAGAAGAAGAACTGTTACATTAGTTTGAAATAGTTTTTCTTTTTGAAATATGGAATATATAAAATGCTTTTATCTCCAAGTCATGAAAAACATCCTGTGATTTTTGTTTTGTTTTGTTTTGTTTTTAGCATAGAACAGTGTCTTAAAGACCTGCAATCAGAAGTGAATGACATATGTACCGATGAAATACTACAAAGCACAACTGACTGCCTTCAGTGGCTAAACAACTGCAATTTTAGTTCTCTCAGACCTTCTTCTACACACCATGGAGAGCTGATGGAGTTCCTTAGGACGCTGGTAAAAATTGTTTACTAAAGACTTTAATGTTTGGGAAGGTTGGTTATATGATGAGTGGGGATTTTTTTAAGAGGTTAATTAGTTTTTTTCATTTCAGTCTTCACTATGGTGACAAGCGTTCAGAAATTTTAATATAAGACTTAGTACTGTTTTTATGTCTACAACAGGGGGTTATGTTTCCTTTTGATCATGCCTTAAACAGACAAACTTGGGACAAAATCTCTTCATGATGTTACCACATGTTCATTACTGCTAGGACTGTTTTATAAACACATGTTGGTAAAAAACATCTGAAGTTACTGTCTACACTGAGGCTGTTACTGTTACTGCACGTTCTTCACTTGTATCAGTATGAATTTAACTTGTCCAATACAGTTGATGTCCTTCATGCATTATTTAAGCATTAACTTCCTATCTACTTGTTCTAATTAGAAATGTGGGACTGCAGCCATTGTCCTAGCAAGCTGTACAACTAGCTGTAACCTGAAATCAAATTTCACTTCAATGAAAAATTCTGTAACTTTAGAAGGCATTTTTGCAAAACTTTTTATTAAATAGAATATATGTATGGAAATGGAAGTCTGAAAAATTGAATTGACTAGGTAAGTGAAGTATGATACCTCAGTAAATGGCAGCCTGGAAGTTTATATATAAACTATGGATATGTATGTTTATATGATGTACATGTATGTGTCAAAACAAATAAACAATACCCAGTGGATTTTTCTTTGTCTCTTCCATGTGATGGTTTAGTTGTAGGACGTGAACACCTTTAGGCTAAGATTGACTGTATTGGCAGAGGAAAATTGCTGTGGAGTATTTTCTCCTTTGAGTCTATCTCTTGGCTAGAGCTCAAGCTTCATCAAATCGCCTCTCAGTTTTTTAGCTCTCAAAATTGGTTGTTGATCTTTTAGTCACCCTTGGGTCCACTGGATAATAAGCTGTGTCAAATGAGGAAGTCATCTCTAGAAACAGCAAGTCTGGAATGTTCGTGTGGTGAAGAAATGATTTTGTCCCCATCTGTCTCAGGTGATCAGTATGAATGTTGCTGTAAATAATCACCCCACTCCAGGGTGTCAGAGACTGCTACATGGCATACTTGATCTAGAAAAATGAGAGAATCTCAGAAAATGCTGACGTATGAAGTCTTTTGTTGTTCCTCTTAGTCCAGTTAGATCCTTACTTAAAACCCCTCAGAAGAGGGCATGGCAATGACGACTGACTTGTGTCTGTTCCCTGCTTTCTTCCTTCTCCAAGGTCTATTCAAGCCATATACCTGAACACCAGATGGCGGCATTTGTTTGGGAAACGCCAAAATATCCCCATCTCTGGAATGCTTTGAGTATATTTTATACAAATAAGCTTTCTAGCTCTTCAGCTTCCCAGGTGCTTACTGACTAGAAGGCAGTCTGGCTGTGGGCTGTGAAGTCCAGTTAAGCCTTGAGAATGGCTCTGTGTCAGGCTGCTAAACAGACAGCAGAGTGTGAGAAGCCTTGAAGTCTCAATTCTGCACAGCTTATCAGGAAAACATCTGTGGAGCTCAGGAACTTGGAGCATAGACAATCCATCTGTAAGAAGTTATACTTGCAGTAGATAATCTTTAGCTCCATAAACAGGTCCGCGGTAAACTATTTTCAATAATACTCGTTATTAATGAGATTATTATGATCTGACCTTTTTAAAATGTGTTTCTCCATCCATTGAACTAATTACTCAGTTGACTTAATTTCTTGCTTGCAAGCTTTTAATTAAGTACCATATAAGACATCTTCAGTAATAGTAACCTTCGTTCTACTTCTGGACAATATCTCTGCTCATTGTTATCCCTTATTATGTTTGTTTATTTTGTTAGGGATTTTTTTTATCTTTTAAGCTGCTAGAACAATTATCAAAGTAGTGCTGTATGTGCTTTGGCTGCAGTGCTTGTTTAGGTTTATTGTTATGGTATTCTCATGCATTATGGAAACACTCAGATTCTTCATGAAACCTGAAAATGTTAATTATGTGAAATTTGATCATTCTGTGCACTGTTTTCTAATTCTAAATACTTAAAAGCTGAATATGTACATGAACACATCTTCATTAAGTTCTTTTTCCTGTTAAACTAATGACAAATTAGTGGGTTTTTTTAACAAAATCTTCATCTTATTGAATTTGTTTATTGGTATGATAGGGAGTAGTCTATGGTAGGTAGTAGTCCAGTTGGTTGACCGCAAATGTTTTCCTGTATATTATTGTCACTAACTTTCTGCGCACATAAGAGAGCTTTACATACTTCTGTAAACCCTTTGGATACTATTTTGTATCTTTTTCTCTTTAATAGTTTTGGCATCATCTTTCAAAGTGTTTTTACAGGTTAATTTTTAAATAGAAAAGCCTATGTCAGTACAGGCAATGTTCAAAGAGACTTGATGACACTATGTTCTCAGATCTTCAAAGTTCACTTCGGGGGCTCTTTTTCTGAGTAACACTGAAGTCTAAGATGGCACCTGCAAGCTCCCTGTTTTTAATGCTTCAAGTTGCAAAGGGCTCGAAACAATACTTAGATTCTTAGTGGCTTTCATGAATAAAAATGTTTCTGCTTAACCTTGAAAAACAGTAGTAGGGATTTGCTCAGAAGACATTTTGGATTCATCATCCAAAATCATCAGTGACATTCACTGTTTTGAGAGCTTGCCTTATTTTTTTTTTCATTTCAGAATATAGTATTTGAGCATGATTTTTTAAAAAATTAACCTTTAAACTCTGGAACTCCACCTATGGAGACTCAACTCTTCAACACAGTGGTTAGTGATTAGAGTTTTAATTGACACAAGACACAGTTTCTTTGAGGCCACAAAACTTTTTAGAATACTTCAGTAGATGATAAAAAAAAATCAAATTGGCCTTATGTACATGCATGTTGATGTGTACGATTTACAGTTTTGACTAGTTGTACATATTTCTATCACATGCACATGGTTTTATAGGATGAGATTTGACCGATAACTTACTTTATTTTTCTATGTTTTGTAGTTTTAAGCAAGAAAACATTCACAGGAAGCATTCTGAAATAAAGACGTAGAATGGAAGAAAAACAGCTAGGCTGTTATTTTTAAGACATTCCTTTATGAGAGGTGATCCTGCTCTCTGTATTTCATTCAGAATTAGATACTGGGATGCAAGTCTTTGATTTTTCAATTTTCATCATGGAGCACTATGGAGTGAAGGGCAAAAGGAAGGTTAAGCTCTTGTTTTGTCCCGTAAGACTGCAACAGTTTTGAATCATGCAGAACAAATACTAGGAGTTCTGGTATTGAAAATTTTTGTGACTCAAAAGCATGAGGGGGGAAGCCCACTGCAGTTTTTACTCTAAATTTTGTCTTTTTTTATATTTTTATAAATTATCTATTGGTGAAAGCTTGCTACAGTAAAAAAGTGAACATTTTGTATTTGGAAATTTTTATGTTTAAGCAATACCATACTCAAATCTTATTTCTTTCTCTATCTTTCAAAATGGGAAAAGAAATAAAACTAATCATTTCCTCAAATATTTTAGGTTAAATAAATCAATAGTTCTGAAGGTGGAAGATTACCTTGCTTCATAGGATGGAGTATAGTTGGAAGACCCAGATAAAGGACATGAGTGGAAAGGACTACTCTCATGTGATTTACCACAACACTTTTCTCTGTTGGAGGGAAGCAACAGGAGGTGGGGTGGCAAGCGAGAGGGCTTCTAGATCCTGATTCACTTAAGGCTTGCCTGCTTGGTTCCCAAAACCTAGAAAATCCAGAGTACCACCAATTTCACTTAGCTTTTCTTGTGACTGTCGTGAGGAACTCTGTAGTCAGCTCTAGTGCAGCTGGAGGATTGTGAGCAGGTCTTTACAAATAAAAGGTTGCTAGGCTTAGGACTGTTGTGGCCAAAGCCAGTCTGCAGCAGGAAAAATGTTGAGGATGTGGGAAGTGGGTTTATAACACACAAGTGTTTTTCTCTGAGACAGCATCGTGAATGGAGTGAAGCACTTCACTCTTAAGAGAGAAGCAGCAATAAATTTTATTGATGTAAGACAGTGAGTTAAGAATGTTCAAAGGTAAATGTGGTAGTGGTTTAACAAGATTTGAGGGCAAGATACAGTGGATTATTTACTGCATACAGGACAAGGTCAGACAAAACTGTCAGGGAGACCCTCTCATTGAGTCACAAGGTTCAGCCTGGACCCCTTTGCTTTCAAAATTCCTTCTCAGGGAGGAGTCTAGGTACAGCTGGATCCAGTCCTCATCCCAGTCTTGGTCAACAGTTTATGTCTGAAGGCTTATACGTGCACAATCAATTTAAGATATAGTCTTAAAGAAGCTTCAAAGTTTTGCCAGGATCTGTTGCAGCAAGGAATCTCTCAACCTTGAGCAGTAATCTTGAGAGAGTTACTCAAGGGGCTGTCCTGGCGTGCAGCCTGCTGCCATGCAGGAGAGCTCCAGTGGCTCCTGGGCTGCTCACTCTTTATGGAGCAAGGTGATTGACTTGAAGTCATGTTTGCATACTGACTACAGATGGCAGTTTCTTCCAAATGGGGACTGAGTCAAGCACCAACCAGCACTGTGGCCAGGTGGGCCTATTACTATAAATTAGCCCATGGCTGTTGTGATTTTGTCTGTCTCCTCTGGATACACTTTGAGCCAGATGCGGCCATCGTAACCAGACACATCAGGAACACGTCAGGTAGGGAGCTGGGAAGCACACTGTCACAGAGAAGAAGGAGGGTTTGGTGTCCAGTGACTATGGGATTTTGGGGTTGTCTTCTACGTTGGACATGCCTTGTTCGTGCAAATGATTCACCTCATACATATTAAGGAAAGCTGCAGAGTGCTGTTTAGATTTGTGTCATTCCGGGCCAAGTAGAAAGCATTCAGCTGCAATAAGAGGACCCGCTATTTGCTGCATGGTCTCTTGAACTTAAAGTAGCTCTAAAGTCAGAGATCCTGGCCCTGGACCAAGCAGGAGCTCATCAGGCTTGGATGAAGTAGGAACAGCACATGCATCCATGTGGTTTCACCTGCTTTGTTAAATGACTTCTTTTTCTCCAACCCATGCACCTGAGATGTATTTAGAGGTTATGTTCACGTATCAGTCTGCATCTCGGTTTGAGAGGATACACAGCTGCTGATTCTTTTTGTCCTGTGTGATCTAAGCCGGTTGAATTCTTAACGAGTTTTCAATTTTAGTTCTTTAATGGGGTCCTGGGAAGATTATTTTATCTTTAGAGTGGTCTTTTTGATGGTTGCCTGCTGAGCCAGAACATAGAAAGCACCAATGTTTCACTTTATAAATTCCCGTCTTGGTTTAGGAGCAAAATCTGTCATTGTCTGTGTAAATCTTGAGTAATTTTTCATACGATTTTCTTTTAAAGATGTCTGTGTGGACCACAACAATCTTTACCTAGTGAGCTTTCCAAAGCTTTGCTTTGACTTGTGGGTTAGAATCGTTTGAGAAAAGAGGTTGAGGAGGTAAGAAAGATGGGAAGAGGAATGAGAGTTATTGGAACAGGTATACAAGAAGATGGATTGGCGCATAAATACATGGGAAATCTTAAACTTTGTTATTTCTGTTGTTTATATAGCAATTTGAGTCTCTCTTTTGCTGGTAAGCTAATTAACATTGGAAACAACTGATGTTCTAGCATAAGCTGTTCAATTTATGAACCAGAATTAACAAAACATTTCTGAAATACTTTCTGATTTACCTTTGTTAGCAAAGCTTGCTGAAGAATGAACAAAATCAAGAAGAAATGATACTTCACTTCCTTCTGGATCTCTCTAGTCAGTGTGGTGTGTCATTTCCCTGTACTCCAAGTGGGACGTCTTTTGAGTTAACATCTTCCCTTCATGCCATTGAGGATGATTCAACTATGGATGCGAAATCTCTTTGGGATGATGTGAGATTGCATCTTCGACGATTTTTGGTGAATAGACTGCAAAATCAAGAAGAAACAAATACTAATGCTTTACAACAACAAATGGAGTTTAAAACTCAGTGCATACAGCAACTTTTGTTTCTTTATCCTGAAGCAGAAGTCTTAACAAAGTATCAAAGTATGCAGAATAAACTGGTTAGCGATCTTCTACAGAACTGCATTTTGTCTAGTTGTGGTGAAACAAATTTTGATAAGGTGGTACATGGTTACCAAAGTTCCATACCCACATTGTGCACAATGATAAAAGAGGATTTGTATATACTAAGTGGAACTATTGATCCTTCATCATCATTGAAGTTTATTAATGAAACTTATCTGGATACCATCACTGAAGAAATGACAGTTCTTCTTGAAAGACTTTGTGAGCTGCAGTTCAAAGAAAATGCTCTACATATAGTTAAGGCAAACAAGATTTCAAAGAAGCATAGAGGAACAGTTCATGCTGTGGGTTAGTAGCCTTATTTTATGTTCTTTGCAGTTAGATATTATTTTAATTATACTATTTTTTTTTTTTCAGTGTACTTGATTATTTCCTGTGAAGAGAGAGGCCTGAGATTTTTAATTACAGTTTTATGTTTTAACCGTATTACTGCAGTTGAATTATGGACTGCATCAGAACTGTGATGAAAAAGGTTTTAAAGTAGGGGAGAATATCTTATGCTTATACAGAAGCCCCATTATAATTCACTGTATAACATTGTCATGTCATAGTCATTTTTTCAGTCTAACTTATTCCAACTGATGAAATATATAATAGTATAAGAACTATTTAATATGGATTTAAAAAAACACAAACTCCTCAATCTACTACCGCCACTTTTTTCAAATTGACAGTAGCTTAAAGGAAAGTCTGTACAATAATGTGACCGTGAAATAGACACAGATTCATACATGAGAGCTGACCCAAAAGATTACTACACAGATTCTAATTCTATTGGAAAAAAAAAACCCAAATCATTTAAGTTTTCTAGTCTTGTGAAAGTATGGTAAGTAGTGTTAATGCTACCTGGTCATTTCTTCTTGTTCTAAGGGATTTAAAGCAGGAAAGGAATCTGTTATTGATGTGGTGTTTTCCGTACTTTCTTTTTATGGTTGGTGAGTCTGACATGCAAATTTCCAAAGGGAAGAATCAGAGCTTTAGAAGAAAAATCATACAGAATGGAAACTTTCATAACATAATTGCATGATTTTGTGTAATTGCTTTTTCAGTGCAGAGTTTTGAGCACTCCTCTGTGCAAGAATTGTTTGTTTAAAATACAGCCTTCCATAAAGGTGAAGTAGTTTGCAGACAGAAAATATTGAAAGTTTAGAATCATATGAAGAATACAGAAACAGTAGATCAATCTTTGGGTTGTGCAACATACACAAAGGGTGAGTGTCGTGATGATTTGTGAGGTCTACGCAAAAGATAATTGTACTCTTCTGAGTTTTAAAGTCAATATACATGTTAATGTAAGTCAACTTGAAATTCCTCTAGAAAAAATGCAGAAATAATTGTCAACAGGAACTGAAATATGAAGGAATATGTGGAAGATAAGAAAGACAAGGTAAGGAAACAGGCATGCAGACAAATAATGTGAAAGCATGAGAAGTTCAATGTAACGCTGATATATTAGTGGGATGGAGTGTTGGTGGGAAACAAGAAGAAGTAGTGTCAGAGTAATGTTGAGTTCTGCAATAAATGACAATAATGGTATCTTTGAGTTACATAGTGAGATGGGAGTCAGTGAAAGGATTCACTGATGAAAAAATGACTGGTAGGAACAGGAAGTTTGTAACTTAATTTTTCTTTCAGTCTCAAAACAGCTCACGAAGATGCAAAACTTCAGTTATCTTTATTTTACATCTAAGACACGAGGGTTAAAGTGACCATAAGGGTGACTCTTTAAAAACCCCACAGATTAACTGCTTCTGTATTACACGGAAGAAGAGAACAGTCTTTCAGTCCCATAAGAGAATAATTCTTCTGCTTGAATCTTGTTTGCCACAAGATGTCTTTGCATGTTTTTGTGCCAGCACATCTCTCAGGACAGATTTGCAGAGCACGGTTCTATTGTATATTCAAAAGAACAGAGGAAGATGAAAATACACAAAGTAATCTTGGGACCTGCTTGCAACTTTTAAAACGTTTGCTGCAATTAATTTTTTAAAAAAATCTCTATATTTCATAAATCCACAGATTTTATTTTGATTCAAAATTTATGAAAAATTGGATTAGCAGGTGCAGCAGCTATCCCCCTAGACCCCATAAAATGTGTTTAGAAGTGGTGTTTGTGAATACCATTTAATATTCAAAATTACTTTCTTCACAACGGCTGTCATGCTCATGTCTTTATCTCTTCACTGTATGTAAAGTACTTCATATTATTTTACTTCAAGAGGTTGGTATGGGAGGGAGGCAAGCACTGGTTCACCTGCAGTCTCGTTTACTAGTTTTGTGCAGAATCAGACTGTTATAGATGGTCTGTGGTTGTAGACTGGAGGCAGCCAAACAATAAAGCGATAATAGTGAAGTCAGCTGGGGATGTCATAGGGGGACAGATTTGTGAAGTGACGCAGGATTTTTTTTTTTATTTTATTTTTTGGACATCTTGTAGGCTGTTAATTGGTATTATTGATCAACTCAAGCAAAATTTATACTTTATATCATTACCAAAACAATTATTGTTGAATAGCTAATTGCGTGTGAGCTCGTATGTGAAGAGTCTTTTCTGGGAAGAGATTTCTCTCTTCTGAATGTTTGGATATACTACATTTATACCACGCTAAGTCAGAAAAAGGCACTTTTCCTTTGAAATTAGTGCGTTCACAAGGCAGTTTACACTGAAATAGCTATTTTGGAAGAAATTGTACAAAATAACTGTTTTGGGAGGTTTCTAAGGGTAGACGAGTTCTTAGTGTGGAGTGGTTTTTCCTGCTTGGAACTTGTATTAAATTCTGATACTTTTCCTGCCCAACCACAACTGAGAGTGAAATTCTGAATTTATTCATAGGTTAAGTTAAAAGACAGATTTAATAGTTTGCCTTGACAGTGATACCCAGTTTGCTGAGTATCAAAAAAAACCCCAAAACATTCTGGAGTATGGAGGGAACAGGAGAAAGGGAAGGAGATCTTTTTTCTTAGCTGAAAGACAGTTGTACCAATGTGTTTCTTATTTTTTGATGCGTCTTGCGTCTGCCCTTTGAGAACCACCAAACCAACACATTTCAGAACAGAGGTGAAAAAGGGGTTTGTGTTTCCTTAGTCCACCCTGAGAGAAATGTGGTTTTTGGTTTGTTGTGGGTTTTTTGTTTTGTTTGGTTTGATTTTTTCATAAGAACTGCTATAATTGATCCAACTGTATAAGAGAGGTAAAAAACTCAGAAAATAATAAAACAGTGCTAGAACTTCAGAAAACATATAGATGACCTCCTTCTGTCAGGAAAATCTAGGTAGTCTATAACAAGCTTTAACTGAGTTATAAATCTTTAACATGTTTCATATATAACAATCTATTTGTGAAGTAAGGAATTAATATTTTTCTTTTCATACTGTATTAGAACAGTTATTTGTCAAGTGCTGTAATGAGATTGTGTCAGTTTATCAGGATTGAGGGTGAGCATGGTTTGAGAGAGAAGCTGGCAAAATGGTATGTGAAAAAAGGCAAATTCTTTGGAACTTGCCATCTTTGATTGCAAACTCTAGTGGAGGCAGGTGGCTTTATGTTATAACTTGAACCTGTTCCCACTTAAATCATTGACTCTATTACCTTTAACAGTGCAGGTTTCAGCCAGTAGTATTTGGGTTGCATTGTTGTGTTAGGTTTTTATCTAGCATGGGTCATAATTTCTCTGTGCGCTCTCAGCACATCATTGATGTTTGCAATCTGCTAAAATAATATCTGAGGAACGTTTCCCAATCCCCCTCAAGATATTTTTGATAGAATTTTGTAAAATGTTGTTTCAGCCTTTCTATCCTATTAATCATGTGTGTCTTTCAAAAGTTTATGCAATGTAACAGTTATTTTAAAAAATGCTAAAAACATTATGTACCTGTTAACGTACTTAGCTTGGAAAGAATCATGCAGACAGCTGGTTTTCAGCTTATCTCTTATGATTTTTTGCCTCAATTTCCAGTGTGATATTCCTCAGAAATTATTTGCAGTAAGTCTATTAAATGTGGATTGTACTTCTAGCTTTTGAACCTTTCTCGTGATCATTTACAAAAATGTTAAGCTAGTTTAATCTGGCATTACTAACCTGTCATAATCCTTCATCTCTTTTAGATGAAGAAACAGCTACTCTTAAAGTGATAAGACATCAACAAAAAAATTTTAAAAAACATGAAATCATACACATTTTTTTTATTTAGTGGAAGGTTTTCTTTGGTTTTATTTATATAATTTTATATATGTATATATACAGGGATCGTGTAAATACATGTGTAGATTAATTAGCATTTAATTTTAATTAAAGCATTAGTATTTTAATTTCCTGTAGTTAAAACTAAATGGAGATTAGAGCTTTGAGGGGTTTTTTTTATGACATCTTCAAGTTCATTGGCTCAATATTTTAATTTAGTCACAAACTTGCCAGAGACTCTTAAATAGGCTCTCCAATCTAATGGCATTTGCAAATAAAATATATTTTTGGTATGTTTATATGATTACTAACTTAAAACAATGAAATTTCTTCTTAAAATCTGAGGCAACAGATAGTGTATTCATCAAAATCAGTAGTTGATTGTTTTTAAGAAAATACTATTTCGAAGTGGAGGTAAACTGAAGTGATTGAGGTTTGACTAAGTACATTTTTATCTACAAAGTAATTAAGTCACCTTGACTGATGTATTTTAGTATTCATATTTTACACTTTTACCCTGGTATACCATCCTCTTATGTGTCCAGCAGGCTTCCTCTCTCTTTTCTTTCTCCGGAATACAACCGACTTCCATGCTATTCTAAAGATATATTCAAATGCAAACTGTGATTTAAATGATGATACTTTTAATTTATTATCTTTTAATATTCATGAGTTCCTAATGAATATATTGTGTTCGTGGAACCCCTAATGTGAATATCGCATCTATCTAAACTTGAAAAGAAGGACTCAATGTTGTTTAGAGGAGCTGCATTTGTGCAGTGAAGTCGAAAGCAAGAAGAGAAAGCGGCTTTGGAGTAACTTGTTGAGATGAAGGTGACTTTGGGACATTATATGAAAGTACTTGATAAGAAAAATCTATTTGGACATCATTTATCCTTACATATTCCCAGCGATTTGCTGTCCAGAAAACTTGAAATATGAGGTTTGGTTTTTTTGCTTAAATTTGACTTAAATTTGATGTCTTCTGTACATTCACGTGCACATGGCACTATTTCCTGTAGTTTATCATTTCCTCCCTTTGAAATAAAGAACCTTAGTTTCAGACTTGCTTTTATCCTACCATATAATTTAAATTCAGTCAGTTTGTGATCTCTTGAGCCATGATTATTGCCCACAACCAATCTTCTATGATCTTCATCTTATCTATCAAAAATATGCCTAAAATAGCATTGATACCTGCTGATTTACTGACTGTGATGAAAAAAAAAACAAACAGGTATTCATGTCTGGGAATAATTAGGATTGAATAACTTTAGTATAAATTATTCTCCCTATTTTTATATCTGGAAATTAAAGAATCCCAGACTTGGTTTCGTGTAATTAATATTTATGTCTTTGCACCTTTTTTGAGATTTCAGTCCAGGTTGCAATTTACAGCAGATAATTTACACTATTTATGTTGCAGTTGCAATTGCTTTTCTGTCATGTTTTCTTATCTGTGATCCGTTGTTGAAATCTGTCTTTTTACAAGAATTAGGAAGAAGGGGGAAAGCGTGTCAGGCACTTGGCTTACTACCGTTCTGTCCTAGAAAGTCCTGTTGCGTCTTTCTGAAGTAAGGCATGCTAATGTAAAGTAGTCCCTATGGATTATGGTCCTACATCTGGGTCGTGGCAATCCCAGGCACAAATACAGACTGGGTGCTGAATGGATTGAGAGCAGCCCTGAGGAGAAGGACTTGGGAGTACTGGTGGACGAGAAGCTCAATATGAGCCGGCAATGTGCTCTTGCAGCCCAGAAGGCCAACCACATCCTGGGCTACATCAAGAGGAGCGTGGCCAGCAGGTCGAGAGAGGTGATTCTTCCCCTCTACTCTGCCCTCGTGAGACCTCACCTGGAGTACTGTGTCCAGTTCTGGAGCCCCCAACATAAGAAGGACATGGACCAGTTGGAGAGGGTCCAGAGGAGGGCCACGAAGATGATAAGAGGGCTGGAGCACCTTTCCTATGAGGACAGGCTGAAAGAGTTGGGGCTGTTCAGCCTGGAGAAGAGGAGGCTCCGGGGTGACCTTATAGCGGTCTTCCAGTACCTCAAGGGGGCCTACAAGAAAGATGGGGAGAGGCTGTTCAGGAGGGCCTGTTGTGATAGGACAAGGGGTAATGGTTTTAAAATAGAGGGAGGTAGATTCAGATTGGATATTAGGAAAAAATTTTTTACCATGACAGTTGTAGAACACTGGAACAGGTTGCCCAGAGAGGTGGTCGATGCTCCATCCCTGGAGACGTTCAAGGCCAGGTTGGACGAGGCCCTGAGCAACCTGATCTAGTTGGAGATGTCCCTGTTCCTTGCAGGGGGGCTGGACTAGATGACCTTTGAAGGTCCCTTCCAGCCCTAACCATTCTATGATTCTATGATTACTGATCATAGCAACCAGTATCACATCCTGCCTCAGCAGTTCCATTTCATTATATTGCCCAGATCCTTGCTTTAATACAAGCAAGTTTTCAGTTTTAACTATAATATGTTGTTAAGGGCCAAACAATTTAGAAATATAAAATTTTAAAACTTAGTTATGGAGGTTTATTTAATTTTTTTTTCCATTAATTTAAGCTTTAAAATATTTCAAGACCTACATACCTAGTGCAGTGAATTTTAGACATTATAAAGACAAAAATAAAAAAATGATAACGGAAACTTGAACTTCACCCTCCTTGCACATCCTTCTCTTTTTTTCTTCCTCCAGCAAACCCATCATAACCTGCTCATCCCTTCTAATGGACATGCTGGTTTTGTTTCTGTTTCTGCACAACAGCAGTAGCCCATGTGCTTCTCTTATATATTTCTGCCTGCTTGGCATCTCCTTCCCTCTTCTATTTCTGCTGTCTTTATCACTTTGCAGAGTGCCTGGTAACATAACTTTTACAGGAACGGGGCTTTAGGGGCCTGTATAAAGCAAGATAAGGAGCAGGTTCTGGAAGGAGTGGAACCTGTATGCAAATGGGCTTTGCAACTCTTTGAGCTGCACTGCACAGGGTGATGTATCGCACAGTCTTCTTCATATCTTACACAGGTGGAGTGAAAAGTCCTTCAGTTTTCATCCATGAAAGATGGGGAAGTAACGTGTATCAGGTAAAACCATAGCACTTCTCTCATGCGTATATAACCTTCACAGAAAACAGGAGGACATCATCAAAAATGACTGATGCTGCATATGGATTGAGTGAAAATGCAGATGTCATCATTAGATTTTTTACTCTATAAATACCAGAGACTCCTAGTTTTGTGTTATAAGCTAATAAATATTGAGACATTTAGTAGGTTTAATTGTCACTGGAGCAAACAGTGTTGATGGGAATTTGTAATAGGGAGTTAAAATTGAAAATCAGTGGACGTACAGATACGATGCAGATTTCTGCAGCTGTCTTTGTTCCTTGGGAAGCCTGTAACATTTTGACAACCAAAACAAGGTGCTGTTACTCGGGGGAAACAAAATAAATGTTTTTGCATTTAATATAGGAAATAATGTGTTTCATAGCCTCTTTGTCACATATTATTTATTTCTTATCCTTGCAAGTTTTGTATTTGTTTTCTACTGCACAATTATATTAAATAGAAATATGAGTAGTACTGAGGAGAAAATAAAACCATCTGTTTGAACATACAGAGTTGAAGTTTTAATAAAAGAGAAGTACTTTTTAAAAGGCCATATGAACATAATACCCTAGGACCACAAATGTGTTTCTAGTGTGAAAGTGACATTTCATAAAGATTACAAAAGCATTAAGCTTGTTACTTGTTAAGCTTGTAGTAGGGGGTAAGATAACAGTATCTAAGTTACTGAAATGTCAATTGAACTGGCAGAATTTCAAAGCTGGTAGCATGCCTGAACACCTTCCTTCTTTTTAGAGCAGTTCTTTGAGATTACTTATTAAGCCAATAATGTGAAGATGGGCAGTGAAATCTCATTATTGACTCTTTGTCAGATTGAAAAGATGCCCATGCCAGAATTTTATTATCATGTTCTTTATTTAAAAAGAAAAGTAGTCACTAACTTTACTTTTCAAATTCTTGATGCTTTTAGGTTCTGGTTTTTTAGATTGCTGTGTCCTAATGAAGTTCATCTACTTCATCTTTTCCAGTGGGAACTCAGATCTGTGTCCTGATTTTAGCTATGACAGAGTTAGCTCTTCTTTTTAGCAGCTAGAAGAGCTCCGTGTTTTGGTTTTACTCAGAGGCTTGCTCTGAGAAGAACGTTTATAGCAAGCTGAAGTTTGTGGTTGGCCAAGGACTTTTCAGTGTGCCATGTCCTGACTGGAGTGCAGAAGCACAGCGGGATAAGGGAGGAGCATAGCCGGGACAAGGGAGACACGATTCCCCTTGTGATTTGTGGTGGAACTTAAGATTGAGGGCCAAACTGGCCAGTTAGTATTCCATATCATGCAGCGTCATGCCCAGTATAAAAGTGAGGGTCAGCTGGAAAGAAGGGCTGTGGCTCTTTCGCCGCTTCTGCTCCTTTGCGCTTGCTGCGCTTTTGCTCTATTGCTTTTTTTTCCTCCCTATTCCAGTACTCCCACTCTCAGAGTACTCTCTCTCTCTCTCTCCCTCTCCCTCTCTATTTCGGGGCCTCGTGTTCGTCCGGAATTGCAGCTTCGGGATGAGACAGGCTTCGCATACGAGGGGGTGGTGAGCATCTACACTGTGTATTACTTATCTGTATTAAATTGTTCTTATCTCAACCCACGGGTTTCCCATTTCTCCTTTAATTCTCTCCCTCATTCCTGGGGCTGGAGGAGGGTGAGTGAGCAACCGTGTAGGGTATGGTTGCCGGAGCGGCCTAACCCACAACAATCTGTTTTCTGAATTTTGTAGACGTTGAAATGGGCATAGTTCCATTCTTGGTATTTTTGTTTTTCTTTCAATATGTCCACAATTAGCAAACACCAACTAATTATCTTCATTTTTACTCTCTCAGCACACCTGCATGTTCTTCTTCAGCATGAAAAGAGCATTTAACTCACTGTGCCCTCTAATTATTGCATTCTCCTCCCAAGTTTAAAAGATGAAAGTGATTTACTCTCCAGTCTGACACTTTGTGAGTGGTCAGAGGTCAATTTGAGATTTATATACTACAGTATTCTGTTTAATAATAAAAAGTGGCAAAATCTGAGAATTACTAAGCTACGCTGTCTTTTACTTCAGAATATAGGCCTGTATGAAGAAAAGCACGTAGAACTGTGGCAGATAAGAGAAGACTTCAAAAATGTCTTTTAAAGAGGCCCCTGCAGTATTGATTGAAAAGAAAGTTGTTACATACAGGAGTCTTTTCAATATATACAGCTACCATCATATAATCACAAGTTAATTAGATGGTCCTGGCTGTGATTTTTGTCTAGAGAAAGAACTTCTTAAGTCACGAAACATATATTCAGAGAGCAAATTTAACTTGAGAAGGGCAAAATTATTTTAATAAACTATAGGGGTTTGGGTTTTTTTTTCAAAAAATTGTCTGTGTTTAAATTGGGGTTGTGTCACATCCCCGAGGTGGATGCTACATGCTAAGTTAGAACATGAATCTCCTTTACACTGTGCCGTAGAAATTTTAAAAAACTGTCCCATCTTCAGTCAAGGGGCTGCTGTATCTACGGTTTTTGAAAAACAAAGCTTTCAGTCATTTTATAATACTTTTCACTACATTTGCTGAATATAGCAAGGTAATGTAGATCTTCCTGTCTGCCTGATCTAGAGAGAATAAGAGTGGTTATAATCCAGTCCAACTTCTTAGTTAGTAATTCAGCAGTTAGTGCTCTGGAGATTTTTAGTATCCCTAAACATTGGGGACTGTCTGGAATTGAATCAGTTATTGGTCTCAGACTTTCAAGAAGAGCTTCCTTTTCCTCAGTAGCTTCATGCACTGATCATCCTCTGGCTAAGATCCAGATCTTTGTATTTAAGTACAAGGGATGGTTTATGGACTTGCTGTTGATGTGCTAGGAAAGTACAGCAATTTCTGTAATACACAAATTAAGTGTTATGTTACACACAGCACTATCAGCTCATTTATAAAGAGGTGTTTTAAGAGTGTAGTCTCAGCTCGGTGAGTAGGAACCTATATGTGTCCCTCCTTGCTGATGTATGATTAATCCTTCATTTGTAACATAGAGAATGTTCTAACCTTTCTGCAAAATATTTGTTAAAAGATTATGAATTTCCAAACTTAGTTCGCTAGAAGTTCTTATATGGCAGTGTCTGCTCTTTTTTATGTATGCCTAAACTTATTTCTGATTTTTATGTTCCTTGTAAAAGGAATCATGAGAACTTTGTGGTGACTTTGCCTAACTAGGGTTTTGAAATATGAAGAGGTAGGAAACAGAAATATGGGTATTGACTCCAGCTTTATAAGTAATTTTTTGAGTGTTTTCTCTTATTAGAACAAAAGCTGTCACTATCTGCCTCTGTTGTATCTTGGAAATTCCAAGGAGTAGGAGAAGCAAAAGTGACAGAGGCACTTTAATCTATTATTTAAGGAAATACATAATATCATGCGTAGACTACACAAAGGAATGATGAACACTTGATAGAAATTTCTGATTGGTTGAAAGTTCCTAACAATCTAATTTTAATAGAGTGAAACTGATGTAATAACCGATCTGTGAGAAACGCGACCATTCCACTGTGAATGTAAAGGCAGACGATAGAAATGAAGCCAGCAGACATTTTTGTATTTGCAGACATTAAAGAAATTGCCATCAGATTGAAATAAATATGTTAATTACTGTGTTTTCAAATACAAATTGCAATTGTCTTTATCAGCCAAGTGTTTTAAATGGTTTACAGGGAAACAGATGCAAGTCCTGTCAAAGTTAGAATTCATGAGAAAGTTTGTCAGACCTGACAGTACTTAATTTCTGTTTCAGCAAAGACTGAAGAAGATTAGCTTCTTAGAGCTCTTCAAGGACTCCTCTGTTTCAAAATAGATGCCATCTCCAGTTTGCTATAAGCTCTCTCAGTTATTTTGCTTTCTTCAAATGCTCTACTTTGTTTTCTCTCTGTATGTGAAGACTTCTGGGAATGCAGTGACTCCCTCAGCCCACAGTGTGGGCAAGAAAATAAAAAAAAAAAAAATTGTGTGGAACCAGTTTATGTCATTGGTAAGGTCAGAATATGATTTCAGACCTCCTTAGAAATAATACAGAGAGTAGCATTTTGTCATAGGATAGCTTGCAGTTTTCTGAAGAGGACTGTTTGCTTATAGTCACTACTTCAGAAGAAATTGTCAATTATAGAATAGCACCTAAAAAAACCCAAACATAAATGCTATAAGGAACTGCAAATATAGTCTATCTACAAGTTTTCCGACCGTTTTCATTGAAGGGAAGTTTAAAGAATGTCTGCTGTTTCATTATTATGATAAGTATCAGAAAATTATTGGATACTGGCTGCTAAATGCCTTAAATGGACCTGTCATTAATTCAGAGAGTAATGAATTTGTTTACATTTTAGTTCTTAAAAATGTCATTGTATGCCAGAAATTGCAATGTATAATCAAAATGCCTTGTAATTTGTTAGAAGGTATGTGTGTTTTTGAAACTGAAGGAGCAGGTTGAGTCTCCGGTTTCAGAGCAAGCTGAGATAGGTATCTGTGTAGAAAGTCGTTTTATTAAATATTGTTACAGGGCACTTCATCCTCAGAACACTTAAGGAAGTCTCTGTAATTTGTTCAACAGAGTTGTAAAGTAGCTGTATGCTGTCAAGGAGTCAGATTGGTGAGATGATTTGCTCAAGATTACTCCATAAATTTGATGTCAGAGCATGATCAGATGTTCTCGCTCTCAGCCTGTGTTTCCAGCGCTGGTCTATCCTTTCATCAGTTTGTTGGTGAACAGGATTTCAAGTAGAGATTTGATTTTGACAGACCTATGCACTCAGTGTTAGCAAGGGACTCAAGCATTTGGTAGCAAACATCTAGCAGCCTGATACAGATTCAACCTCCACGGTGAGGTGAAAACTGATCTCATTTAACTGGGAAGATATTATGGAGCAGATTTGATTAAAATTTCATGTATAGCGAATCTCTTTCAAAAGATTAGTGTAGTCTTCACCCAGGTTGTTTAATAGCTGGCAGTGACATATCTCTTTCTGTGACAGACACACTCTCTTGATTAAATATATGCAAATTTATACATGCTTACCATGTTTATACATAAGTTGAGCTCCCTTACTTCACTGCATTTTTTGTCACATGCACAGTATGGATGTATAGTATAAGCACTTACTAAAGGCACAACTTAATAGTGATGTTGAATAAGAAAATGCTATCTTTAGATCTCTGACCATTTTTTTTTTTAAAAAAAGGGACGAAAATAAGCCAAGATGTAGTCTGTTTGCATTAGCTGCTTTATCAGATTCTCCTCGCACTCCTGGGTTTCACTGGAACTAGCAGGGAGCTGCAAAGCAAGACAGGTGTTTAAAAAACCTTAAACACTCGGATAACAGTTTGCATCCATGTGGTTTCCTTTGCTGCATCGATGGTTCTTTATGGGTCTGTCAGTTTCAATCAGCAGAGACCACATGTGATCAGTATATCTGATAAACTTGTCAATGCCTTTTTAAAGCAGGATTCCCCAACCTATTCTATTCAACTCTCCTCCCCCCTTCCCTTTTTCATCATTTCAAGTAGAATCTTGATAAGACAGAGATATGTCACAGGCAGCTGTGTATAGCTAGCTCAGGCTACAACTAATTTGTGCAGGAAAAAATTAAATCAGGAGGTAAATTATTTCATGATTGCTCATTCCCAACAGAGTTGGGCATCATTCTGAAGAAAATATCAAATAATTGGTTTCAGGCCATGTCAGACACATGCAATTCCCTTCACTAATGGCTATGTGAGGTAGCACCAGGCCTCAGGGGTCACTAAAGAACTGAAAATAGCTTAGTGCCAGGCACAGCAATAGAGAGACAGAGCACATAGGAAATGAAGTGGCAATAAGTGCAATCTATAGGGGAAATGTGCTTCACTTGGAGTTTAATATATTGACTTAGAATCTGGCAGTAAGCCATGCAACAATTGTTTACCTTTTTGTCAGCATCTGCATCTGTTCTGTTTTGTAAACGGCACTTAACTTTCAGTCAGTAAATGCTGGAATCAATAACAACTGTTAAGGGATTTCCTTTCTTTTTTTCATATTCCATAACAAATGCATGCTACAAACAATATTTGCCTTAGATTAACAAGGAACAGGCATTAAGAGGGTCAAAGGGATTCGGTTGGGAACATTTTATAGCTTCTTGGGCTTGCAGTAATTGTATCTGTGTGATTTGAATGTATCTTGTAACCTATCCAAATTAAACTGTTAAAAAAATGCTAGCATGCAGTAATGAAGATGATTTTTTATAATTATCTTAAGTACTGTGTATAGAAAACTGCTGGCACTGTTTGTAATAATTTAGTTCTGTGTAATATTGTGTATTACATCTGCTATGCAGAAATATTAAGTTGCCTCTTACAGTATGAGGAAATTACTGATTATATCCAGCAATACTAATTATTTAAACCTAGCAGTTACATTAAAAAACATACAGCAACATGCAGTTTGAGAAAACTGTGAGCAGATGTCCATAAAAATTGAATATATCATTACTAAATGCAAGTGAAAGAATAATACAGTTTATATACAAGCTCTGTTTAGGAGATAGTGTGCAGATGAATGCTGTCATAAATGCAAGATTGTTATAATAGTTATAGCATCACTTAAAAGTTAATATCACTGAGAGCTGAGGAACACATTATTGTTAATGGAATTTATGTATGTAACTCCCTGAGCACTGTTTTGAAAATTTACCCCTTGAAGTATCCCTATACGCAGTGACTATCAGCAGCTGAGTTTCCGTTGGTTTATTAGGCTATTTCTTTTCAGATTTTAACAAAATGTTAGTTCCATTGATGAGAAGGCTTTATTATTTGTGTGCGGGATGTAGTTAGATTTTAAGTTTAATATTACACCACTTCTTTTTCGATTTTCTTCCTCATATAGCTTTATTGGATGAAATCCCTGACATCGCTTTCTTGTGTCCCTTGTAGAACAATATTGTAGATCTACCTTCTATGAAATTAAGCCTTATAAATAGGGGCAGGGGAATGATATTTAATGTACTGGGAGAGTATTTTATAGTAAAATTGATTAAAAGGGTTTTAAACCCTTGGTTCCTGCTGAGGGAGAAATCCCCACTGTAATCACTGAAGAAGACAGTCATCAGGTTGCTTTCCAAGGATTCCATCATGAGTCTCAGAAGCAGTTTAGCCATGTGGCTCTGTACACTCAGTAGTGAGGCTAATTAATCTGAGAGCAACACTGTCATTGTGTAGCTATTCTTGGAACATCCACAGCCAGCTCACCTATGATGCAGGGATTTCTGCACCGCACTTTACTGTGTCACATCCCTGGATGGGTTGGAATGAACAGACTTAACCATTCAATTTTTTGAGCTATTGAGAATGCTAAATTGTTTAAATCGTACAAGGTGCTAAGCTCATTAAAAAAAAAAAATAAAAAATGACAGGTTATGTTAAAGTTATGGGATTCATTCATATGCGTATTTTCTCATGCCTTTTGAGATTTTAGATGCTTCCAGGCTATAACTAAGGAAATTGGAAACACTTTATTTAATGGTTTCAAGAGCTGCAGCTTTGAGGAAAGGACCACTTTTGAAACGTACTATAGAATCACAAGTTAGCAGGTGTACACAGGTCAATTAGATCTAGCACAGCCTTATTCTCACGCTGCTTCGTTTTTAGAGATGAGGGCAAATCTTTTAAAGTGTTAAGATAAAGGCAGATATCTTGCTACTGAATTTAAGTATTTAGGAGAATCTTAGGTACTATGATCAAGTACTTTACTGAATGTGTGTGTCTTTCACTTTATGTTGCTTGAAAAATGCTTTGGTTAACTTACTAGCTGGCTTAGAATTCATGTGAGCACTTCTCACCTTCATCACTGGTGAAATGAAATTCTGTAATACTATCTTTTTTTATTCCTAAGAGTTCCTAAGTAGTCAAGTTATTTAGCAGAAAATATCTTTATATACAAATATGTAAGCGAAGACTGAGACTCAATGTTCAAGACGTTTTGCATCCACACTGAATTTAACCATGAAGTTTGAAGGACATGCTGATTTTTTTTGTTAGAATTAATATTAAGTAGAATTAGCTCTACAATATATTTAATTTATCTTATTAGAAGATGAGTTACTAATTTCACTGTTAGTATTGCCAAGTTGTTCTTGATTTCACTAGTAATCCCTGTGTGTCTCTTTTTATGATATTGATACTGTTTCTCTAGACTATATCCTAAATAGGCATATTTTTTGGTTGTTGAAGTAGAAAAAAGCGGAAAAAACATAGAGTAGGACAACAAGGTGATAAAAAAAGGTAGAACGACTACCATATAAGAAAAAATAAGCAATCTACAATTCTTCAGTTTGAAAACAAAATTAAGATGGTATGATGCGATAGATGCCTATTAAATGAAGGAATGCATTATAAAAATAAACAGGTATCAGTGTTGACTGATTCTTAAAACGTGTTGGCATCAGATGAAGCTAGAAGACTCAATATTCATGCAAACAAAATGATATATCTGTTAACCCAGAGTTAGGTAAAGTGTGGAACTTCTTTCCACAAAATGTTATGGATGATAAAAATTTACATGGTGTGACAGGGTAACTGAAGAAATTGATGAAACAGAAACCCACACAGATTATGAATGTATACCACATCTGTCTGTGGAAGCTACCCAACTGTAAGTGATCAAGACCTCGGTAAGTTCTGAGGAAAAAATATTGTGTATGGTTTCCTTGGTATATTTTTCATTCAGTCTTCCTCTTTTAGTCACTGTCCAAGGCCAGGATACTGGGATGAAAGATTCTGTAGCTGAACCCAGTATAGCTTATTGTAGTTATGCTCTTATGATTATGATATATAGAGATGCTCATTTCCTTGCCACATCTATTTGAGGTGCTTCTAATTTTTCAAATTATATATATTTTTTGCTAACATTTCTTGAAATTAGTCTAAGTGAAAAACTTTTTTTTTTACTGTATTGTCTGTATTTTATATTATCTACACTTAGCCTGTATCCAGGGCTAGACAATAGCCACCTGTTCTATTCCCCAGTGACCCCTCTCCACTTGAGCAGGGGAACTGGGAAAAGGAAGGAAGACCCATGGGTTGAGATAAGAACTATTTAATAATTGAAATAAAATAAAATAAAATGGAAACTAATAATTATAACAATAATTATATATACAGACAAGTGATGTACGGTGCAATTGCTTACCACCTCTTAATCAATGTCCAGTCTGTTCCCAGCTAGCAATTCCACAGCAGGAAAATCCCAAAACCGCAGTCTTGGAAGAGAGAGATAGGCCCCAGGAGCAGAATGGTGGGCAAGACCCTCCAGGAACAACAACTATTGAGAAAAACCGTCCCCCACAAACTTTCCAATTCATAGCAAGCATGATGTTACATGGTATGGAATACCCATTTGCCAATTCAGGTGTCAGTTGCCCTGGCCACTCTACCCCCAGGTTCTTGGACATCTGGGTCATTTGCAAAAAACAGTTGAAAAGCTCTTGATCTCCATGGATACCTGCATACCAGGGCTGACTGCAAACTAAAACAAAGTGTCTTATCTACTTTGTTCTTACCGAGTCGGGTCCTGCAGTCTTCTCAAAAATGCAACTTACTTTAGAAATGTAGCTTTTCCGAACAGAAAATTAATTCTGTGATTCTATCCCAGCGAAACCAGGAAAAGCTTCAGTTAGGTTACCATTTACTTGTTTGGAGTGTTGTGGTTTTCATGCTCCAAAAAGAGTGTTAATTCATGCATTTTTATTGTTTGTTGGCAGGAGAGATTTCCCAGCTAGTTAAGTTAAAATTGTTTTCAGTCTAGCATCTAGTGTAGTCCATCTCTAACCCCTAGTTTAGCAGGATGTTTGACCAGCTAGTTCAGAGCGTTCGTTCCTACCTCCTGAAGACTGATAGTATACTTCTGCCTAGATACAACCAGCCAGATGGTCTCTGGTAAGATGGACAGTTTCATTCTTCAACAAGTATGGCATGTTCTTCAGATCTTTGGAAGATTTCTTCAACTTCAGTCCATTCTGCTAAAGTGAAAGGCCAAACATGAAAAAAAGTGCCTCTAGTTTCTCTGATGCTGTATGGTTGTGTTGGCTGCCTTGACACCAACATAATCTGGCAAACCTTGCACAATTTGATAGATGGGGCTTCTTTTTCTATAAGCAAAGCTCTCTAAGAGCCACCTTGTTTGGGATAGCAGACTCCTGCTGCCTGTCATTTGAGGGTTGGGGAAGTAAATCTGCATGTCAGAGGAAATAAGATACCTTTTATGTCCTCTTTGCCTTTGTGTGATAGGAAGTCAAGAGTAAAGATTTTCTAAATGTAGGGATGTTAAAAGGATGAAAGTTTTGAGCTTATTCCTTTGCTTCCTTCCAGTTTCATGCAGTAAATGATAATCAAGATTTTATTTACTTGTTACAAATAAATGCATTCCGGGTTCAAGTTAATTTGAATAACATCTTTGTCTTTTCCACCCCTACCTCCCAGAATGGACCACAGCCTAGATAGCAGAAACCTAAAGTACTTTCTCTTCTTTCTTCTTAGCAAAATAATTATGCTGTCCTTGGTGAGGCAGAAAAACAGTTTTCCAGAAATGATCTTTTCTCCTATGTTTTTTGTCTGAAAACTGAAGCTCAAGGGCCTGAGAGCAGTAACAGTCCTTAATAGCCCTGAGCAGCCTCTTTTGGGGCCTCCACTGCAGCCTGCCCAAAAGACCTATTTCAGACTGATAACCCTGAGGCCTGGGTCTTCAGTCCCTGCCTGAGCTACATCATAAGGCGTTCTGATGTCCATCTCTATCAGAGCCATGTCTGTGGCTGGCTGTGGACTCCATTGATTCAGACTTCCTGACTTCAGCTTGAACCTGCCTTATCACCACGGTCCTGAACTGTGTCTTGACTGCTGGTTACCCTCACCAGACCTGATTGTGACTCCAAGCTGTCAATTAACTTCCTGGCTTGACCTCAGATCACCATGAACTTGTCTGATGATCTGAACTCTTGATTGAAACCTGACTCATCTTTGGCTCTGCCCTGCTTGCCTTGCTTAGAGACTACGGGATGGAGCCCTGGCTGGCGAGGAACCTGTCCTGATGACCATATCATTGTGCTCTACTCTTTGTCCCTCAGGGAGCAGCCAGGCTTCGGTGCTCCCTGACACTATGCTTGGTTGGGATCTTTTTCATTGTGCCTAAAAATAGCTCATCGTACTGGCTTAGGATTTCTCTGCTGGCAGATTTGGCATCCAGAGCAGTTCCAAAATCGTCAGTGGAGGCAATGGTTTTGTACAACAATATTTTTGTGATTCTTGTTCTGCAAAGAAGGAAACCTTGAGGCTATGTTCGAGAGCTCTGAACCATTTCTTACTCCTCTGTATTTGTTTAGCTTTTGACCTCACTTCTATTTAGAGCAATGTTTGCAAAATGAACTCACTAGTACATTGACAATGGCTGCATGATCCACTTTGCCTTTCTGTAGCCTCTGTGCCAGCCTTTCTGTCCCTTTTCAGAAATTCTTCTCACAAGGTAGTGCTTCAAAAGAAGGTCAACATGTCCTGCTTTTAGGAGACACTATGGAGGTCCTGTTGATGTATGCCTCAGCTGAAGATTCTGCTGCAGCTGTTTCCTTGTACAGGGATGACATGAATTAAACTCAGATGTCATGGTTTGATGTGGAGAGGGGGGTGGTTCTGGTGGCAGGAGAGGGATTTTGCTCCCTGCGACCTCCCCGGTTTTGGATCCGGGTTAGGCTTAGTTCTGGCCACCGGATCAGACTGCCATCCCCCTCGGGGTTGAGCCAATAGGGCGCCTCTGCGAATTGCCCTATTTAAGTCAGGACAAGGGAACCGGAAAAGGTGCTTCGCCCAGGATCGACCAGAGAAGGGAGGAGGGCACTGCCCCCGCTCCCTGGCTCCCGGCCGGGCGGCTGCCTGCGTCGGGCCGGCGCCGCCCACGGAGAATGGCGGCGGCGGAGCCAGCTGGGGAACTCGGGGGCACGCCACTCCCAGGGTGCCCACTGGGCTGAGTTCACCTGGAGAGGACTGAGATCTGAGAGAAACAGCCGCATCGACAGCAGGTCAGTGAGGATGGAGCGGGAGGAGGTGTGCCGGAGCCGAGTTTCCCCTGCGGCTGATGGTGAGATAGCAGGCTGCCCCCCTACAACCAGGACGGCCTCGGTGGAGCAGCGACCCACTCGCAGCCCGTGGGGAGAAGATGCCTGAGCCCGAGGATGGTCGTGTTGGGGGCACGGCAAGGCAGAAAGGCATCTGGAGTCTTCGTGACGACCCACGCCGGAGCGAGTGGCTACAGCTCCCTAAGTATCCGAGACTGTGGTATAGCCCACACCGGAGCAATCTGTGGGGAAGGATTGTTTCCAGTGGGCTGGACTCACGTTGGAGAAATTTGTGGATTTTTCCTCGTGGGTAGGGGATCCATTGGAGCAGGGGAAAAGGGTGTAAGGACTCCTTCTCCTTTAAGAAAGAAGCAGCAGTAACAGCACGGAATGAACTGACCTGCACTCCCCCAGTCCCTGCCCCCTGTGCTGCTGAGGGGAGGAGGTAGAGCCGGGAGGAAAAGGAAGATGGGGGGGGGGGGGGGAAGGTGTCGGTTTTAAGATCTGGTTTTGTTTCTTTCTGTCCTCTCAAGTAATCGGTTTTTATTTCCCTTTGTCCTTCTAAGTAATCATTAATAAACTGTTTTGCTTTGAGAAAAGCGCTGCCTGTTTTGCCCAGGACCATGGTTGGTGGGTGCTCCCTCTGTTCTTGCCTCAACCCTCAGTCCTTTTGTTTTTTTTCCTCTCCTCTCTACTTTATTGGAGAAGGAGAGACTGTGTGAGTTTTAGTTGCTGGATCAGCCTAGATTCTGCTGCAGCTGTTTCCTTGTACAGGGATGACATGAATTAAACTCAGACATGCAGAAAAAATCAAATTTAGAATGATAGTAGCAAACTGCAGGTAGTTCAGAAAGAAAACTGTGTCATGCAACTTGCTACATGCTTCCTTCTATTCTGCAATTAGACTGGAATGCCATTGCTATTTGTCATTCGTGGCTGGCTGAGACCAGCTTAATGTATTTCTGGTCACCCTGTGCATGGTCCTCTGTGAAGGGGGAAGCGCTGTCAACAGCCTTAGACCATTTTCATCAGAGGGATGTCTCTCTTTCCATATGATGTCACCTGGGTAAATGAGTTATGTGAGTTCTTTGACCTAACATTGTAAGTCATGATCCATTCAGTAAATTTTTCAGAGTAATCATCGAGTCATAGAATGGTTTAGGTTGGAAGGGACCTCAAAGATCATCTAGTTCCAACCCACCTGCCATGGGCAGGGAAACCTTCCACTACACCAGGTTGCTCAAAGCCTCGTCCAACCTGGCCTTGAACACCTCCAGGGATGGGACATCCACAACTTCTCTGGGCAACCTGTTCCAGTGCCTGACCACCCTCAGTGCAAAAAATTTATTTCTTATATCTAATTGAAATAATATATAATAATCAAAATAATACATAATCATACACTACTCTCTGAGTAGGACTGATTTTCCTCCAGACAGGTTCATGAAGATAAGACTTTATTGAACATGCAGTATCACAGTGAAACCTCCTGTCTGTTTCACATCTGTCCACAGAGGCCTGTACTCTCCATGACAGTCTTCTACAAGACTTACAAATCTGTTTCCACAGTTTCTATATGTCATCACATGGGCTGCTTAACTGTTTACCGTTATATGGTTCTTAATGTTTCTGTGCTGTGGTTGTCCAGTCAGATCAATGTCTGAGGAGAAATGCCTTTTCATTCCCCTCTGCTAAAAAATGGTCTGTGATGTGCTCATTCAGGCAGCCCAGTCAGCGGTCTTCAAAGTTGAGTGTTGCCATCAGTATTCTGAAACCTGACAGTCTGGGACGTGTGTAAGATCCTTTAGTCAAGCTTTGGATATTCAGGTGTGTGCAGGCACTAAGTCATCAGGCACTAAGTAGATGAGTTGTCATTTCTGGGAGACAATAGAACTCTTGTCATGGAAATAACCATATGTGAAAGGAAATTCACGCTTATGGTGGTTCCCCCTGTCCAGTTCTTCCAAACTGTTGTGAATAAGCTAGCAGAGTTGAGATTCAAGCTAACTTATTCCAAAAGCTGGACTGTTCCATAACATGATTTTCTTATCCAAACATACAAGAAATAGCACCTGATTTACATAATAATTAGTCTGGAAACCCATGGTTTCTCTGTGAGTAAAAAGTAAACCAGTGCCTTGCAGTGACAGTTCTGGATAACTCAGATGAGTAGCTCAAAGATTACTGCCCTGAGTCAAGAGCCTCAGAAACTGTGAGCTGTGCAGAATAACACATTGTGAGCTGTGCAGGTCAGCAGATGACAGGCGTTACTAGACCAGCACTTGTCCTTTCAAATACCGATTGCATTGTTACCATCAATTTTGGTTGACAGCCAAGTTCAATGATACGTCAGCATGACTCGTGCTGATTGCTAACGTGAGAGTATGTGGCTTTACCCATCCATAGAGTAGCAAAAAGCTTGTGTAAGTGATGCATGAATCATTGTTACATCCAGATCTTTGGTATACTTTCATGTCAAATGTAAGTCACGTTGCATTTTCTTTATCACAACAAAGCCTAATAGAGGACAAAAGAAAATTTAAGAATGGGTTACTCATAGTATATGGAGGTCTCTATAAATTCCATGTAGGTATTCAGTTGGTTAGTTCATTGGATGGTTATTTTTCTCCTTCCAGGGAAGTCTTAGAATCTGTGTTGTGTGATGCGTCCCATCTTAAGGAATCTCTGCCTCACTGCTTTAGAGCAAGATGATTGTTCAGCCTTCTTCCCCTACTGTCAGCAATTCTGGGAGAATAATATTTATTACATGGTGATCTCGTCTTTCTGTTTTCTCTTACCTTTATCTTGACCATCTTCTGGTCACAAAGGTTTGTACATCACTTTGTGATGCATTGGATCACCATGTTCTTACTGCCTGTAGGTTTCTGATGAGTTCCAATTCTGACTGATTCAAAGGGTTTCAACTTAATTTTGCAGACCTTGGTGAATACACTTAAATCACCTTTCTCTTACCTCTTTTCCACTTGTTTGTGAGGGTTGCCTGCTTATCAGATGACGACACATATGTTTGTGCCTTTTTGTCAAAGACAGAATTTCCTCTACACTTACCTCCATTTTTTTTCTCAATTTTATATCAAGGTTTTATGTCAGCCATGAAATTAACCCAGTATTCTTCACTACCTTCAACCATCTAGAAGTTTGTCTATAGTTCACAACCTAGAAGTCTGAAGGGCTTTTCTAAACATTTGTAGAACATATGTAATATTAAATAGTAAGCTTTTACTCTGATAATTGTATAGGCCTTCATTTGCGTATAATGTAATATGCTTTGTCATATATTAAACAACTTCTTAATGGCATGAAAAAGTGTTCTTTAAATTTAATATTTTCAGCGTCAAGCTGAAATATACCTTGTGTAGTCATTGAAAGTAAAAATTAAAGTTTTGACTTTTTTCTGAGTTTGGTAATATATTATAAAATTAATATTACTGTGGCCTACCTTTGGATTCTATGTCCACTTCCTTGCAATCTAACAAGGCCAATATTGCTTGGGGCAATCACATCATTTGAAGGTTTCTTTGTCTCTCAAGAGAGAGGGCAGGACCATCATAAAGTTTTCCAATTATAGGAGACAGAGCTAATGTTCCATTGTTTTTTATGGTGTGATTTGTAGTTGTTGCATCTTGGATCTGTTATTTCTGGCTGTCTGCAGACTCAAGCAGTCATTTCATGTCAGTTAAGCTCAGTTTATGTTATCTGATTTTCAGGTAAATGAGAAAAACTCTCTGAATAGCAGAATGTCTTTTTTTTTGAAGTTTAAGATTTAAGATTGGAAATCTAGTGATACAGATATTATTTACTTGTTATTCAGAGAAGAAAGGCACTAACAGAGGCAATTATGCATAACACTTTCTTTTGCCATTCTTAGAAATGCAAGGGACTGGCATGAATACATCTGTTTGGAACTTTGAGGAAATTCGAATGTGGATGCAAAACGCAGTTCAATCTCTAAGGCTGCAAAAGTAGAATAGCAAATTAGAGAATTTGTATTCAGAGCTCAGCTCTGCTACTTAGATCTATGTCTATTTAAAGGTAATTTGTGAACACCTAAAAAAATATGTAGAAACTTTGAGGAAAAAGGGAGGTACTG
This sequence comes from Tauraco erythrolophus, assembly GCF_009769465.1. Classification (NCBI taxonomy): domain Eukaryota; kingdom Metazoa; phylum Chordata; class Aves; order Musophagiformes; family Musophagidae; genus Tauraco; species Tauraco erythrolophus. The sequence continues at coordinate 34,933,274 of NC_141496.1, forward strand.
AGTACTTCAAAATTACAAAGGTAAGAGGGATTTGACACATAAAAGTACATTTCAATCAATTTCTATTTGTTTTCGTCTTTCAGAGCTTCCCTTTCAAACTACTCTGGCTCTCACTTTGACACTTTCTACATCAACTGTTCTACTGATGTTACATCTGCAACAGAACTGCAGAGGAGCATGATATCAGCTCACCACAATTTGCATAGAAGTGAAATTTGTTACATTTAAAGAAGTTATAAAAATAAAATACTTAAAACCATGTGGTTTGGTAATACTGAATTGGAAACAGCTCACAGTCTTTTATAGTCTGTGCTCAAATCAGAGTTCTCTGGTTGATGTGACATGATTATATGTTATGATTACCAGTGTTAACCTTTCAAAATAAAATGTTCGGTTTCTTCTTTTAAATACCAAATGCTTATAGGTATAATACTTGCTGATATTTGTTCACTGACAGTCTCACTTGTTTTCAAACCCCACATATTTAAAGTTGTGGAGCGTTAGATTGATGTTTCTTTTCACTCAAATGTCATATTCATCAACTGTATTGTGCTAGGAGATTGTTAAACAGACAAGGTGACTTGCAGAGTGACAGTATAGTGATGTGATGTCCCAAACCATTAGAGTATAGTAATGACGTGGTTTTTTCCTTTTGTTCAATCAGTTTTTGCAACACAGTGTTTTTTCTGTAAAAAAAAACACAGGTAAGAAGGTATCTGAGTAGATCTGTTGCTTGGAAAAAAATCCAGTTAATGAATAACAAAACCTGGAATTCAGTTGTAACTTCACAGACAGTTGAGAAATGCTGATGATTTAGGACGAACTAACATTAACAGTATTTTATAGAGAGGAAAAGACACATTATGCTATGACAAAAGTGAAATTACTTGATATATTATATTTTCTTATGTAAACAGTTTTACAGGATCATTTTTTAAGCAATAGTGAAAGATATTTTATCATTTTACTTGAACAGCCTCCCAAGAATACCACAAAAAAGGAAGGAACTTCTGCTTAACATTGTATCAACTCAAATGTCTTTCTGAACTTGTCAAACTATTTTTATTAATGGAAGAAAAAATAGAAGAGCTCTCTGCAGAAATTCTGTTGGTGCCTTCATTTACAGAGAAGAACAAGAATGTTCAAGGTAATTAACGCATTTCCTTATTTATTGATTCTACTTTGTGCAAAAGGATAATTTTATATGATTTTCAACATTAATTACCAATTTATGTCACATATTCTATAAACAAGTTTATTACCATAATCACTGAAAATCTTTTTGAAATATGCAGCTTTACATTTGAGCACAATGACTTGTGGAAAAGAACTGATAGTTGTGTGTAAAGAGGTGATGTACAGTAGTTATTGATGGAGAATCATAATGAAAAACTATCAAACACTGTAACATAGTATCTCCTATTGAATTATCTATAAAATCCTGTGTTTCGTATAGGACAAAACAATACATGGAGTCTGAATTCTTTGAAAATGTGGCTGTTTCTGAACTTATGCTTGAAAGCTGCCATTTTCAAGAGAGGAAAACACTGACTTGAACATTTAGTCTTAGTATACATGCAACTAAGTGTTTTAGTATATAATCCTGCCTTAACCTATAGTTCTCACAAACACTTACTAATATGTACTATGTTTACTATCATGCTTATCCCACTGGGTTCAGTGGGTATTTTATAGATGTAGGCTCTAAATCAGGAAGTAAACTTCTTCATGATCAAGCCCGAAGTTTGCATTTGCTTTAGATTCTAAGCTCACTCTCTTTTTCACCTAGTTGCATTCATGTCATAATGAGGAAAACCTGAAATCTTGAAAATTCAGGTGAATAACACCTTCCAAGTCACATTATGCTCATACATGTACTACTCTGCTACTTCTGCCAGTAGAGGGATTCCAGGTCACCAGGGAGCAGATGGTTTCAAGAGCTTTGATTATGTTGCTGGAAAGGATCAGACCAGAAATGAGGCCAGGCTGCTTAGGGAGAGAGGATAGGTGGAGTCAAATATTCGATATCTCTGTAATCAAGCTGCAGGCAAAGAAAAAAGGTGTTTTGGGAATGTGGTCTCAAAATGCTAAACTGATAAAAAATAAAGAATGATTAAATAAGAAGAGTTCCGAGGTACACGTTTTGTTGATGGATTCTTCAGCTGAATCACTGACGCTCTGACGTAAAAAAGTACAGGTTAACGTATGTATTTTAGAATATACTTCAAAGCTCAACTAAAATTTGCATTGGGGTTCCGTTATTGCTATTGGTTTCAATGTATTTCTGCCTCCTTTAATCTCTCAGTTTTACTAGCTCTCAAAAAGTGTTAAGCTATTATAGACTGTGTTTTACATTTTATGGCCTTGATCCTACAAAGAGGTGTTACAGTAAACCTCTCATAGGGGTAATGTGGAGTATAGGATATACGTTCAGTAAGGGTAATTTTAACTGTTCTTTTTGTTTGTATATTCTGTGACAAAATGAAAAAAAAAATTAACACTTGTGAACAGGAAATTTATTTGACATGTTTAACTGACTACTCTCTAAGACATGTGATCTCCAACAATTCAGAAAAGTTAAAGATTGCAATGTTAACTAGAAATACTTAACTTTCCAGGAAGCGTATTTAGGATTTTATCCTGCAGGCATTTCTCTGAGCTTAATTACATTCAGAACTGTTCCTCAAAACTGCGTTGTCTTTTTCTTTGAGGAATATTCTTTTATAGTAATCATGTCTGTAGCAAGCAGGTTCTTAAATGATACCTCTACTTAATCAAATCTGAATGGGGAATGTTGCTAGATCTTGTAGGAGGTAAGCTTCTGCATAGTAGGCCTGTTCTAAAGAAACCATAAAAAGACTGTTACCCTGAAACACAGGTGGATGTACATTTTTTACAGATGATGTTAGTGAAGTCATCAGACATACCTTTGTTTTTAGTGTTGCTATTCTGATCAGGTGGTTTTATTCACAAAACTTTGCTCAGTTATATCAATTTCGGGAACATACGTCAAGAGAAGACATAGCCAGAGAAGTTTTTTTTTTGGAAAGTGTGGTTAGAAGACGGGTTTATTGGTGTTATTTTTGCTTCATATTGTCAGAAATCTCAGTTGTAGTGATGAAGTGAAAGATGATTTGATATGGGAGAATGAGAGCCATGTTCCCAGTAGTTCCAGGTTCTGTTAAGTACCAAAAGGGATTTACAATTTTCTCTGTTAATGTCCTATATTGGGCTAATAATCTTATTTTTTCACTGATGAAGGCTGAGTTTTGATAAGAATGATTTATTAGAATCCTTGCTTTATTTTCATCAGAACACATTATAATATGTGACTAGAAAATATAACAGCCATCTTCTGTACTTATTTAGAAGCCTTCTTAATAGAAATCTTGCGTAATTTAACGGAATGTAGAGTAGAGATCTGTCCAAAGCAGCTTTAAATTAACTTAGGTACCAGTATCAGCTGTACAATGCAGCACAGGCTGCAGAACCAGCCTAGGAAGCAGAGCAAATTATCCCAGATTGAACTGTGTGCTGCTGTTGCTAGACAGTTACCCCTTCCCTTTCTCCATGGTTTAAAGCTAAGTGTGGTGCATCCAGACTACCCTGCAGTCACTGCAGTGTAGGCATATCTGAAGTATCAGTCCCCTGCAAGTAGTACTGCTGGTAAATTAAGGGAAGCTGGCCAATTCAGAAAAGGTAGGCTAATATCCAAGTGAGCTAAAGTTTCCCTAGGCATCACATAGATTGGAACCTTGCACTTGCTTCCTTTTCTTTTTGGTTGCTTTTAGTATTCACGGGAGCCTATTAATCTGTGTAGCTCATGCAGAGATGCAACAAAAATAATGTTTTTTCATGTGCTTGTGTCAAGTGTTGCGTTTATGTGTATAGCTGTTTCAATGGCAGTTTTAGTTGATTTTTGTTCAGCATATCCCATGGTACTTCAATCTTGATATACAGAACATCTGTAAAGTTCCATCAGAAACAAAGTAGTTCTTTGGATGGTTCCTCTTTTAAAATTTTTTTTTGTCCCAAAGATGGCATCTGAGTTTTATCTAAACCAGATGGTTTCTTGGCCCTCATTTTTCCCTAAACCCAGCGATGACAAAGAGCAATGGCTGCATAAATTGGATGTAAGAAGAACACTTAGGGTTTATCACAGAAGAATCAAAGATTTCATATCTTCTGACAGATTGTTTGTACTCTTAGGGGGTCTTAAGAGGGGTCAAATGGCTTCTAAGAGTTCCTTAGCTAGATGGTTAAGGGATTGTATTAGGGAGGCGTATGTAGTTAAGGGTAAAGAGGCTCCCAGGGTTTGTAAAGCTCATTACACTAGGACTATAGCTGCTTCTTGGGCGGAGAGGTCGAAGGCTTCCACATTGGAAATTTGCAAGGTGGCCACCTGGGCTTCTCTTCATACTTTTTCATTGCATTATCGCTTGGATGTAGTCTCTTCTGCGGATTCTGCGTTTGGTAGGAGGTTGCTTGTGAACCAAAAAAAGAACAGTGAAGAAAAGAAAGACATGTAGTTCACAGTTCTATCTGGCAACAAGACAAGTTTCTTTGCAGTGTGCACAATGGAATCCTATGAAGACCAATTTAGGTGGTTGAAAATAGATGTTAGAGGGAAGTACTGCCTACCAGTGTTCTCTGATGGTAACCCCATGGCAGACAATAGCACCAAAGGAAACAGTGAACCAGAGTGAACTCTGTAGGGAGATGGATGTGGAGATTTTTTTTAGGTGATATGGATAGTTTGCTGAGTTCAGTTTGAGAATTCTGCATCTGACATCTTCTAGAATATATTCAGAATCCTCAGTTTTCCCAAATTGTTTTGCATAGATTGAAAAAAAATTATATGGATTGCATTTTCCACTCTAACTTCTTTTCTCTTTTCTCCATCCAGTTCTTTCTGATTTTATTTTTGACTTTCCTTTACCAGCCCTAACTTAACATCTATTCCTCAATGAGCAGTATGTACATGCCAAGTTTTGCGCTTGATTTCAGATTATATTTATGTTACCTAAGCACAATTTTTTAAAAAGTAGTATAAATACACTTTTTGTCTACTACCAGTGTGGTGTTCAAGTTTTCTCTTAAATCAAATAAAAGGAGAAAATTATGAAAAGCTTTCGGACAAGTAAATGATGATGTGGTTTTGTTCCATCGCTGAACAAAAGGCTGTGTGGCTAAAAAGGTAAAGATTGCTACTCTACCTTTCTGAGGAGACGTATCCATATTTTTCTAACATTTACAGAACATTTATTCTCAATGTTGTGTAACCTCGCTTTGTTCCATTACAAGCAACAGGTTTCAGAAAATTAAAGGAGTAACCACCTTCTATTTTTTCTTGATTAGGCATTTAACCCTTTCTTCTGCAGGTACCTTGTCATTTCTACTGCGATGAGATAGTCTACTTCTCTCTTCATATTCAGTTGAAATTCCTGAGGTGTTCTGACATACCTAGTACGTGCAGCATCACAGGAGTTGTTCTCTTTGAAGGAATCTGGAACATTCAGCTGCAGTCAAGGGTTAAGCAGGAGATTTGGTTTGGAGTCCTGCCAAATTGCATTCTCTTCCTATCTTTAAGGTAGATTTCTCTTCCCTCTGGCTTTTCAGAAGCCTCTTGTTGAGACTTCTGAAAAATCAAAAACATCTAACATACTTTTATCTGTCTCTCACTTTTTAGTTCCATTGCAGTGAGAAAGGTGAACTTTGGACAGATCAGATAATGAGTACCAAGAAAAGCTTTTTCCAGTGGAGCTCTTTGAAAACACTGTGGGCAAAGTTGTCAAGCCCTTAGGTTTACAAACTTTGCCTCAGGGGACTGGGAAGATTTGCAAAGGTCTTTCCTTCACAGCATAAGAAGAAATCCTTTACTCTATACCCATTTCTGGAAAGTGTAATAAAAAGAGTGTGGAATTAAATTTATGAGGTTCAACGTCTTAATAGACTTTGAAGTTGTAAAGATTCAGGAAAGAAAGGTGTGGCATTTGTTTTAGTCTTAAAGCAAGATGTTCAAGAAGCTTCTTTAAGAAATATATAGCTTCAGCAGATCAATCGAAAGCGAAGATGGAATTTACATTACGAGGGAGTTTGATTTCAGATGTATGGTTTTTTGTATTTGTGTTGTTACAGTTTGCTCTGGATAGTACAAAAAAGTCCATTGTTGAAGGTAGAAAGCAGAAGGTTTTTTGAACTACAGCTAGTCAAATATTTTTTGTTTCTTTTGCTTATTTCTGTTTCTCGGACAGTGGTATTTCCCATTTCTACAAGACATATTATTTCCAGTACAGTTTCAATACAAGTTCTGGTTGAGCCAGCTTAGTCCAACTAGTAAGACATTTTGATGGCACTTACCTTATTCACAGCTGTCATACGAAAGGTTTCTTTGATGCTTTGCTATTCTATGCTGCATACAAGATGATGTCACAATGGCTGTTCTTATGGCCCTAAACGCTATGAAAAAGATAAGAAAGCTGTGGAATTCTATAGAAACAATAGTTTAATAGAACTTCTTATGAGGAAGAAAAAGAATTATATTAACAATGCAAGAGGTCTCACTGTAGTCATCATTACAAAACCAGAAAAATACTGAATTGGAGAAAGCATTGAATACACTGAAGACAGAGGGAACATAGGCAAAAAGATTTACTTTAAAGAGAAGAATAATCCCAGAAAAATTTTAACAAACATAAGGAAAGCTGGCTGAAGAGTTTTGATTTTAAGTGAAGCACTTGATATAATCATGTTCTGATTATTTACTATCAAAATGATTCAGCTGCCTGGATGGTAAAGTGAGGGAAGTACACAATGTATGAGAAGTTTATCAAGTTTGTAGAACATAAATTTCGAGAAAGATATAGCAAGGGTTTGTGATTAATCCAATGTTCCCTAATAATCAAGAAAGTTGGAGGTGTGGAACATGATCTGGAGAGGGAGCAAGTGTGAAAAGCTGAGAAGTTGTCCTTCAGCCTCCGTCTTCTTCTTTCATGACATGCGCTTCTTTCTGCAAATTGTCTCCTCTACGCAGCCATATGAGAAGGATTGCATACATTTCTGTCTGTCTGTGCAAATGGAGTGTGAGGTTTGCAATTTGAGATAAGAGAGGAGTCAAAGAATTTGTGGAGAAAACTATGACTGTCTAGGTAGAGATGCTTCCTCTATCCCATTGCCTGCCTTCCTGTTTGCAATGGCAAACTGATTTGGGCTGAGTAGCTTTACTATGGCAGCTGTACCAGTCTCTGGAATAAAGCTGCACTTTTATTTCCCAGGGAAGTTTGCTGAGTAGGGCAAGACAGTCAGAAGAGAAGTGGCAGGACGGGAAGGGGGTAATTTGATATGTGTCTCTGTGGAAACAATGTTTGAGAGGAAGGATGTGGTAGCATCTGAAGTGGAGAAACTTTGAAGAGGCTGTGACCAGTGTGCAATGATCAATGAAAAACATGAAGGGAGCCCTTGCTAGCTGGAGCTTAAATTGAAGATTAATTCCAACTTTACCTAGATGAGATTTGGGAAAAGCAAAAGTTTGGGAAACCAAAGGAGCTCCGTAGAAGATAGGAGACTTGACCTTGCAACTTCTTTGGGAAGACCAGAAAAAGTTTTGTATATGTGTGAGCCTGCATGCAATTGGTGTATATGAATACAGAGATCGGTGTATATGAATACAGAGCAAGAGTGCCTAGGCTGTTAGAAAAGAAGGTGGGGAGACCTAGTAGAACCTGTTAATTTAGAAATGAAGGAGCCTTTAAAGTGACTGATGCTGGCAGAAGCATCATTCAGCTCTTTGCCTCTGGTCCTGGAGACACAAACCTACCATCAGCTAGATACCTGTTTACTTCAGCTGTGAGTTCTGAACGGGTAAGGCAGCAATTCCATGCAAAGATTTAACATTAAATATTAAAGGCTTTCTTTAATGTTTTCGTATAAAAAATTATAACCAGCTCATCTAAGTAGTGACAATAAGAGAACGTGGACATATAGCTGTTCAGTTGTGCTTATAGTTAGAATCAGATGTTATGTCTGTAAAAAAGGAGAATTGCAAGGAAAAACACAGCAAAGTTAAAGTAGAAAATGCAGAATAGAAAAGAGGGAAAATATCCAGTCAGTTAGATTTTTATTTTTCATTCTGGAGTAATTTCTAAAGTGTAGGAAACTTCATCATAAAGTACTTGAAAACATGTTGAAAAAAGCAGGAAGTTTATAGTTCTGACTGTAACATATGTTGAATAATCAGGGAGGTAGATGACCTGGTTAGTCTCTTCTGGTTTTGTACCCTACCGTTTTATCTTTCATTTTTCCCAACTCAGATCTGTTTTTCCCTGATGTCTTTTGAAAATGCAGATGAAAACTGGGCCTGGGAAAAAAATCTGCAAAAACCTTGAAGCTTTAGAAGGCCGTGTAGGTGTATGAAAAGTGAAGTGTTCATTTTCAGAGAGTGAATTGTTTAGGGGAAGATAAAATCCGCTTTGGTAAATGAAATCTTATGTATGTGCAAATAGAAGGGTAAAAGCTCTTTAAACTTTGGCTGTGTGTACCATGGTAACTGAAGACCTGTTAATTTATGCTTAGAAGATACTCTTGAACAATGCTTGACAATGCCTAATCATTTAAAACTTCTTCATTTAAATTTCACATGAGATACATCAAATTAGGAATATCTGCACCTGTGTTGTTTACCAGCTTTATGCTAGGAGACGGATTTTAAAAGTACCATATTGTTTAGTTTTATTCTCATATTCCTTTTGAAACACAGACTCAGAGAATTGCAGAATGGTTGAGGTTGGAAAGGTCATTTGGAGGTCTTCGGGCCCAACAACCTCTGCTCAAGCAGGACCATGCACAGCCAGTTGCCCAGGATCAAATCCAGACAGCTTTTGAGTATCCCCAAGGATGGAGACTCCATAGCCTCTATGGACAATCTATTCCAGTGCTTAGGCACCCTTACAGGAAAAAAGTGTTTCCTGATGTTCAGAGGTAACCTCCTGTGTCTCCAACGTTCCTTCTCCAAGCCTTCTCTTCTCTAGGCTAAAACAGTCACGGTACTCTCAGTCTTTCTTGCTGTGTAAGATGCTCCAGTCCCTTAATCATATTCGTGGCCTTTTGTTGGGCATTTTCTCATCTGTTCATGTTTCTCTTGTACTAAGTATCCCAGAATTGGACACAGTGCTCCAGTGGGGCCTCGCCAGTGCGGAGTAGAGGGGAAGGATCACCTCCCTGGGCCTACTGGCCATACTTTGTCTATTGCAGCTCAGGATGTCATTAGCCTTCTTTGCAGCAAGGGCACATTGCTGGCTCGTGTTCAACTTGGTGTCCACCTGGACCTTTTTCCGCAAAGCTGCTTTCCAGCTGAGTGGCCCCCAGGTTATTCCTCCTCAGGTGGAAGACTTTGCACTTCTCCATGTTGAACTTTTGTGTGCTCTCTTCTCCAGCCTGTTGAAGTCCTTCTGGATGGCAGCGTGATCCTCTGGTGTATCAGTCACTACTCCCAGTTTGGTGTCATCTGCAGACTGGCTGAGGGTATACTGTGCGCTATCATCCAGGTGCTTAATGAAGATGTGAAGCAGGACTGGATCAAAATTGGCCCCTGAGATAGAGCACTAGTTACTGGCCTCCGATTAGACTCTGTGGCACTGATCACCACGCTCTGAGCCTGGCTATTCAACCAGTTTTCAGCCCAACTCGCTGTCTGCTTGTCTAGCCCATACATCAAGAGCTTGTCTACAGCTTGTCCCATAGCAGGATTTTATGGGAGACAGTGTCAAAGGCCTTACTGAAGTCCAGGTAGACAATATCCACTGCCTCCCCTCATCTACCAGGGCAATTATTTCTTCATAGAAGTTTATCAACTTGGTCAAGCATAATTTCCCCTTAGTGAAGCCGTGCTCAGTACTCTGGATCAATTTTTTTGTCTGTAATGTGCCTGGAAATGGTTTCCAGGATTAGCTGCTCCATCGCCTTACCAGGGACTGAGTTGAGGCTGACTGGCCTGTGATTCCCCAAGTCCTCCTTATTGACCTTCTTGAAGGCAGGAATGTGTCGTGGGTGAGGCTGCTCCAGCAACCAAACCCACCCACAGTCGTTCACTCACCCTCCCCCAGCCCCAGGGATAAGGGAGAGAATTAAAGGAGAAACAGGAAACCCGTGGGTTGAGATAAGAACAATTTAATACAGATGGTTTAATACACAGTGTAGATGCTCACCACCCCGTCTTATCCGCAGCCCATCTCGTCCCGAAGCTGCAATCTCGGACGAACGCGAGGCCCCGAAATAGAGAGGGGAAGAGAGAGAGAGAGAGTACTCTGAGAGTGGGAGTACTGGGGCGGGGTGGGGGGGGAGGGCGGCGCGGAAGCAATAGAGCAAAAGCGCAGAAGCGCAAAAGAGCAGAAGCGGCGAAAGAGCCAAAGCGCAAAAGCCCTTCTGTCCGGCTGACCCTCACTTTTATACTGGGCATGACGCTGGATGATATGGAATACTAATTGGCCAGTTTGGCCCTCAATCTTAAGTTCCACCACAAATCACAAGGGGAATCGTGGCCCTCTTGTCCCGGCTATGCTCCCCTCTTATCCCGCCGTGCTTCTGCACTCAGGCCAGGACATGGCATACTGAAAAGCTACAAACATCAGCTTGCTATCAACTTTCTTCTCAGAGTGAGCCTCTGAGTAAAACCAAAACACGGAGCTCTTCTAGCTGCTAAAAAGAAGAGCTAACTCTGTCCCAGCTAAAACCAGGACAGAATGACATCTGCTTTCCTCCAGTCTTTGGACACTTCCCTTTTGCCATGATTGATCAAAGGTTATTGAGAGTGGCCTTTCAATGACATCTGCCAGCTCCCTCAGCACTTGTGGGTGCATCCCATCAGGGCCCATGGGCTTGGTATATCCAGTTTGCTTGAGTATTGCCAGACCTGATCTTCCTTCAAGAAGACATCTTTCTTCCTCCAACCTCACCATCTGGTCTCTGGGACCTGGGGTTCCTTAAGACTGATCTTGCTAGCGCAGACCAAGGCAAAGAAGGCATTCAGTACCTCTGCCTTTTCCATGTCTGTGTAACCAGGTCCCCTGTCTCATTAAGCGATAGGCCCATGTGTTCCCAGGTCTTCCATTTGTCACCTGTGTACTTACAGAAGGCTTTCTTGTTCTCTTTGACATCCCTGGCCAGATTTAGTTGCATTTGGACTTTAGCTTTCCTAATGTCATCCCTGGATGCTCAGATATTGTTTCTGTGTTCCACTCAGGTTATCCATCCTAGCTGCCATCCTCTGTAGGCTTCATTTTGAGTTTGAGTTTAGTTAGGAGCTCCTTGTTCATCCATGCAGGCCTCCTGGCATTTTTTTTTCCAACTCTGTTGAGCTTGGAGGAAGTGATCCTTGAATATTAACCAGCTTTCTTGGGCCCCATTTCCATTGAGGGCCTTATCCCATGGGACTCTTCCAAGCAGATATTTGAAGAGGCCAAAATCTGCTCTCCTGAAGTCCAGGCTTGTGAGCGTGCTTTTCACCCTCCTTCCTACCTTCAGGATCCTGAAATCGATCATCTCATGATGGCTGCAGCCAAGACTGCCTTTGACTTTCACGTTCCTAACAATCTCTGGGTTTTTTTTGGTGAGTATGAGATGCAGCACAGCATCTCTCCTCATTGGCTCCTCTGTCACTTGGAGGAGGAAGTTATCATCAGTGCACTCCAGGAAACTCCTGGATTGCTTGAAACATTGATGAAAGTGATATCTACCCTGGATGTTGGTTTGTCCTTGTCAAAACTGGGGCAATATTTCCGTTACTGCAAGATTCATGAGTGAGCTTTGTACCAGCCCTTCCTAAGGAGTTTCACTTGTTCTTGTTCCTGTCACTATTATTTTGCTTATAATAACTGTACTAATTAACTGTCTTTTTGTTCTTATCATATTGGCGTTTCCAAATAAGTAAAAACTATAAAAATACATTAGTGTGCAATTCGTATAATTTATTGAACAAAGAATAGAAATTAATTTCTACACAGCTGTTCTAACCTTATCTGTTCTCCCTAGGAACAGGTGACTGCACAATCAGTATAAAAATGAATTAATGACAAAAGGAACTATATTTTACACATTATGTGTGCGTTTGTATAAAATATGAATACAATGGGATGTGGATTTCATCATGTTATATAAAGGGAGCTGTGTATAACCCGAATTTGACTTTATCATAACATTAGTATTCCCCTACATCTTGTTGAGGGTTTTTTTATGCTTCATATTGATATATCAGAAGGTGTTGTAGGCTGCTGACTCTTCTACGGAATTAATCTTAACTTTGATCCCTTTTATCATACTGTGCAGGAGTTCTGAAGAAAGCTGGTGGGGAGCTTTTAATAGGAGAAACTAGAGCAAAAGAAACCAGTGTGCTTCCTGAACAGTTACTTCAGGTAGAAGAGGTGAGTGAGAAAAGAGTCTTACACTTTGTAGGGGATTTTCTTTTGTCTGTGTCTCCAGTGTAGTCTGTCATTGTGTTCATTATAAACACCCATTGCCATTATTTAGCCACTGCAATTAATTTTAGGTGCAAAGTCTCAGTTAAGATGGAATAAAATCTTATGGCGTTCTTGAAGTGGTTGCTATTTAAGATTTAATTACAGAACGGATTTAATATGAGAAGTACAAGATACTTCATAACAAAATAGTAAAAAAATGCTGAAATATGATAGCTTTCTTCAGTATTAAATATATTCTCAAATATAGGAGAATCTTAAAAAAAATCTATCAAGTTCTTAGCAGTTGATCATAATGATGCTTCCTATAGGGATAAGTACTCACATGGTGTCCAGTTTCTTTGATGCCAACAAACTACTGTGCAGTAAGCATTATTCTTTGTAGAATGTATGTACAGGATTAAGTTTTTGTCTGGCTTCCTTTTACTACTAAACAGATTTTTATTGTTGAATTTATGGGACCTAAATACCCTAACAAGTCTGATACTTTGTGATAGTGGAATTTAATTTCCTAGTGGCTCAGTTTTAATGCTGAAATGACTTTTTAAAATGTGCTTTGAATCAGTTTGTAAAACTATTGTTTCTATATCTTATAGATCACGAAGAACAATATTTTGAGAAGGTTGAGCTTTACTTGACTCAAGATTTTTGAAAAAAAAAAAAAAAAAAAAAAAAAAAAAGAAAAAATGGGTGTCCATGAGGCCTACCTCTGTGCTCACTGGAGTTAGGGTTGGGAGTGGGGAAGGGGAAAGGAAGGAGGAGGCAACTTCTAAATTTTGGAGTAAGCTGGAAGGGCTCCACTTCATAGCCCTTCATTGTCTTCCACTTTATTTTTATAGCTGCAACTTGTTAGGAATCCTGCTTTTATTTTCTCCTACTATGCTCTCATAGTGGGGATCTTTACTGTACATCTTATGTCATTAAAATATTTCTCTTACAGTGGTGCAATTCCCAATTGGCCACTTCTGGTAAGATTTAAGTCTGCTCTAAGTCACGTGAGCAATGCAAAGGAAAACTACTGGAAAAGAAACGATGTCCTACTGTGTCTCCTTCTCACAACTGTTATGCTTCAGATAACTTCAGAAGTCTCTGTTTATAGAAAGCAGAGAACTGATGTAAAGCATAGTAAAAGCTTATATTGGCTAAAAATGAGAAATCTCTATTTAAACATTTTAATCTTTGCTAAATCCAGCTCTGGAGAAGTGAAATCCAGCATGGCTGTATTGAAACCAGCTTCTCTAAATGTTTTCCATTAATATTCATGGTTAGTAGCTTCCAGTTGTTACCTTGCAGTGAAAATTTTTACAGGGTATCCATTGCTGAATTACTTGTTAAGCTACTGAAAATGGTTACAAATGTATTTGACCTTGTTAAATAGATTCCATTAAAGATTATAAATAATGTAAAGATGAAGTATGGCTATTAAAAACCACTCTTGTTTAAACATTTTTTTTATAAATGTATTTCTTAAAAATTTGATGACAGATTTAATATTGTTATGCATGTTCATTTTTGGTGAGTGTATTTGCTGCTTTTAATAAGATTTCAAGGCTAGAAGACTATATTTTAAGTTATTAAAGTGAATTTCCAAAGATGATGGTGTCCTTTAATTTAATTATGAATGTTCCTGTAAGTTTCAGACAATAACACACAATAACGAATTTGGATTGATTTAATGCAAATATGTATTTCAGCCTATTCTGCTGAATTTTGGCTGGAGAAATGCATTTAAAGACCTGTCTTCTTCTGTGGCTCACTGTATAACAATAGCAGTTGAGGATTTTTCAACTAAAATTCTTCAACATGAGCAGAAAGAAGAGTTTTCAGCTGCAGGCTATGCAATGAGTCTTGTAAACAACCAGCAAATGAGGGAGTCCTGCGGAGCAGTCCAACAGGAGGAGCAACCAAAACGAATTGCTAAGGCAGGTATCAAAAGATCTAAAGTTTGAGGGGAGACAGAATGCCAAGGCTGTTTGCCATCTACACTTTGAAGTACTTACAGTACCATTAATATTCTATATCTTATATACATGGAATTAAGAAGACAGTGAGAGGCATTACAATATGAGGCTGAACACAGCTTTATACAATAGCCTAAGGTCTATAGTTGAAAGAATTAACTTCTAAACTTCGCTGGCATTATTGTTTTCATCCAAAAAGTTCTAAAGCATTCTGATTAGTATCTGCTCTGTCACCAGATGGTTTGGTGGGAAAATACTGAAAGCTTTGAAGCATAGCTATAAAGGGATTTCCTGTATTCATGTCCTGAGACATGCCATTTAACTAATCAGCATAACCAATAATACGGCCAAATTAGAGTTCTTTGATTTGGCTGAAAGGTCATTTCTGACAATTAATTATTTTTTTTTTCTGAGAGAAGATGTGTTTGAAAGTTTTTTTTTATTTAGTAAGCTTCGCAACTGTTGCTTAAAATAACACATAAGCTTTTGGGATATCATTTTAGGGAGATCGATGTACGAATTAGTATACTAAGAGATGACAAGTTTGCTTTCCAATTCAGTATTAAGAAATGTGTTTGTATATTTTCCAGAATAAATTAGTTTAGAAAAGTGTCTTTGTTTACAAGGAATTAACCTTATGCTTTGAATGTACAGCTGATGAAATCATAAACAAAATGAAGGCATTGCTAGCGTAAGATGGTTTTAATTTTTTTTCCCCAATACGTACTATGCAGCTTTAAAGCAAGAAAGAATGAAATAATAATTCATTTACTGTAGATAAATGTTTCTCTCCTATATAACTGAAGGAAATGTTTGTAAAGCTGATTTAATGTATTTATGTTTTATGCCAATTTCATTATTCAAGAATCTGACCCTAGTGCGTATAAATTAAACAGTGCTGTCAGAATACAAATAACTTGATGCCACCTTTATTTCTCTCAGTTTTGTTCTGACATCTTGGAAGAACTTGACACATTGCTTCCATTGGCTCTGGCATGCAGAGATGATTCTCTTCAGGAAATTAGGGCAAACTTTGTAGAGGCCTGCAGCAAAGTGGCAACAGCTGTCCTGGCAAGACTAGAGGAGAAAAGCAAAGATGTTCCCTCCAAAGCTCCCCTGCAAGACTTGTATGCTGCCCTTTCCACAGCGATATATGTCTTTCAGCATTTTACAGTGTATAGCAATGTAATGAGAGAAACGAGCAAAAAGTGAGTCACTTTTACTTGTAATGGTTTAATTCAGACATGTATAATATAAGACCTCATTCCATTTCGGTGATACAGTATGGTGGTAGTTTTCCAGATTGCATCATACTTTTAAGCATACGTACTACATGTACTATTTATGGAAAGACCTGAGTCAAAGCTATTGATAGTCTAAAGCAGCCATTGCAAAACAAATTATTTATGTTTAAGAACTGCATTTGATTTGCAGATCGATATTTTTTATTTATTAAGCTTCAGTAAATTGGATTGTCCAGTGAACTGAATGTACTCTGCTCTCATATAATAGAGGGCTAAGGCCTTAATTTCCTTTTCTGACCTTTGCAATAGCTGAATTTTCATAAAATCTGATTTAGCACATACCCCTCTTAGAGGACAGTATAAATATACATTAACATTCCTGCACTTTTTCCTTACAGCGTCTGTATTCAAAAATGTGAATAAATACATCCAGTGTAGTTTCAGAATTTATTTTTCATTGCATGCAGAATAAAGATTAGAGAAGATATGAAGCAGTAGTGTAAAGTCTAAGACAGGGTTTGATCTGGGGAGCAATATAACTGCATTTCCTCTGCTTTTAGGAGATTTTGACTTAAGATACTAGGAATATTTTTAGTGGTTCATGTGTTTCTCACCACATGTAATTTAAAAGTAGAAACTGGACCTTTTGGGAGAGACACCTGAACTAGTGCAATTTTCAAGGACTGTATGATTTCTAAGGTGTTGTATGCGCTGTCGAGCTACTTTCTCGCTGATGTTTTACTGGCTCCTGCATGAAGTGTATCTTTGTGAATGGGAAGTCTGAGCCAAAATATTGCTCAATATTTCTACTTATGTGTATTATGAAAGAGTTTTAGTACATACTTATGGAAAATAATCTCTGGACTCTGTGTTTATGTTTTCTTTATCACACTCAGTGCTGATGCTATTATGCTTCAACCCAGAATCTCCCAGTAACTGAGTAACAAATTTACTTTTGTCTCAGAAAATAGGATGAAGCAATATATTTCTCAGTAGCTTGGTTAAATGAGAATTTATAGGTGAGCAGATAGATTTAAAGAACTTGTGAAACAGAGGCCAGATATTTTTCAAAAGTGAATGCTAGGTTCAGACTCCAGGACCAAGAGGAAATGAATGATTGATACCTAATAATCAAAACCATTTGCAGTACTGGGGATTGTTACCTCCTACCGCACAGCCTTTCAATCTTTGCCTCTTTGATCATTCTCTCTGAACAGACCCCTATTCCTAGTGCCTGTCCAGCAATATCAGGAATTCATCAACGCTCTCCAGTTTCAAGTTACGGACTACTGCATCAGAGTTTGTGCTACGAGCATTTTACAGGATGCTGAGAGCCACCACTGGGATGACTGCAAAGCTTTTTATGAGGTGTGAGGTTAAGTTTACTGTGCCTCCCTTTTACAAAATGTGGTTTGCTAGTTGCCAGCTCTGACTAATTAGAAGCATAAGATCAGCATTATTTTTACATAAAGATTATTGGAATTTACTATTTTGAAATACCAGTTGTTGCAGGCAAATGGCTCTGTAGAAATGTTGTAGGAAAACATAGCCATTTAAAGATGAGATAATCATTACCATGGAGTGTTATGGTCATTTGCTTAAGAAAATATTGTTTCAAGTTCAAGACATTTATATAGAACTCAGTAGACACAGTCATTTTAACTCTTCTTCTTATACAAAGTGTGACATATGAAGATGACAGCTATTTTTCTCCTGGAAATTTTTCATCTGATTCTTTGATTTTACTTTTCTATTGGCTCCCCTTTTCACCTTTTGTGAGTGAAGGATGTAACAAAGAAAGATGGTCAATATAGTTACCTTCAGCATTCAACAATATATTTCTGAAATAACTACTGCAATTTCACCTGCAGGTGAAGTCACAGGTCTTCTCATAAACTATAGTCCTAATGATTCTGTGAAAAAAAACGCTAAGGATCAAGTGAATTATTATAATATTATTGGGGTTTTTTTCTTCATCCCAGTTAAATGCAGACATAGACTGACATATACTGTTTGAAATTATTTTCACTTAGTTTCAAGATGAAGGAAGGTATTATATGTTTTTTGTCAATAATAACTGAGATTTCCTGAGACTAATAGAATCATAGAATCATCTGATTGGAAGAGACCCTCAAGATCATCGAGTCCAACCATTCACCCTGCACTGTCAGGGTCCCTAACCATATTGCTTAACACCAAATCCACACGGTTTTTAAACACCTCCAGGGATGGGGACTCCACCACCTCCCTCGGCAGCCTGTTCCAATACTTCACAACCCTCTCTGTAAAGAAATTTTTGCTGATATCTAAGCTAAATTTCCCCTGGTGTAACTTGAGGCCATTCCCTCTCGTCCTGTCATTCATAACATGGGAGAAAAGACCGACCCCCATCTCCCTACAACTTCCTTTCAGGTAATTGTAGAGAGTGATAAGGTCCCCCCTGAGCCTCCTCTTCTCCAGACTAAACAGTCCCAGCTCCCTCAGCCGCTCCTCATAGGACAAGTTCTCTAAACCCTTCACTAGTTTTGTTGCCCTTCTCTGAACCCACTCCAGCACCTCAACGTCCTTCTTGAAGCGAGGGGCCCAAAACTGGACACAGTACTCCAGGTGTGGCCTCACCAGTGCTGAGTACGGGGGGATGATCACTTCCCTGCTCCTGCTGGCCACACTGTTTCTGATACATGCCAGGATTCCGTTGGCTTTCTTGGCTGCTTGGGCACACTGCTGGCTCACGTTCAATCGGCTGTCGACCAGGACCCCCAGGTCCTTCTCTGCTGTGCAGCATTCCAGCCACACTTCCCCAAGCCTGTAAAGCTGCAGGGGGTTGTTGTGGCCCAAGTGCAGGACCCGGCACTTGGCCTTGTTGAATTTCATACAGTTGGCCTCGGCCCATCGATCCAGTCTTTCCAGGTCCCTCTGTAGAGCCTCCCGACCCTCAGGCAGATCAACACTACCTCCCAATTTAGTGTCATCTGCAAACTTGCTGAGGGTGCACTCGATCCCTTCATCCAGATCATTGATAAAGATGTTAAAGAGAACAGGCCCCAACACTGAGCCCTGTGGAGCACCACTGGTGACCGGCCGCCAGCTGGATTTAACTCCATTCACCACCACTCTCTGAGCCCGGCTGTCCAGCCAGTTTTTGATCCAGCGAAGCGTACACCCATCCAAGCCATAGGCAGCCAGCTTCTGCAGAAGAATGTTATGGGAATCGGTGTCAAAGGCTTTGCTAAAAATGAGATAAACAACATCCACAGTTCTACCTTCGTCCTCTAAACAGGTCATTTTATCATAAAAGGAGATCAGGTTGGTCAAACAAGACCTGCCCTTCTGTATATTATTTGCTGTGTGAGAGAGTTTGAGTGTTTTTGTGAAATATTTTCTAGAATTCTTACATGAGGGAAAACTCTGTGTGATACATGTATTTACAGATGTAATATAAAAAGCTGCTGAGTCAGTGACAAAAGTCTGTACTGGACAGGCAGACCTTAATATGAGTAATCTATCAAAGTGCCCATCCCTCAAAAACAAGTAAATAAGCGTTTTACTTTTGTTTGAATGTGAGACCAGAAGTCACTTTTGGCAACTGATAAATCATGATATGATCTTCACTGTCTGTAGTCAGTATGGTGCTTCTTATTAGTGACCCAATAACTATTCACCATGGAGGAAACCTAATTGCCAGAAATAGACATCTCAAGAAGAAAGGGTATGGATTAGCTGAACAATTTATTAGCTCTGCCCCTGAAGTCATGCAGATCCTGCAGAGCTCAGAAAACCGGAGTAGCTTAGAGCCAGGCACCAGAAGACCTTAACAGTCATCAAGAGCAGGTTCTGGTAGGAGCTTTTCCTCTCTCAATGGGAACACACTGGCACTTGTGCAAGATAGCGTCTCACAGCCTGTGCTGTGTTTTCAGTGGGATCCACTGCTGTAAACAGCATCATGGTCTTGCTTCTTTAAGGGGAAGCTGCACTTGGCTCTCTGTTTCTGCTTATCTCTTGAGTAGCCTAGCTCTTGAATCTAGTTTAGGTCAGGACCCTCACTACTACCCTTCCCCCTTTGGCCCCAAGTTTTGGGTATTACATGCAACTATAAAAGATTCAGTCCTCATCTGTAAATTTCCAATTGCAGTTTCATAAAGGAAAAAACAATGCCTGCCCTTTGGTTTTGTGTGCACGAGTAGTAGAGAAGGAAGAGGAAGAAACCTTTTGTTCCTTGTGTTGCATGCTTAATTACAAACCAAATGGCAATCCTACACTTCAGGCATCGCATGAAGTTTCTCTTCTTTTTCCACAGTGATATAGGACATTGAAGTGTTAGCAAGAATATGTGAACTTCCCATTTCCCACTAAGGACATATTGACTAATAAAACTGCTTAACTTAACTTGATATGCAAGTTGTCCAGAAAGAGGACAAAACCACTGAAAGACAAATGGGAAGGAGGAAGAGGCAGGGGACAGTGTCTGTGTTTAATTACCACAGAGCTGCAGTTCCTCTATCCATTTGTTTATTTGTTTGTACAATAGTAACATCTGAGGAGAACAAGTTCAGTAGCACAATGTATGGTTATTACATTCTATAAAAGACTTTTCTATGGTGTTAAAGATACGAACAATGTATTTTAAAATATTTTTGGACTTTCATATCCTATTTCAGTACTTGCTTACCCGTCCTCCCTGTGTCATGCACCTAATCCAATAGTGGTAACTGGAATTAAAAGAAAATCCAAAATACCAATTATGATTAAAGGGTAAACACAGAGATTATAATCACTGTGAGATCACAGAAGATTCTAAGTATCTTTTAGGAAAGTTAAGCAGAGATTTTGTGAGACAAAAGTAGCGGATTTGTGGTAATGTGTGATCTGAGCTGAGCTGTTAAGAGATCAGGTCCCATTCAGCGCTCAGAGTCTCAGCTGCCAGGGAAGGAAACTCTCCAGGTTCAGGATCTCGCTGGTAGAGTGCACTGAACACCCACTGTGCCACTGGGCCAGCTATGCAGACTGCGTTTTCAAATGGAGTTTTTAGTGTAGCAGACATCTGCTGTAGCTTTGGGAACTTATGTTTTCTAATAGTCAAAGAATAAAGAATTGTCTGTTCAAAGATAATATTGAGTGGCTTATGTAATAAAGCGCAGCTGCTTGTTTCCTGATATATAAGCTAAATAAAAGCTCACATCTGTTTGTATGATACGAAGCCTGCAAAAATAGCAGATGTTTGCCAGTAGAATTGTGTAGAAATGACAACAAATGGAAAAACAGGTCAGAAAAGGGGAATGAATCTCATTTAAATCTTCAATGAAACTGTTGCTTCTGCAGTGAAGATACAATGTTGGGAAAAAAAGGTATTATTCAATTTACTGCTTTAAATTAAATACAGCAAAAAAAATGAAGCGATTTGTGTTTATAGTTACATAGTTAAAAAGTAAAACACACCAACATTCAGTTACTTTAAAAAAAAATACCCTATGTTAGAAATTCAATTTAGAATTATATTTCTTGTTGTTAAGTCTGCATGGCTTTTGAAAATTTTTAAATTTCTTTTTGTAAATGGAAGATGTGAACAAATAAATTATTTTCCAAACATTCAAACTAATTATTATTTACCTGGTAAGTTTATTCTGTAACAGTTGAAATGTTTTTGTGGAGAAAGGGAAATGTTAGTAAAATGTCTGTAGGGTAGGGTTAGGGGTTTATTTCTGCATAAGTTCTACTATAATGTACCTTAAGAGTAGTTATGGTAATATGTTTTAGAAACCTAGACTTACAGAAATTTATTAACTTTGGAGTTATGCAAAGTTATGGAGTTATGAGTTGACTTATGAAGTAAATTTGTACTTTCTTATGATGATGTTTCAGTGTTTCATGCAATAATGTTTGAAGTTTATTTCATTTAAGAAAAATAGGAAATTATTTTAATGTGTCCATTATTTTATTACATCAATTTTTGGTCAATATAAGACAATCTTATTTTTCCTGTGTGGAAACACTTGTCAAGTACTTGATTGTTCAAAATACCAGAGTTATCATTTTTGATTTGCCTGTAGAAATATGCTTAAAATAGTTGTAAAATATCCAAGGTTGTATGGATGAAGAAAATTAGGCATATAATTTTCTCTTGAAACTTACCTGTATTATGTTTTTCTCTGTGTTAGTGAAACGTGGAAAATTGGATGTCTTAATGATTTTTCTTTTTTTTTTTTTCCTAAACAAGATTTTAGAGATGCCTACACCAATCGTAAATTTAATGACTATATCAATGTATCAGTGGTCACAAGTTTGATACTTTTGTACTTCATCATAATTTACCACTTTTTAGTATCAAATACACCTCAAATATTATGGCAGAGAAATACTGAATAATGTCAACTTCCAATAATCTGCTAATGTGTCTAAAAAAAAGCCAGATTATTTGGATTTATTATTAGAGAATGCCTGTCAAACTCTTACAGTGTTTTAAATATCGGGGTTGTTTTATATTTCTGTTAATGCTAAAATATCACAAATTTTTAAAGTATTTGTCCGCTCCACTGAAATGTGGTAAGTGAAGACTGAAGTCTTCGTTCTGGTATAGCTTCATCGTAATGCTATTTTCTGAATAGGCACTAGTTGAAATATTTAAATGTCAGTTGAACTGTGTACTTCTTAACAATATCATGGATTAACCACTGTGATTCTGACTCTGTGTCTTATTGGGGTGGTTCTATATAGGCAATGAAATACTAATACTGATGCTGAATCCTTCCCAGAAAATGTTTGGTTTCAATGATTTACCATTATAAGATGAAAAGAACATCTTGCTAAAAAATTCTGGACATATCTTGTTATCAGTTTAATTGTTCAGTTGTTATTTTTCTCTGCTCTTGTTACATATTCATTTTATATAACCAAAGTTTCCTAATCACGGTTATGTGTGGCACTTATGAATCTGGGGAAATACATATGCCTAAGTAATTTAAATACTTATTGTCTTTTGAAGACAAAATCATCTGACTATTCTAGTGAGTACAGAATACTCTATATGTTTTTAAACTAGATGTATAATACTATGGGGTTTGAGAATTGGTTAATAAGCATATAAAATGTCAAATGCTGTGGTTTGGTTTTGTGGCAGAGCTCTAGTTTTGTAATTAAAGTGGAACATGCTTTTCCTTGCTAATAAAGATGTTTCACATCTTGTCAAGGACCATCTTTTGGTCATCATGTGCCTGAAATTCTTCAGCTGTTTCCTTTCAGATCGAATTAATTAGACTTAAAGGAACTAAATTGACATTTTAGAAGGTGTGTTTTTATAATTCAATATGTCATGGTTTTGCTAGGGGGAAAGATGCTCATTCTCTATCCAGATGTGGCATTACTTCTGCTGTGCTCTTCATCATGATCTATGGACTATTCTACCTCCCAAGACAGCCCAAGAGATTCTTACTGATGTACTAGAGCAATCTTTGGCTATGCTGTGCTCCAGATATTGTCAGGCCTGCCCTACGTACAAGAGAACACCACAAATCAGGTAACAATTGCACATTTAATGCACACTTTTAATGAAAAAATAAGTAAATCTTAGTTTTCTGTTATGGACTCCTTTGTTTCAAATTTAAATGTTAATGCATATGAAGGAGGGGATAGACATAATTTATGTATTCTGATGTTCATTTTAATTCATAGAATCATAGAACAGTTTAGCTTGAAAGGGACCTTCAAGATTGTCTAGTTCCAACCCTCCGCCATGGACAGGGACACGTTCCACTAGATCAGGTTGCTCAAATCCTCATCCAGCCTGGCCTGGAACACTTCCAGGGATGGGGCAGCCACAACTTCTCTGGGCAACCTGTTCCAGTGCCCCACCATTCTCAGAGGGAAGAATTTCCTCCTTATCTCTAATCGAAATCTATCCTCTTTCAGTTTAAAGCCATTATCCTTTGTGCTGTCACTACATTCCCTTGTCAAAAGCCCCTCTCCAGCTTTCTTGTAGCCCCTTTAGGTACTGGAATGCTGCTAGAAGGTCTCCCCAGAGCCTCCTCTTCTCCAGACTGAACAGCCCCAACTCTCTCAGCCTGTCTTCATAGCAGAGGTGTTCC
Source organism: Tauraco erythrolophus (assembly GCF_009769465.1). Taxonomy (NCBI): domain Eukaryota; kingdom Metazoa; phylum Chordata; class Aves; order Musophagiformes; family Musophagidae; genus Tauraco; species Tauraco erythrolophus. The sequence goes on from NC_141496.1 coordinate 34,957,024, forward strand.
AGCCCTCGGATCATCTTCGTGGCCTCCTCTGGACCTGCTCCAACAGCTCCATGTCCTTCTGATGTTGGGGACTCCAGAGCTGAACACAGCACTGCAGGGGGGAGTCTCATAAGAGCAGAGCAGAGATGCAGAATAACCTCTCTGGCCCTGCTGCCCACACTGCTTTGGATGCAGCCCAGGACACGGTTGGCTTTCTGGGCTGCCAGCGCACATTGATGGCTCATGTTGAGCTTCTCATCCACCAGCACTCCCAAGTCCTTTTCCTCAGGGCTGCTCTCAATCCATTCTCCGCCCAGCCTGGACTTATGCTTGGGATTGCCCCAAACCACGTGCAGGACCTTGCACTTGGTCTGGTTGAACTTCGTTAGGTTCACACCAGCCCACATCTTAAGGATGTCAAGGTCCCTCTGAATGGCATCCCTTCCCTCCAGCGTATCCACCGCACCACACACCTTGGTGTCATCTGCAAACTTGCTGAGGGTGCACTCGATCCCACTGTCCATGTCGCAGACAAAGATGTTAAACAGTGCTGGTTGCAATAGCAACCTCTCAGGATCGGGTAGTAGATCACTACTCTCCACTTGAAGATCAAACCTTTAATCACAATGGTGTGAATGCGACCATCCAGCTAATTCCTTATCCGCTGAGTGATCCGTCTGTAACACCCATGTCTTTCCAGTTTAGAGACAAGGATGTCGTGTGTGACAGTGTCAAATGCTTTGGACAAGTCCAGGTAGATGATGTCATTTGATCTTCCCTTATCCACCAATATGGTAACCACATCGTAGAAGGCCACCAAATGTGTCAGACATGATTTACCTTTAGTGAAGCCATGTTGGCTGTCACCCATCATCTTTTTTTCCATGTGCCTTAGCATAGTTTCCAGTAGCATCTGCTCTGTGATCCTGCCGAACACAGAGGTGAGACTGACTGGCCTGTAGTTCCTGGGTCTTCCTTTTTTCCCTTTTTAAAGATGGGGGCTAGGTTTCCCCTTTTCCAGTCAGTGGGAACTTCACCAGATTGCCACAACTTCTGAAATATGATGGATTTCACAGTGGCTTAGCAACTTTATCCACCAGTTCCCTCAGGACCCATGGATGCACCTCATCAGGTTCCATGGACTTGTGCACCTTCATGTTCCTTAGGTCTCAAACCTGATCTTCTACAGCGGGCAGTTCATTCTCCCAGTCCCTGCCTTTGCCTTCTGTGACTTGAGCTGTGCGGCTGGAGCTCTTGCCAGTGAAGACTGAAGCAAAGAAGTCATTGAGTACCTCAGCCTTCTCTCATTTAATAAGGTGATTCTTGAATTTGTCACAAAGTGAATTGAATCATCTAGTCATGCACAAATTAATAAAAATGTTTTTTTAATTAATATCATTCAATATATTTTCATCGTAGAGGTTTTACATATTATTTTTTAATACTTTACCTGCGAGGGTATGTGTCTTTTCTCCTAATGGTTCTTGAAATGTTAGAAATCTGATCTGTAATGTACATATTATATGTGTGTTTGCCTAAATTTTTCTAAAATCAAATAATCCTTACAAATGCAGATGATCACATGTACATCCATTGGCTTTTAGATGCTTAGGTACTTTTTTCAGTCCAACTTCGTGCCTGCCATATTTTTTGTGTTTATCCATCTGTTTCCTATCTGTTGTATGTCATCATAGTCCCGCATTACACTGTCCCGCACGACATTCTTCTCTCTAAACTAGAGAGGCATGGGTTTGATGGATGGACCACTCGGTGGATAAGGAATTGGCTCAATGGCCGCACTCAGAGCGTAGTGGTCAACGGCTCGATGTCCAAGTGGAGACCGGTCACGAGTGGCGTCCCTCAGGGGTCCGTGTTGGGTCCGGCCCTCTTCAACATCTTTGTCAGTGACGTGGACAGTGGCATGGAGTGCACCCTCAGCAAGTTCGCCGATGACACCAAGCTGTGTGGTGCCGTCGACACGCTGGAAGGGAGGGATGCCATCCAGAGGGACCTCGACAGGCTGGAGAGGTGGGCCCGTGCCAGCCTCATGAAGTTCAACCAGGCCAAGTGCAAGGTCCTCCATCTGGGTCATGGCAATCACAGGCACAAATACAGACTGGGCAGAGAATGGATCAAGAGCAGCCCTGAGGAGAAGGACTTGGGAGTACTGGTGGACGAGAAGCTCAATATGAGCCGGCAATGTGCTCTTGTAGCCCAGAAGGCCAACCGCATCTTGGGCTGCATCAAGAGGAGCGTGGCCAGCAGGTCGAGAGAGGTGATTCTCCCCCTCTACTCTGCCCTCGTGAGATCTCACCTGGAGTACTGTGTCCAGTTCTGGAGCCCCCAACACAAGAAGGACATGGACCAGCTGGAGAGGGTCCAGAGGAGGGCCACGAAGATGATAAGAGGGCTGGAGCACCTTTCCTATGAGGACAGGCTGAAAGAGTTGGGGCTGTTCAGCCTGGAGAAGAGGAGGCTCCGGGGTGACCTTATAGCGGTCTTCCAGTACCTCAAGGGGGCCTACAAGAAAGATGGGGAGAGGCTGTTCAGGAGAGCCTGTTGTGATAGGACAAGGGGTAATGCTTTTAAAATAGAGGGAGGTAGATTCAGATTGGATATTAGGAAAAAATTTTTTACCACGAGAGTTGTAGAACACTGGAACAGGATGCCCAGAGAGGTGGTGGATGCTTCATCCCTGGAGACATTCAAGGCCAGGTTGGATGAGGCCCTGAGCAACCTGATCTAGTTGGAGATATCCCTGTTTGTTGCAGGGGGGTTGGACTAGATGACCTTTGAAGGTCCCTTCCAGCCCTAACCATTCTATGATTCTATGATTCTATGATAGTCTTGTGAGGTTATGTTGTTGTCGTTTGGGTTCTTGCTATTGTTTAGGCCAATGACCCATGTTGCTCTGCCAGTCAATATCAACAGGCAATAGTTTATTGACTCAGAAACATTTCATGTCACAATATGCTGACAGGCAGTTAAAGTTTTGCAAATTGAAGATGTAGTTTACTTGTCATTACTGTTTTGCTCCAGTAGGATTTGAAAATAGTATGTACATTCTATTTATACTTTATCATAAAGAAAACTAAATTTAATTTATTTATAGTTTAGAAGGTAAGTTGTTCCTGTCTAGTGGAAGAGGAAATTTCCATATTTTTTAAGTCGTCTTTTGACTAATTTCAGTAACAACTTTTTTGTGGAAGCTGAATTTTTATAGTGTAGTACATTCAGAATTCCTACACCACTAAGGGAAGATGAAATCTGAAGTCCATGCTATGATTTAGGTATTTTATGTTGTCAGAAGAAACGGTATTTAACTGACATTTACAACTATTCTGATGTCCTCAGTAGTGTTATTTTCACTTTTTTTCCCCTACAGAATTGATATTGCAGCAATTTTGATGTCCGCTGAAGATACGCTCTGGTCAGTTTGCAGCTCTGTACAGGAGTTTCTGAATCCACATGAAGACAGAGATCTCAAGATCTATAAAATACATAGCCACTGCAATAGTCTGCTCTCAGTGCTGGCTATTTTAACTTCACCTCTGAAGAATTTGTATGAGTGAGTATGAAAGAAACATTCAATTCAAGATAAACTTGGTTCTAGAGTTTACATGGATAGATCTACAAGGTGAATAATTGTGTTGAAATACGAATGCAATGCATAGTGTTGACACATTTTGATAACCTTTGACTATTTCTTGGTTTGGTGTTGAACTTAAATTTTTATGATCTTACCTACAGCCCAATTATATCTGCTGGGATTTTTTTAGCTTTGGATCAAACTCCTATACTGCATGTTTTTTTTGTCTGGTGATAACATAGACCATAGAGAATATATGGTTTGATTTCCTCTGTAACACAAACAGCAGAATTTCGTTAATAACTACTAACGCAAATTTGCAATTTGCTGTTCAGTTAGGACACGTTTTGTTAGAACACACTATTATCAGCTTAAAAACGTTTATTGTTATGGTATTGGCACCTTTGGTAAGGTATTCAAGGACTTACTCATGCAATTGAAAAAAAATTCATCTTCTTACTAGTTTAGATTATCTACCTTCAGCTTCCAGGTCAATTAGAATGTTCTGCTGTCATCCCATACTAATTCTGTAAGTACTGAAATTTAAAGGTAATTTACTGGGAATAATTATCTGGTTAGATGACCAGTATTCTTAAAAAAATATTAAATAAAGTGTCAAAGTGTAAAAGGGAAAGAGTATAGAATGCTTATCTTTATAAAATTATGTCTCCACAAGTCACAACTGTAAACAAAAGGACACACTGGCACTGACTGAGTCTTTCATTGCTTTATCATGCTAAAAATTCTGCTGTAAATTTGGTGTAAGAGACAATACAAAGATCAATCACACATTTAAAAAGACAACAACAAAACCCCAAACTAAAAAAGTCAAATCCTACTGAACTGGCTTTTATTTTATTACTCTAAATACGAGTATTCTAGTTTTACTAGTGATACAAAGAGCAGGCTGGAGACCTCCTACCTTTAAGCTTCTTTAACTAAATTTTTTTTTTTTTTAATGTGTGGGCTCATTTTAATGTTTCTGGGCTCTGAGGAACATGCAAAAGTGGATTGTAACTGAATGTTTGATCTTATATAATGCAGGCTCATGAAAAAATAGCAATTAAGAAGGTGACTCATGAACAGATTAGGTAGTCCTGCTGTGGCAATAGTAATGGAGGTAGGAATGGACATTGTGGTAGCTGTAACTGTTTTGATGTTTCACCTTGCCTTTATGAAAGCCCTTAGAATGATGGACTAAAATAAATACGTGGTATAGTCTGTTCCTTTTAGCTATTCCAGTCTCCTCCACTAATCCATTTTGTTTACAGGTTTATCTATACCTGGAATGATAAAAAATGTGTGCTAACTCGAGAGCTCACTGAGTTTGAGAAAAAAGTGCCAATGGAGACAATGAGGCAGCAAATTTTGTATTTTATATAAAATGCTACAGATTAACAGCTTGGTCATATAGGTTTCATATTTAGGCATATAAATTTCAGTATCCTAATTTGCTTTTCAAGAGATCAAAAACTTGATATATGCAGGATATAGCATCTCATTTAGTTTACTACAATGTACACTGCAAATCATAACTGGAACCCGGCAGCTTTGTTTAAGAATACAAAAAACGTCAGTCATGGGTTAGGCCGCTCCGGCAACCAAACCCTACACAGTCGCTCACTCACCCTCCCCCAGCCCCAGGGATGAAGGAGAGAATTAAAGGATAAACAGGAAACCCGTGGGTTGAGATAAGAACAATTTAATACAGATGAGTAATACACAGTGTAGATGCTCACCACCCTCTCTTATCCGCAGCCCATCTTGTCCTGAAGCTGCAATCCCAGATGAACACGAGGCCCCGACATAGAGAGGGGGAGAGAGAGATAGTGCTCCGAGAGTGGGAGTACTGGAAGAGAGAGGGAAAAAAGGCAATAGAGCAAAAGCGCAGAAGCGCAAAAGAGCAGAAGCGGCGAAAGAGCCAAAGCGCAAAAGCCCTTCTGTCCGGCTGTCCCTCACTTTTATACTGGGCATGACGCTGCATGATATGGAATACTAATTGGCCAGTTTGGCCCTCAATCTTAAGTTCCACCACAATTCACAAGTGAAATCATGGCCCCCTTGTCCCAGCTATGCTCCCCCCTTATCCTGCCGTGCTTCTGCACTCCAGCCAGAACATGGCACACTGAAAAGTCCTTGGAGTTTCACTTCCAAGTACAAACATCAACTTGCTATCAACATTCTTCTCAGAGCGAGCCTCTGAGTAAAACCAAAACACGGAGCTCTTCTAGCTGCTAAAAAGAAGAGCTGACTCTGTCCCAGCTAAAACCAGGACAATGTCATATTTCATTATATAGTTACAAAAAACAGTATTAACACTAAAGCATTTTTAGAGAGATGATGCGTGCTTTTGTGTAACTAAAAAGGGATATTTTTTATTAACTGTGTATTCAGAACTTTTATTTTCAAAACCTGTATGACTCCGTTATCAAAATAGTTCTTTTATTATTGTATGTTTCATTACAGACAATACTTGTCAGATAAACTAACCTAATGTCCAGAATACAAAGAAAAGACACATTTGCCAAATTAGGTTCTTCAATGACTATATTGAGTTGGAAACACTTTCATATACTGAATTTTATGTTGAATTCCTAGGTCTGTTATTTACTGAGTTGTGCCTAGTTCATCACGTTAAGAATCTATCAATAACAAATTTAGAAGTTATACATGAATTTAAAAGGCATATTAATCCTTTATCAGTCCTCTTTACAATTACAGCTATATAATCAAAATTTCTATATGTTAGTTTGGCTCTGTATCTTTCAAAACTTTGGTAAAATTAACTGGAAGTGAAAGAAAGATTTTTTCTTTTAAATCTATCATGCTCTCTTTTGGTACTAGAAGATTTCCCTGCAGGGGCTAGATTTAAATTAATCTTTAGGCTGCTCAGGAAAGTTTTGTGTAATCATAAAAGTGGTGATGACAGAACATTGTTTTCCAAGAGTTGTCTAATAATAGGACTGGCTCATTTCCAACTTACTAGAGATACTGTATTAAATATTGTTTCCAGGGAATTAAAATTATTCAAGATTCTTTATTATGTTGTTGAAATGCAACAAAATAGTAGGGATACTGAAAAATTAATAATATCCTTAACTTCAAATAAAGTGGTGGTGGCATATGCTTTCTCCTTCCTAGTTTTGTGATCAAATGTTGTGCATTCTGCTATCACTTTTATTTTCTGTATGACAAGGCTACTTAGATCTGGTCCTAAATTCACCTATGAATCTTTGGTCATCGGTTTTTAACACTCATTTTTCAGTGCATCATTTTTTTTCCCCCTTCTCTGGCCTTCCTGAAGTAACTTTAGCGTAATAGAAATGTTGGTTGGAAAGGTCTGCTGGACGCCATCTTGTCCAACCTCCTGCTCAAAGCAGGACAGTCACCAAGAATACTCAGACATCACTGTGTTAGCTGACCCACATAAACCTCCAGGAACTGAGATTTTGCAACCTCTCCTGGAAACTTGTCTGTGGCTGCACCGCCTTAATGCAAAGTATTGCCTGATACCTAGTGTGAACCTTCAAAGCTGCTGGCTATGGCTTGCTGTATCACACCAGTCTCCACTGAGAAAAGTTGGTCAATGCTGTCTTTGTAATTACTCTTTGGGTAGTTGTAGGCTGCCATTAGGGGACTCAATCCTTTAGCCACCTCTTCGCCAGAGTAAAGCAGCCTAGATCTCTCAGCCTCATCGTAGATCATGCAGTCTAGTCCTTTCCAGTTTCCACACATCTTCCTTGAGCTGTAGGCCCAACGCCTGGACAAATATTCTAGTAAGGCTTAACCGTTGCTGAGTAGATGAAGCAAATCGCTGTCTCTGGTTTGGTTGCCGTACTCCTGCTAATGCAACCAGCATGTGGTTTGCCTTGTCTCTAGTGAGAGTATATTCTTGCCTCGTATTTGTCACCTTACTGGCCATAAACCCCAGGCTTGGGGTTGGGTAGTGTTGGTGGTACTTGCACAGTCAGTTCCCAGCCTAGGGAATCTGTTGGTGGAGCAAAAAGTTGCGCTTCACCTCAGGGAGCTTTGTGGGTTTTTGTTGGCCCGCTCACCCATGACTTAGATCTCTGCTGTTTGTGCTGCTGCCCCCAGTCTGGTGTCACCTGCAAATGTCCTGAGTGTGTGTTGTTTCTGTCAGCTTTTGTCCAGGTCATTGAGGAAGCTCTTGAACAACAACAATCTCCAGAATGTGCTCCCCAAAACTACCAGGTGTTAATGTTTTCTTACTGCTGACCCAAACCTCTGAAAAAAAGGATTTTCATCCCTCAGAATTTCCGGTCATGATCGCCTTACTAACTGACAAGGTTGTTGTCAGTTACTCAGTTCAAGTGGCTGGGTTTTGTGTGGTGGATCTAACAGTTTCAATGCTGCTTGTGGATTTCGTAAGAGAATCCAGTGCTGTTCTTTATGCATTATTTTTTACAGAATGAAATTATCCAAGAGAAGCAGGCTGGCAACATGCAGTACAACAGACCTATATATGACTTCAGAATAGAGATGGTCTTCTGCACCAGGCTGAGGTTTACTCAAGTTGGAGCAGATCTATTCTTGTGCTTTTTTTCTGTATTCTTTAGTCTTTCGTACTGAGCAGGAGATGACAATTTTTCTGTTAGGGAAGGTTGTAAAGAGTAAGCTGGATGAACCTTTTCCTGATTTCATAATATGAATTATTATATCTTACTTTCTCAGCAAGAAATCAGCTGAATGACCTGACTGCTGAGAGAATAATTTAGAGATTCTGTTAGTAAAATTGTTGTTTGTTGGGTAAAAAATATCTGTCGTTCAATTTTAAAAACTGAAAATATTTCTCATAATTTTAATGTATAAGAATGATAATTCATGAAATTGATTTTTAGTCATGTTTATTCCTTATACAGAGCTAAATCCTTGGAAGTCTACAAGGAAATACCATTAGGTTGCATCTTGTTGGCATCTCATTTTTTCACACCTGCACCAAGGCTTACAAGATCAATTCTCACCTTGTCATACTCTACTGAAGAATAAAACTACTGTAACTTGGAATCTTGCTGTGGTATTAAATACTTTGACAGATGCTATACACTGCTTTGAGACTATAGGCAGCTGCTTTAACATAACTTGTAGTCAAAACACATTTCCTACTAGCTATTGCTATACTTCTGTCAGAAGAGTAGAAGAGTAGTTGAATTAAACTGTCTGGCACGGAGTTAGGTTTTACTGGCAAGAATTACATCCAGCAGTGGACACTGAGAAATTCTGGCACCAGAAATATTGTATTATCATTAGACATTTGATTTTTTTACATTGTTTGAAGTTATTCTAACATTTAATCAATCTTTAAAGCCCTTGGATTATCTCCATCTCAGTGTAAGTATTTATGTAGAGTTTTTTATTATAAGCCTCAGAGTCTAAAAGTCTGCCCTTGCTTGTCCTTAGGAGACAGGTAAGAAACCATACTTAACACTCTGGTTTAGCTTGGAAGTGTCTCAAACAGTTCGTACGCTATCAGTAGACAGGATGTGGTCTTTTTTTACTAGATTACTACCCAAACTGTATCTATCATGCTTTCTTGTTGGAAGTTTGCTCTATGCTTTGCTATATTAAGAAAAATATTTCAGAACATGAGAAGGAATAAGATTTTTTTTCTTTAATTTTCTCACAGTGCTGAAATTACTGTCTTTAAAATAATTATTTTCTAGTTTAAGTTCTCCCTTTATCTATATTGCAATCTCAGTTTTCATCTTCAAGTTTTCAAGAATTCACAAAGAGCACAAATTCACTATGTGCTAATTCTTCTGCTCAGATTGCTTGCTTAAGATGATTTTGAAGTCTGTAGTAAATTCTTCTAACTAATTTTGTTTGATTAATAAAATTAATTTCCAAATAAATCGCCCTATCTTTTGGAGAAGTTCAGAAGCTATACACCTGTCTTTCTTGTTGAATTAATGTAATTCTCTGTCTTTCATCTGGGGTCTTATAGACAGACAGTGGCCTTACAGACATGTAGCTACACTTCTAAATTACTTATATGTAGCTGTGAAAAAGAGTTAAAAAAACCTATTTATGCCGTTGTGACACAACACCCTATAAGAAAGAGGAGATTTTACCTTTTAGGTTAGGAGTTCATGAAGGCTGTATTCCAATGGCTTTCTATTGTCTCAGTTTCTGTGTTGTGTCGATGGCGCTTTTTTGTCTTATAAAAAGATTCTCTTGTTTTGAGAAAGTCCTCATGTCTTTTCCTGAGGTATTTTTAAATGTCCTTCTACTCTTACTGCAACAGAAAGAGTACTGACTTTCATCACCTGAAAGTGGGAATGACATTGAATTTCTCCAGAAAGTAAAGCAAATATACCATAAATTAGTACTGTAGAAGTGGCATTTTTAAAAGTAGTTACTGTCTTCATATAATTTAGAAAATCCTGCCCATGATACATAAAGAAACAAACTCCAGAAAAGGAGAATTATTAAGATGAAAAATTCACAGCCAAGTTGAAAAGTAAAGTGCAAAAGGAGTGATAATTGATGATGGTTAATGGAGGCTGAGTGTAACAGACTGTATCCTCTCTGCTAGAATTGTATTCAGTGTAAATAAAGGGAGTAAGGCCAAGTAAGTAAAAAGGGAGAAGGCCAAGGAACACCATCTTATCAAGTTATTGCATCCTAGTGGTTGCTACAGAATTGTACAAATACTGATACATTTATTATTTATTATTATTAAATAATAATTAAAGGCCAATATTAAATTCTGTAAACCTGTTCTTATATATTGATAATCATGTAACAACAATTAATAAAAAGAGTTCATGTTTAGTATCAGTGGATTGGAAACATCTGATTTTTGCCTCTCACATAACTGGGTAAGACAAGTAATGCAGAAGTGACATAAAATGAACTTATCTAATTCTTCACAAGTCCTTATATTTGAAAACAGCGTTTCTTTCAACCAATATTCTATTTCTGACAAGGTCCAAAGCTCCTAGTTCAAATTTTTGTCCAGTTTAAACCAAAGTATTGTATGTACTTGTATGTTTTTCAAAAGAGAACCATTGTAATTTCAAAAGAGATTTTACCTATGATTTTGATAAAATTGTCAATAATATGATGTATGTATTATGCAGGAAAAAAAAGAGCTACAGAAATGAATGACCAAAGAGCAATTTGCTTATTCAATGCATTTTCAAACACAGTTTGAAAATGTGCTATATAGGAGTAAAAGTATGAAGCAAACTGCTTTAGCAGTACTAACAGTGCTAGATACCAAGTTTCAAAGAGTGCAAGTAAGATACAGGATGACATTTTTAACAGTACATTAGATAAATAAATTTGCAATTATGTATATGCATGCATATATTATTACTATTTATCTTAAGAGATTTTCTGTCTTCTATTTATATATATTTAGTACCAGTGACCTGAAGTGATTTTCAGTCTTCCATGAAATTCAGAAGTATTTGGTTTTTTTCAGGACATTCCTGAACAATTCTGATGAACATGTTCCTCAAGATTTTTCAGAAGTCCTTTATCATCCATCACACTGGTTGTTTTGCATACCATCATCCTGTTCTCCCTTACTGAAGTGAGTATCAAGAGTTGATTGTTATAAAGGAATCAACAGATAGTCAATATTAATCACATACTGTTACCACATTTTGAGAAGAGTGTCAGAGAATCATAAACTCATAGAATCATAGAATAGTTTGGGTTGGAAGGGACCTTAAAGATCATCTAATTCCGACCCCCATGCCATGGGCAGGGACACCTTCCACTAGACCAGGTTGCTCAAATAAGTGTCTAATTAATATTCGGATTAAAAATGTTTTTTTTAAAAAATTCATTGCAAGTTTCCCTAATCTTTACACTTTAAGAGTCTGTAAGAAAGGTCATGTTGAAAGCAGTGCTCTGTGTAGCTTTTTGCTAGTATGTTCATTATGTTTAATATTTGATTTATCTGTAAGGTTTTCTTGCTTTAATTAAAGAGTATATAGCTCTTGACTATATGGTAGTTCAGCACAGTTGCTCTTTTGAAAGACCTATAATTAAAAGGGAGATAAAGAATGTATGCCTCTCTGTTTATGATTGCTGGTTAAAAAAAACCCATTTGATATATAAATAACTCATTGAAAAATACATTGCTTGATCATGGTTGATTTTTTGGGAGATCAGTGCATGATTAGAGGCAAAAGCTTAATTTCTTTTTCTGTGTCACTGCATATAATGACAAGTTACATATGAGACATATGCTACCAGCTGTGCTGTCATTCCCTTTCTAATTTTGAACCTGAAGCACTCCCACACCAGTGCAGATCCTCTCCTAACCCCTTCACCTCCTCCTCCTCTTCAAAAGTTATTTCCTGAGAGATTTTCACTCTCCATTTTCATGAAAACGTGCTTTTGTGACTTGTTATTGTATTTTCTGAGAAAGTATTTTTATATTTTGGAGGAATACGTTATCATATGAGTGGTGACCTATGGTGACCTATCGAAGACCAATGTGCTGTGGCTTTATTACCTCTTACCTTGTACACACAGTATCTTGCACCTTGTACATCAAAATATCTTCCCTATGATTTTGCCCCACACTACACAAAACATGCTGCTTTCTCTCCATAGCCTTCACTCCCACCTACATGTCAGCAATAGTTATCTCCTTCCCAGGGGCCACTAGTACCTCCTGAACCAGAGGCAGTAGATGCTGTGACTGAGTCAAAGCTGTGTGGTTGGCTAATCAAAATGCCAAACAGAGTGAATAACTGCTGACTTCAGAATGTGTCCTTTTCTCTGCTTGAAATAGTGATTTAAGTTTTTCTAAAGTTTGAAAGATCATGTGTTTTTTACCTCTCAATCAAGCTTCAAGGAAATTTGTCAGTGGCTTTATAAGTTATGCATAGGTGATGAGAAAGGAGAGGAGAGGGGGTATATAGGAGAGGGAATGGCTGTGTGATCATTTAAAAAGGGATCTATTCTATTTCTAGAAAAATGTATGCTTCATTAAGAACTCATTGTAGAAAAGACAATAATCTTTCTGATGCCCTAATCCAAGGCCAGTACTCAAAATTTAAATTAGACTGTGAATTATGAGTTTTGGAAGATGACTTCACAAGTGAGTACTCTCTGCTATGTAAAAGTATGTAAAGGAAGTGCTGGTACCGTTATAGTCTGATGTAATTTTTGAGGTGGAAATAGGATTTTACAGATGCTGTGTAGGACAGATTTGTCTTGAATAAATAGCAGAAAACTATTCTATTGGTATCTAGTATTTACATATTTTCTTTGGATGAAAGGTGAGAAAGTATAAATCATCTTGACCACCAAATGGGAAAATGAGAAGTCCGAAACAAAAAACATCTCTGAGAAGATATAGTTAGTGCACCTGTGTGAGGACAGTCCATATATATAAAACCAGGTGCACTATCCTGGTGATAATGAGTGAACTATGTTGGTAAAATATTTAATGTTTTATTTTAACAACACACCTTTCAGATACTCAGATAAAAAAACAGTGAAAGACCCTATATGTAATGAAGTAGTTGAGGGACATATTCTCAAGGTATTCTAATTTTGTTACTGGTTTTACACTGTATGTTTATGTCATGGAAGATTTTCTTTCTTGAAATATTGCATGTAGAGTATTAACAAGACACCCTATGTTTAAGTATTGCAGAAAACTAGAGCATCCTAATTCTTCCTGGTTTGTTTTACGTTTTTACTTCTTATATCTAATAAAAATATATATTCACTGTCCATAACAAAATTAGAAGCACAGGCCGTTGTACTCCTTTGAGCTGTGGCCACTTAATTTTTAACTGAAGAGTCTAACCTTGTGTAAATATACCTATTAAGTATTTGCTCTTCCTGGGTTTGATATTTCAAGAGAAAGTTTTGCTAGTTCCTGAAATTCTTTTGTTTATAATTTCACTATTTAGCCACATTTACTACCTTATTATTTTTCATGCCTAAAAATGGCTTCAGTTTTCTTTTATCTATTTGACTGCAACGTCTTTGCCAATGCTGTTAACATGAATTAGCGTTAATGTTTATTTGCTTTGCAAAATCTTAAATTTGAGGTTTTATTTTTTTCTATCTTGGCTATTAACCAAGATAACATAGTGCGTTATCAAACTAAATAATTACTGATAATTTATATTACAGCTCCTGTAGTGTTAATTGTGATCCGTTCTTTGCTTCATTTGGGGTTTGTAATCATACCATTTGCAAATCAGAGTTCTGTTTTTTTTTCTTTTACTGTACAAAACTGAACATTTATATGTGTGATATTTATATGTACTTCACCTTTTGTCACTTTTTATGAGGCTAGTCTTATTTTCACTAGTACTGAGCTACGAGGATGAGAGAACATATGCCTCTCCATATGCGCATTACAAAACTTCTCAGTGCATTTATTGGTGCTAGCTTCATGGCTGTAGGGAATGTCTGCTGTATTTTAGTTTTCCTCCAAGTGAGTCACACCATTGTACATTTCAATTTGCAAGAGGCTTAAAGAGCCAAGAGCTGGTGTATATTACAACATGATAACTTCCCATCTGGTCAATGACAGACAAGTTTTATTTCAACTCAAATATTCTAAAAATGGCATTTGTTTCTAAAGTCAGTTAAAATATTATCCTTCATAAATCTAACTGACCAAACTTGTCCCGTTTCTTATAGTTCGAAGACAATGAGTGACCTTATTAGATGTGATAATGTGGCATTCAAGGGAGAAACAAAATGAAACTGGCCCATATATTTTAACTAAATTAGTGAAGTATTGAGTTTGCTTTCAGCCACAGCACTAATTCTAGTATGAATATAGCAATTGTTTTAATTTAAACTTTAATTAGTAACTACTAATTAGTTCTTAACATGCATTACAGTTTATATATATATATATAATTAATCTTAACAAAAATTAAGGTAATACTATCAAGAACGCAAAGCCCTGATGTTGAAAGTTTGAATGCAATATGTGTTTTAAATACGGGAAAGTTATTTTGGCTGCAAGTTCTATGAAGATTTAAATGTATATGTGTATATTTTTTGATAAATATTATTAGAATCTAGTATGTGCTTATATGCAAAAATATAATTGTCTAGCCAATGCTACAGTATCAACAATTATATATAATATACCAGATGAAAATTGCAAAAGCTCTATATAAGTTTTCATGGCATTTACATTGCTTATCATCTCATAGGTATTTGCTTTACTGTTAAAATCCCAAAGGCTGAGGTGCGTAAAATCCTCCTTTACTGAAATGACTATTACGGTATTAACTGTGAAGTTTTGACATCATAATGTGATAGAATAGAATCATAGAATGGTTAGGGTTGGAAGGGACCTTAAAGATCATCTAGTTCCAATCCCCCTGCCATGAGCAGGGACACCCTCCGCTACACCAGGTTGCTCAAAGCCTCATCCAACCTGGCCTTGAACACTTCCAGGGATGGGGCAGCCACAAATTCTCTGGGCAACCTGTTCCACTGCCTCATCACCCTCTGAGTGAAAAATTTCTTCCTTATATCTAGTCTAAATCTGCCCTCTTTCGGTTTAAATCCATTGCCCCTTGTCCTATCACTACACACCCTTGTAAAAAGTCCCTCTCCAGCTTTCCTGTAGGCCCCCTTTAGGTACTGGAAAGCTGCTATAAGATCACCCCGAAGCCTTCTCTTCTCCAGGCTGAACAGCCCCAACTCTCTCAGCCTGTCTTCATAGCAGAGGTGCTCCAGCCCTCTGATGATCTTCGTGGCCCTCCTCTGGACTCGTTCCAGTAGCTCCATATCCTTCTTGTGTTGGGGACTCCAGAGCTGAACACAGTGTTCCAGGTGGGGTCTCACGAGAGCTGAGTAGATGGGCAGAATCAATTTCCTTGACCTGCAGGCCACGCTCCTTTTGATACAGCCCAGGATATGGTTGGCTTTCTGAGCTACCAGTGCACATTGCCGGCTCATGTTGAGCTTCTCATCCACCAGCACTCCCAAGTCCTTTTCCTCAGGGCTGCTCTCAATCCATTCTCCGCCCAGCCTGTACTTGTGCATGGGATTGCCCCGACCCACGTGCAGGACCTTGCACTTGGCCTTGTTGAACTTCATGAGGTTCTCACAGGCCCATCTCTTCAGCCTGTCAAGGTCCCTCTGGATGGCATCCCTTCCCTCCAGCGTGTCCCCAACACCACACAACTTGGTGTAATCTGCAAACTTGCTGAGGGTGCACTCAATCCTGCTGTCCATGTCTCCAACAAAGATGTTAAATAGCACTGGTCCCAGTATCGACCCCTGAGGAACACCACTCGTCACTGGTGATGTAAAGGTCCTGCTGGGAAATGGGGTTATGGAAGCTTGGTTTCCTTAGGTTACTTCAAGGTTGCCCTGCAAGATATGTGGCATACTGCTTTTCTGACAGTGGAAGCATACATACATTGTACCTTTAGGGACTAAACCAGAGGAGTATATCAGCTGAAATTTTCATTTACAGGTGGTGTAGGTTCACATCAGGTGTATTGTCTATATAGCAACCTTGAGTGAACAGCAAAGTTTTTGTGCAGTCATCTCTGGTTTTTTTCATGTGTGCATACAAGCCGAGTTGGGTGGTGACACACTTGTCTGAGTCAGATGGTCACAGAAGTGTGAAATGTAACAGACAAGTTCCCCTCTGTTAGAACAGCCACAGGAACCCACTTAAACTCTGTCTCAATAGTTGTTTGTAAATGGCACATAATGTGTATGTGCAGAGGAGTATAGATCCTTCCCTAGTCTGACAGGAAAACGTAGCTCCTGATGGCTTTAAGAAGGCTTTAACTGATGCTGAAGGTGTTGTGTGTGTACTGGCAGATAATGTTTTTGCCTGCTTAGTTAACACATCAGTGCATGTGTAGTTTTTACACTGGTGCATGTAAAACTTACGTGCATAAAAGTTCACATATGTGGTGCATAAACTTTCGGTGTTAGCAACTATTGTATAAGCTTGTAGCCAAAATGAATAAACACAATGGCTAAACATCAGATGAAAATTTATTTTAAAACCTTCAATGTAATGAAAAATTAAGCTTTCAAGGAAAAACATGACCCACAACCCGATTTTGGAAGTCTTTTTGGAAATGTTTTCAGAAGAAGAAAATAGTAAATGTAATGAGTGATAAACATCTTGTAGGATAAGTTTGGAGGGTTTTTTTTAAATTGAATTGCTCCAAATGTGGGTTCAGTGGTTGCTGTTGGGTCATTGGCTGAGTTCAGTGAAAGCCCTGTGATATTTTTGTTTAGAAATCAAAACTTTGGAGATCATGGAAGCCAAAAACAGAAACCAAACTGCAATCTCCTTAAAAGCTAATGAATTTCTACTACGCTTTCTCACTTCTCTCTGCTTGTAAAGCAGTTATCCCACCAGTGTAATATTTCAGGTGCATTTTTCCAAACATGTAAGAATTGGTCACTTGATGTGGAATCTTGCAGCCCTTTTGAGCATTCTCTGTGGGTTTTAATTAAGAGCTTCGTATACTTCATCAAGAACACTTCAGAGCT
Source organism: Tauraco erythrolophus (assembly GCF_009769465.1). NCBI lineage: Eukaryota > Metazoa > Chordata > Aves > Musophagiformes > Musophagidae > Tauraco > Tauraco erythrolophus. The sequence continues at coordinate 34,974,086 of NC_141496.1, forward strand.
CTTACTAAACAATTAATGTAATAGTGAACTAAAGAATAATAGCCTTAAACGTATTCAAGCACAAAAAAAAAAAAAAAAATCCTTTTTGCCTGGTGTAACAAGGCAAACATGGTTCCATGAAAGAGATAAGTGAAGTTGCTTTGTATCAGTTATAACTTTGGCAGACTACCAAATGTTAATTTGCTTTTAGCTAGTTGAGATTAAATGTAATTCCTTCCCTGAGCTGCCTTAAAGTAAGCAAGCATGAAAGCATTTTCAGAGTAATCTGGGAGGAATTGACATTTAAGGGAGTTAGCATTACATCTGCACTTTAAGGATATTAATTTCATCGATACATTAACTACCTTATTCTGTCTTTATCTTACATTTTGAAAGGACTCCATCAGCCAGAGAAATGGCAGCCCAAGGTCAGCTGAAACTGCTCTTATCCCAGCCATACTGTAATTTGAACTTGCTTTTGGAAACCTTGCTACATCATGATTGCCTCTTAGTGAAAATTTTACTGGGAAGTTCAAGTAAGTATTTGTACTGTCAATCCTTACAAGCATTTTGGTCAGAAACACAAATTTATTTTTAACTACTTCAGTACTGAGCTGTCAGCCATTTTTGGGGGGGATCAGTAGCCATTCATTTATCAGTAGGACACTTCTTGAATGGGTAAAAAGAAAGAAATCATCACTTTTTTAATGAGAATGTTTTGCAGTCAATCTGAGTATCCATCGTTTCAAAGCAGACTACAATTTGATAGAAAGGCTGCTATCATAAGCGCAAAGGAATGAAAATTAATTTGAACTCAACAGAGATTTGTAACCACAACTGCTTTACGCGGATTTTTAAAAGTGTGGATTACCAGTCTGAAAGATCACTTACAAAATTATGTTTCAACAGTGAAAAGCCTCTTAGAGGTTTTGTTTAAGTTATTATAAGTATGTCACTGTAGGCATTCTAGAAGTACATTTATGTGCTTCCTCATGTTAATACTCTCATTAATGCTTTTATGAAAGTAGAACAAATAAAAGAATGGTTTTACAAGGTTTTCATTTCATTCTGCTAATATTGTGTTGGAAGCAACAAACTTTATCCCATCTTTCTTTTTAATAACTTTCAGATCAAATGATCAAATTGTTGAAAAGATAATGGTGTAATCACCTGCTTGACAGAGTTTTGCAGTAATAGTGAATGAGAGTCTCCATTTCTATCTTTCTTTAGCAAAAGAATTCTCCGTACTTATCAAAGAAAAACCATATAATATTAGATAAAACATAGTTTAGTTCTGTCATTTTAAAGTGATCTAACATTTGTCGGGGTACATTACGTCCACTTGGGTCATGCATTTTATTGAGAGCTGCACTGCATCCACTTGCCTATTCCAATACCTGTCATCTTTTACAAAGACTGAAAAATGTTTGATCAGGATCATATTCTTACCCTAGTGTTGTCCAGTATTGAATTTTACTAGCTGCTTAAATTATCACAGATATTAAGTGACAGAATGTATTAATCTGTTGACCGACCAACCTCTTGAGTTTCAGGGAAATATATACTACTTTCAATTAGAAAATAAGCACTTTATACAGACTTTATTAATGCAATTACAATATTGGTATAAATAAACTGTCAGTTTAGATAAAGCTGAAACCTGCGATGATCCGTATCTTCTAAATTAATTTCAATAGGGTTAATTATCTAATGATAAAATGGTTGTGTTCTTTATTCCTTCTCCTATGCAGCAGCTTTCTGATGCTATATAAGCTAAATTTTTTTTATTATGTGAGCTCTTATATATTAGTACAAGGAAAGCTGGACGAATACACTGTACCTTAGTACTAGCAATGATAGTTTTGGATTCTATCTCAGTAGGATAAAAGGCTTACAGAATTATGTACTCATCAACAGTAAAATTTTGCAATGTGTAATATTATGCATGAAAACAGATTAAAAGCTAAGTATACCATAAGTTTTGAGTTATTTGCCCTAGTAATAACAAAAGTTCCTGGAATTTACTAGATGGTAAGAATTTTTTGAATGGGAGGAGACTTCTCACTTTTTACTTTGTTTTACATTCAGTCTTCCTTTTTCCCTTTAAAAATCAGCCCAGAAGGCAAAACTTCTGTATAAAGAGGTGTTTATATGTAGGTGTTTTTAGGTAATGATATTTTTTTCGTTTGTATTGCAGCAATACTCTGGGATGCTTGCAGTATGAATATTTAATTTAGTTGCACTCTCATTATTCCCATACGATTGTACTATGGTGAGGGTCAGAAATAAAATATATTCCCCATCATAGTAGGGATTACTGTTAGGATTGGCAAAGTTGTATCAATAGAAAGAATATTTTGGGGGAATGCAGGTATGCATAATTTAGTGTTGCTAAATATTGTAAGAGGTTTATCATATTTGTGGAAGCTATTTAAACTCCATTTATGTAACTATAAGCCATCTGGACAGGAAGGTGATAAAATTTGAACTTTTGACATTTTTTGTGCAATATGATGTGTGAAATGTACATAAAAAGTAAAATCCTCCTCAAATATGAAGTTATCACATCATAAATGCTAGAGGCAATAAATCAGGATACCCAAAACTGAACCACTTATGTCTCCAGTGAGTATGGCCACTGGGTAAAAAGCACCTTTGAAAAACTAGTTGAAAAATTGGATTTCCATGTTGGACCTCTATAACTTAAACTACAAGTCTAAATAACCTAGGTGTACTGAATTACAGTTAATTACAGTGTAGTATGATCCCAGAGTTGTTTTCTATAGGTCCAACATTCAGAAAATTTCTTCTAAGGCATGTTCTTGAATGAGCGAAGAGTCGAGGGCCTTTGCTGTGCCTTTGCAGGGAGAAATAACGAAGGTAGCTTTAACCGTGTTAATTTTCTGACAAAACAAACCGCTTTGCCATTTTCTTGGCAGAATTTTTTACCAGAATGGCTTTATCACCCATGGATATGAAACAGAATTTGATTATTTTGACAAGCAACAAATAATAGAGGAATAAAGGAAGTGGTACTTGCGTAAAATGAGTTATTGAATCCAGCAGGTACTGATATGAAAACGGGAAAGGTGAAAGTGAGTTCTGAGAATTTCTCCTACACTTGCTCTAAATACACAGCACGCCAGCAGAACAGTCTGTGACTTCTCGTTTGAGAGTCTTTATTTCCAGGAACGCGGAGTTATTCTTTGCATAATAAAGCAAAAAGCAATAGCTTTATTGAATTACACTGGCCCAGCACAGGATTAATACCAAAGGGAACCTCATCAGTCAACAGGCACGTTGGCATTTACCAATAGCAGATAAGAAAGAGGTTGCTGAGAAATCATCAACAAGACACATCTGAGGCTTTCAGTCTGTGGGGCTTTATATGTACTTTCGTTTAAGAAGAGATGGTAGCACCAAGTTAAAGATGTACAATAGAAAAAGCAATATATTCCTTTTAAAAAAGAAATTATCTTATTCATTACAATGAATAAATGAGGCTCCAGTTGTTGCAGAGATTTAATTTCATTTTAAACAAACAACTTTAAAGTGAATACTGACATGTGGAGATAAACTGGAAGAAAACTGCTTTCACAGCAGGACAAGGCCGTTGGCAGTTTCACTTAATGTTTTCTGGCTTGCACAATGCGTATTTGAGAGACTAATGGCAAAGGGTATTGTATAGCCTGTACAGTTGCACCCAGATGATATCCTGTTCCCCACTGAAACTTTGAAATGAGAACTGATAGTAACATTTGCAAATAGTCCGTGAGAAGTTTAAGACTGCAAATCTGAAGTTGGACCAAAGAAATGTGAGTTGCTTCAAGAAGAGATGATTTACCTTCCACACGTAAGCAGGGTGGGGAAGGGAGGATTTCCACTGCGGAAATAAAACTGTGTGGTTATCTGCCATCTCTCTAGACACGAAGAGATATAAAGCGTTTTCTAAGATTATGCTTTTATAAACTGATCTCTGGCAAGAGAAGTTACTTGAAAATACATCTGTAGAATGGAAACTTTTTTCTTTGCCTCCACTGCAGTTCTTTGCCCCTTGTGAAGCAGCTCTTTAACTGTCACAATGTATAATGTGTCATTTCAAGGTAAATTTTAAGCACTGAGTTCAGGGCCCTTGGGAGACTGCTTAAGGGATCAGGAGCGCAAGTGGTGTTCTCCTCAATCCCTTTAATGGCAGGGAATGAAGAGGGAATAAACAGAAAGACTCACCAGGTCAACACCTGGCTTCGAGACTGATGTGTTGTGCAGGGCTTCGGGTTCTTTGATCATGGGTTGCTTTTTACTGCACCAGGTTTGCTGGCATCTGATGGGGTACACCTGACAAGGGGAGGAGGATCCTTGCACAGGAGTTGTCAGGGCTCATTGATAGGGCTTTAAACTAGATTCGAAGAGGGAAGGGGATACAGTCTGGCTTGCTGGGACTAAACCTAAGAGCTGCATGACATTGTTAATCGGACAGTGTCCCAGAGAGTTACGTGGGTATGCTGCACCAGCAGAGACTGGGTGCACTATGTTTGGAGATAGGTCAGACCCAGTGGTCACTGGCCTGCCAGGTGTTGAGGCAGTGACAGGGAGAGGTCAAACAGGAGTCAGGCCTTCTCCCTTCAAGGAAAAGGCGAAGAGATCACTAGCCCAGTTAAAGTGCTTCTACACCAATGCACGCAGCATGGGCAACAAACAGGAAGAGCTGGAAGCCATTGTGCAAAAGGAAAACTATGGTATAATTACCATCACAGAGACATGGTGGGATGATACACACAACTGGAGTGCTGTGTTGGATGGCTACAAGCTCTTCAGGAGAGATAGGCCAGGCAGGAGAGGAGGGGGAGTGGTGCTGTACGTTAGGGAGGGTTTTGAATGTCTGGAGATCAGCAATGGTGATGAAAGGGTAGAATGCTTGTGGATCAAAATAAGGGGGAAGGCCAATAGGGCTGGCATCACAATGGGAGTCTGCTATAGAACACCCACTCAGGAAGAAGATGTAGGTGAAATATTCTACAAACAATTAGAGGAAGTCTCACAGTCACAGCCACTAGTTCTTGTGGGTGACTTCAACCTACCAGATATTTGCTGGAATTTGAATACAGCAGTGAGGAAACAGTCCAGGAGATTCCTAGAGTGTCTGGAAGACAACTTCCTGATACAGCTGGTGAGGGGACCAACTAGGGAAGGCTCCCTGCTGGACCTGCCGTTTACCAATAGAGAAGGGCTCATAGACGGTGTTAAGCTTGGAGGCTGTCTTGGTCATAGTGACCATGAAATAATAGAATTTTCAGTCACAGAAGCAGTAGGGAGAGGGGTCAGCAGAACTTCTGCCTTGGACTTCCAGAGGGCAGACTTCAACCTTCTTAGGAGACTCGTTGGAAGGGTCCCTTGGGAGTTGGTCCTGAAAGGCAAAGGGGTCCAGGAAGCTTGGACAATTCTCAGGAGGGAAATCTTCAGAGCCCAGGAGCAGGCTGTCCCAGTGAACCACAAGTTGAGCCGGAAGGGCAGAAGACCAGCCTGGCTGAACAGAGAGCTCTGGCTAGAGCTCAAGAAGAAAAAGAAAGACTATGACCTATGGAAGAAGGGGCTAATCACTCACGAAAACTACAAGGATTCTGTGAGACGATGCAGGGAGAAGATTAGAAAGGCAAAAGCCCAGCTGGAGCTTAATCTGGCAGCTAACATAAAAGACAATAAGAAAAGTTTCTATAAACACCTGAACAGTAAAAGGAGGGTTAGGGAGAATCTCCCCCCCTTGCTAAATGCAATGGGAGAAATAGTGACTGAGGATGAAGAAAAGGCTGAGGTACTCGATGCCTTCTTTGGTTCAGTCTTTAATGGTCAGACTAACTCACTGGGTGATATGCCTTTAGAACCAAATGGTGGAGATGGAGAGCTTTATCAAGGTTTCTTTCAAGAGGAAACGGTAAGCGAACTGCTGCATAGCCTAAATGTGCAAAAGTCTATGGGCCGGAGGAGATCCACCCAAGAGTTCTGAGGGAGCTGGCGAAAATGCTTACCAAGCCACTTTCCATCATTTACCAACAATCCTGGCTAACAGGGGAGGTACCAGCTGACTGGAGGTTGGCAAACGTGACACCGATCTACAAGAAAGGTAAGAGGGAAGACCCAGGGAACTACAGGCCTGTCAGTCTGACCTCAGTACCAGGTAAAATCATGGAGCAGATCATCCTTAGTGTTATCATGCAACATGTACAGGACAGTCAGACGATGAGACCCAGTCAACATGGATTTATGAAGGGCAGGTCTTGTTTGACCAACCTGATCTCCTTCTATGATAAAATGACCCGTTTAGTGGATGAGGGAAGAACTGTCGATGTTCTTTACCTTGATTTTAGCAAAGCCTTTGACACCATTTCCCATAACATTCTTCTGCAGAAGCTGGCTGCCTATGGCTTGGATGGGTGTACGCTTCGCTGGATCAAAAACTGGCTGGACAGCCAGGCCCAGAGAGTGGTGATGAATGGAGTTAAATCCAGCTGGCAGCCGGTCACCAGTGGTGCCCCACAGGGCTCAGTGTTGGGGCCTGTTCTCTTTAACATCTTTATCAATGATCTGGATGAAGGGATCGAGTGCACCCTCAGCAAGTTTGCAGATGACACTAAATTGGGAGGTAGTGTTGATCTGCCTGAGGGTCAGGAGGCTCTACAGAGGGACCTGGAAAGACTGGATCGATGGGCCGAGGCCAACTGTATGAAATTCAACAAGACCAGGTGCCAGGTCCTGCACTTGGGCCACAACAACCCCCTGCAGCTTTACAGGCTTGGCGAAGTGTGGCTGGAAAGCTGCACAGCAGAGAAGGACCTGGGGGTCCTGGTCGACAGCCGATTGAACATGAGCCAGCAGTGTGCCCAAGCAGCCAAGAAAGCCAATGGAATCCTGGCATGTATCAGAAACAGTGTGGCCAGCAGGAGCAGGGAAGTGATTGTCCCCCTATACTGAGGAGTACTGTACTCGCCCTATATTCAGGGTACTCACAGTACCCCTATACCTGGAGTACTGTGTCCAGTTTTGGGCCCTTCGCTTCAAGAAGGACATTGAGGTGCTGGAGCGGGTTCAGAGAAGGGCAACAAAACTAGTGAAGGGTTTAGAGAACTTGTCCTATGAGGAGCGCCTGAGGGAGCTGGGACTGTTTAGTCTGGAGAAGAGGAGGCTCATGGGGGGACCTTATCGCTCTCTACAACTACCTGAAAGGAAGTTGTAGGGAGATGGGGGTCGGTCTCTTCTCCCACGTTATGAATGACAGGATGAGAGGGAATGGCCTCAAGTTGCACCAGGGGAAATTTAGCTTAGATATCAGGAAAAAATTCTTTACAGAGAGGGTTGTGAAGTATTGGAACAGGCTGCCCAGGGAGGTGATGGAGTCCCCATCCCTGGAGGTGTTTAAAAACCGTGTGGATTTGGTGTTGAGGAACGTGCTTTAGGGACCCTGACAGTGCAGGGTGAATGATTGGACTCGATGATCTTGAAGGTCTCTTCCAACCAGACAATTCTATGATTCTATGATTAGATTCACATGAAATGTCATTAAATTAAATATTTTTTAGGCATTTAAAGGTAAATAACATTGATTTTTTGTAAGTTATCCTAAAAGACCAGTGAAAGGTGGTAACTTTACCAACTGGCCTCACTTAGGAATCGAACAAACTTACTGGATACTGTACCTGCATAACCAATGTGGTGAAAAGGTAGACATGTTTACTGGCATGATGTTCTTCTAGCTGGAAGATCAATAGAAAAGGGACCTTAATCAGATATCCTCTTCCTTTTGGTGACTTTCCAGTGATAACGTAAAGAAAACAGTAAACAGATTTTATGGAGTTTCTGAAATATTGAATAGGAATTTCTCTTTGGACTATAATAGAGCCCTGCTGAGATTCACATATCTTCCTTTGACAAAGTGTGAAGATAGTCTCTGTGATATATTGGTGATAGTCTCTGCGACTATGTTTTATGGCCATATGCATAGCTTTTCAAAGACCTCGTCATTTCTGATAGGAACCTCCTGCTACAATAGAGGTCTAGTCTGAATACATTTTAAGAGGTTGACTTGTTCAGTATTGATCCCAATACATGGGGTGATGCAAAGGAGTTAATGTGGCCACAGGACTAAATTCAATATTGCGTCATCAAATTTTGCCCACCATAATGCCATGATTTCAGCATAAAACATCCCATAAAATTAGTGGTGGAGTGATTCTGATAGTAATGATTTGTCCCTTTGACCCGGGTAAGTTAGAGTTCACAGAAACCATTGACTAAGAGATTCATTAATGGAAACTTCTTCTCAGATAGTTGAAAATAAAATGTTCAGGGAGAAAAAATTCTAAAGGGAGTTGAATGACGGTAAAATAGTATGGGATTGGAGATGCATAAATATATAGGCACAAAAGTAGTTTGCTGATATGTTAATTTATGGGCAGGTGATACAAAGTTTGTTAACATCTTTTTGTCTTCTGTTGAACTTTTTACTTGTCACAAATTTAAGATTCATTGGATTCACAGGTAGCAGCTAATACAGAGAATATTATTATTTGAATTTTACTAAATTGAAATGGGTAGGGTTAAGGTCTGATCTAAATTTTTTTTTTAATTAAAAACTAAATATAATGGACTTCTGCCAAAATGAAGTCGTGTTCAAAGTTACAGTAGATTCTAGCTGTCAAGGCTGACTGGCGAATGATTGCATTGGAGAGGAGGAACTCTAGGAATAGAGACAAGAAAAATGATCTACCAGAACAGATAAATAAAAAGAATAGGAAAAAAGCCAGTGACAGAAGAAGCACTGAGAATATAGTGCAAGGAAGCAAGTAGTGCAGAGTACCTGCTGAAAGATTTGTTTCGATAAACAAATAGAATAAATCCTTTTTTCATTGTTTATATTCTGATCAGCTGCTGTGATTTAAACTATAAAGCAAGCAGAAGTTTTATGCTTTTGGCAAATACAAAAACTGTAGCAGAAATAACTTGCTCTGTCTTCAGTTTCTCTTTGTAAATGAAACAGCATGTAGAAATTTGAATTTTGACTGCCTCTTTTGGTCAAAAAAGATAGCGTAACTGTTTATAGCTTGTTTATCTTGCAAGGGTTCACTAGGGAAGAATTCTAGAGTCAGTAACAGAGGATTTTCTAAATTCAGTAAGATTCATTTCATGGCTAAACCAATAGCGAATAAGAGCTAGGTGTGTGTGATAATGTCAGCAAGTTACTGGGAGGTATTTCTGTCAGTAAGAAAGAAATATGGACAAATTATGTTTGTCTTTGCCTCTTTGAAGATGTTTTTAAAATACATGGTGCTGTCTCAAGAGGTTAAGTGCATTTTTTGTCATAGAAAGAATGATTCATTGTGACTGGTTAAGGCATAGCTGTTATTCACTAGATACATGATATTCTTATAAAGGCATTTATTAATGACATTAATACTATATTTTTTTTGCATCCTCTGTGCATGTAGAACATTGTGCTAACATTGTGCTATATGGAGATAACAAATAGCAGATTTTCTTAAACAGATACCCAGGATAAGTATATAGCCATATTTGTGTATGGATGTAAGTCCTGCTAAAATGAAAAAGCAGCATCTCCTTTGAGCTACCTGTAGGAGCTTTAGATTCCCTTCACACATTAGCTTTTGATATACAGTGAGCAGAAAAAAGAGAAATATATAGAGGGAAGCATCAGTGGGCAATAAGTATGATAGCTATCATATAAATACTGTTCTTGTGTGATGATTAACAAGAAGGCTGCATTGGAGTTCAAACTAAGATGAGTATTTAATGTTATGACAGGTGAGTTAATAAACGTTGAAGAAAAATTCTAAGGCAAGAGAAATCTACATATCTTTCTGTAGACTCCTAATTCATAATATTTAAGCAGCTATACTGATCAAGTAGCTAAATCTTTCAACAAGCTGACATTTTCCATGCCAGTTTATCAGTCAGAAAACTCAAGGATGTTGCTTTTCAACTTCAGCTTTGAAGGGTCAGATGTTCTTACAATAAATTCTACATTTTCTTCAGAGTAAAAGAAGAAAAAGCTGATGAAAGCATACATATCTTGTTATGTTTAGCCTCAGAATGGCTTCCTAGTGGATTCCTGAAGATCTTTGCTTAAAAGCACAGGACTTGCATTATACACTAGTTATAAGAAGATTTATATATAACCCCCTACAGAATTCTTTTATACTTTTTTCCATTTATCTAAATTGATTGGTATCACTATGTTGATTAGAAAAGTAATTAATAAGTTGTGACTCAAACTGTCTATGTGGCATGATCATGAGGCAAATTTAGGCATAATTTCAAGTCATAAGCATCTTTAAACAAAGCAATTTCCCGTTGTGTTCTGGAAAGATGGTTTATGTAGTATTTAAAATCTCAGTAAACTCTTCTCCCTAGAATTTTTTAATTAAAAAAAAAATACTTTCACTATTATAATCAAAGGTCAATTCAAAATTTCATCTCACAATTTGAATACCTCCAAGTTTTCCTTTTTTGAACTGCTTTGTCTGCTTTCTTGGTTCTTTCTTTGTTGTATCTGTATTAGACCACATATTGCTGGTTTGAGCGAATTAGTGGAATCAATTTGATTCTTCAGTCAGAAGCATCTGGCATTCAAAGGTGTCTCAGCAAAATATGCCAGCTCACTCAACTCATAAGAAAAAAAGCTGACTAAAAAAAATTCTTATTGCTGATCTGTCTCCTGACTTGGGAAAAAAAAGCCCACAGCTTGTTAGTTATGGTTTTATTGCCATAAAAGACAATTAAAAGTGTTTCTATAAATACATTAGCAGCAAAAGTGGGGCTAAGGAGAATCTCCATGCTTTATTGGATGCAGGAGAAACATAGTGACAAAGGATGAGGAAAAGGCTGGAGTGCTTATTGCCTTCTTTGCCTCAATCTTTAATGACAAGACCAGTTGTTCTCTGGGTACTCAGCCCCCTGAGTTGGAAGACAAGGAAGGGGAGCTGAACGAAGCCCCCATAACTCAAGGGGAAATGGTTAGTGACCTGCTACACCACTTAGACACACACAAGTCTACAGGGCTGGATGGGATCCACCCAAAGATACTGAAGGAGCTGGCAGCAGTGCTCACCGAGCCAGTTCCCATCATTCCTCAGCAGTCCTGGCTAAATGGGGAGGTCCCAGTTGACAGGAAGTTAGCAAAGGTCATGCCCATCTGCAAGAAGGGCCAGAAGGGGCCTGGGGAACTACAGGCATGTCAGTCTGACCTCAGTGCCAGGAGAGGCTATGGAGAAGATCATCTTGAGTGCCATCACACAGCACGTACTGGATAACCAGGTGATCAGACCCAGTCAGCATGGGTTTAGTAAAGGCAGGTCCTGTTTGACTGATCTGATCTCCTTCTGTGACAAGGTGACCTGCTCAGTGGATGAGGGAGAGGCTGTGGATGTTGTCTACCTTTAGTAGTAGTCTTTAGTAAAGACTTTGACACCATTTCCCACAGTATTCTCCTGGAGAAACTGGCTGCTCATGTCCTGGATGTGTGTACTCTTCACTGGGTAAAATCTGGCTGGATGGCTGGGCCCAAAGAGTGGTGGTGAATGGAGTTAAATGCAGTTGGGGTGGCCAGTCACAAGTGGTGTTTCCCCAGAGCTCAGTACTGGGGCCAGTTCTGTTTAACATTTTTATCAATGATCTGGACAAGGGGATTGAGTGCACCCTCAGTAAGTTTGCAATGGCACCAATTTGGGTGAGAGAGTTGATCTGCTTGAGGGTAGGAAGAGTCTACAGACGCATCTGGACAGGGTGGGTCAATGGGCCAAGGCCAACTGTATGAGCTTCAACAAGGCTTTCAGGTCCTGCACATGGGTCACCACAACCCCATGCAGTGCTGCAGGCTTGGGGAGGAATGGCTGGAAAGCTGCCTTCCAGGTGGAAAAGGACCTGGAGTTGTTGGTTGACAGCTGGTTGAATATGAGACAGCAGTGTGTCCAGGTGGCCAAGAAGGCCAACAGCATCCTGGCATGTACCAGAAATGGTGTGGCCAGCAGGACTAAAGAAATGATCGTCCCACTGTACTCGGCACTGGTGAGGCCACACCTCGGATACTGTGTTCAGTTTTGGGCCCCTCACTACAAGGAGACATGGAGGTGCTGGAGTGTGAGAGAAGGGCAACAGAGCTGGTGAAGAGTCTGGAGCACAAGTGTGATGGGGAGCAGCTGAGGAACCTGGGGGTGTTCAGCCTGGAGAAAAGGAGGCTCAGGGGAGACTTTATCGCTCTCTACAACTGCCTGAAAGAAGGTTGTAGCAAGGTAGGGGTCAGTCTCTTCTGCCAAGTAACAAGTAATAGGAGAAGACAAAATGGCCTCAAGTTGCTCCAGGGGAGGTTTAGATTGGATAACAGGACAAACTTCTTCATGGAAAGGGTTGTCAAGCATTGAAACAGGCTGCCCAGGGAAGTGGTGGAGTCACCATCCCTGGAGGTATTTAAAAGACGTGTAGGTGTGGCACTTAGGGACATGTTTAGTGGTGGACTTGGCAGTGCTGGGTTAATGGTTGGACTCGGTGATCTTCAAAGTCTCTTCCAACCTAAAAGATTCTATGATTCCGTGAAATCACTGGTCTCATTTTTCAGCTTTGTACGTCCTGTGGGTTGCTCTGTTAAGATTGTGCACTACCCAGACTGAATGGTTTACAATGTGTCAGATTATAGGAATTCAGAGCAGAGTAAAATGACATATTTGAATTTTACAACATTATCAAGTCATTCAGAGCTGGGTGGAAAGCAGTGATTTTCCACTGGGGTAGATTTTGAAGGCTGATTGAACCACTAGAAAGATGCAGCCTAGAAATTCAGGCTCTCCCATCTTTCTCCTGCAGAGGTTGCTGAGGACATGGGTAGCCAAACTGGCATAAAACAATGACACTTTCAAGTGTAATTTTACCTAAATCAGTTTTACAGAAACTTTCAGTTTTGCAAACCAGAAATTTGAATTACAAGTGTTTCATTGGTTTTGGCTCTGGTCATTTGTTGTGACTGTTAACATCGGAAGCATATTCCAGAAATATGTGAGAAGCTGAGGTCTTGAACATTAGCACAAGTCAAAGCCATTGAGTTACATTGGTTCAAAGAGAGGTTTAAACACATCATGATCCTTCAGCTGTCAGAATGTTTTATAATGATTTTGAAAAACATTTAGAAGTATATATTATGTAAGCTGTTACCACTCAAATCTATGAAAATCAATAGTTAGCTTTGAAAATATAGGTGTCTGTATCTTAGCAGGGCTGAGATTTTGTTTTGAGGAACAGATTTCTTCTCAATTTCATTTTATACTGAAAAACAAAGGCAACTGTATGCAGCTGCCACTTTTTTTTTATTTTGTATAACTAAATAGAGTTCTATTATGTCATGTGACTAAATATATCAGTTAGAGGAGTTAAGCAGTAATAATTTTTGACTGTGATTCTACAGAAGCAGTACGATTTACTTCTGATTAATATTTAGTAAATAAATTCCTATTATATACTGTGTGCATTTTGAATTGAATAAACAAATTCAACAGTTTGTAAACTTGCTTGAATTTTTTTAATGGCTACATAGAATTCAGGAAGACAGTCAAATGTCATTATGCAGAGGAAGATCAGATTTCAGTATCTGTAAATGTTATTGTTTGAAATATTCAGATACAGTTTGCAGTTTGATTTGATTAATACTATCTATTACTGTGAACTTGAATTACTTGGAAATTCTTGTAACCATGTTTTTGTTTATTTTGAAGGAAATGAAGTATTGAATCATGATGAACAAAGTTCTCTATTAGAACAGATAAATAATAAACAGCCCACCCTGATTGAAACAATCTTCACAGTATTGTCTTACTGCACTTTATCACCCAAATCACTTGGCATTGCTTTTGAGACCTACATGGGAAAAGAGCAGTTGTGGAATTGCTTGTACAATATGACAGGTATTTAATATATTAATAAGTATTTAAAATCTGATGTTAAACCTTGTCATTTTTCAGACATGTACTGCATATTATTTTTAGTTTAATAAATGAAATGAAATTATGGTACCTTATTTCAAAATTATAGTTTAATTTAAGTATTTTGAGAAATCAGGTCACTGTAGGAGTGGTGAAAATTTTGAAGAACAGAGAGGTTACAGAGTGGTGTGATCAACCAGGATTCTGATTTCCTTAAGTGTCTGTCTTACCAGCAGGCTAGGGCAGATAGTTTCTGTAGCTCTGTAGCAATACAGGTTCTTTGTCTCTGTGCGTTTAATAACTCCTGACATTTTCCACGATTTAAAAGTAAGAAATGATTAAAGGAGAATGGAAAAATTAAAGGAAGAATACTATTGAGGGAGACGTAATCTGATGGGCATGCAGAGTCTGCTGTCAATAGGCAGACGGGCTTCTAATTTTCCATGGAGAAAGAGCCACCCTCACACTTATGGCAGCTAATGCTGCCCCCAAATAAAAGCAGTATTCAACCAGAAAAGAGAGGTGAGGTTTAGAAGGATGATCTTCAAATGATGGCTAAAATGCAGGAAAGCTCAAAATAAAAGAAAAGAAGAAAATGGGAGAATGTAAGAAAAGAAATAGAATTATGAACATCACAAAATAGAAAACAATGGTGGTAGAAGTGTCCCGGTATTCCCAGAGAAAAATGGGCTTGCAAAATGTAGAAGTCTGAGGTGTAAGAGGAAGAAAAATACAGAAATGTTGCATTGAAGCTTCCAGAAGGGCCATGCAAAGAATAAAACTTAGATCGGCAGAAAGTACAGACAAGCTAATGTGTAAGCAAAGGACCTCACATGTCAAAAGACATCTCCGATACGTCCTGCAGCACTCTGCCTACCAACTGCTGCGCCGTTGCAACGGAGGAACTGCAATTCTCTGTGGTATTAAGAATGTGGAGAAGATTGATACTTGTTGTAATGTCAATAACTGTATTTAGGATGGTCTATTTTCAACATGCAGTCTGTGATAACACGCTATGTCTCAGTTGATGACTATTATTTGTATGCATTTTTGGTGCCAAAAAATTTTTGGTTTTCCTTTGCTGTTCTCTGGTATAACTGTTCGGGTACCTAATGAATGCAATTTCGTTAATACTATCAGGACAAGGAAGTAGGAAAAAATGGGTATATGTTTGCTTTATAGATGTCTAACAAGTGATTAAATGTACTCCATATAAAAAGAAAGACATCAGTCACCTTAAATTAAATTTTTACAAATATATTGATGGAGAAATGAGGATGAAAGAAATAAATTAAATTGTATTTTTGTCAGTACTGTGTTAAGATGTTACAAGATGCTACACTGTTTTGCTTTATACTCTTTAATTTGTAACAGACTGATAGGTCTAAGTTACTGTGAATCACAGTGTTTTTACTTTTCTTTCCATAAGAATTCTGAAACACTTCTTGCTGAAACAGATTTGCACAAATGACTACACTTACTGAATATTTAATAATTCTTCCTTCTGAAGTTTCCAGTTGTGGTGACTCGGAGCCAGAGGTTATCAGATGCTTGAAGTTGACTTTGATTAATTCAGTCAAGGGTATAGTGAAGCAGATAATTTCTTTGATGCATTCATGGGAGGCAACAGAAAACTATGGCACGTACCAGCACAAGCAAATAGTTCCTGAAAGTTTACTGAAAACAGTTCCAAAGGAATGGAATTACACTCCTCGGGAAATGAAGAGAAAAGAGTCTGGGAAATGTGGGTGAAATTTAGACTGTTTTTTAAGTTTGTCATTAAAACTTGTTACCCCTTTAATGTGCACATATCAAAATTGAACAGTTAGAGTTCATGCGTGTTGCACTTTGACAATGAACAAAACAATTCCCGAACATCCTTTTTTAAAAAAACTAGTTAGCATTAAAATTCAATTATTCTTTCTTGAGGCTTACACCCATGCATACACAAACAAGCTTTTTAAAATAAATATAATAATTTTAAAATAAATAATGCTGGCTGAGAGGTAAAGCGTAGTGACAAATTAAATTGGCTATGTGACACCTAGAACAAATCTGGCTTTTTTTTTTTTTTCAAATGAGAATTCAAGTGCAAGGAGTCAAGGATTTTCTTGGTTTGTTTGCGTTTTGTTTTGTTTTGGTTTTTTTTTAATCTTGACTTGACTCCATATTGTGGATCACCTTTTGGTATATTTTTTCTTTTTAGATATGTCTTGTTTTTCGAGCAGCATGCTTTCTGTAGTTACTTCTATAGCTACTTTTAATATCTGGACTGTTTAAAATGCCGTGCTATGTGGCGTGCATGCTTACATGAAAGTTGAAAATGGAAGTTTTGTAGATTTGAACACAGAAAGGGATTGATATAAAACTAAAGATTATGTGTGTATGTATTATCCTGTGACAGTTGAAAATATATTACAGTACAATTTGAAGACAACTTTTTTACCCTGCAGAATACCTGGGTGTTGTGTTTTTTCATTTATTCTGTAATAACTGTGCACAGCAGGACTAATTGTTAAGAGAGTTACAGTCTGAATTCTAAATTTTTTAGGTTCTCTGTTTTTAATTCATGTTATTGTTTAGATTTTGTGTAATTTATGTGGAGGAAGCACAATAAAGTCAAGCTATAGTGTGGAGTAGTTAAGCTTTTTACCCATTTTCAGTACAAAAGAAAGTTAGAAATTATCATGCAACATGCTGTGATAGAACTAGAATGTTAATGTTAATCATATCTTCTTTTCTTTCTTTTTTTAAGGCTTCACAAGGCTTGCAGCTCAGGCAGTATCTATTGTAATCAGCAAGTTACCTACAGTGATTGCATGTTTGCCTCCCCCAATTAAGTACTTCTTTTTTCTGGCTGAGAGAAAAATGTCAAGAAACTTTGCTGAATTGAAGAAAGCTGGTCTGCTTGTCTGGAACTTGATTGTAATTATATGTCGAATATTTGAGGATGGAAATACTGCAGAACTTTTAACAGGTGCAACACTTGACAGATGGAGCAAAGAAAAACTCAGTTTAGTTCGTGTGTGCCTAGAAAGTATTATGGGAAAACAGAAAAGTGGTCCTAAGCAAGTGACCCAGAAGGTTATACAAAGCATTGAACAGCAAAGACCAAACTGGATTGAAAGCCAGTTGCTGAAGGCAAGAAAATTGAGCACAGAATGGTAAGAATGTACTATTTTTCAAATACTGTTGTTTGTTCTTTGTTTTGCTGGATTATTGGCTATTGTTCAATTTAAAAAAAAAAAAAAAAAGATGAACAGTGATCTTACACAAAATGGATTAGTTCTTTATGTTCATGGCTTTCTAGCATGATTTCAGATCCTAATTGCATTGTTGAAACAGTAAACCACTGTTGTTTCATTGAAACAATGTCTTCATACTACTTAGAGATTTCGCATTTGTGGACAATTTAGTTGGTGTATCTTTCAGAATGTGAACAGGTACACTGACTAGAAGGCACCACAATATATTTACAAATTAATTTTACTATGGTGATTAAATTAAGAGAGACTATGAAAAGCTTTCAGTGTTCATCTATGATGAAAAAGTAAGCATACTTTGATTTAAAACATAACAAACCTTGAGGGCAAGTAGGATATATCAAAACAGGACAAGGAGAGTACCCTGCTGTGCCTTTCTGAGGAAATATCAACCTTCCCTGCAGATTTGACATTAAGGTCTGAGTGTTTTAAATCCTTATAATGATTTTTCAAGGAGTTGTGTACGTGTCAATGTGTTCTTAGTCCAGTCTGTTTTAATGTTGAAGTTGTGTACCATTCTGTAAAAATACTAATTATCAACTTTCCAGTATTAGATTTATTGGAGTTACACGACTCACTGAATTAAATTGTTGACTACTGAAAGTAAGATTGCTTTTTTTTAACAAATGTTCTTGAAGGTTGCGGTCATTGCTATCCTGACAGTAACTGTCCATATAAACAAAGGATATAGCGATTGTTAAGTCGGAATCACTGGTGTCAGTGAATAGACTTTCATGTAGTGCTTTAAGGGACAGTATCCTGTTTCTGCCAGTAGTCACTTGACATGAGTAGCACTAAGCAGTAATAGTGTCACATGAATGCTCATTGACATTGACCTTTGTGATCTTTACATTTCCATTTAATACTAATTTACAAGCTCTAATCCAGTGATTAAAAGATTGAAGCCAGATGCCAGTGACTGAAAGAGTCATAGAATAAAAACTTCATAATGATAATGTACAAATTGATATTTAACAGAATGGTTCCATAATACAATTTCTAATGTCACTGAGAAAATAGGTATTTCTTAAATACTAAAAATGCAGGGTAAGACAATACTGTGGATAACCTCTAAAAACTAAAACTTTAGTACGTGCACTTCTTCTAAAGCCGAGAATTTTGAACTAATATACTACTCTAGATTTTTTTTTTCTAACATACCATGAAAATGCTGTATTGTCCATTAGGTATCAGACTAATGTGGGAAAATGTTTTCTGTATGTGTTCAGTGTCAACCAAAGTGAGAACCAGTGTGTGACTAGGGCTTCTAATTTTGAGCTTAAGAAACTGAAGGATACATTATCTGCTCTCCAAGTGAGTAGTTTTATGATGCCGTTATGAAACTAAGTCTCCTGACTTCAGTGGGATTTCTGCAATAGAAGTCTAGCATAAATGTTATTTTTCCATTTTATGTTCAAATATCATGAGTCAATTTCTGGGAAAAACAATAATCTATTTAATAAATAGCTGAGCTATGCAATGTAGAGATAAAATACTATTGTAAATGCAAATTATAAAACTAATATATTAAAGCTGAAATTCAATTATCAATTAAACTAAGTAATGATCACATAATCACTAAACTAAAAGCAGATCTTTCAAGAGGAGACTTGTGATGTTTACGTGATTTGTTTGAAATAGGAATGGTTATATTCAAAAGTCTAAGTTGGTGTAAAACTATGTTCTGTATAACCTTTTTCCTAATTAAAGGATTTTGTGGCTAAATGTATGCACATGCATATATATATATATAGAGAGAGATTGATTTATAAATGTTTATAGACTTCTAATAGATACAATATGTGGAAGAAAATAAATATTGTAAAATCCAAAAATTTATTTGTGATTCACCTACACAGTTGTGGAAACATATTTGAAGTCCACTGGATTTTTATAAAAGAATGTCTTGATTTTATGTTATTTTTATCAGGACTGCTAGCTACATAGAAAGTCTAAATATTATATAAGTTCTTCCACTGTGGCACACAAATTTAACTTAGCTTTTAGGAGAATTAAAAAAAAAAATATTTCAGTGAAAGGTTCAGAAAGTGGCAGTTGTATGCATTGCCTGTCTTGTGTACTGCCTGAAAGCATTACTATTCATTAAAATAACCTTCACTTTATGGTAGCACCAGAGCTGTAAACAGTCACGTTAGATTCTGAAGAACACATGTCCCAGGAAGAAAAGAAATGTCTGTCTTTGCAAAGTAATTTGTCGCGTTGCAGATTATTGTTTTTCATCATGGTGACCCTGACTTGGCTGGCTGGGTGCATATACAGATTAAGATGAATGCAGTTATTCCTTGGCTGAGGTCTGCCTCTTTCAGGGCACATTCTTCCTAATGACATGATTGATAGGCAGTCCCAAATCCAGAGAGGAACTCATTAATCATAGCACTGACTGAATCCAATCATCTGCTTCACCTGCACAGTGACGGACAGGAAAGGATACAATTTGGGCACTGACACTGATATACTCCTTTGTCAGAGGTCCTCAACTTTTTCAATGTCAGTCGCGAAGAAGTTTGACGAGAAATTCAGGTTGTATCTATATGTGGCATTGAAAGATCAGCCTTAAGTGTGCTTTAATTTTGAAGATCAATTTCTTTGAAGCTTTTCTGTAAAATACACCATAATAACAGAGTATCACTTACTTCCATTCAGCAAAGAACAAAATTATAGTTTATATTTTGAAACTGTTTGCTCTGTAGGACATTCTGAAGCTGCATGTGGAAGCAATATCAGCTTTAATGTCCAGCAGCTGTGTAGCATTTAAGTGAGCCTGCAGGTCAAACAGCAACTTTCAGCAGAACTAACTTTATAATCATGGCACACTTTCAACAGTAAATTGCAACTTACAGCTGACTGTACTAAAGTATTTTGGGTTTTTTTGTCCTTAATTCTAAAAAAAATAAAATGTTGGGGTTTTTTTTTTTGTAATTCAGAAATCTTCTTTGGTAAATTTTAAATTAATCCAATCATGACTGTAGGAGGGATAATACATTCTGTTGGTCTTTCAAGGTCTTGACATGTTTGTGTCAAGGTGCCAATATGTATCTGGGTGGCAGCTCTAACATTTGAGGAAATAATTAGTTTCAGTACCTTTTTTTCCCTAACACTTTTTCTGTGTAAAATACTAAGCAGGTACAGAGTTGCTAACTTATGTTTGTGTGCAGAGAGAGCAGTCTAACAATGGTCAGAGTTTTGAATGCACATTTTTGAAGTCATTTGGGCCTGTAACCTTCAGATATTTTTTTGTAGCAGCTTCACACAAATACTTTTAAGAAGAAAAACAAGGAACAGTACAGGCAAAAAGTGCAACAAGTGGCAAATAGGTACCTTTGAAATGGTTACCACCATACCAGTGGGAAGAAAAAGACTTCATTTTAAAACTTCTAACCTATACTTAGAGTAATGGCTACCTTTCTGACATGTTAATTAGGCTTTAATATGTGCAGCGACAGGCAAAGAAAAATGTACAGAAGATCGAATTCAAATGCCATTTCTAGTAGCAAAGATACTTCTCTAGTGGAAAAGAAAATAAAAAATATTTGCTCTTTATATGTCCTTAGAGCAAAGAATATTTTCTGTTTTCATCTTTCAGATTAAAGTCATTAAAATTTGTGTAATAAAAAAGTTATTTAGAATTTATTATGTATTCGTATAGAGGCTTCAGCGATGTGTATACAGTGACATTTGTTTTGTGCAAGCCAAACGTTTATAAGTTTGTTTAACTCGTATTTTTGGCTGACTTTGCATTAATATTTTTATCTTTTGAAAATTAACTTAAGAATATTTGTATCTTTTCTATATTCTAGTTCCTCAGTCACAGTAGAAGGTGCAACGTTAGAGGAAGGAGGTATTGCACTTGGATTCACTGAGCAGAAAATAAACATGATGGTCCTGGATATCTGCCACAAACCAGGTGGCAGCGAGTACCTGAGGCAAATTTATCACATCATCCGGCTCAATGAGGTAGGGAAACGGCCTTTTTACCGAGCAATTAGGTGTGTACTGGCCTGAGGCAGCGTCTGCTGGCAGCTAAGGGTTAGTCAAGGAGGTGATAATGCTTCTTAAAGTCAATATGAAATCCTATATAGTATTGTAATAGAATCCATTCAGTTTAGGCTTTTCTGCATTTGTACAGAAAAGATTACTTGATGGCAAACAATGTAGATTTTATTTATGTACTTAAACAGTAGTATGGCTCATAAACTTCCTTCAGATTTGTATTGTAGACCATAGTTACATTTCAAGAGTTTGAACACAGTATTAAAAAAAAAAATAAATCGGCAAGGCTATTGAAAAATTGACTAATACAGGAAGTAAAATGAAATGTGGTAAATTAGTTCTCTTGATTTAAAAAACAAGCAAACCCTATGGCTGTATTGAGAAAATAAATGCATCCACGTGAAAATCTTACTTAATATAGATAATTCTGTTCAGTTAAAGAGTGCTTTCAAAATTGCAGTAAACAAATTGAGGTTTGTTTGATGCACATGGAATTTGAGCAATGTAAAGAATCATCTCATTATTTCTAAGGCTGTACTAAATTGCCCCAAGTTACCAAAAGCATTCTGATTTTATTCACTGAAATAAACACAGGTTTGCTTAAATTGTATGGTAACAGAGATCTGCACATCTTAATTAAGAAAGTTCCGTTTATTAGCTTTAATTACTAAATTACTATTCCTTGGATGCATATGCAGGTCCTCTTAAGATCATCACAAGTGTACAGAAGTGTTTATAATGAAATGCAAAATAAGGCAAATATAGGCACAGGCCAAGATTTTTCTTTAAAAAAAAAAATATATAGCAAAAAAAAACAATTAGGCAGCTATGTCTATATGAAGGCAATAGAGAGGAGCTCAATACTGGGACTGTGATTCTGAAAATCGGATGAACTGTTTAGTTCCTAAGTATAGGCTTAAAAGCAACCTTTATGCATCTGCGTTTGGAAGCCTTAGAAGTAATGTAAGCATGTATGTAGAGATGGCAACCTAATATTAATACAATATAGAATCTTTTCAAGTTTCATCTCAAACAATTAAATAGTTCGGGAAGTGAAGTGAAAATTATTACTGTAATACTGTTCAAACAAAACCTTTTCACCTGGAGCACATTCAGGATTACTCCAAGTATAACGGAGTGAGGAAAAGATGATGAACAAGACCTCCAAAAATAGCATATATTCCAGTAGTTAGGGCAGTCACCTAGGGGACAGGATATGCAGGCTCAAATCTTTATTCTGCCTGGTTTAGACTAGGGAATGGAATCTACATCTCTCACATCCGAATTAATTCCCTAAACCGCTAGACCATTAGCTACCAGCATGGAATTCTGTTCTTTTCCCTCGTTTGAGTTGTTTTGCCTTGTAGAAATTGCTGTAAAAATCCATTCTGTGACTTCTAAGGTCAAAAATAGAATCATACTCTAGCTGAAGGGGTAAAATGCCCGTATCAGGTTCTGGAGACCCTAATCCAAGATCCAACTCCTGTGAGTATTCATTTATTTATACAAAGTGGAGCAGCTCCAATAGGGGGTAAGAGGCTGAGAGAATTAGGTGGAAGAGGCACTTTAGTCTGACTTTCCACATCCCAGGTGTCTTTACTTGAATTTCTGCAGCTAGTAAGAGCTCTGTTAAATATAGAACATTTCTCAGTGGAAAAAACGGTCTTGTTTTTTTTAAAAAAAGAAATCCTGACCAGCTTGACTTACAGAAGGACTTAACTGTGTTACTTCAAATTACCTTTGAAACCATTGCAAAATATTTTAATGCTTAGCATGGTGTTACGATAATGCACTTCTCGATATTATTTTTCATAACTTATATTATGTTTAATGTGCCTGACTACCAAGAAATAGACTTGATTATCTGTTCAAAGGTCCGTCCTTTTGTTTGGAGACTCCTTGGACTATCAAGGGATCGTGTTCATAAAATGAGTTTGGAGATCTTTATGCTACACTGCCTAATAATTGCCTGTGAATAGAGAACAAAACGATGAGACAGAAAATTGTTGTTCTCAGTAATTTTCCTTAGAAAATCAGTGGAAAAGGAATATAGATTCTTGAAAGCTGTATTTGGAAATAGATCTATGATGTTATAGAGATCTATAATAGATACTGTAGAACTCAAAATAGGTTACAGTCCTTCATGTATTTATCAAAAAGAATAATCATTTTTAAAAGCAATTTTGATTAATGGCTGCCAAAGAGAAAACAACTTTCCTGAGCTGTCAGGCTCAATAATTTTATGTCTGGTTGGTATTATGCCAATTCATTGGTAGTGAGGATATAGCTCACGTTTACAAACGTGATTTCTTTTCTCTTTGTTTTCACATTTTTGAAACATGACTCTTTCAGGGTCTACAATATGTACCATACTAAAGAGTTCATTACCGTTGTTGAATAAGTCTTTTTCTCAAAACATAAATCCACAGTATTCCAAAGACAGAAAAATGCCTGCATCAGGAGGTGAGCTGTATGCCACTTGAAATGTTCAAACCCTAGCAAGCATGGACAGCAAATTCTAATATCTCTCTTGAAAAACCAACAGAATTTGCTTCTGCCAGAGGGCTGGGTTGTTTTAGAGCTCTCTACAGATTTTGTGAAAATGTGTGCATGGAAGGCAGTGCATTTGCAAAATTTTGGTAAATGTATAGAAATAGCTTTTAAACAGCCCCCTTCACCATGACTTTGAAATCTTTGTTATGGCATGAAGTCATGAATGAATGGGGGGAAAAAAACAGGCATTTTTGTAGGCTGAGAAAAGATAGGTGAGAAACTTAGGGTGTGTTTTCACAGCTGGATTACACTGTTGTCATAAAGCAAAAGAGGCCTGACTTTTTTTTTTTTTTAAATACAATTAGGTGATTTTGTGATTATTGTAAGCAGTCCTGACAATTGGCTGTAACCAGCAGAGAGAGAGAGTCATGCTCTTTCTTCTGCCCTTGTGCTTTCCCATCCCTAGGCCTCCCTTTACACTAGCATGAGAAATCATGTGGCTTATTTATCTGGCTGAAACCTTTCTTTTTTCTGACTGATTTCACAACATATGCTAGTACCAGCACAAGAGAGAAACAGCTACCGTCTGTGTGGACTAGGAGGGAACTTGTGTCTTTCAGGGAACTTGTGTCCGCAGTTGGATCAGTTTACACTGATGATGAAATTATTCTTTTAGAAAGACCAACTGAGGAGCACAGGGTGCCTTGGCAGGTAGTTTACATGTTCCTTCACCTGCATCTAAAAATTTTTATCATCTCAGTAATACTGCAAAGTAAGAGGACCATTTGCATCCACCCATCTTTAATGAAGACTCACCTGGAGTACTTGTTCAATGTTATGGCAATCCTATCGTTATAGACTTCAATTTCATAACAATAAACTGTTTAATCACAGTTGTCCTTCCAGCAAATAGATCTCTAAATGTTTCATTATATAGCTCATCACGAAATGGTTCTATTTAGTCAAAACACTTTATTGGCATGCAATGATGATTTATTTACATGGTGGTTTAAGAAGTGAAAATAGAAAGATTGTGGCCAAAATAATCATGCGTCTGTTACAGTATATTTTCTAAAATTGCCGTGTAAATCATAAATGACTTCTAGTCTTTGAATGCTTAAACAATTAAAAAAAGCTTTGAGGAGTGGGAGAATATTTATTTCCTGTGTTTACACAACTGGTTTAAACATGTTCATCAAACAATTAATTTATAGTCATGTAGTAACTATTTAATGCTGTCCAAAAAACAATTTTAAATATTCATGTATACTTTATGCTGTAAAATCATATAATAGTCATCATAGATTAGAACAGCTCATAGAAAAGATTTGCTTCTCACTTCCATATAGACCTAACATATATATAAAAAATGAGAACTGATACAGATACTTTGATGACAAGTTCAGAACAATAGCTTAGATTGTTCTGGTTTGCTTCATTTGGAGGGATGTTCATGGAGGTTATTTGCTGTTTGTTTTAAAATGGTGTTACTCTTAAAAAGGTTCCAGCTTTGTGAGATTTCTTATTCTCTCCTTTAATGTAAGGATCTTCTATCAAGCACACTGTAAAGTTATGCTTGAAATTCAGGCAAATTTCACTTATAAAGCTAGGTGACATATACTATTTTGTGGTTGTTTTTTCTTCTAAAGGAATATTTGAAAGAGCAGCTGTCTTGTGAGATTTCTTCTGACGATGGTGTTACCTCCAGTCAATGCCTGCCTTTGACACTGAAGGGCGTGGAAGAGCAGCCTGTCTTCAACCCTTTCCAGGTGTACAGACAATCTTGTGAGAAAGTGTTCAATCAGGTGTGTGAAAGGCTTTGAGCTTTGGGCAACCTGGTGTAGTGGAGGGTGTCCCTGCCCATGTCAGCGGGGTTGGAACTAGATGGTCTTTGAGGTCCCTTCCAACCCAAACTGTTCTCTGATTCTATGAAAATCTGAAACCTTGGCTATAGTGTAATTTTTACTTATCGATCTTGTTGTGATCATGATAATGACAGAGACTGAAATTAGGAAAACGGAATTAGTTACATGTGTTCACATTTGATGAAGTGCAAAGGAATATATTACTCAGGAGTTTAATGAGGGCACCCTCTACAATAGCATGATGTTCAAAAAGCCATTGTTGTCCTTTTCTTTTGTCAGAATTATTGCATGTAAGAGCAATTTGCATTTACTTAGGCTTTCTGTGTTAGTTCAGTATAGTGAAGGAAAGCCCATTGGTAGCAATGACATTAATTACATCTGTGTAATGGTACATAGGGCTAATCTCAGTCCTTTGAAAAATTATGACAAAACTCCAAGTGCACATTTTGGATCTTCCTGATGAGTCTTTTGTGGAACAGTGAAGTAAAGGATGCTTTGAAATACAGAGATTTCATAGATTTCATAGATTTCTAGGTTGGAAAAGACCTTAGAGATCATCGAGTCCAACCATCCCTAATCCCCATTAAACCATATCCTCAAGTAGATCATCCACCCTATTCTTAAACACATCCAGGGATGGGGACTCAACCACCTCCCTGGGCAGCCTATTCCAGTGGCTGACAACCCTTTCAGAGAAGAAATACTTCCTAACATCCAACCTGAATCTCCCCTGACTAAGCTTATGCCCGTTTCCTCTTGTCCTATCACCCATCACTAATGTAAAGAGCCCCTCCCCCATCTCCCCACCATCTTTTCTCAAGTATTTATAGGCTGTAATCAGGTCTCCCCTCAGCCTCCTCTTCTCCAGGCTAAACAGCCCCAACTCCCTCAGCCGCTCCCCATAAGTTTTATTTTCCAGCCCCTTGACCAGTTTAGTCGCCCTTCTTTGGACCCGCTCCAGGAGCTCAATATCTCTCTTAAAGCGAGGGGCCCAAAACTGGACACAATATTCCAGGTGCGGCCTCACCAGTGCCGAGTACAGGGGCAGGATCACTTCCCGGCTCCTGCTGGTCACACTATTCTTGATACACGCCAGTATCCCATTGGCCTTTTTGGCCACCTGGGCACACTGCTGGCTCATATCAAGCCGGTAGTCAACCAACACCCCCAGGTCCTTCTCCGCCAGGCAGCTCTCCAGCCACTCCTCCCCGAGCCTATAGCGATGCTTGGGGGTTTTATACCCCAAGTGAAGATTTAACAGAACAGTGAGAATTAAGCAGGGGGAAAAACACACGCAAAAAATGAAAGCATCCATTTCTCCGTTTTTCATTAAGCCATGTTAGTGATATGTAAAGGATTATAATTTACCTATAGAAATTCATTTCCTGACAGTGTAACAGTTAAAGAAAATATATCTAGTTGCTGAAATCTCTGCCAGAACACCACATGACCAACTCATTACACAAAATGGTATATGGTTTCTGATAGCACTTGGACACTTAAAAATCTTACACCATTGTTTCTCAAGTCTTCCTAATCCATCATCTACAGTTTTGACTCCACCCCTCAGTTTCAAATATTTAAAAAGAAATGGTATTACAGCAGCATGAAATTCACTTTACAGACTTGTAGTAGAAGGACATCCTTTTTCAGTACAATTCTGCTTTTAAAAAGTGTAGTATCGTTTCCTAGTTTTGAGCACTCTGGACTTTTTCACCAGGTGTATTGCTGTAAAATATATCTGATTTGTTTTTTTGGTTTGTTGTGGGTTTTTTTTTTTTCCTTACTTATTTAATGAATGCTTAATCATGTTGCAATAAAAGTGTTAATATCTTGAAAAAGGAGGTTAATACCAATTTCACAAGGCTTCTCGCTCCAGAGGAACGTGCTTTAAAAGTATATTTTTTTCTTCCACTAGTCCCTTTATGTATATCTTAAACTGATTGAATTTAAGAGGCCACAGAATCACTTAGTCCAATTTGAAATGCAGAAAATAGTTTACCATGTCTCAACTTTCAATTCATTGATAGTATTGTAGGATAAGACCTTCAAGCAGTGACAACTCAGGGCAGAATTATTCTGCTACATGACAGGTTTGCAGTGCTTTATTAGTCAACAGATGACAAGGGATAGTTCATATTAAATTGCTTTGGATTTTGTAAACTTTTGGCATAAATTCTATTACCTGTGTGTGGAAAAGTATCTTAAAATTAAAAGAAAGGAGTAGTAGATCATGCACCTTAAAATACCACGTGCCAGCCTTGTTGGCAATGACACATATTTCCCAAGCTTAATAATGTTATTAAATAATTGAGTTCCCTTTACCATAAAATTGCACATTTATTTAGTGTGGGACAGTCTATAAAATAGTGGTCAGTATAGCTCAGTATCTGGTTTCCTGTGAAAACTATTACTAGTGCCTGTAGAAGATGCCAGAGAGCTGGCAAGGACAATTATTTTTCTCAAAGAAGGTATTTCTTCTTAAATTCATTTCTCACTGGTTGGCAACTGCCATGAAACTTAGGAGTTTATAATCCATGATTAATTGCTTGGTTTTCTTTAGATCTATTGCAACTAGATGTGTTTTTAACACATCAACTAACGTTTTATCCTTTTATAAATTCCAAGTCCCAACAAGCTACTGGTTTCACAACATATTTTGTCAATGAGCTAATTATACATTGCTTTTTAAAACTTTTCTCTCAGAAAGGCCAGTTGGAATAGGCATGGCAATACTGCTTGTGAGTCCAGAGATCTGCTTCAGCTCTAAACAGAGAATGTTTGAGTTACAGTACTCTATATAGCATATTATAATATATAGTAACAGAATATGTAACAATAGAAAAACATACCTACACTACACAGTGTAGACATGCTCTTAGCTTCCTCAGTAGAGGATTTCTTAAAATAAATTATTTCAAACACTTTCTGAAAGGTAATTTGTAGTAAGCATTCCATATATTGTTTGTTTGTATATGTAAAAAATTGCAGTACATTAGGGTGGATGACTTTTCTCTTCTGAAGTTTTGCTGATTTATCCCTGTCGTGTCAAATTTAGCAAGACACTTAATCATAATTTCTACGAATTTTACTGCTACTGAAACAAAGGCCACTGAACTGCTATTTTGAGATCAACTGTAGCCTTTTTATTAATGATATGTAAATTTCTGACCTTCCAACCCTCTAGTTCAGTAGCTGATTCTAGGAGGTGTGAACAATTCAGGCACTTCATTCTTACATTCCTGTAAAAATCTTTAATAACCGCCATCTGGTCCTAGTAACTTGTTGCTCTTGATTTTATCAATTTGTCGTGACACCGCAGTCTCTGCCAGTGCTGCTGCTCCTCTGTTGTCTAATAAGATTAAGTATAGGCTATTCAGCTCCTCAACAGTATCGATGAAGAAAATTGCTACAAAGAAATTATGTTCCTTTCCTAAGTGACTTTTTTCAAACTGATCTTTTATTTTCTCACAAAACTGGTCAGTCCGGTAGACTAAATTTTTATCTGATACACTTAAAATTTTCCTATTTGTTTTTATGACTTGATACCAGCATTTTTCTTTTTATCCCTCTTGATTTTACAAGTACTTCCTCCAAAATTATTTATCTGTTTTTAATTCAGTGTAGAGTGTAGAACAGTTGCCTGTTTTCTCCCTTGTGTTCTTCTACTCCTACTGTTCTCTCAGTTGACTCTTTTTCCCTTATTTCTTGTTTATCAGATGTTTGCTGTTACGTCTTCAGTCACTTTCTACTTTCAAACTATATTATTCTTTCTTTAGCTACCCTTGTCTCCCTTTCTTACTCTGTGTTTCACCTTTATTTTTCTACTTTACTTTTAAGTGCATGCCAAAGATGAGGGTTAGGGAGAAAATTAAATTAAAAGAAGGAAAGGAATAAAATAAAGATGGAAGGAAGGGGAGGGATTGCACTGATTCTGCTCTCCCAGAGAAACCAAGTGCTGTCTGTAAGAAGAGAAAGATGCACTGCAAGATACACTTTACGCTTCTTATTTAGATTTCCCATGTTTTGGCTTTCTTCATCTTTTTTTTTTTTTTTTTTTTTAACTACACAGTGCTATTTTAGTGATACAACAATAATTTTTGAACTATTTCCTCTCAGGAATGTTGAATTGTAGTCACTACTTGACCATTACTGGCAAAGAAAATTAATACTATGCAACAAGAGTTACTGTTTTGTAAACAAAAGAATGTTGTGTGTGGTCTTTTGTCTGCCCACCATTATTGTAGATTGCTTTTATTTATTAAATAAGCAATATGGAGTTATATTTGTTCATATCGTCTAGACTTACTGCTGTTTATAATAACCATCTGGTGACTGGAGTGCCTTACAAAACAATAGACAAGTAAACCATCACTCTAATTACGACACAGGTTAGATCTTGAATTCCAGCTATACCAAGTTTTTCATGACAAACTTTTTGCTGACAATAGGAAATGTAAATTGCTGTTACATAAAAAGTTGCCAATTATTTTGCTTTTCAAACAAAGAGTCAAGCTTTCAGAAAAAGTGGTTGGGCAGAATGCCATTAACAGTTGGAAGAATAACGGTTCAAAAAATTGATTTATCTTTTTATAAATAATGGCTACATCCCCAAATGGATTTATAAATTAATTGCTGTCTTATTGGAATAAAAACCTTCTTCTGTGGACATGATTGATTTCATCTGTCTAAGTCCTTGTTCTAGACCCCCCTCCTTCTTGGTTAGTATGTCACAGCTGGAGCTTTAATTTACTGATCATATTAACACTGATTAATAACTAACAATAGCTTCTTGCCATGTATCAACAGTCAACCATTACTGAATGGAACTGGGATTGGTCAAACTTGCTGCCAAGTTATTTGGGACTGAATCAGATGACCTTCAGGGTGCTGCTGGCACACAGGTAATGGGATTTTGGCAATAATTGTGCTTCCCTGTTGTCTTTTTTACTTTATAATAGACAAAATACAAAGATTTTATTGGTGAAATTTATGAAATAAGTTATACATTTATTTTTAAATATGTAATTTTAAAACGGAGATACTTCAGTCTACTGTATTTGATCCATGCAAAGATGGTTTTCAGTTCCTGTTTTGAGGAACTTAATTGGTTCTTTCTGTCTGAGACCTGAGTATATGTTGATATAGCCCTTAAACAGTTCTTTAAAAAGAAGTAAGCAACTTTCGAAAACCTATACTACTCAGGGAGATTTCAGCTGTATAGCACAGAACTTAGGGGATGTTTACTCAAGTTGCAATGAGTCTTAAATTCAGTTGGGGGCATGACAAGTGTTGCTAGAATCAGAAAGTGTTTCCTTAATAGTTTTTAACTATTGGAACTTACTTTAATATTTTAGCACTTTTTTACTTGTAAAATTTAACTGCTTAATTGGTAAGCAGGTATATTTAATGCATAATTGATATTTTTTAAATTCAGAAAAAGCAATTTGTTAAATTCAGAAAATCATAGTGGAAAAAAATGGGTATTTTTGTATAATATCTGCCACTTATATCCTTGTTAAAACTGGAAAACTTAGAAATTGCGAGCTAAGTTTAACATTCCGTTCTTAATTCTGAATCCTCCTGATGTTATCTAATACAGTCATATCATCCATCTTTTAAACTGAACTGTTCCTGTATTGAAAAACTAGAAGGACAATTTCAAGAGTGTGAATTTGCATGTCAAAAATGTTTTTATGGGTTTTATGCCATTTTCTCAATTTATCTCTAACAGTTAGTCTTAAACATTTAATTCCTCCTTCATTTCATATATGAAGTATTTGTACAGTCTATTTCTGGTCTTATTTCTTAATTTTGCTATGATTAATTCCTTCTCTGCCCAAATAATTGTTTTCCAAAATTTTAATGCAATTGCACAAAAAATGATGCAGTTGAAAATGTGCCATTCAATTCTCCTCTTGGGGTCCTCTGTGGGACTTCACAGACTTTTTAGTCTTTACCAGTAGTATCATTTTTATGTTAAATGGCAGAGACAATTCAGTACTAATTTTTTTTTCTTTGATATTTCTCCTATTGATTGCTAACACTTGTCCTTCATTAAAAATTAAGTAGTTCACTCTTTTAAAAGAGATTCTAATAGAAAGTCTTAGACTCAAGCTGGTTCTTGAACTTTCCTTCATGTTGATGTCATCAATATGAGCCAAAGGGAACAGAGAGGACTGCTATGATTTGCAGAGGGAACATTTTCTGTGGACATTTCATCTTCTCTGATATCTTGAAACACATTTCATTTCAATTTTGATCTCTTTATAGAGTTTAGAAAGAAGTCACCTGTATGCCTTCTCTGTCCTTCTCTGTATTTCACGCCTTTGTCATATCATCTATTGTTGCATCTTTTTTTTTTTTTTTAATAAGTTCCCTGATTGTTGTCATCTTTCCTAATTTGAAAATGTCTCCATTCATTGCCCTTCTACATGATATGGAAATTCTCATCTAGAAACGACATTATGCCAGCCATTAATGATTAGCTCATGGATTTATTATTTAAACCACTCTTCTCTACTTTACAGACAAACAGATTGTTTAAACCTATTGTCATCATTAAGTAGAATTGCTAATACCATATATGCCATAGTGACCAGCATCTCCAACACATCTTTACGTGACTTAATTTTTAGCGTAGTAATAGTCTGCTCATGTTTTCCAACTGGCTAGTCCAATTCTAACTGGTCTAATGACTGCTCAAGTAAGCTTTGCAATGACTCAAGTGAGCCCAATCTTTAAGTGATTCTTCATGCTTCTTCCTAAAGTCGCATGAATTTCAGCCTTACTTGTGCTCAGGACTTAAGGTTCAAGTTGAATGGATGTGTGATTATTTTGACCTCCTGTTTATGGTGGAAACAATCTATTTCTACTATTTGCCTCCTGATATGAGTTAAACAAAACTAAGGATGGTACTTGGAAAGAGTAAGAACCACCAGTTTATAAAGTGGAGCACCATAATACTTTAATTGCTCCTTTCTTTGACACATGCTAAAGCTTTCCCTTATCAGTTACCTCAGTGCAGTCAAAAATACTTTTACCTGTTCATAGTGATATGAGGGTCAATTTCCTTATTTTATATTTGAAGAGAAATACTGTCTATTGCAGATGAAGTAAAATAAGTATACTCTGCTCTCGCTTTGGTGGAGAAAAAGTAAAAATGCTTAGGGGACTCATTTACAAGGGAAATGCTCCCCTAACCTAGTTAATGACTGACTTAGGTGGGAGGGGGTTATGGGAGCATTGTCCCAGAGCCAGCAAGTGGTAGGCAAATTAATTGGTTGGTGGTTAGGGGAAAGTAAAAGGCTTTTAGGACTGGTTAAAAAGGGAATGAGTTGTTGTGTAGTACTCATTGGCTCCACATGAGCATGTGAATCAAATCCACGCATTCCTGTGGTCCTCAATGTGAAAGTGTTTAGGAAGTTTTTCAAATGAAAGATGTGGATGGTTCACGGTATTATTTTATTTCGAGGTTATAAAATACAGAACGCTATCAGGAAAAGCCTTTTAAATTTGAGCACTAAGCAGTAACATAGAAAACATACCTTTAGAAACTATAAAGTTTTCGTTACAGGAAGAAAAGGGATATATAGATGAATTCCTTTCCTCTCTAGCTTTGCTTCTGAATCTTTTTTTTTTTTTTTTACGTATAGCTTGAGCTGCAAGGATAAAAGTTAAACCATATTTTTCAATTATATTTGAAATAGTATCTTTTAATAATAAATCTGTTAACATTCAGCTAATTTATAGTACTTGATATACCCAAGTTTTAAAAAGTGTCCTGCATACTTACACAGGTACATGCTGCTTTTTCAAATCTTGGCACTCAGTTGTACATCCTTAAATGTATCAGTACCAAATAGGAGTTCCTTACTTCTAGTACATATATTAAGACAAGAAGACCATGTGCTTTTAATTATTGCTAAATTCATGTGTATCTTAACTTTTAATTGCTGTCCTGCTCATAAAAGAAAAATTGTTATTGTCTGGCTAAATCAGTATGTTGAAACTGCAGTTTATTGTATCAAATATGATCTCTTCTTTTGAACTGTTTGACCACTATCTCTGTGCATATTATCACACTTGAAAATACTTGGGCGTGTTGGTTGCTGAGAAGCTCACCATGAGCCGGCAATGTGCACTGGCAGCCCAGAAAGCCAACCGTATCCTGGGCTGCATCAAAAGCAGCGTGGGCAGCAGGTCGAGGGAGGGGATTCTGCCTTGTGAGACACCCCCCCTGCAGTGCTGCATTCAGCTCTGGAGT
The DNA here is from genome assembly GCF_009769465.1 of Tauraco erythrolophus. Taxonomy (NCBI): domain Eukaryota; kingdom Metazoa; phylum Chordata; class Aves; order Musophagiformes; family Musophagidae; genus Tauraco; species Tauraco erythrolophus. The sequence goes on from NC_141496.1 coordinate 35,007,936, forward strand.
CCCCAACACAAGAAGGACATGGAGCTGTTGGAGTGGGTCCATAGGAGGCCACGAAGATGATTCAAGGGCTGGAGCACCTCTCTTATGAAGGCAGCCTGAGAGAGCTGGGTTGTTCAACCTGGAGAAGAGATGGCTCTGGGGAGACATGGAGCCTTCCAGTACCTAAAGGGGCTACAAGAAAGCTGGAGGGGGACTTTTTGCAAGAATGCGTAGTGATAGGAAAAGGGGCAATGGCTTTGAACTGAAAGAAGGTAGATTTCGATTAGATCTAAAGAAGAAATTTTTTACTCAGTGTGGTGAGACACTGGAACAGGTTGCCCAGAGAAGTTGTGGCTGCCCCATCCCTGGAAGCGTTCAAGGCCAGGTTGAATGAGGCTTTGGGCAGCCTTATCCAGGGGAAGGTGTCCCTGCCTGTGGCAGGGGTGTTGGAACTAGATGATCTTTAAGGTCCTTTATCACCTTCTATGATGGGGTGACCCACCTGGTTGACAAGGGAAGGGCTGTGGATGTAGTTTTCCTTGACCTCAGCAAAGCCTTTGATACAGTTTCTCATAGTGTTCTGGTTGAGAAACTGGTAACTGCTGGCCTGGATAGGCACACCCTCCTTTGGGTTAAAAACTGGCTGGATGGCCGAGCCCAAAGAGTGGTGGTAAATGGGGCTAAATCCGGCTGGAGGCCGGTCACCAGTGGGGTTCCTCAGGGCTCAGTGCTGTGTCCGGTTCTGTTTAACATCTTTATCAATGACCTGGATGAGGGGATTGAATGTACCCTCAGTAAGTTTGCGGACAACACTAAGCTGAGAGGCTGTGTCGATCTGCTCGAGGGTGGGGAGGCCCTTCAGAGGGATTTGAACAGACTGGATCGTTGGGCTGAGGCCAATGGCATGAGCTTTAATAAGGCCAAGTGCAGAGTCCTTCACTTGGGGTATAAAAACCCCAAGCATCACTACAGGCTCGGGGAAGAGTGGCTGGAGAGCTGCCTGGTGGAGAAGGACCTGGGGGTCTTGGTTGACTACCGGCTTGATATGAGCCAGCAGTGTGCCCAGGTGGCCAAAAAGGCCAATGGGATACTGGCGTGTATCAAGAATAGTGTGACCAGCAGGAGCCGGGAAGTGATCCTGCCCCTGTACTCGGCACTGGTGAGGCCGCACCTGGAATATTGTGTCCAGTTTTGGGCCCCTCGCTTTCAGAGAGATACTGAGCTCCTGGAGCGGGTCCAGAGAAGGGCGACTAAACTGGTCAAGGGGCTGGAAAATAAAACTTATGGGGAGCGGCTGAGGGAGTTGGGGCTGTTTAGCCTGGAGAAGAGGAGGCTGAGGGGAGACCTGATTACAACCTACAAATACTTGAGAAGGGATAGTGGGGAGGTAGGGGAAGGGCTCTTTACATTAGTGATGGGTGATAGGACAAGAGGAAATGGGTATAAGCTTAGTCAGGGGAGATTCAGGTTGGATGTTAGAAAGTATTTCTTCTCTGAAAGGGTTGTCAGCCACTGGAATAGGCTGCCCAGGGAGGTGGTTGAGTCCCCATCCCTGGATGTGTTTAAGAAAAGGGTGAATGAACTACTTAAGGATATGGTTTAATGGGAGACTAGAGACGGTTGGACTGGATGATCTCTAAGGTCTTTTCCAACCTCGAAATCTATGAATCTATGAATCTAAACCATTCCATGATTCTATGATTCTGTGACTGTGGTGAGTTGACCCTAGCCAGCAGCTAAATGTCTATACAGCTGGTCACTCACTCCCTGCAAAATGGTATGGAGAGAGAACTGGAAGAGCAAAGGTGAAAAAATTCATGCTTTCAGATGAAGACAGTTTAATAAGTGAAGCAAAGCAGTGCACATAAGGAAAGCAAATTGAGGAATCCATTCACTACTTCCTGTCAAAAAGAAAGCATGGCTCCATCATGTGTCGCGGTTACTTGGCATGCAAACACTGTAACCCCTCCTCCTCCTTTCCCCAGCTTTTAGTTCTGAGCATGACATTTATATGTATCCCTTTGGTCATTTTGGGTCAGCGGTCCTGGCTGTGTTCCCCCCCAGTTTCTTGCACACCCCAGCCCACTTGCTGGGGGTCAAAGCAGGAGAAATAAAAGGCCTTGGTGCTGTGCAAGCACTGCTCAGCAGTAGACAAAAAGTTGGTGTGTTGTCAACACTGAGCACAAACCTAAAGCGCAGTACCATACGTTACCTTTCTTGTTTATGTACTCTCCATTATACTGATATGTAAGCTAAGTAATTTCTGATCATTTATTTTCAAGAGAATCATCTCAGTTTGTACGTGGTTATAAGTTACTAATATTTTCCTGGGTTTTGAGATGTGACCTTCCTTCTGCAGTTCCACAGGACTTTAGGTGAACACATCATTGAATACATTACTATATAGAATAACTACTTTCCACTCACTATAATTATGAGAAACAACTGAGTCATGTTTGTGACACGTGAAGCCATTCTCCAATATTGCAGTAATTTGCTGTTCTGAGGAGGAGCAGGTGGGATTCCCTCCTCTGCACATAGGGAAGTTTCATGGAGCACTGGTGCCAGTGCAGGGCAATAAATAGTGATTTAGTTGGAACAATGTGATAGTGTGCACGTGAGCAAGAGCACCATGCGAGCTGCAGGAACAGACAGATGAACTCATGACTGGCAAAGACAAGGACAGTCAGGTACAAGATCTTTAGAACTGGAAGCATAACAACTTAATAATTGAGAGGGGAATATGTTAGTGTACCATAAATGCATCAAGTGAGAAAGAGTAAAAAAACTGTTAGAAAAATTATACAAGTTAAAACCAATACTTGTTCAAGTGGGTAAGAAATGCCATGAAAAATGTCTAGACTGGAAATTAGAAGATGATTTCCAACAAATAAATGGTTGTAGCTCAAGAAGAGTTTTTCAGAAAGTGTTTGCACAGTAATAAGAGCTTATGTAGCTTTAGGTTGAAACAGGATAGACCAAGGGGTTTACTTCCAGTCAGTTGTTCCTTTGGTAAATATTCTCAGCTGCCCAGCAGCTTCTCAAAGCAGAGTAGAAAACCAGGAATTGCTTATATATTTGCTTTAAGGAAACTATAAAATATTGATAATTTGTTTTCTACTAAAACTGGATAAAATATTTAAGCTTTCTAGTAACATTTGCTGCAAAATATACACAAACTCTTATATTTTTCAAACTCTAGAATTTTTCTTAACGTGGTCCAGACTGTATTCTGTCTGACAAACTACTGGGCTGTTGGTAAGTGAAACTGCTTTGTAGAAGATGAATACTATCCTTGGTAGCAGGGTGCTGCCCTAAGATTAAGAAGATCCGTTTATGCTGTGGAAGCTGATCTTGTGCCTAGTGCCTCTCTTTTTTTAAATCCTTTTGACTGTGTTGAGTAAGAAGTGTCTACTTGCCTTTTGCAAATAGATTTGTTAATATATTTGTGGTATTTGTTCCCCATAGTAGAGTTAGGTGGTAAAATTATATGTTTTGCCATTGATTAAGCTTAATAAGTCTGAAATTAAGTCAAAAATTCTTGTTTAGAATTTTGGATGATTGCAGGGCAAAATCTGCATAGCTCTTGTATATTCTAGTGGATACACAGACACCATCTGCTGAGAATGGTAGCCATATGGTGAACTATTTATAGAAAATGTTTATATTCATTGTGTTGCTGGTTATCTAGATATCCAGAAAATGCTCTTTTAAAATCCAGTTTATCAACACATGGAAAAATGTATTATGCAGTTTTGAAATTGAAAAGAATGTCAGCAAACTGCGTGTGCTTTGTTATCAGTGAAATATTTTTTTTTTATGCAACTCTACAAAAGCCCGAGTCTAAGAAATGAATTAAAATACCCAGGGTATGAAAAGGTAGGAAGTTCTCTAACAATTTTCTTCATAGAAGAAATGAATGGTGGAAGAGCAGTTACTGACACGACACCAAGAAAGAGACCATATCTGCATGACAGAGGATGCCAGTGTTACGTCTAGTCTACTTTTAAACGTGTTAGTCAGTCCTTCTTCTACACTGCAGATGCTCCTAGACCTTTCATATCCAAATTGCTGGGTATTGGAAATCCATATTGTTGTTAAGGCTACAAGTCAACTATTAATGATGTGTTGGTGAAGAACTGGGATGCCATTAATACTGCACTAATCACCACCTGCTTGGTGAGATTATAATGAATGCCCTTATAATGCATGGGAGAACAGGCTTTCTAAAATGCGTGGAAGGCTACAAAAGACAGTATCCCATTGTGCTGTTATCATAAGAAGTGGGTGAAAGGTATTAATTCACTATAGCATGTCTCTTGGTTGATCACAGAGTCAGGTTTAGACCCGAGTGCTGGATGTACCAAAAAAAAAGCCACTGGGATTTTGAGGAAAATCTGATTTTGACCTCTCTGGATAAGCAAGGACCCTTTTCCATAAATGAATTGGTCGATAACAGGGTATATGTCACATCCGTCAACGTAAGGATTATCCTCCATCTGCTTCTGCTCTTCTGACATAGCTAATGAAACTGTACTCTGACCTTAAAGGATCTGTCAGAAGTAGGCTTAGTTCCCTGACTGGCAGTTTTAAAGCATTGGTGGCAGAATGTGTGTCGGTAAGCAAAAGGGAAGACGGTAGACGGTACCCTGTATTACACACCCACCGTTTGAATGCCACTCCAGCCACTATTATGTGTACAGTTGTAGCGTGGATTTTGTAAGTGAGGCTAAAGGTGAGACTTTCCATATGCAGTACACTTTAGACTTTTCTGGTTGTTAGCAGTCTCTCTCTCTTGCAGACGTGTTGATGAGTCCTATGAATAAAACAATATTCTCCAGCAACAATCTTCAACAAAAGATGCTAAAAAAGGAAAAACACCATATCCCAGTTAACCTTAGTTAATGTGAGCTCCTTCTTAATGCTTGGAAGTCCTTTATGAGGAGACCTTTGCCTACATAGAATACGGAAGTATGTATTTGCTAGCTCTTTGAAGTAACAGCTATAAAATTGCTTAAATAAGGTTTCATTCTAATTTGATGCTATCTCCATTGCTCAAACCTGGCCTCTAGGAAAAGTTTAAAAAAAAAAAAGTATTGGTGATACATGTTTTACGTTCAAAAGTGTATTAAGCACAACTTACTGGCTAGAGCACAGGCCTGTGAGCTAAACCCCAATCTTCTGTTAGTGTCTCACTGTATCTTAGTTTCCTCATTTAAAATTCAGTAACATTTTTCAGTATTTTTATGTCCTTTGATATATTTTGATGGAAATAAGTGCTAAGTAAATGCAATGTATTAGTGTTAATAATACATATATGCATTTACCATTAGGATCGACATTTCATTGATTTCTTTAATAGTATTTATCTTTTCTTCACAAACAGATATCTTTGTATACTACAACTACAAATCATTATTTGGAAGTGTGACACTTCAGCATTTTATGTCACTATCTAATTAACCTGGTGATTGGCCTCTCATAACCTGGCTGACTTTCCTTAAAAATAGATACTTCCTTTCATCTGCAAATAATTTGCCTTCCTCTGAACTCTGTCTCATGTCCTGCTCACTGAGGATTCTTAAGTGGAGATAATCATGTTTGTCTTCTAATCTGTTCTATTCTTCTTCCTCTTTCTGAGCCTTTCTGATTCAATTTTTCATTCTTCATAGATATATAGTGATCATAAATGTGTACGCAAGTTCTAAATGTGAATTGATGCATGCAGAGTACTGACTACCCTAACTGTACACACTGGCATAGCTACTCATCTCATCTGTAGGCTTTCTTGCTACACCTACAAAATAAGAAGCTAAAGGACACAAGCCAACATGCTAGAAGTCTGTTTTGCCCACCAACCAGTTGTTTCTTCCTTCTGCTTCTTTAGATAAGTGATTTTCAGCAAAGTGCTGTTAAAGCAGAGTAATTCAATTTCCATACAGGGATCTCAGTTTCTTTGCAAACCATAATGAGTCAAGACATGCAAATCCCCTGCAAGGTAGAGGGGGAAGTACTAATACCAAAGTCAAACAGATGGTAAATCTGGTCCTGCAAGTTACCTTTAAGATTTATTCTGCACTGCAAAATTAGTCTGTAACAAAGCCAAGAGTAGAACCTAGCTCTTTTGACTAAATGTTAGGATACAAAGCTACCATATAGTAGCTGCTCTGTAGGAACTATTGATGTGCACAATCCTAGGTGGCAACAAAGGGGAGGTGGCTCAGCTTTAGTTGCACTTAATTGCTTAGCTAACTTGAATCACCTTGCAGTCTTCTTAGGAAGTGTTAGCCCCATTAGTTTCCCTCCAAAGGAGATGGGGAACAACTGTATACTTTCTCTTGACCTTTAAACATTTGCTGTTGCTACCGCAAAGCAAGTAGTAAGGACTGGTGGCTGCTACTGTGCAGGTAACAGACATAACAGACATATATCATAGCTATAACAGAGCTACAGTTTTCCCACAGGCTATCGGCTTTCTCACGTGGCTTTCCTAATGGTGGTCTTCTGTCCTGCCTGGCTCACCCTGAGTCAGCAGCTAATTGGTTAAGAAAGGATGACAGATCCCAAAGATCTTCTTGACTCTTCCTCAAGCCCAGTTGTCAAGGTCACACTGACCTTGAAAGTTTTACAATCATGATAGAGTTTTGAAGATGCAGCAGAGTTGGGCAATTTCATATGTGCTCTTAATAGGTTCTATGAAGTGAGCAGTCAGTTTAAAATCTACGTCGACATTGTGATTTGGGTGTTTCTGATGCTGACTGAAAATCTAGCCCAGAAAAACTGTTTGTTTGTTGCATTTTTTCTCCTGTAAACTTCTTTCTGGGATCTAACAACAGAATTTAATCTTTGTGAAGAGTGGGAAACCATTATGCATCCTGAAACATGTAGCAAAGAGGGAATTCAGAATTGTCATTCTAATAGTTGACGCTGGAAAATGTCATTGAAGAAAGCTTTTTTATGTTAGTCTTTAGATTGACAGGTTATGACAAAACTGCATTCATGTTGCTTGAATACATCTTTTGTCTAGTTTTACATGCTTTTTGACTTGTCTAGAAAATGACATATTGAGGTTTTCATTAGCCTTAACCAGGTGTGATTTTCTTTATGGAAGATACCTTGGTAGGACTACAGTTGAAGGGGAATAAACCACTGAAGCTTAGAAAGGCCACGGCCCTTCTTCAGATGGTAGCGATGAATTGAAAGACTCATTAATCACCAACCAAGTCACAGGTGTGATGGCTTTCCTGCAAACTGCCAACAGACTGTGAAAGTCACATCCAACACATGAAACTGCTAAACTAGATACATCTATAAACATTCTTAAACTTTTATCTTTCCGTTTTAGTGGAAAAAACACAACTCTGGCATGTTTTCATTATTTTTATTTTTTTAACAAAAATATTTGTTTGTTTTCCAAGGAATAGTATTTGATTTAGGAAACAAAAGAAAAACCTGGTATTGTTTCCATCTTTTGCTCATTTTAATACAATAACAAGTTCATTTAAATGGACACACAGTTTTGATTGCAACGATAAGTGTAAATAGTTTTAATATTATAAATTTTTGTACACATAAAATGTGTGCAAAAGCTTCAACAGAAAAAATCAGTACAGGGATTTTCTGCATATAAATGAATGGCCGCTTTCTTCATGGTTTTCTGGTCCTTTCCTCTAGCACAAAAATTACCTGGAACAAAGATTCAGTTATGCTGTAGTGCTGCAATGTAGACAAAAAGTCATAAAATGTTTAAAGTGAAATGATTTAGAAAGTTTTATTATTTAATCAATTTGCACTGGCTTTTTCACCTGCACTGATGGGAAAAACCCATAATAAGAAGCCAAAGAATGAAATCTCCATACAATTTTTCCACATCATTCTTCCTTAAACTCTGTGGATCCCCTGGAATGAAGGAGAGTCTAGTCAGAGGTCTTACACCTCCCCATTAATTTTTTTTTCCCACAGATTACCCTTAAATTGATATAGTCCCTGTAGATAAAAATTAATTTTACTTTGTCAAAGAGCAACGAATATGAATTTGCTTGGATTTTTGTATTTGCTAATTCCTCGGTCTCCCTAATTCTCATTTTTTTTCCAGATATGGATGCTCAAGATAATAAAAATTCTTCTTTAAATTCTGCAGCAGATGAGAACAGTGTCCCACCTTCATCTGGGATGAGAAATTTCTTTTTAGAGTAGTCTGATCTTCTGTGCATCTTCAGCTCTTTAGCACATCTGTCTTAGTTTTGAACTTCATATCTAGAATTTAATTTTATTTTGCAGTCCATATTTTCCTCTTTTTATGCCTGGATTGCCAGTTGCAAAGTTATTTTGGTCTTATTCAATTTAAATCAATGGAACCGTGTATAAGTATAATTCCTGCTGGCTCAGCAACACTGTAATGCACGCAAAAGGCAAGGAAGCAATGGTGCTGCATTTATTGATGAAGTAATAATGTATTATAATAGTGGTATATCAAAAGCGATGTCTGCTTTGCCTTTACAAGGCTCTGTAAGCAGATATTTGAATATACCTGTCTTTAAGATGTATCTGTAACAGATTTTATCTGATTACTTAATGTAGTGCTGCTGCTTGTTATTGGAGGGCTTGTTAAAGTATATACAACTGTCATGTCATGTCACCCATTTTAAAAAGAACTGTTGTAATTTCATTTTAATGGCAGCGTCTTTTAAAACAGATTTTACTATTGGTATCGGGGAGAATTGTATTTTGTTTCAAGTTTGACCACAGATTATTGCCTACATTTTTGCCCATTAACTTTCTGTTGTTGCTTTAACTCAGTAATTAAACACCTCCACAAAAAAAAAAAAACCAACACCCACCCTCTAGAATAATACAGAGATGATCCCTTTAATTGTACTGATAAAGACTGTGACAGCTGAATTTAAATACAACCAAACTCTTCCCACTAAAGTGTTAATGAAATTAACAATAAAAAAAGTATAATGATTTCTCTTGGGGTAATTACATGGGTAATTTAACAGCACATTTGGATAAAAACTGAGAGCATTTATGTGATATATAGTTAAACCTCTGTAAATGGCATATAGAAAATCAAAGGCTTTCTTATTGTCTTTCAAGTACAAAAGAAATCTTTAAAGATGTTAAGTAGTAGCTCCCGTTAAAAGTAAATTTCTCTTTCATTTCTCATATTTTCAACATCGCAGTATTTATTGTTTCTCAGATGATGGTATAGAAAGCATTTAGTATACTTACTAGTCTCAAAGTGAATGCATAGGCAATTGGGTGTTCTTTTTCATAGCTCAGTGGGAAGACGGTTGTTGCGTAAGAAATTTTGATACAATATTTTCAGAATTTTGGCAATAAAAAAGAACAGAATTTGAATAGTAAATACATAAATTAGGAGAAGAAATATGTGACAGTGACCTTACAGGCATTCTGTTTCAAAAGAAATAAGCCACAATTTAAAATGCGAGCTGACTTTCCATTAATATGGAAAATATTACAATATTGCAGATTTTGGTACCTCGTTGACTCTTTGCATGCTGGTCATCAGGCGCTGTGATCACCCCATGTACAGAAACCAGTCTAACCTGATAGATGTTCCTTAATGTTCCAAACATGACACTTCTCCCAGAAAGGAGTAATTACTATCAGACACTGAAAAAAATAAACGCACTTTCAAAATTGAATGTATTAAACTTACAGAGATCAATTCTATTCACTTTTGCTAATGTCTGCAAACACCTAATAACGTCTCAAGGAGTAAACATAGGTGACAGGTACAGAAGCAATTCTCTGGGCACTTGTTCTCTGTGTCTTAAAGAGATCATTGACCACTAGCTGTCTATTTTGTCTTCCACTCAAAATTGTCATAGATCACAAATTTTGAAGTCTCAAAGATAATTCTCCAACATCATGCCCAAAACAGGATGGTTTGATACTAACTGGTTTGAGTTAATCAGTTTGAGGATACAACTTTCTAAGCAAGAAAGATTCAGTGATAGCTGGCAAAGGGTGCTGCTCTTCTCCATCACTTTTCCACCAGGAAAGGTAGTGAGCCTAGAACAAGGTTTTTGTGATAGTTTTCATAGTGTCTTCATTATTGGTAAGCATTTCTGGTAGAAAATTAAGAGATTCTGAGGTCTTAAGACCATGCTTTAGTTTATAGCAACATAAAGAAGTTGCTCTAATGCTTTTTGAAGGACAAATGTTGTCAATTTGTTGTTTACTTTATTAATACTTAGATCAGTGTGGACTGAGTTTCCTTTGCAGGAACTATGCTACTTATACCATGATCTTTTAATTCTTCAATCAATTTATTTTAATTGACTTTGTAAGTGGTTTTCCAGCCCTATTGAAAAAAAAGAAACCAAAGATTTCTTATGTCAAAAGAAATCAATCTTATTACTCTTTGTACCTTGAAGAATTATTTTCTTCTTACAATTCTCAGAATCTCATGTGTGTTCCCTCTGGCCTTGACAAATTGCTATGGTTTTAGGTTTTCAGTTTAAGGTCTTCTGACCTTCAGTCTTTTGATGGTACCTAAAGCGTATCATCTACTGAAATTAAGAGTGATGTCTTTTTTCCTCCTGCAGAATATGGAATTGCATTATAGTACAATCCCCATTACTTAGTTCTCAACTGTCTTAGTTTTTAAATCAGCTTCGTGTATTTAATTTGATTATATTAAGAAGAACTTTTATTTGCTGTGCAACCAACTCTTCCACAAAATAATGCCTGAAAGTGTTGAAATTGTATTTCCAAACTATTTACCACTGTATTATTGGACTGTTTTATATGAAAGTACCTAAAATCACTCTAACTAGCATTCTTACTGACTTCTTCTTCTTGGTCTGATTCTTTTGGTAGATCTGGATTTGGTGTGATAGCTCTAGAAATGTATGTGTATTCTAGTCCATATAGTTTTAACCCAAACGGTTTTGTATTTGTGATATTTTTTAGATTGATCATTGTATGTTCATCTTTTCAACATAATCAATCTATTCTATGTAGTTTATAGGTGAATATTCTGTCTCCCAAAAATATGAACCATTCCGTTATGATTATGTAACATCTTTCATATCAGGGGAATGGGGTGAGGTGGAGTGTCTGCCTTTTTCTTCTCTGGGTATGTATAGATGTTTGTCGAATATGGAGTGATGGCTGCTTTATTTTTCAGGTCTATTTTTATGTTACTCCCGAATTTTACATTGCTGATCCTACAGCTACCAATCCTAAATGTATTTTTCTTTTTGTGTTAACAGTCTCATTTACAGTGATAAGGAGAGAAGTCTTTTCTTTACATAATGTCCTTTTCATGACATTTTCTACTGTCTTTTCTTGACTTTGTCAAATATAGTTTTCTCATTTTAACATACCATTGCTGTCACATGCAGAATTTTCCTACATGGGGATTAATGAGTGATTAAACTTTTTATTCCATACTATATCCTAATCCTGAAACATCTTATTCATATCCTTAATCTAATGAGTTGTCTCTGTGAATTCAATGCAATGACTGGAATTCAACATGTTAGACTAGATTGTGTGTTTGCAGTTCTGGAGCTCGACAAGGAGACTACTTGGAATTCACAGTGTTTCTTTGGCCATCTGTTTGTCTTGTGGTTGCATATCTGTGGTCTGCAAACAACTATTTGCCTGCCCCACAGTACACGGTCTTTACCTTCACCGTATAAGTACACTGAAAATACAGGCTATAGAAATTTTAATTAAGTTGAATGATAGCTTTTATGGGAGCCTACTAGGTATTCTGAGGGTACAGCACTCTTTTGTTCTGTAAAATAAGACAATAGTGAACTATATCATTTGACTATCCATTAAATCTAGTCAGTCCCAAGAGCAGTTTCGAGAGATGATTTTTTTCAATTTGATTCAGTTATGATTCATTAGAAAATATTCTTGAGTGTCAGTAAAACACGCTACTTATCCGTTCATATGAGGACAAACCTATGTCCATACAAGATACTGTGCTACTAGTTTCAGAACAGTAAAGTATTTAAATGAGTATTCACTGTGAGGGAGCAAAACAGAATTTAAAGCATTGATGCTCTATATCTCAAGGAATTTATTTTGAAGTGCTTTATTTTAATCTGAAGAAAATACTCTGTCGACTTTTTTTTTCCTTTCTTTTTTTTTTTCCAAAGAAAAACATTTAGTTATATACATTTAATCTTTTGGTTATTGTATCATCTATTGTTTTGAAATGCTAATTGTTAGAATGAGTGAAAAATAGAATTTAAACAACATACTAGTTCCTCCCGCTGGGCTAAGAATTAGCAAAGTCATCGTTTCACAAAGTTGATGTCAAACATTCCTGTGGTTAATGTAATGAAGAAATTAGAATGAGTTTTTCCTACTGCACTGAAATAGCTTAGGAAGAGGGATGAAGAAAGGAAGATAATTTTTCTGTTGCTTAAAATACTTTTCTCACAGTTTATTGAAATGATAAATAATAAGACTGAAACATGTAGGACAAGCTTCGATATAACTGAATTAGTTTTAAAAGATCTGGGATGTTAGCAGGGAGAGCACATCCTGTGAACTGAGCAGTTTTTTCTTTAATGGCATTTTCTCAGCATCAGATAATACCATAAAAGTAAAGCTTTTATATCTTCTGAAGCAGACTTGTCAACTTCTTAGTGGCATCTTATAATTGTGAAAACTAAAGGTATGCTTTAACTCTCCTCCGTTAAGCATCTATATCGAGGTCTTTGCATGCTTATTTTTCTCTATAGTTTTAAATGCGTGGGAGAATTTGATCAGTGTCTTTTTTGTATTCAAAACGAGCCAGCTTCTGTCTCAAAAGTGTCTTATTGTCATGATGTCACTGCATCTCAAGATTTGTGACCTTTTGCTCCATATGGATTCATGGTAGACCTCGTTGTGTTTTTGCAGACCCGATTGCTTTTGTCCCCCCGCTAGGGGGTATCAAAGCCTTTTGGACTAAAGTTTTACATACCGGTAGGTTTGCAAATAAATAAATAAGTGGAATAAAAATAATATACTAAAATTACCCAACAATGTCTGAAAGCACCCAACAAAGAAACAAAGCTAAAGTTTATGTATAATAAGGACCGCCAGATGTCGCAAAGGCATCATTGATGAAGTGTTTTTTTATCCAAAATGTGGCACTTATATGAGGAATAGTAGTATTGTGTTTGAGAGTTGCAGAGGCCATAACAGGTCAGTGAAATGTCCTTCAAACATTTGATTTTTACGTTTGAGAATAGGCCAAGATGAAAAGATAACCACATATCTGACATTGACGTTGCTACCATTTAGACAACCGATGCAATTGCCTTAGTCAGTGGGATCAATCAGACCTTTATTACTTTGAAAACCACATAAAAGATTTAGTTTTGTTTTTCTGTTATAAAAATGAAGGTTCTAGACCTCATCAGATCACAAACTTCTAAATGTAAATTTATTATGATATGTATATAGTTTTATTTTCTCCTTGTTCTTTTAGAAGTTGAGTACTATAAAAAAACATTAAAAAGAATAACAAGTAGTCTTGAAAGAATCTGAGCTGAGTTGAACAGTATGCATAAATAGGCAGTTTAACAAGTAGAACTTGGAAACAAGTATTTGATGATTGATTTTTTATTGAGACAGAATGAGAATGATAGTGGATAAAGTGATTTTCCTTATTGAGAGAAAATATAGTGTTTTTCAACATGTCTTCAGTATGAATGGAAGCCCTGTCAAAAAAACTGAGCAACACATAATATCTTTTAAAAGGTAAATTAACATAAGTATATCACTTAGTTTATGGATCAAATTTTACACTTGTCAGTTTTATTCATAATGTCATAAAGTTTATATTGTAAAGATAGTGTTATTACCTTTGTTATGTCCTGGAAAAGCCTAATATTAACTGAGTTCATTGTAGAATTTAAAGTATATTCAGCTGAAGAAATGCCAGTGCAGAAAATTAAGTCCAAAATATGTATTCATGTGCAGATCTTAGTCAAATCCCTAGTAATTTTAAGTACTTGAAATACATTATTCAACAAGTAACCTGCTGTACGCCTGCGTTTAATGGGCTCTGCCTGAGTATACAGAAGCTGTCAAGATAAAGTATGGAACATGCATCATTCTAATTCAATTATGATTATTCTTAAAAAATAAAATAAATATGTCTGTATGTGTGTCGTATGTGGAAATGTGCAATCTTTATTGCTAAGATTGGATTTGAATTTGTTTTGTATGATTCTTGCTAATTTCTCTGTTGCTCAAGTATATGTGTATACGCCACGTATAAACACAACATTTAAATATATGTATTCTATTTATTCCAGTGTTGAAGATGTTCAAAATTTTAATTGAATTTCTACTGAATGCATATATGTATACTTATACATTTCTGCTTCTTCATGTTATAGATATAAAAAAAATAAATTAGTTATGTAGTTATGCATATACTTATTTGCATAATTGTTATTAAACAAGTTAAATAGACCCTGGACTTTCCTCAAACTTTAAGTAAAATGCTTATTGAGAATTGATGCGTGGAAGTAGTTTTATCTTGCACGTGTTTATCTTGATTATGATTTTGATGACATTTGTCTTTTATAATTGTGATGTCAGTGAAGTTCTTAACAGGCAGTTTCTAACTTAATAGACATAGTTGCATAATGTCCACAGATATCAAATTCTTTAACTCCACCTTTGAAGTCTTTGCATGACAATTGAGGGTTTTTTTTGATCATGGGTTTTTTAATGGAGATAGATTTGTATATGTGTGTGTTTGTGTACTTTGTTTTTTAGCTACATACGTATGGAATACTTTGTGTTTTGTTCTAAGACTTTATGTATATTTAACCTTTAATTTAACTAGCAGGTTGTAAGATTTCCATAAAAAATAGATGAGCTTTGAACTCACCGAATGTTATTGGTGTAGCACAATCAATCATTTCTAAAGGTTAATGGTGTTAAAAACAATGAGAACATATGTCTTATTTTTAATACAGTTATATTAGTAAAATTATTTAGCATAGGTAAGGAATTTGTATCCTGTTCTTTGTGTTAAATCAGGATTTACAGGTTTTGCGTAGCAGATTATAAGTTTTACTGTCGAAGTTGAAGGTGGAAAAAGACAAATAAGTATTTATATAAACTTTTGTGCTAGGAATAAGATAATTGGTGATATGATAGCTATAGCATCTTTCTAGAGCTAAGTTGATCTGGAATGTATTACAGTTTTTTGAAATGGTTTTACTTTTCTCCATCCTGTTCTGCTATCTTTTAATAAAATGTGACTTATATAGGTGTTATCCTAATTACATCATACACGCAATTCCTCAATGAAATAAAAAGTCAATACTTGAATGACAGTGTCGCGGGGAGGGCGGGGGGGACACGCAGAAGATTTCAAATAGTAAAAACCTGCTGTGGTAACAAAGACTGAATCTATCCCTATGTTGCATAGCTTCCTGATCATATCTTTAAACCTGAGAGTAACAAAGAATATTTATTTGTTGCCAAGCTATTGTAGGATTTATTTCAGAACTCAAATCCCAATTATCAAGAAAATTGCATCCTTTTTATCTTGCAGAAGGGTATACTGCATCACAGAATATTTGGTTATTTGGTACTCTAATATTGTTACCTTGCTTGAAACACATGGTCCCTCTTGATATACAAGAAAAAAACTGAATCCATTTCAATAAATTAATAGGGATGAGAATCCCAATCCATCGTTCTTTTCAGAGGTTCACATACATTGTAATGAAATGCATTAGGAGTTTTCTTCACTTGAAATCCAAATGAGACCCATTTTGGCTCACACCCTTGACAGTCTCTTTTATAAGCACTGCTGTCTCCTGTTCATGTGTGGGCTTAGTAAAATGCTTCCTTTGTAAGATGCACAGAGACAATATAATGCCATGAAAGACGAAGGTGTCAAAACACAAAGTTAGAGGCAATCTAATCAATGCCTCCTGATTTAGCCTTTGAAGGCTCTCTTCATTAAAACTCTTTAATTGTGAGGCTTATCTTGAGGTAGAGCTGTTACTTAATATTTTTCAGTGTCATTCTTTGGACAGTCATTTGTACCTTTTAAACGTAATTTCAATATTCATTGTTTAGTAAATTGGGTGCCTTGTTAGCAATAGTGGTGGTATGAATGACTTGCATTCAAGTGATTGAAGGTAATAGTGTATAAATGCTTGGTTCTCTCCTCCTGAAATTTAATGTGTTTTATTTCTATGTCTGTCATTATAAAATATATGGTTTTCATTATGGGTCTTTTTATTTTTATGTATAGGAATGCAAGTTAGAATATTTTAAAATTATGAGTAGAAAGACTTCTAGCTGAATCATTTTGAACTTTTAAAAATTTTCAGATTCATTGCAAACATTATGGATTCTATCTAAGTGGTGAAAATTGTGGTCTCCAATTATATTACTCTAAATAATTTCTGAAAAGGTACGAGATAAAAAAAGATGGCACATAGGCCTTTTCTTCACAAACGATCATAAAGTTGGTAGTGGTTGCTAGAAAGCAACTTCTTGAAATCGATTGAAAACAAAGTGTGTCTGAAAGCACATAATTTGGAAAAGGCCTTTAAAAGAAATACCTTCTGTCTAAAAACTTCCAACATAAAAATAAATGAAAGCTTACAGTACAAGTCATCTGTTTTCTGAGAGCCAGATGACATGTTTTGTTTTTAAAAAAGATGCATGTACATGTAATTTCTCTGTGTGTGTGTCTGGTGAATTGTGCTGTAGTACCACATGTATATGCATGTAAGGCATCTATGGGCTATGTCATTAAATGCATTTTCACATTACACTGTTTGCTCGTAGTCCTATTAAAATTTTGAAAGATGTACTGGAAGACAAACATTGCATGATTTTACAATCTCATAAAACTTACATCTATTTGATGTCTGGAATATCTGGAAAGCTAAAGCTATCTGGTATTTCCCTTGTAATAAAAATAATTTTAACATGTAAAAAAAGCAAAAAGATGAAAACTATAGAATTGATTTGCAGAAATCCTTGAAAAAGAATTGAGGCAACTTTGACCTGATTTTTAAATGACTAGTGTGGTGAGTACAGCTGCTCTAGCTTAGTAATTATTTGTGATAGGTTGTTTTTGAGTCCCATATGTATAGGAGCTCCTGGCCCAACTACCTCATTTGCTGGCACACAAACAGATTCTTCCAGGTGCTGAAAATTAAATTTTAATATATTATTTAAATATTAAGAGAATTACAGTTTCAGTAATTTTACTGCTACAGCTGGAGTGCAAAGTGTGCCTATACACTATAGAGGTTGTTGCATAGTCTACCAGAATGAAAATTCCCATTGGCTTTAAATTCTTTCAAGGAAGTAAATGTTTGATGTAAAGGTAAAACATATATTTGTTATACAGTGTATTTTAAAAATATTGTGTGGATCTTGACCTAGTTATAGAGTAAGATTTTAAAATGTTATATTGCAATTTATATGAATTCACATTATAAAATGGATTCCAGTTTAAGAAATAGTAAGGAAAACTGAAGTTACCCCTGTGCTGAGGGCTTGAGTAAGACAACAGTTCCAAAAAGCTGTTAAGCAGATGGTTAACCTAAAACATGTATTTAATTACATTGATACCAAGTTAATATATTTTCTGGATTAAAGTTCAGGCATGTAACTTTCGTGCATTTAATCACATGGAAAAAATGTGTTGCTGAACTGGGGATCTCAATCCTATTTCAGGGCTTAAGAGAAATATTTGGAAGTGGCTTACACTAATTTTTTACCTTAAGAAAATTGGGAAAGTTATCATAGAAAAAGGTAAAGTAAGTTTTAGGTAAGTTGTAGGAGGTATAATTGCACTGAACTGAAAATACCATATGATGAAATGTATTTTTAATTCCAAGAATTTTCTGTGATGCCCATCCCTTCTGTTTCATCATTTCAGCATACTTTTAAATATTCTTGGAATGAGCAGCAACATCCAAGTTCAAATGTGGGTTAAGCAGACTTGGAATGCGCTTCTGAGGTTTTTTTCTTATTTTGAAACATTATATCTGAATAGGAATGTGTCCTGAAAAAAAACCACTGCTGTTCTGCCCAGATTAGCAGTTAACAGGCTCATCATCTAAGGATGATATCTCCTGTAGTTCTGTGATCTCCTAATAAATATTGCAATCCAGAATCTTTTTAATATGACATCAGAAAGTTCATTAATTAACCAATTGATTTTCACTATGCATCAGTAGAAATCAGTGGCTCATTGGAATAACTTCAGCCTTGCACAATACTGTCTTTCCTAGTGAACTTTTATTTTCACTTTTAAAACCTGTCCTGTTTAAAAGGGCCTTAAACAGGAATGTGTTGTCAGCAATCTGCACTCAGAGTCATTTAATTTCTTTCCTAACTGCGAGTTCTGAAAGATTGTTTAGATGAAATTAATTCAGTTATGGATTTAAGTTCTCCGCTGATTACTCTTTGTAAAGGGAAATTCTTTCCATTTGTTTTGATTATAGTACTGAATATTGATTTGGATTCATTTTAATAGTGAATGGATCTTTTATTCCATTGTAACAAGATCATCACCCCAGCTTTTGTCCAAAGTCCACCTCACTAAATCCATTAATCTTTGGATTAGATGATTTTTCTGAATATAGGATAGGCTGTGTAGTCTTTATTACAAGGTCGTGCTGGAGGCAAAAGTTATAACAACTTTTAAAACATATTCTAGTCTTCACAAAATAATTTTGGAAAGAAGTAAATTGCAGTGCTTTTATCTTAATTGTGTAGTTGTATTTCACAATGTATAGATCGCAGTTCCTATTACAGTAATATCTTCTACTATTTTTAATAATTACAGAATTTCTGCAGTTGGAAAGTTCAAGATGGAACTGATTTAAAACAAAACACCAATATAAAATTAGAGAAATTAAGTCTAGGAAACAGAATCATCACCACGTCTTACAATCTTTTACTATCTATAAATGTAAATTTCTCCATCTATCCAGTGCCTTATGTTTTTTTTTCAAAGCATCCAATCTCATGTTATATACATGTTGGTTTTATTTTTACTTTTACTATGATTTAAATATTTTTGTATCTGCTAAATTAAAACAAATACTTTGGGTTTATGAATAGCTTTAATTAATCAAGAATCCACGTGTTTCGTGTCTGTTGCACATTGATTTCATTGATACAGAATCAGTCCCTAATCTTCCATCCTATTTGAAATACCTTTCAAGTATAATGAACTATTGCTGTTACTAGTTAGCATAATATATTTTTGAACAGTTCCTTTGACTGCCGTAAGGTATTTCTTCCCCTACTGAGAGATTCATTTTCTTGTAAAGGAGAAGTATGTGATTCAGACTTACCAAATGCATACACAGTCCTATATTCATGAAATAAATTATGACTTCATGTTCCTTTCCAGATCCAGTCTCATGTGCTAATAATGTTAGTTTGATTTTGTTCCGTGACAAGATAAATTTACCTGATTTTAAAATTAGAATATTACAGACTGTGGTGGTATTTTTATAACGAGATTTGAGGGGATGTTGACCGCTTTGAATTACCTGGTGGGATGTGTGCCTCTGTCCTGTGACACGTAAGTCCTCACATCTCTCTGGTCAACATTAGGTCTGCCTCAAGCCTAGTGATGGCTATGATCGTTATCCAGTCAGGTGGCCATACCCTGCAATTTGATGAATGCTACTAATAAAGATAAAATAAATCCGACTTCTCTTCCACTTTGTTAACTACTATTAATGCTTACATAGACCAAAAATGTGTTGTCTTTCTGGGTTCTCTCTGAGAAGTGATGCTTGGAAAGATAGCCGCGTCAGCTGTTGCCTCATGCTGCATGATGTTGTGCAAAATATATTTTTGCTAAGATAAAGCAACATCTATTTTATTAAAAATACAAAATCTATAATTCAAAACTATCAACAGACTACATATTTCTAAGATAAAATTGACCATGATCAAAAGTGTAGTGTTAGAAATTTCTAAAACAAGCACCACTCTATTAAATTGAAACAAAATTATTTATAGTGTCATTAATGTCTCTTTTTAAGGCAATAAAATGAAAAATAGCTACATTAGGAATCTGTCTTCAGAACTGAAGATGCATTATCTGAAGCAAATCCAGAGCCTAATTTGGTAATCTCAGCATTAGAAGACAACAAACTGGTAAAGCAGAGTGTTTTGCTCTTAAACAGACTTTCACAATGGCCTGGGACTTTTTTTTCCCTTGATTTAGTAGGAAATATTCCTATACTGAAAGCGTAAGTCTAATGAAGACAATGACAAAATTTCAGTAAAGCTATGATTTCCTCTATGGTGACAAAGTATTATTGAATATTTTTTTATTTTCTTTTAACATTTCTTTGGAACTGTTATACACATTTAAAATGTACAAAATTCCTTACATGTAAAATAAACAGAGGAGGGAAGAGTGGCAATTCAGAAAATATAGGAAGTATATTTTTTGCTTACTTCCTCTTCCCAATAAGCAGCATCTTGAGAACATAAATCCACACATAAGACTCACAGAATTAATATAGTAGAAGAGGTTTTTTAAGTTTTTCTTCACCTCATTGTGACTCGTTCTGTGTGATTATGACCCTGAGACTTCTTAAAACTGTCTTCCCCTTGCAACACCTGCAGATATATTGTAGATTTGAAGTGAAGTACCAAAAACATAACTTCATTTCTCAGGGAATTGTCAAATTTTACCACTTAACTGAATTTTACAGAACGCTGAGATAGAAGGGATTGACCCCTCAAGATGGAACAAGTCTAATTGGAAGTAGCATAAAAGATGATAATATCAATGGATTTCAATGTAGTATAATTATATGTTGAAGCAGAACCCTGAAACTCTATTACTGCACATTGACAGGCAGTATCTTAAAAGCCAAAGTCAGGAAGCTAATTTCCGGGGAAAATAATAGTAGACAGATTAATACGAAATATGTATTTTAATTACAAACCATCACAGCCTAATCATCAGAGCTTTTTTTTTCTTTTTTAAACTATATGTGTTTTTATTGTTTCCTTGTATTTCGAATGAGATTTAGTAAGAGCTAAAATCCTGGCATTCTCAGATTGTAAGGGCCTACAAAACTTATGTTCAACATCTCTCCCTTTTTCATGCTCAGTAATTAAAAATTGCTATGGGCATTTTTCATCCTTTGAGATTTACCAACTGCTATAGCATTTGTAGAATGATTTCTTCACCTGCTTTTACATGGAATAACCAAATATCGGAGCAGCTTGAAGTGCTTAAAAAAAAAAGTTTACCTCTAGGCTTCTCATCTTCAGCACATAGGCGGCTATATCACTGTTCCACCATTCAATTAATTTTGAAATCCTAAGAACAAGAGTCATTAATAAGTCTTTTGTCATGGAATAAAAAAAGAGAGATTCCTTTTTAGTATTTGTATGTCATCATGCCGGGCCTAGAAAATTAGCCTAATTTATTATTTAAAACACTGGTGGGATTCCTAATTGCATTCATCATTAGATATGACACGTTTAGAACTGAGAACCATATCCAGTGAGAATTTTCCAGTTTGAATTTTGAAATAAAAATATTTTTCGAGAGATCCCTAGCTATCGCTTGTTACTATGGCAACAGCCCTATTTGTCTGAGAGCTCTGCCCGCTGCCAATGGGAGCGCGAGCAGCGTCAACTAAACATACGAATACATCAAAGACAGATTCATATGCTCAATCTGATCAGCTCAATTAATGTAAGAACAGAAGCTGAAGGGGGTTAAAAGAGGGCATCCATTCAGGATAGATGAAGCCTCTTTTAGCAGAATATATACGCCGGCCTTTTGGGGGAGGAATTTAGCACACTGTCAAAAACATTATCAGAAAAGGAAAGTACTAGGCCTCCTACACCTAACAGATATGAAGCTGTCAGACAAAGAATAGCACTATTCATTAAATGACACTTATTTTCTCCCACTTTACAAGAATACAGTGAACAAAACAAGCAGGGGAGCAGCTGAGAGAGACACTTTTTTCTTTTCCTGGTGATGACAGACATGCAGCAATTATGGTGATAACTAAGGAATACTAAACAAGAAGCCAGGCTCCATTCTGTTTATCACCTAAAATTTTATGTTACTAAATTTGCATGCGACTCTTGTTTTGTTTTATTATTTATGTCTGGGACAAATTAGATCCTTTTGTTTTTAACGTGGTGCTTTCAGTTCGGTGAAGAATGCCGCTAAACTATACACGTTCTCCCGTTTTTCTTGTTAAATGGCCATATCAAGTTGAAGTGCTTTTGAAGTGAGAGAGTTTCAAAGCACAACAAAACTGCTGTTACCAGTGGGGGAAAAAAAAAAAGAGCACAAGTGTAATGGCAGGTATTGTGTACTATTTTCTGCCATACATAACTTGGAAGGCAGTTAGTGAAAATCTCTGCTGATTCTCACCTTGACTTGCAGAACACGGTAGGGCTTTGTTACATGTTTTTAGCATCGTTATTTACACAGTTCTATGAAGTTTCTAAGTGTTACGTAAGTTTGTTTTATAGCAGATGGAAGTGAGCGGGAAGTCCCGCAAGGCTACTGGCCTTTAAGGATCTTATACTTAAGCTATGATGATCCGATTTAAGGCCTATTATCAATAGTCCGCTACTTTTATCTACATGATCATGGCCTGATTGATACTGACTTCGTAGCCATGTACTCCATAATACACTGTCAGGCGATGCTGACAGCTGCAATGAAAGAACAATAAATGTGGAGCAGCAGTAATGTAAAGGTCCAGCGAGGCTGTATGAAAACTGATAGCTGCGATATTGGCTCCTATGTTACCACATATACCAGCCCCTTTGAGAATTTCCTGGTGAGTGAATTAAAATGGTCTCCTGATACACAGAGAGAGGGCGAGGAGAAGCTCCTCGCTTAAAAAACCCTGCAGATTGCTAAAGCCCTGCATTAGAGTCGATGGGTAGACATAACTCACTTCGGAAAAAATTGAGAAATGTTTCTTCTCTGAAAAATGGATGCACAAAAATCGCAGTAGGTATTTGCATACTGGTACACACAACAGCTTAATATGACTAAATGTAATGCAATAGTTGAAACTTGTTGATAGGGCATCTTTTTCTAGTACTCCAGCTAAGTTTTGGAGCCACCTTTTGATTTTAATTTTTTTCATATGTGTTAATTATAATGCAGCAAGAAATTTGCAGTTTATAATGCAATTAAATTAAAACTCCCTAATCTTATAACTATGACTCTAAGACAGCTCATAATGACTTGAACCAGACCTTAATCTCAGCTAAGACCTGTGACGTACTGAATTCAGTATTTTTTGTTTCATGTTGTGAACATGTAGATGTATGTCCACTATGAAACTAAAGAAGTAGTAAAACAAAAATAAAGCAACCAGTACCTAAGTTCATAATAGAATATTATGTTCCTGTGCCTTTGATTTATAGCATTTTTAGGTCTACCCCAACAGTATTATCTTAGTATTGTAAACGAGCTCTTTTGAGAACCAATTGCAGTCTTTTTTTTTTTTTTTTTTTTCCCTGCAAAGTGAAGAAATTGATTAAATAAATCTATCCTGACCTGGTTGGACTCAATGATCCTTATTGGTCTCTTCCAACTTGAGATATTCTGTGATTCTATTCTGTGATTTTTTGTGGTGTCAAACACTTCAAAAAACTCTAGGCCAAACAACAGTACCTAGCTTGTAAAGGCACTAGAATGTTTTCATGCATTCTCTACCCTCATTACCAAATAAATAAATAACACTGAGGTGTCAAAACCAAAATATAAATACAAGTACTTGCATTTTGTTGATTATTTTGTTGCTCAATGACATATAGAAACGCTGAGGCCTCTATCAAGTTCAAATCTCAGTTTTGTGAAAGATAAACCCCAGGTTACTTCCCTGGAAGGGAAGACATGATGATCCCTGTTATAAATAGGCATTACGATAAGAAATATAAAAGAGAACTACACTCCTTTAGAGATATATTTAGTTATTTTAATATCTTTTTGCTCTAATTTGAGTCAGAGAAACATTACTTTTAACAAAAATTAAAAATGAGTTTATAAATTCGTAGTGAAAATGCTAATAGATCTGTCCATCTTTGAAAGAAAAAATGAAAGGTTTGTTCATGTGCTGTCATTTAAATCTTTCCTAATCTTAATACAGTATACTGAGTCAACGTTCTTTTTACTCTTACTGAGATCGAAGGTCTTTCTACGTGTTCACGTGCAATAAACTCTGCGAGGATTTCACAGAGCACCAGTGAACCTGCAGTAGCTCCTTGCTGTTTGCTTTAGCCGTCCCGTGTTTAGTATGCGCTGTGGATAATGTGCGTGTTCGATGTTAGTGTGGGACAGTTTGTGTGCTGCTACCGATGTCTTGAGTTTATGACACGCTGCTTTCTGGTGTAGAGGAAGTCAAAGTTTGTGAGTTTATGGTAATCCATTTTATTAACATCATAAAGCATAGGGTTTACAGTATAGCGCTATGTAGTATTTACATACTCCTGGTGATGTGTAAAGATACTTTATATGAGAATGTGCAAGAAGTCAAAAGGAAGAATTAGACAGTAGAGTATTTCCAAGACAGTGTGCTCTGCTGAGCAATGAAACCATAAGGCCAACTCCCTCTATCCTTAATCATGAAATTGGATTCTTTGTCTATAGTGTGATTAGTTGAATAAGGAAGGCAAATGAAATGATTTGACTTAAATGCTGCAATGGTGGTCTTTCTTATACATTTGGATAATCAGTATGCAGCATGCAAGTTTCTAAAACAATAAGCTGCTTTTATATTACTGTCATTTGGAAAAGCATATGCTCCTACTAGCTCTTTCCTTTTCTGTAGGCATGGGCTAAAATGTCTAAACTTGATAAATTAAAAAAATAATTTAAAAAGGGGGGAAAAACCAGTTCTAGCCTGATACCTTGCACAATATGCCAGGAATCAGCCTGAAGCAAATTTTAACATTCACATTATAACCCTCTGAAAGTGGGGATGTATAATGGGAACACTGACAGACCCTGAATGACACTTACGTTGACAGACAGTAGCACCACTAGGCACCCATAATTAGATCTTTTGTGTGCTTGCAGTTAGCTAGGAAATGCTCCCTACTTTATTAGAAAAACTATTTCAAAATTAATCATCAAAAGGTAAGTTGTGTACTGATGATGGAAATAAAAAGGAACGTAAAAATAATGTTCTTAGTCTTGAATTCATTATGATGACGTCTGTTAGGTTTTCATTTAAAGACACCCCATTGACTAAAGGTTTCATTCAAAGACATCCATCTGACACAACTCATCAATATAATGAATTTACCTTTTGGAACATGGGCTTTACTTTTTTCTTGAATAGATGATACTCGGTGTAGGCTTTTGTGAAGTTTATTAGACACGGTACCAAATGACTGGCTTAATAAGATACATGTGTGCATCGTCTGTGTAAGTCCTTATGATAGTTTTGGCTTCTTTTAATTCCTCAATATTTTCAAATTTGTACAGGTTTGCAATATAATGCATGTGAGTTGAACTATATGAATGCATGTGAGCTGAGGTATTTTGTACACAGTAATTGCACTATTAATCTGTAATGCCCTTGTATTCTTAAAAATACAAAAGTTTCTGTAATACATTTATCAATTTTAATTACTCTTATTTTAGAAGAAAAATTCAGGCTGTGATCATCTCTATTTGGACAGGTGCAAGAAACAAATTTTCTAATTTTTCTGTTAAGCCAGTTATTTTTGCAGTCTTCCCTATAACACAGAGAAGCTCAGAATGTTGTCTGAAAATGACAGTTCAAAGCAGAAGGCCATGTTTTGAATTTCTGTGTTGTGCACAAGAAATAAAGTAAATATTTCATTTTGTAGGATGATCAAAATTAATAGTAGGCCAAGGAGGTATTTTGTTACATATAAGATGTAATGACATAAACTTATTGCACACTGGAGGTCACCCTTGCTACTCCAAATTTTTTATGTTTTTGTAAAAAAAAAAAAAAATGCAAGCAACCTGTATATCTTTTAATATGCATGCTGATCTTTGAAAAATACTTCAAGCAATAAAAGAAGTATATGTTTGGGATTGTGTTAACTGTTTAATTGGGTAAGCAGTATGCAGTACAGTTATAGACCTTTGGAAAAACTTTTCTATGTGTCTGTTTAGATAAAGTCCCACGAGGATTCTGTAGCCTGCATTGAAACCTCTGCTACTGGCAATTGCTTTTATCACTCTCCAGGAAAGCTACTTTAAAGCTGGTTCTAGGACATCTAGCTAAATTGCCATTACTTTGCTAGATTATCCTGAGGACCCACCCATAGCTGTACAGAAGTGTTAAATTACCATCAAAATAACTGTAATGTCCTTAGATAGGTACAGTTAAATGTTTTATTCACTTGATAAGCGAAGTGCAAGTTTTACTGTTGATTAACATAAGAACAGAGCTGAAAAGTCTTAAGAAAGCCCGTCCACTGCAACCCTAGGAGTCTCAAGGGAAAAGTTTAAAATTAAATCAATGTTCTTATACTTTCAGTTTGTTCCATGTCAGAAATCCTTCTGACAGATCAGAATGCAAATGGTATGTTCTCCAGGTTACAGCCTAGCAAGATCTTAAACTGAGAACCTACATTCTACAATAGTTGAACAAAAAAAAATCAAAGCAAAATATTCTCTTTCTCAGTCATATAAGATACAGGTTTATCACTCACAGAAAAATTAAATTCATGAAAATCCAGTTTATGCGTTTGTAAAAATCTAATACAAATATTTGCATCTAAAACATTGTGTAGTTCCTTCCATTAGAGGAGATGCAACACTTAACTAATACTAACTGACAAAGCCCCGTAAAGCTTTGTGAAATTCTTCAGATCTCCGTGGCAAGTTTTCACTTTAGCGAGCGCAACACACAAATTCCACCAAAGAGAGACAGATTCCTCCACAATCTCACTGTGCAACCTGTTAGCTGAAAGCATACATCTGCCCATACAAACACAGTAACTGCTTTGCTCAGTCAGATCTCATGTACCTAGTACCAAAATCTTGTCTCTAACAGTATCTCATTCCAGTGACTTCAGAGGAAGCTGTGATAGATTTTCTAACTAACTGCCATTTAACCATTGTGATGTTCAGGATTGTGACTCAGGTTTGACGCTTACTGGCCTGTGCTTCTGACCAGGAGTAGTTTTTTCTTCAGGCAGCCATCTGTGGCTCTCCAAGTTCTGTGTTTTCATACTTGAAACTAATTTGTTGTGGAAAATGTTTGTCACAATGAGAGATATATTGCAAATTATTGCTAATATATTGAAAAATATACTTTACTGGAAGATCTTGTGATTTTTAAACAGAACCATCTAAGTTTTGGGTTCTTTGTTAGGGAGTAGGCTCATAGCTGCCTTGCGTTACCCTAAACATCAGCCTTGGTTGGATGAACTTGAAATATTAGCTGCTTCTTTCCTACCCTAGCAATTTAGCAGCTCCCCAAATGCCCATAATACAATAGATGCCATGATTGCAGCGTAGCACCGTTCCTCTCCTGGGTTTTGAAGTCTCAGAGAGAGCAGATTATAGTCTCTACTGACTTTTCCTGACCCTCTGGGAAGTCTAGCCAATAACAGGGTATTCCCTGCTCCCTTCTCACATCCAAACTCATAAAAGCTCTTTTCTCTTGCTTTTCAGAAAGAGCAGAAAACTAGCATTTTACCGGTACCATCAGTTAGTATTCTCTAGACTGCAATCCAGATTTGAAAAAATACTTGCCCACAAAGAACTTCTAATGTAAACAAAGCTTGTCTTATAAATTATTCTACAATAAAGGCAGTCATTTGTCTTTCCTAGCACATGTTAGCTCAGAATCCTGTGGACTTTCCAGCTGGAGATATTTAATCACTCAACACCTGTCATCCAGACTTTTCATGCCTCTCCACATGATGCTTCCACTTTGCAATAGAGTCTGTGTGAAGGGATGTATAGGACCTGAATATCCCAGTACTGTGCTCTTCCATAATGCTGGGTGAATCCTAGATGGGGTCTTACTCTTCATCTTCACTGGGAAGAGCAAATAGAGAAAAACAGGCCAAGGGATCAAAGTAGATCCAGAGTATTGATTTGCTCTTTATTTGCAACAGTTGAAGCCATTACTTTAAACCATTATGCCTAAAAATCTACATAGGATTGCAGAACCTAAAGGGTTATCTCCTCATATGTTGAGTAATTATTGTCACAGTAAAGGTCTCCCTAGTACCCATTGCCCTCTGCTATGTATTTCAAACTGTATTTGTTTCATCACTTGCCAAAATGCAGTTTCTGATATACCATCCTTGTTCTTGTGGTTTTCAAAACAATTATTTCCAAGTTTGAAGCGTGTTTTCTCATCAAAGTGCTTTTCTCTACCAAATTCAGGTAGCGTTTTACTACTTAGTTAATGTTGATACTTACAGGTAACAGCAGTAAACTAAGGAATCTGGCTTGTGTATTAGTGACAAATCTGAACCTTTCCTGAGAAGTGAGCTGGAGCCACCAGCATCCAGGAGGAAACACCGTCACTTCTGGACAGAATGAAAAAGGATGGAATAGTCTGAAATAACTCAGGAAAAACGTGTGACCAGCCCCCCTCAATACACTTAGCCAGCAGTTAGAAGTAGAAGAAACCTGGAGCTGTAGCAGGGACCTCAAGCATACAATAAAATTACTTTATTTAAGGCTTGTAATACCATAACCTGTAACTGTCAGCATACAAGCAGTGTAAGGAAAATGTCTTTTTTTTTTTTTTTTT
This sequence comes from Tauraco erythrolophus, assembly GCF_009769465.1. Classification (NCBI taxonomy): domain Eukaryota; kingdom Metazoa; phylum Chordata; class Aves; order Musophagiformes; family Musophagidae; genus Tauraco; species Tauraco erythrolophus. The sequence continues at coordinate 35,036,681 of NC_141496.1, forward strand.
TTACTTTCTTTTGACTCACCATAATGCACAGTTAGTTTTCAGTAAAATATTAATTTCTTTTGGAAGATAAAATTGGTCCTGATTTGTAGCTGATTTGCTACTGTAAAGTACTGTAAATGTGGTAGCTTTAACAAGGTAAAATTTTACCATGAATTTCTTCTGTTGGGATAGAATAATAAAGTCACAATTCTGAAAGAGGCCTGTAAATGTTATGTAATATTATCATCATCAATTAGTAAAAGATGCCTTTCCAGTAGCTTCGACTGAACAGATAATGAAGAGGTGGAAGATGGGAGGAGAATTTGTCATTGATTGAGAAACAGGAATGCACTCCTTCCCACCAGTTCCCCAAACAAGGACTTTTTTTTTTAATACACTGGCAGCACGCCAACATGAGCGAGTCAGGCTTTCCAGCTGCCAATTAAAGCAATCCAGTCCATTTGCTTGCCAAAACGAAGTAGTGGCCCAGTAAAAGTATTCACAGTTCAAACTGTTTCTTTGGAAGAGTCCCAGACAACTGAGAAATTTTTTTTTCCTTTAGTTGGACCAACAAACAAACAAACAAACAAAAATAAAAGAATGCATTCTGAAGGTGAGATTACATCAGATCTGTAGAAACGTGATAGCTCAATGTATGAATTCAAATAAACTACTCATAAAATTTCTAATCTGTAATTTCTTTAAAACTGCATATGCATTGAGATCACTGAGTCATACCTAAGACCAAAATGCAATCTGTGAAAAGTAACCCAGTTAAATAAACTATATTCAAGACATGCAGTCAATCTGTATTCTCACTCAGAATAGACAACAGATATACACAATTAGTAAAAATTAGACAAGTGGAAGAATTAGTAGTGTACCCATAGTATTGGAAAATAAATCAGAGTTTAGTTGTTGTAGATTTCTAGAAAAAATAGAAAGACAACATACAGAATCTTCATATTCCGTGACAATGTGATATCTCATCTTAAGAAAGCTTCTGAGATACTTATCATGTCGTTATAGATAGGATTATTGCATCGAAGCAAGAAATAATCAGAATCTCATGGTTAGATCAATATCAGTTTTGGGTTTTTATGAGAATGAGGAGAAATTAAAACTTAAAGGGATGTGTTACATGTTCTTTGGAACTTGTAATTTTATGATGCGTTGCGCATTAAAAAGCCATGGATGACATCAAATGTGGTTTTAGTTATTCCGAGTTCTTCCTTCGTATTAATGTGAAAAATCCTCAGCCAGTATTTGAGTTATTTCCAGTCTTTATAATCTACAATTTAAATGATATTTTCCTCAGTGATTAATTGTCATAATTAGAAGTAAAAATGTTGATTAAGTAGACAATAACTGCCTTCCAACAGAATGGAGCTAGTCAATGAATTTAAGATGAGAGAAATTTTAGTAATAAATTGCAGATGTTGAAATAAGCTAAACTTTTGCTAAATGAAGAACCTCGTAAGGAAAAGGTAACATAAATGCTTAATAATAATGGAAGTGGATTTAATTGTTACCCAGTCTGTGTGGCAACCTACATAGTTGTTTTTGCAAAAGAGTCTATCATTATTATGGACACATAAAAATACAAAGAAAGTCAGTATGAATAAAAATACATTGTCATCCATGCCATCCGATTACATCAAATTTATCAAAAATGCTGAAGATGTTATACTGGTGGTTTTATTCAATAGGTTAGTAAACCAGTTGTACAGGTAACATTTAGGTTAATCTGGCTCTAAATTTCACAGTACATGCATGGTCCGTACTTGAGGATTTCCTTTATTTTTCACAATATTTTACTCCTTATCCAGAACATCATGACTATAAAACCAAAAAATATAAAGAAAAATTTAAGGCAGTACATTATAGGATGCAAAGTTGTATAAATAGGTCTTCATAGAAAGTTTTTTATTTCTCTGAGTGACTCCAGTGTAGTGCAAAGCTAATAATTTAGTGTGCATTTCTGTTCCAGATATGCTGTTTCTAAATATCCTCATAATCTGATGCTTCTCTTTGGAAACTTGCCTCATTTCTGCTAAGGTTTTTCCAAGTTTCAGTTATGAAATCTTTATTTCCTAATAAATGTGGGCTTTTACCTGGAAGTAAATGAGAGTCAAGTTACATATACATATATGATGAAGATAGAATAATAGAATCCTAGAATGGTTAGGGTTGGAAGGAACCTTAAAGATCATCTAGTTCCAGCCCCCTGCCATGGGCAGAGAAATCCTCCACTACACCAGGTTGCCCAAAGCCTCATCCAACCTGGCTTTGAACGCTTCCAGGAATGGGGCATCCACAACTTCTCTGGGCAACCTGGTCCAGTGCCTCACCATCCTCTGAGTGAAAAATTTCTTCCTTATATCTAATTGAAATCTCCCCTCTTTCAGTTTAAATCCATCGCCCCTTGTCCGATATACTACACGACCTTGTAAAAAGTCCCTCTCCAGCTTTCCTGTAGGCCCCCTTTAGGTTCTGGAAGGCTGCAATAAGATCGCCCCGGAGCCTTCTCTTCTCCAGGCTTAACAGCCCCAACTCTCTCAGTCTGTCTTCATAGCAGAGGTATTGCTCTGTGTTCTTCCCAGAGCGATTGTCCAAGCAACCAGAGATCAGGTTAGGAAAGCTAAATCCCTGATAGAGTTAAATCTGGCCAGGCATGTCATGGCTTTGAAACCCAAAGCAGAACATTTTAGTACTGTGTCAGTTTATGAAGCTAAGAAGTGTGTTTTTTCTCTCATTCTTTACAAATGGAAATGTGAGTTCAGTGGAATACCTGAATATTTGTCCTTGGGTTTTTTTTGCTTAGAAACATACTAGACTCTTTAAATTTGTGGAGCAAGATCTATGTACCAATAAATACAGATAGCATTTGTTACAGATAGAAGTATGTGTAACTATTCATATTAATTATGACAGTATGGTATCGCAGAAGTGAACTTTATACTTGGAGTGATGGGATTTCTGATTATCTGTAGCTCCTGTGGGAAGGCCTTTCACAATCTCAGACTAACCTCAAGAAAGCTTTTTTCCCTTTTGTGAGAGTTTCTTTAGGTCAGAGGACTACTGTCTAGCTTTAGTCAGTCTTTTAGGTAAGCTGCTGACATCTTTTTAATATTTGAACAGACTTTGAACATCACTTAAACTCTAGGGGAAGCCACTGTGGCAAGTGGAGGTGTTCAAAGTTAAGAATACACCAGCTAAGAACCCTAATGCTAAGAATGCACATCTTGTTAAGGAAAAATGCACTGTACTAGCCAGTTTTTAGAATGAAAATGTTGTGTCCAATTATTGCATATAGCCTAGCCAAGAAGCAGACATAATGAGGCCAGGACATCACTCATGCAGCCATTTTTGGATAACCCTGGTCTGACCTCATGGCTGACCCTGCTTTGAGCAGGAGGTTGGACTAAAGACCTCCTAAAGTCCCTTCCAACCTGAATTTTCCTATGATCTTATGATCGTCCACTGGGATTGGAAGAAGTTTCCTAGCAACCAGAAACTGAAGGCATTAGTAATGGATGAAACTTAGTGTCAGAGAAAAATCCAAGAGTACTTCTAATCTATGAATTGAATGACCAATGTTATGTATGTCTCCCTTAAAGCAAAGGGAACTGTAAATTCATTGTGAATCCTTTGAAATGCTTTTTCTCTGCTCATCTGTCATGCTCTTCTTTCCCCTTCACACAGCTCGCTTTCTCTTTATTTCTGATCTGATTTCATCCATTGACTGGCTAGTAGGTGATATTGATATAGCTGTAGGTAGTGATGGATGATAGGTAGCACTGTAGCATCATCAATATACTGCTGGATCCTTCCTTCTGTGATATTTCTTCCAGATCATTCAATGGGTGCATGCAGAAATGAAAAGAAACAGAAAGTTGTGGTACTCTAGTATATTGTCTGGTAATAGAGGGAGGCACGTTGAGGAGTGACTTACTCCACTTTAGTAAGTTAACTGGGAATTCATGCGTCTCTCTTAACAGGGATAGCCATTATTTATAGTATTATGAATTATGGCAATAGAATTAGTGCTGTGGAGACATCCCAAGATTGAAATGAATGTCAGCCCCTTCCCACTGGTAGAGAAAATTACACAGCAGTGCCATTATCAGCTCCATAGCCTATCCCATTTTTGCTGAGCCTATAACATTATTTGTTAGATACACCTCTTTTGGCTTTCGGTAAGCTTTCCAGGAGTTTGTTTGAGAAAGGGAAAGTTAAAGGTTAGCAACAGTTAACATGAATTATTATAATCTCAGTGCATTTTTGCCAAACTTTCATTCTGACGTTCCTTCATTTTTAAAGAGAAAGGAAAGATTTTTCTTGAAATGTTATGTTCACTGTTCCAGTCAGTACTGATGATACTTAATTCTCAGACGTAAAGGAGAAAGACACTAGTGAGATTGACAAATATTGGACTGAAACGCTTTTGTTGCACAATACTACCTGAAGAGTGAATGTAAGGAAATGTGAAAATGTTAGATCACAGAAAAACAATTTTTTGAGAAGTCTTCCTCAATATTCTTTTACTGTTTTACTTAGAACAGAATAACAGTTTCACATACTGGTGGATGTTTGGCTCTGGTGTAAGCCAAAACTTGTCATGATTGCTAAAAAAACATATGAATAACTTCGTGATGTAGACCTTGCCAGATGCAATGGAGGCTGATAAAAAATAACCTTAGCCTATAATACAGCTTCAACACAGCCTTTGAGAAAATGACTGCATTCTTGCTTTTATGTTTTGCTGTTTGTGCATGAACTAGCCATCTTTTGTCTTCAATGCAGAATATCACAAAATAAAAAATACCTGCTTATGAAGTGTCGCAAAATACATACAAAGCAGTTAATAGGGTGATGGCTGAGGCTGATGTACAAGGGTTACCTTATTCAGTAGGTTCTTTCTCCTTAGTTTATGGGCTTGATTGTTTATCTCTAGCAAGCAAAGTAATGTATTGGAATCGAGGATTTCTGATCAAGCCAGAATCACTAATTGATTTTCTTGTCATGGAGGAGGATAATCTTTGGAGACTACTTTAGTATGAGAATAATCTGTTTAAAAGACTGGCCAGACTGTAATGTCCTGAATCTTGATCTCCACGATCAGCATTTGATCTAGAGTTCACCTGACTGCTTGCTTTGAGTCAGAAGTTAGTTTATAAAGTCCTAAGACACCAAGCAAGGAAATGAGAGTGCAGATGCATAAACTTCTTGATAAGTGCTGTTTGTTTGCAAAACCAGACAACTCCTTAGCACTGGTATTCTCAGTGGTACAGAACTCTCATGGCTAAAGTTGCATGTGATTTCATCAGTGATTTAATATTAAATATCTTTCAGCAACCTGCTGTAGTGGAGGGTTTCCCTGCCCATGGCAGGGGGGTTGGAACTAGGTCTTTGAGTTCCCTTCCAACCCAAACCATTCTATGATTCTATGATTCTATTAAGGATTTGAATATAAAGAACACATATTTTCATATAACGAACAAAGTATGGAAGTATTTGAACTGTATAGAATGTGTTGGAAATGCGTCTGGGTTTTTTTTTTTTTCAGAACCTTCATAGGAATTGTTTATGTTAAAATATCTGTTCTTGCTCTCAACCTGATCTTGCAGCAAATTTACCTTGGTTACCTCAGTGTAAAACAGTTACTTCTGGGTTTGTGAGTCCCTCCTAACCATGCGAAAGAATGCAATAAGTTCTTGAATAACCAGACCAATTTCTGTTCTTGCTTTTCCTATATGGTTGTTCTGTTCATGATAACTATTGAAGAATCATCATGGATTCAACCATTTTATTAGCTATAATTGAAGAGCAGTTAAAGTTTTTACTAGTGAAGCAGTAAATAGTGCATTTTTGTTAGAACTACATAGGGCAAAATTAGAGTAATAGTATCAACTTGCAAATAAGTTTAAGACAGAAATTTAAAACAGGCCAAATATTTTGGTTTGGACTGCAAAATGGATAACTCAAACTTTTCATTACGCCTCAGATCATGTTTCAGAATTCGACACATTCCTAAAGTAGTTTTCACACTTATTCAGGTTTCTGTTATGACTCGTGATGTTGCCTGTTCACTACAGATTTAAGTATATCGGTTCCAGAAATAATATTCTTTTTCTACCCACGGTGCTATCAGTCAATCTTCTTGTTTTAAGGATCATCCCCTTCTTCCGGTCGTTAGCCAGTAAAGAAATGTAGTGTCCTAATGCCTTGTGGAGTAGGTTTGAGATCATTTAATTCTTCTTCAAGTTATATAGAGGTAGATTATACCAATCAAGTCAGAAATGTCAGAGGAATAAGTGTCTGTAAACTGTTATTATTAACCTGCCTGCACAGTGCAGAAATATTTTGGGATGGATGAGACTGTCTTGAATCGTGATAAAAAGTTCAAACAGCCTCCTCAGAAATCAACTTTAAATAACTGTAATTTTAGCAATAGAGATGAAACTTGCCATGAAGCTGAATTCCATAAAAACATACCATTTGTTTATCTTACCACATAAAATGTGTAGTCTATTATGATCCAAAAATAGTACATGTGCCAGCAGTTTTTGTTTGCATGAATGTCAAACCCCACCACACAAACCCAGCACAGTACAGTAATCAAAGTCTTAAATTTTTCTGTGTCGACACCCCCGCAAACTCTTCTGTGTAGTTATAGATTCATTGATTTCAAATGTTCACCTATAGTGCAAAATGTGGGAAGTTAAGCAGCAATGTCTTTAGAATCAAGGAGAACAAGTCAGAAGAAAATTTAACCATGTGAACTGTCTCAGCTTCACGTTTTCTTGCTGATAGGAGTGGCCTATGATCTGTGCTGCAGGTGGGATACTGGTGGCACATTTTACCTTTTATTATATATCTGGAAAACAGCTCTTTGGTCTTATATTATGTATTTAATAGCATTATTAATAAAAAATAATAAAATTAATAAAATCTAGATGATTAACATCTCAAGTGCAGTCTTGAATGGACCTCAAAGTTCTGATGTGTTTAGATCTGAGGTTCATATTCATTTCTAGTGCAGGGTCCTGTGAGAACAAGTGTGAGCTGTCTCATTTATTCCCGGTTTGATCCTTTTTTCTCCAGAGTTTCTACAGCTGTAATGGTGCAGGGTTCAGACATTTTGAAGCAATCAGATTATGTTTTCTCTTAGGCTGTCTTCATGGAAGTTTACTTTTATTTCTTACCCATATTGTATTCTTCCTTCAGCTTCTGTAGAACTTTTGGTTCAATGTCATGCCCCTTTTACTTCATGAAAGATATGAAAAAGTCTTACTTCTCATCAGGAAGCAATGACTATATTATACATACAAAGATGGATATGTAGCAAATATTCATAGAAGACAGCTGCAAGCTAGAAGATGTTACTTCCAGATCAAAAGTTTCTTGATTACATCACCGTAACCAAAAGATCAAAGATAATGTGATTTAATTTCATCACTGAGTCATCCAAATAAGCATGGAGCTCTGTTGGCAGTTTTTCTGAGGTAGCAGATTGTAGTTGGTATTTAATCAGGAAAAGTATTTCAAAATAATGCCCATAATAACATTTTAAAGTATTAAAATAATCTCTGTAGTTTCCTAGGTTTGATGGAGTTTAACCATTGGCATAATGATGTTTTACTGAGGCTTTTCAGAAGGTATTTGCAAGCACCTCGCTGAAGGGTGTAGGTGTGTTGAGTCACTCATTCAGCACGCAGCTCCCGTTCATTCATTCCCACGTTTTAGCCTCCCGGATTTTGCATAACCTATGCAGCGTTCTGTTGTCAATCATCAACCTCGTTTTTGCACAGTAAACTTTCCAGCTCTCTTTTGACTTGAATGAATGGTGCCATTCATTCACATCACACTTTTTTGCAGATACTGTTCTAAGGCGAGGATCAAGCGGTTGGCTTTTAGTGTGCAAGAACTGTAAGGCATTGGAGTCAAAGAGTTTGGTATGTGTGCAAACCAAGTAAGAGGTGGAGGAGAGGAAGGGAGCAGGCTAGTTAATTTCACCTTTGCTACTACAGGCCCAGCAGTTGGAAGCAACAAATTTTTCACCGGGGAACATGCAACAAAGGCAGAGCAAGAGCAATGATATTAATCTGCCACTTTGTCATGGCATGCTCCTCTATAAGGGAAAGCAATCTTGACTCTTTTTTGGTCTTTCAGGTATTCAGGAGTTATGAAAACATTGCCTTACACATTTACGTGCTTTACTGTTTGCTTTTTTCTGGTGGAAATCAAGATTTAAGTTTTTACCTCTGGTAATTTTTCAAGTTCTTGGATACTGTCATCTTTGCTACAGCTGTTATCATACCTAGCCGTGCTCGGCATAGCTCAGGTTCAGTCACAGTCTGAAAGTCCTTCAGGGGAATGCAGAATGAGATCCTCGGGCAAAGGCAGTAAGAGAGAAGTGAGAGGCTTATAGGAAAGGATTGTGGGAACAGTGAAACTAATCACGCTCTTTTAGAGAAGAGCAAGCAAAGAGTTCCTGTTTGCTGCTATTTGTGGCCTGGAAAGGGAACAGGAGTCGAATATTTGAAAGGATAAGAGTGTAAAATGGGGTGATCCCTGCTTCCTAGCAAACACAGAAGAGCACTGACTGTTGATCCCACAGGGTCCATTGTTTGAAGTTTAATATTCTCCGTAAAATTTACCCAATTTACAAGCAAAAAATCGCTGCATCGTCTGCTCTGGCAGTACAAGATATTATCTCCTAGCTGATGGGAAGATCTTTGGGATTCATGAATGCCTTTTCTGATGCTTCCTTAATGATCTGCATCGTCTTCTAGCTTATCCCTTTAGTGAAAGTTATCATTACTGAAATTCATTGCTTATTGAAACATCAGATAAGGCGTAATTTAGTGCACCTCTCTGCTTGGCTATAATTTTTAATCCTTGTGATTCTTTAAAACTAGCTACAGCTGATCTATGATTTTAGTTCAGTATTGTGACTAAGGAAGATTTAAAATGTTGGGAATGTATCCTTCTCAATTTCAGTATGTTTATTATGCCGTTAATTGGAGGGTCTCCCCAAACTGTAATGATACCAAGTAGTCTAAGAACTAGTTTCTGCCATTTTCTTAGATCTCTAATTGTATAACATGGGTTTTAAAAATTAATGGCATTATATGGTTTTCATTTGTTTGGATATTCTAAAGAAAACTCTAAATATACATGTAGATAGATCAGTGAATAGATACAAGTTGCATAACTAATTAAATGTAACTACTAAAAATATTAATAATTCTAATTGTATTGTTTATCAATAGCTTGCGTTAGCGGTCAAGTACAAGGCTCTCCAGTAAGTCCAAATCTTTTAGCTTCTGCTACTCCCAACATGATCTCTCAGCACAGCTGGATGGTAAAAAGAAGGTGGAAGAATCTCTAGTGTGCTAGAGAAAGCTTAGATACCATTAGCAATATCTGTGCAGTGGCCTTGATGTGATGATGGTTTACAGCACTTCACTATGGCAATGCAGATAGACAAGGCAGCTAATAACATAAAGTGCAGCATGGTTACTAGTTTTTCTGGAATATGACTGAAAATGATAAATCAAAAAAAAATGTACATAGAGGGGTAAATTTAGGGGTGTAATGATGTTGCCATATACTGATTTACATCTCTGTGTGGAAGTTTACACTTGAAGGTTCAGATCTCCTTTGAGTTACCCTGCAGCTAACTCATAGTTTACATAGTAAGGGCTATAAAGTAGAATTTTTCTGGGTAACTAGGTTACACTGACAGTTTTTTCAGTGATCTTGACCTCCAGTTTTTTATTAAACAAAAAATCAGGAACAGATCTCAACACTGAAATACACTTGCTAACGAAGTGGAAATTAAATTATAAGATTTTTTTTACCTATATGTCATTATAAAATTTCATTTTTTCATAATCCTTTTTGTTTTAAAATAATATTTTGATCACACATATATACGTATTATATATACATTGTATATACTCTTCTTATTTTCCTATGTAATGCCTAAACTGGAAACTTTGATACATTGTTAAGCAGTTGTCAACAAAACAATGAATTTAATATTCTTTGTTTAAAAATATTCCTATCTGTTGTTGCATGAGACAGTCTATTCAATCTTATAAATATCATATTTAATAAAGAACAATCCACGGGAAAGAGAAAAAATGTCTTTATCCATAAGCAACCAGATGAGAAATGGATTTTTATTCAGTCAAATCCTTTTAGTCAATGAAACAGCACTTTCATGCATACTGCTCTCAAGTGATAATTAATATAGTCTAATTCCGCACATGATGCCTGAATTGATGTACTGTCATCAATACTCCATGTTAAAATCAAACCTTGACAGGGACTTAACACCCTGGAACAGGTCATCATATGATAATACTCTTTTTTCCTTTCAGTATTTGTCTTCAACCAAGCAAAGTATTACAAGATGGGGGGGAAAAAAAAGGGAAATAATTACAAATGAAGAGTGACGCAGGCTGTGAATAGAACATATGTTAGGCTAGGCAGAGGCATCAGTGAATTATATCATTTCATGATGAAGCGGCAGTGGGGCTGAACGGACCTATTTTAAACCTTGATGTATTTTATCTCTACTGTATTTGGACTGTCATCTTTGGAGAAAGACTTTGTGTAATTGAGAGTCAGCTCCAATCTGCATGACTTGAGCATGAAGTGTAAGCCAGATGAACAGTGTTATGGAAGAAAGGGAGGCATCTAATAAGGTATAAATGAGTAATAACCTTTATACCTCAGACATTTAAATGTTTTATGAAATACAATGTTTAATGCTATTAATTTCCCATTACTATTAATAATATAAACAAGGTTTGAAAATACTTTAAAATTTCCTTAATTTTACTTTGTTATTTCAATAAAACCTACATATTTATGGTTGAGACATCCTTTGTCACATTGAGCATGCAGTCATAACAGTACCAATTTTTCCTTATAACATTTTTATGTTTCTAGTGTGTTTTTGTTCTTGAACTCAAGGTTCATCTTCATAGGCTGAGATTATAGTTTTATAGTTATTTGTTAATTTTGAGGGGAATTTGTTTGGATGATGACCTTATTTGTAAAGCCACAAACAATTTTATCTCTAAAAGAGTCCCCAGGGAGTCTGTAGTTGTGTATATTTTGCTTCTAGTAAAGCTAAGTTTTTTCCTTTTCAGTTATTGCCCAGCAAGAAGTTGACATATCGATAGTCTATGATGCATAATTGATCCTCAACAGTAATTATTTAAGAAGAATTTGTGGTAATTCTAATAAGACTGTACTAAGTCTTCCAGCAGGTCTTGCTTTCTAATGTAAAAGAGCATGTGAATGCCATGTAGCATGTCCAGTACAACTCAAGGAGCATATTATAGGCTTACTCGTTTAAATTTAATTGTGTCCAACTTTTTGTTTGGATCTGATTTTGTTAGAAAGATTCTTCAGACAATTCACCTCTGGCAACAGAAGAATTTTTTATTGTTACACCTATGGATAAGGACAAGTGATGGCTTCTGTAACGCAGGCTAACTTGTTCTGTATAAAACATTTTCTTCGTGGGTGGCTGTAGTTACAAAGAAGTGCAATGAGCATTTTACAGTCTCTGTGCTTCCTCTGCATAGTTAGCCTAACAATTTCAAGCTTAGACTAAATGTTATTAACACTTTTCCTCTCATTTTTTTTTAAAAAAACAACCAGCTATTGAGAAGAAACAGGGAAATAAAAGCATAGTATTACAGTATATGAACTTTTTTACTAAAGAGGACTCTTATCTGTTAGCCAAGTACACATTGACCAATACCTGCATGTAGGGCATCCTCATAACCCAACAAATTCCATGCAGGGACTGGTATGCCTGCATAGCTTTGATAGCAGGATTGGGGGTCACAGAGGTTTTGGAAGCAGTTCTTTGTCCTCAGAACCTGTACATTAAAAAATGGGTTATTGCGTAAATTCTTTCATATTGCATTCTTCACAGAAAAATGCTTTCCTACAATTGGACTGGAGGTCTTAATATGGCAGCTGGTTTGTACAGGCCACAGGTCTAACATGTTGAAAGAAATATTTTACTTTAAAAGACTGCAATGCCAGAGGAAAACAGTAGTGTGACCAGACTCTCTTTTCTTTATCCCTTCCTTTTGCATTGTTTTATGAAGTTCACCTCATGTTTCTCCTTATAGTTTGAACTCTGTACAACTAACTTCTCCTCACAGTCTGTAGGTACATTAATGTGTTCATTAATGTCATTACACTGTTAGGTAAGAATAAGTAATTTCTTGTGAATAAAAAAATATGGCACATATTCACATTCATTTATTGACATCAACTGCGTAATGATCTACAATGAGTACAAACACATAACATGTAGGAGGTCCAGGCTATAACATTAAGCAGATGTAATAAGACACTTGCTTAAAAACAGAGCAGAAGGCTCAAAGTGAACAGTAGAAATGAAAGCTGAGAATCATAGAATCATAGAATGGTTAGGGTTGGAAGGGACCTCAAAGATCATCTAGTTCCAACCCCCCTGCCATGGGCAGGGAAACCTTCCACTACATCAGGTTGCCCAAAGCCTCATCCAACCTGGCTTTGAACACTTCCAGGGATGGGGCATCTACAGCTTCTCTGAGCAACCTGTTCCACTGCCTCACCACCCTCTGAGTGAAAAATTTCTTCATTATATCTAATCTAAATCTCCCTCTTTCAATTTAAAGCCATTGCCCCTTGTCCTATCACTACATGCCCTTGTAAAAAGTCCCTCTCCAGCTTTTCTGTAGGCCCCTCTTAAGTACTGGAAGGCTGCAATAAGATCACCCCGGAGCCTTCTCTTCTCCAGGCTGAACAGCCCCAACTCTCTCAGCCTGTCTTCATAGCAGAGGTGCTCCAGCCCTCTGATGATCTTTGTGGCCCTCCTCTGGACCCGCTCCAGCAGCTCCATGTCCTTCTTGTGTTGGGGACTCCAGAGCTGAACGCAGTATTCCAGGTGGGGTCTGACGAGAGCAGAGTAGAAGGGCAGAATCACTTCCCTAGACCTGCTGCCCACGCTTCTTTTGATGCAGCCCAGGATACGATTTGGTTTCTGGGCTGCCAGCACACATTGCCGGCTCATGTTGAGCTTCTCATCCACCAGCACTCCCAAGTCCTTTTCCTCAGGGCTGCTCTCAATCCATTCTCCGCCCAGCATGTATTTGTGCTTGGGATTGCCCCGACCCACGTGCAGGACCTTGCACTTGGCCTTGTTGAACTTCATGAGGTTCTCACAGGCCCACCTCTCCAGCCTGTCAAGGTCCCTCTGGATGGCATCCCTTCCCTCCAGCGTGTCCACAACACCACACAACTTGGTGTCATCTGCAAACTTGCTGAGGGTGCACTCGATCCCACTGTCCATGTCACCAACAAAGATGTTAAATAGCACTGGTCTCAGTACTGACCCCTGAGGAACACCACTCATCACTGGCCATTGACCAGTCAACTTGGACATTGAACCGTTGACCACAACTCTTTGAGTTCGACCATCCAGCCAATTCCTTATCCACCGAGTGGTCCATCCATCAAAATCATGTCTTTCCAGTTTAGAGACAAGGATGTGGTATGGGACAGCATCAAATGCTTTGGATAAGTCCAGGCAGACGATGTCAGCTGCTCTTCCCCTATCCATCAATGCTGTAACCTCATCATAGAAGGCAACCAAATTAGTCAGGCAGGATTCGCCCTTAGTGAAGCCATGTTGGCTGTCACCAATCACCTCCTTATTTTCTATGTGCCTTAGCATAGCCGCCAGGAGGATCTGCTCCATGATCTTGCCGAGCACAGGGGTGAGACTGACTGGCCTGTAGTTCCCTGGGTCTTCTTTTTTCCCTTTTTAAAGATGGGGGCTATGTTTCCCCTTTTCTAGTCATTGGGAACTTCTCCAGACTGCCACGACTTCTTAAATATGATGGATAGTGGCTTAGCAACTTCGTCTGCCAGTTCCCTCAGGACCTGTGGATGCATCTCATCAGGTCCGATGGACTTGTCCACCTTCAGGTTCTTTAAATGGTCTTGAACCTGATCTTCTCCTACAGTGGGCGGTTTTTCATTCTCCCAGTCCCTGTCTTTGCTTTCTGTGACTTGGACTGTGCAGCTGGAGCTCTTGCCAGTGAAGACTGATGCAAAGTAGTCATTGAGTACCTCAGCCTTCTCCATATCCCGGATAGCCAGGTCCCCCGCTTCCTTCCGGAGAGGGCCTAGGTTTTCCCTAGATCTCTTTTATCACTGACATACCTATAGAAGTTTTTCTTGTTGAGACACATTGATAGAAGTCATAGAGGCAAGCAGAATTTAAAGCCTTTTTTTGGCATCAGTTCACTCTTCCCCGTGTACTACTGGTGTTTCAGTTTCCTTCACACTGATGATCTTTTGATTCTTTTATTGTGCGGCTTTGCACTCTCTTTTTACTGCTATTTTAAGACATTGTATATGACTCTTGAATCACTTTCTACTGTCTTCAAACTATATATGTATACATACCCACATATATGCACACAAATATATTTAAAGGACAGCTGTCATAAAAGTTATCTGTTTCCCAAAGACCAAATATGTCGCTTTCAAACTGTATCTCTTTACATGATTCCACTGTGAAAATTCACTTGAATCTGATATTTTTCTTGCAAATCAAAAAGCAACATGATTTCTGGATGAGGAGAAAAGATTAGCATTAGCAGAGTCTGCAAGATATGGAGATTGGGCAAATGGACAGTGTAATTCAGCTGTCTTTGTAAGACAGCTATAAACTTTTGTGTCTACAGAGCTGAGAAACTTTTCAAAACTACTGTTCAGCAGTAGGCAGGGAAGAAAGTAACATCAATAAATCTATTGAAATAATAAGAAAACCTGTTCACAAATAAGGTAATGTAACATCAATGTAATTTAATCACATTTATGGAAAATTTATTTATGATTTTGAAACTTATGAATGAAATGTTGGTTCCAAATATCAGCTGGTAAAACCTGCTGTGTCTTTGCCATCACATCAATGATTTCTGGTTGAGATTTCCCTCGATATGCTCTGCTGAGGGCTTTTCTCATTGCCTGTGTGACATGAAGCATCCCATCTTCACCCAGGTTCCCTCTCACCTCATCTACTGTCTTATCTGACAAATTTTGTATCAGTGGTTTTGGTCTTCTGGGTGGAGATGTGGCCACTGTGTGGCCACTGTGGCCACTGTGTTCTCAAAGGGATTATTATCATTTTGCAGTCAGAGTACAGAGACTTTCTTAGGAATAAGAGCTTATAAAATCAGAAGCATTTTGGGGCACTGTGGCCTGCTAGTTCTTAAAATGCAGAACTTTACAAATTTGACAGCTCCAAAACAAAGCTGACTGAGTTGCTGGGCAGACTGTGAGGCTTTTGCTGGTCAAACTGTTGCTGTCATCTTTGTGAAAACTACTGTGCAGTTTGGAGTGATTTGGGCATGTGTTTATTTGGGTTCAGTTCCTATGAAGAGAAGAAAACATAGTAAAATACAACTTTTTTTCCTTTTTCCTTCTGCGTTTTTTGCCTTTTAGAGACCTTACAGTAATAAGACATTATCCTGAGTTAATGGATGACTTGTGTTGAGTTGATGATTTGTGGAGTCAAAACAAGTGTTAATATATTTTTGACCTATTATGTATATCTTGGTTCAGTTTTCACATAGTGTATCATAATCCTTTCTTTTTTTAAAAAAAAAATATACATGTAGTATAAAAACCTATTTGGGAAAATGCATAATGGCAGCTACATGGTGAGTTTGAAATTGAAAATTAAGTGTTCGTTTTATCTGTCTGCACATCAGTTTGTGATATTCCTTGTGAGTTTCACACTGAGAGTGGCGGAAGTTTGACAGTCAGTGGCAGGAGGATTAGTGGCAGTGCTATTGTCTGTCTAGAAATACACACAGCTCGCTGATTTAGAACATGACTCATACAGTAAAATCAAAACCACTCCTCTCTACCTTATATTTTAGGGGAAAAAAATAATAATCAAACAATACAAATGCAGAAGAGTGAAATTTTAAACAGGGAAAAGTGTACAAATGAACTGCACTTGTACGTGTTCTTTAGATTGCTTTAATGGCTTGAGATTTATACCTTTTTTTTTTTACATACTCTGTAAAGACTTGTATCGTTCCTACTAAACTGTAGATGCCACAATTTTATTATTAATATTACTATTAGTAATGGTGAAATTGGACAAGAGGTAAATTACAGCTTTTTAGTATGTACTTTTTAGTTTCTATATGTGGTGACTTTTAACCAGTCCACAAATGTTAGTATTAGTAAATGAGAAATATATTTGTTTTACTTTTAGTTCTTACACGTTAGTTGTTTTCTACCTGAAAAAAAAATAAAAAGAGAAGTCTTTTTGAAGGTTTTTAAGGGATGCAATAGTTTTTAAAATGTTACTGAATTCTAGGCGCTAGAAGCAAAATTGCTATCCTATCAATAAAAATGACGATGTGGTACATATATAAACCAAGCTGTAGCTCTCCCAGATGTGTTACAAAATTTGAAAAGAACCATCTTGTTTCTGTTGAAAAAGTAAAATCAGACTGTAAAGCATCAAGGAAGTATATTTACAAAGGAAAATAAGCAACCAGGTCCAAGATCTCTGTCTTTCTCTTCTGTCATTTAAAAAAAAAAAAAAAAAAGCAAGTTGACAAAAGACTAAGAATAGGAATATATGTAATTCAACATTTTTAAGTGAGCTCCACTGTCCACACATATCAGTCAATAAATAAACAAAAAGAATAAATTAGCATTAGTATGTGTTCACAAATTAAATCTTCTCTGATTAGCTATGAACTAGGAAGTAGAACTATACAGTAAAAACAGAAAACTCTTTTGGGATTGACCTTGATAGCACAGTATATCATCATGATGATGACCAACTTCTACCACAGTTCTTTTCAGAAACGTTATTATTCCACTTTTTTTTTCCCCCATAGCAATTATATTTGTTGCAGCTGTCACACAGAAATATCTCGCTTTAATTTATGTTTTGTTTTTCCTATACCCCTCTTTATCCCATACCTCATGCTTTTCTTGCACTAATGGAATAAAAGAGACTATTCTGTACTTGTTGTGTGTATAACAGGATTCCCTGTCCAGATTCCAGTACTGTAGAGCAGCTGGAAGTGTTTAGTGGCTGTCTGTACCAGTACTCCCATCTTTTTAGCATTAAAATTAATTTTCCTCATCTTGGCATATAAAGAACCCAAGTGTGCCCCTTACCTCATTACCTGAAATTTTACAGTGACACCAACAGCAGGGGATGTGGTGGAGCAGCTTTCTGGATATCAAAAAGTAGAAGCTCTGGGAGTATTTGCTTCAATAGACACTGCAGTTCTTGTAGCCTTTAATAGGTTCTTCCTTCATGACTGCTGATGGCTGGAGCAACGTGGATGGATATCATCCAGGTTTTTCCGTCGCTCTGATAGCTTGCAATTTTTGTACCTAGGTAAGAGAACAAGTAGGCATCTGAAGTGTGTACTTGATGCGTAGTACTAATCAGCAGTCTTGTTGACTGTCATAGAGAAGGATGAATAACTGAACATGTTTATTTATGTATAGTGCAGTGTAGTGAGACAAGGTAGAAATTAGAGTATTTTGTTGACTATCTTAGCTGCTGTTCCAGTAATGCACTTATTTTTCACATGAATATTGATTTTCAGTTTGGGAGACATACTGAGCTCCATAAAATCAGTGTTCCTGGGCATTATATTTTTATAGAAGGCAATGTTTAGGTAGGGATAGACATAATTAGATATATAAGTGGGAGGAAGGAGTTGGGTTCCAGTTGGGTGCAAGAGTGCAATGACACTAAGGTGCTAAAGCTGGAGAATTTCTGAATGTTCAGGGAATTGAGTAGTAGGCATCTGGCCTTTCTTGGGAAGAAAGTGGGAAATAGGTATTTTTATTGCACTTGTTTTCTTTTGTTTTCAGTAAGCTTTCCTAATTCTGAGTTACAAACAGGACCTCTAGAAAGTTTCACATCTTTTAAATTCATAGATGAACTTTTTCTTGAATTCCTAACAATGGAATGATTTTTTGAGAGCACTAACAGAAAGCTTCCAAAGTGACTAAGTCAATTTTGAAGTAAAATTTTGAAAAGAGATGGTTGCAGATATTAGAAGAAGTCAAAAGATTAAAAGAAAGCCCTGAAAAGAGAAAGAGGGAAAAACAACACTCAAAAAAAATTAAAAAGAGGTGTAGAAAAAAATTCAATAGTAAGGAAAAAATTGACTGAAGTATGCCAGGAAAGCCACAGTGGAAAGAAAACTACAGAATAAACAATTAGGTAACAAAGTGTGTGTCTTCACTTGCCCAATCAGTGTCAGTTAGATCCTTTCTTGGACTATTCTGCCATGCTTTGCCTAAAAGCTGATACTTTTCTCAGGCTCAGGTGTGTGCCCTTTGATAGTTACATGAAATTGTGTAATTTCCTTCTAAAAAAAAATCAGAACAACTAGTTCAATGATCAAAGTGCAATTGTCTGTCATATTGTCAGTGGAGATGAGGGGACAGAATTACAGACAGTAGAATTACACCAATAGAGATCCGAAAGCTAAACTTAAAGGATCTGGGGTCAAATCTTAACATCATTGACATGAGTAGATGTTTTGCCATTGACATCAATGGTATTGGGATTCATGCGTTTGGAATGCCAGAGAAGAAACTCTGAAATTATAATTATATCTCTTTATAACCTTAAGGATAAAATACTTTTCATAGATTTGTAATTTTAAGAATATATTGCTAATGTTTAAGTATATATAAATATACTAATGCTAATGTTTAAGTATATATAAATAATTTATTTCCAAGATATTTCTTCACAATCTTTGGAGATATTACCCTTGCATGTAGTCATAAAAATACAATCTTTTGTTGTTAATGTATATATAAAATAACGTGAAGCTTTTGATTGAAAATGTTAGGCCATTCTAAGCTATTCTGTTAGATTGAGATCCTAAATTTGTTGTTGAAAAGTCAAATGGTATCAATAGTTACAGCTGCCTCTAAAGGAGGTTCATGTTATAGGGAAATATTTTCTTTAAACATGAGAGCAATCTTTGAGAAAGCAATGTTGAAAGAAAGAATAAATGAATTAAGGAACTTTAAATATTACTCTAGTTAATTATATAATTGTAATCATCATAATTTAGTATAATCATATTTAGATTTGTTTAGGGCCATGATTAAAATTTAAATATATCTCTTGAATGTGTTTGGCATAAAATAAGCTCAAAATTTATGGGAGAAAAAAGGATTAGAAATAATTGAAATGAATTTAGTCCTGGAAACTGTCTGTATATTCTTTTTTTTTTAATTTTTATTCTTATTGTAGGTAAGTACTCTGATTAAAGTCATTTATTCTACTCGCCCGAATAAAAATAGGTGTTTGAAGTTCAATTTTCAATACATGATTTTGTATATTCCTTCCTTCTGTTGATAATTTTACAACCATCCAAAATATGCAAGAGCTACACAAAACATAGTTAATAGTGCTGGAAGGACTTGAAATTATTTTTTTAGGAAAAACACGGAAACTTCTATTTTGCTTTTAGCATGTTCAATGACTTTGTTATCAATAGGAGGAGGAAACTATGAGATCATTAAATTGAAAAATTAATGGCACCCCCTGTCCTTAAACACAGTATCTGACTGACTCAGGTATTTGCAGAACCAAGATCTTACGACAGAGCAGCCATTATCATGCAGTTCAGCATTATTTTATGTTTTTTGAATGATGTTATGGACAGTATTTGGAAAATTGAGGCATCTTAATGCATTTTTATGCATAAAGTACTGTGAAATGCATACAGGCTTTTCACTTCATTTTTACTTTTTGCCTTAGTTGTGTATTTTAAATAAGGCCCGTTGAAATGGGTAGTAATGTTTTATTAAAAATCGATTGTTTACCTCACAATCATTATTACAGAAACCTCTCCCTAATCTCAAGCGTACAGGCTTTGTCCCCAGCTCCCTCATCCATACCTGCTTTGCCTGTCGTTTGTAATAAAAGTCAATCAAAAATGATGGCTAAAATGGGGCCATTCTTTTAGGATAAAAAAGAGCGATAAGAAGAAATGATAGAGTAACACGGATATCAGTATGGTGATGTGACTCAGAAAGTCTGTGAACTTACTCTCACTGTTAGTGTCTTCTTTCTCCCTTCCTCAGATTCCTCAACTCCTCTTCTAATCCACCTGTCATGTGGCTGGCACTGTAAACATGTTACCATTGAAATGCTTTAATGCCATTAAGTGTGCATCAGTTTCTCTGTGACAGAAATAATGTCTTCCTACAGCTCTCAAGCATGAGCAGAAGCTTCTGGATAATACTTCCATGCAGATACACAGTAATAATCATAATAATGTGGACTGTTTATCATACGATATTTTTTTAGTCACACAGTGTGCTACGAGGTCTCTCTTAGTAGGTGACTTTAAAATGACACAATTCCATTGTAAATAAATCATTATCAATGTACACCACTGTATTCAGTTCTAGATAGGCAGTAGTATTAGCCAGAGTTGTAGAATAAACTTTCCCAAGTTTTCTTTCAATTATCTTTCCTATGTCCTATAGAAATTGGACTTCTATACATTGGTATGTATTTAATAAGAACGTTTCTTCTTTGTTTTTCTGGTACATTTCCAGAGCTCTAGCATGCAGTGAAGGTTTTATAGTCAGTGTGCAGTGCAGCAGATGTCATTCCATTTGCCTAAGTCCTGCTGACATTTGGAGTTGTGGATTAATTGAGCTACAGAATGAAATTTAATTAAAATTAAATACAGACTTGGCCATTGTATCTGTTCATTTTTTACACTCTAGTGTGTACGTTTGCAGTCAGCGCCATAGTTAATTTGTTTAATCAGGATGCTGTGTGGGAGAAGCTGCACTTTGTTTTAAGCTAAAATTGTGGCAGATGCCAAGTAGAGCATCATTTCTATAATTTCATGTGATACATGTCATGTAAACGATGCTATTGATGTGCCTCAGAACAACCTGGAGGGTGTAGATTATGCTGTTTGTGAAGTTTTTGAAAACGGAAAGGCTATATAAACGGTGGGGTTTGGTTTGTATTTTTTAAGGCAAAGATTTTGTTTAAAATGGTGGTTTAAGTACTCTACTATTTTAGTTAGCTTATGAGGAAATATATTGGAAGTGAAAAAATTGCAAAAGTGCAATTTATTTCTCTCATAAAATGCCATTGTCAAAATCAGTTTAGCCTTGAGATGGATCTGTAATGGAAATGTCAACAGAAGGCATTAAAAAATGCCAATACTAGATTGTAAGAATTTTTTTCTTGATAATTGAGTAGGTATATATGTGGGAAGCATTCAAATTTTTTTCTTCTCTCTGACCATATTAATAGCTAGCAAATACTAGCTAAAGTAGAAGTAACACTGGAGGGAGTATTTATGGATTCTGTCTTTATGCATTTAATTTAGGTCCATCTGGAAACACTTACTTCTGCTCTTTCATATGTAGGTAGCACTAATTTTAGGTATTCTGACTCAATCTAAATTGGGTGCCTAAAGCAGCCAAAGTAGATGGTACGAATACCTCTCTGTGTGTTAAAATAAAGAAGACATTAGTAGACGCCATCCTGAATATTGCATAATAAACTTAGTGACACATTGTGCAGTGAAAACTGAGGACATAAAGTCTCTCATTTATAGTTTACTGAAGGAACAGACTTTTTAAAAAATGAGTCTTTCAACTTTGTCCTCACTACTACAATGAAAACTGTTCAGGTGTAGTGTGCTTTTGGAAAGCCAACTGAAATATCGAAATATCCCAAGATATTCCTTCAGTTTCCAACAACTTTTGGCTCAAGGCTTCCTTTAAACAGACTGATTGTCTTTATATTTAATACATAATGAAGGATTTCTTTTCCGTGAACTTGTTCATTCTCCACTTGAATCCACATAAACTTTAAGCATCTGCAGCAATGCGTAACTTCACTGTACATTGCATGAAGAAACCCCTTTTTTTTTTTTTTTTTTAATGTTTTCTGTGCTGGAGGCTCACCAACTCCTACATTGGAAGAGACAGTGTAAAGTGGATTCCCTGTCTCTAATTACATGCTGCTTGAGCTGTTACGGATTTATTTTATATCCTACTCTGCCATCTCTTTTCCAGCCCAAAGTAATCCCACCTATTTTTGTACTTTATTCAGTTCTACTGTATCCTTTTTTTTGTTGTTATTTTTAAGATACAGGGATGGTGGAACCAGAAATGCTTATGGTATTCAACATGTGACTAAGCCATGGATTTACACCCATTTCATGGTATAAGACTGTCGTGGTTTTAGGCTGATCCAGCAACTAAAACTCACACAGTCTCTCCTTCTCCAGTAAAGTAGAGAGAAGAGAAAAAAAAAAAACACAAAGGGGCTGAGGGTTGAGACAAGAACAGAGGGAGCACCCACCAACCATGGTCCTGGGCAAAGCAGACGGGGCTTTTCTCAAAGCAAAACAGTTTATTGATGATTACTTAGAAGGACAAAGGGAAACAAAACCCGATTACTTGAGAGGACAGAGAGAAACAAAACCAGATCTTAAAACCGACACCTTCCCCCCCCCTTTCCTTTTCCTCCCGGCTCTACCTCCTCCCCCCAGCAGCACAGGGGGCAGGGACTGGGGGGGTGCAGGTCAGTTCATTCTGTGCTGTTACTGCTGCTTCTTTCTTAAAGGAGAAGGAGTCCTTACACCCTTTTCCCCTGCTCCAATGGATCCCCTACCCACGAGGAAAAATCCACAAACTTCTCCAGCGTGAGTCCAGCCCACTGGAAACAATCCTTCCCCACAGATTGCTCCGGTGTGGGCTTTACCACAGTCTCGGGTACTTAGGGAGCTGTAGCCACTCGCTCCGGCGTGGGTCGTCACGCAGACTCCAGATGCCTCTCTGCCTTGTCGTGCGTCCCAACACGACCATCCTCAGGCTCAGGCATCTTCTCCCCACGGGCTGCGAGTGGGTCTCTGCTCCACCAAGGCCGTCCTGGTTGTAGGGGGGCCGCCTGCTATCTCACCATCAGCCGCAGGGGAAACTCGGCTCCGGCACACCTCCTCCCTCTCCATCCTCACTGACCTGGTGTCGATGCGGCTGTTTCTCTCAGATCTCAGTCCTCTCCAGGTGAACTCAGCCCAGTGGGCACCCCGGGAGTGGGGTGCCCCCGAGTTCCCCAGCTGGCTCCGCCGCCGCCATTCTCCGTGGGCGGCGCCGGCCCGACGCAGGCAGCTGCCCGGCCGGGAGCCAGGGAGCGGGGGCAGTGCCCTCCTCCCTTCTCTGCTCGATCCTGGGCAAAGCACCTTTTCCGGTTCCTTTGTCCCAACTTAAATAGGGCAATTCGCAGAGGCGCCCTATTGGCTCAACCCCGAGGGGGATGGCAGTCTGATCTGGTGGCCAGAACTAAGCCTAACCTGGTTCAAAACCGGGGAGGTCGCAGGGAGCAAAACCCCTCTCCTGCCACCAGAACCACCCCCCCTCCACATCAAACCGTGACAAATACTCTTATTTATTTTCCTGCTGAATCTAAATGCTTAAATCCCAAGGCTGCTTTTTTTTTTTTTTTTCCATTTCTACTCATTGAACTTACCTTTTCCCAGAACTATTTAAGGCCTCAAGATCTCACGCATGGTTGGTAATGACCAGCTCAGAGCCCATCATTTCACCAGTGCACTTAGGACTGAGATTCCCTTGACATCATTTCACATATATCTTTGCTGAATTTCACCTACCGTCTTAATGCCCAGTAGTTTAGAGCCATAAGGGCTTTCTTGATGTTTGCGCCATCAGTTCTTGTCTTCACCACTTGTGTGTTGTATCATCAGCAAACTTTGTCGCCTCACAGTTCACTCAGCCTTTTCTCATCATTTATGAATAAGTTAAACAATGTGGCTTCTTGTGGTGGTTCTCTGGCATGCGTCATGCAAACTCAACATCCATCCTTACCTGTCTCCTGTGTTTTAACCAGATTTATCCACATCACGATCCTTTCTTTTCCACAATGATTGCTTAGTTTCTTTACAAGGTTTTGGTGAAAGATTTTGTCAGAAGCCTTTGAAAACCTAAGTAGACTATATTGAACAGATCATCTTTACAAACCTCGTTGTGCATACATTTGTCACACATGACTTGTCTTTACCAAGGGTGGGCTGACTCTTTCCTGGTATAGCAATTTATCTGTACACAAGTTCTGGGTTTTATTTTAGTATCCACTAACTGGCCTGGTGCACTTTTGAGGCTTACCTGTTTCCAGATACACCCTGGAACTTCAAAAATTGGTAGCACCTTTACCGTATTCTAGTCCTTAATTAAGTTGTTTTAAGTGGTAGGTTGCACACTACAATTAGTGGTTCAGCTATTATATTCCTGAGTTAAACGCAAATACTATTTGGTACTGGAAATTTGCTAGTTCTCTTTGTTTTTTCTCCACTTTATTTAGAATCATAGAAACATAGAATGGTTAGGGTTGGAAGGGACCTTAAAGATCATCTAGTTCCAATTCCCCTGCCATGGGCAGAGAAATCCTCCACTACACCAGGTTGCCCAAAGCCTCATCTAACCTGGCCTTGAACACTTCCAGGGATGGGGCATCCACAACTTCTCTGGTCAACCTGTTCCACTGCCTTACCACCCTCAATGTAAAAAATTTCTTCCTTATATCTAAGGAAGAAATTTCCTTTAAATCCATTGCCCCTTGTCCTGTCACTACACACCCTTGTAAAAAGTCCCTCTCCAGCTTTCCTGTAGGTCCCCTTTAGGTACTGTCACATAATGTTTTCTACTGACATTCAATTTGAGATAGATTTTCTACTGAGACCTTTATTAAAAAAGCTTCAAATGCAGGAACCTTCTCACGTTTTCCACAGTTTATTCAGAAGCAAAAAAATCACCTTATCTAACCCTAACCCTTTTAATACCTTGTGTGGGTTGTTACTCAAACTCTGTTTTGGACTGTCTCACTGTGTTTTTTGTAACTAACCTACCGTAGTTTATGATATCTTCTTGCTTTTAATAACTTCCTTTCCCCTCCTATCTAATTATTTTAAGTTCTTGCCATATCTGTTCTCTGAAGAGACTGTTTGCTTTCTGCCTCCAACAAGATGCCCCTTGTCTTTGCACTGCCTGCAAGGTTTTAACTCTCTGAACTGCCTCTCTCAGGGATATAAAGTTTTCTGTCTTCATCTGTAGCAGAGCTACAGCATCGGTGAAGTAGAGCACAGCTTTTTGAGGTGAGGCACAGTTGTGCAGTATTTTGGCAGTCTGTCAAGAAGGCTGAATCATTCCAGTGCATCGTAGCTGCTGTTGCAGAGTGGATTTTTGACAATGACATTTCAAATCAAGTCTGTTGTTCTGCTCAAAACCAGGTCAAAGGTTGTTTCTTCTCTCGTGGGACGCTAAACAGACTGCCTCATCAATCAGTTGCTGACCAGATCTACAAATTTAGTCGTATCATCAGTTCACGATGTGATATTTTTCCAGTCCACAGTGCGAGGGGGTAGCCCGAGTCTGCTATTACCGCAGCATCCCTCCTGTCCACTTTCTCCCGGTGTATCACAGGCGCTGTCACTGGTTCTGGTCAGGCAATCAGGAATATCATTCCAATACTAAGTTTTTCCCTCTTAGGTCATGAATTTCAGTTATTAGAGGGTCTATCCTTCTTCTGCAGGGAGATGCAGTCAGGACCAAATACGTTTGGTTTCTATAGGTAGGCTGAGTTGATATCCCAGCTAACCTGGATTCTCAGCATCCTTCCAAAACTAACTGCAGTATCCATAAAAGTAGATGTATTCTGAAGCTTTATCCCATATAACATTGCTTTCCTCTTCTCAGTTGTAATCACCTGAAGTTTGCCATCTTTTGCTGTTCTTATTTCCATCTTACTGCTCATTTGTAGAGGAACAGGAACATGGCCCTTTACAGACAAGAACAGACAATGCTTCTGAAAGACTGTGCCTGTCTTGGCACTTACAGTCAGATTCAAAAAAATGCCCTTCAAGTGATTGATTTCATAGATTTCATAGATTTCTAGGTTGGAAAAGACCTTAGAGATCATCCAGTCCAACCATCCCTAGTCTCCCATTAAACCATATCCTTAAGTAGTTCATCCACCCTTTTCTTAAACACATCCAGGGATGGGGACTCAACCACCTCCCTGGGCAGCCTATTCCAGTGGCTGACAACCCTTTCAGAGAAGAAATACTTTCTAATATCCAACCTGAATCTCCCCTGACTAAGCTTATACCCATTTCCTCTTGTTCTATCACCCATCACTAATGTAAAGAGCCCTTCCCCTACCTCCCCACCATCCCTTCTCAAGTATTTGTAGGCTGTAATCAGGTCTCCCCTCAGCCTCCTCTTCTCCAGGCTAAACAGCCCCAACTCCCTCAGCCGCTCCCCATAAGTTTTATTTTCCAGCCCCTTGACCAGTTTAGTCGCCCTTCTCTGGACCCGCTCCAGAAGCTCAATATCTCTCTTAAAGCGAGGGGCCAAAACTGGACACAGTTTGCGGTCTCACCAGTGCCGAGTACAGGGGCAGGATCACTTCCCTGTTCCTGCTGGTCACACTATTCTTGATACACGCCAGTATCCCATTGGCCTTTTTGGCCACCTGGGCACACTGCTGGCTCATATCAAGCCGGTAGTCAACCAACACCCCCAGGTCCTTCTCCGCCAGGCAGCTCTCCAGCCACTCTTCCCCGAGCCTATAGCGATGCATGGGGTTTTTATACCCCAAGTGAAGGACTCTGCACTTGGCCTTATTAAAGCTCATGCCATTGGCCTCAGCCCAAGATCCAGTCTGTTCAAATCCCTCTGAAGGGCCTCCCTACCCTCGAGCAGATCGACACAGCCTCCCAGCTTGGTGTCGTCCACAAATTTACTGAGGGTACATTCAATCCCCTCATCCAGGTCATTGATAAAGATGTTAAACAGAACCGGACACAGCACTGAGCCCTGAGGAACCCCACTGGTGACCGGCCTCCAGCCGGATTTAGCCCCATTTACCACCACTCTTTGGGCCCGGCCATCCAGCCAGTTTTTAACCCAAAGGAGGGTGTGCCTATCCAGGCCAGCAGTTATCAGTTTCTCAACCAGAACACTATGAGAAACTGTATCAAAGGCTTTGCTGAGGCCAAGGAAAACTACATCCACAGCCCTTCCCTCGTCAACCAGGCGGGTCACTCCATCATAGAAGGTGATCAGGTTTGATTGGCAAGACCTGCCTTTCATAAACCCATGTTGACTGGGCCTGATCACCCGGTTAACCTGTATGTGCCCATTAATAGCACTCAAGATAACCTGTTCCATGACTTTGCCCGTCACCGAGGTCAGACTGACAGGCCTGTAGTTCCCCGGATCCTCCTTCTGCCCTTTTTTGTAAATG
Source organism: Tauraco erythrolophus (assembly GCF_009769465.1). Classification (NCBI taxonomy): domain Eukaryota; kingdom Metazoa; phylum Chordata; class Aves; order Musophagiformes; family Musophagidae; genus Tauraco; species Tauraco erythrolophus. Next base: position 35,064,075 of record NC_141496.1, read on the forward strand.
GGGGTAACATCCGCCAGCCTCCAGTCCAGCGGAACTTCCCCAGTGAGCCAAGACTGCCCAAAGATAATGGACAGGGGTTTGGCAATGACATCCGCCAGCTCTCTCAGGACCCTCGGGTGGATACCATCAGGCCCCATAGACTTGTGGGCATCCAGCTGGCGAAGCAAATCCTTGACCCGTTCCTCTTGGATCACGGGAGCTTCGATTGAGTTTTAAAAAGAATCTTAAAAAGCTTCAAAAGGGCTTACATATGGCTTTCTTATTTGCATGGTAAGAGAGGGATTGACCAAAGGGTTAACACACTACTGTTGCTATTAAAATGTTGATATGTGTCTTAATAACACATCTATTGGGATTAAAGAAGGGTAGCTGGATGGCAGGAGGCACCGTTCTGTGGTCTCAAACCTAAGAGAGAATGGAGAGGTAAAAAGAGTTTATCCCTAGGCTTAGGAAAACCAGTAACACCGTAATTTGAAAGGGGCCATTTGAGAAAAAAAAACGTCCCTGTCTGTGCAATAAAGTGGCACTGTGACCAGCAGGCACGTTGCTGCGTGAGAGTCCTCTTACAGTGAGATAGGTAGGAAAATTTACACTTTTTTTAGTCATCGATGTGGAAAAGAGAGATTTGGTGTTTGTATAAATGGCATATGTCAGGAACGGGTAACAGGCTGGATGAAAAACAGTGAAATAACAAGAATTATTTAGGGAATGCTGGAGTAATAAAGCTGGGTAGTCATCCAGCTGACAGAACGGTGGGTTTGAAAATGGAAAGAGATTTCTTACAGGGAATAGAAAGATTTTTTTTACCTAAATTCCAAGATAATAACATGACATTCAGGAGGAGGTAGTAAAGAGAAAATTAGAGAGAAGACACAAAATAAAAGAGGCAAGGGTTGGCTTTTTTGGAGGCAGTGGTCAAAGCTGAGTACTAGGACTGAGAGGAGGAACAGAGGAATGATATTGAGAATAACAAAATTTTAAATTAGAAGTGCAACTGTGAAAGGAAGAAGGGGAAAACATGAAAAGATAAGACATTACAGATATAGGCTAAAGATACTGGAGAAGAGCATTCAGTAGTAGAAGGGGCATTCAGTAGAGTCATTTTGTGCCTTTTCGTTCATCTATTCAGGATGGTAAAGTAACCTGCATTTACAACTGTTACTGTATCACAGACCTGCAAACTTTTATATGACTTATTTTGCAATCTACATCTTTTTTGACTTCGGAAATGAAGTCATCTGCTAATATTGAATAGATAGCCAGTAATTCTCCATGGATCCATTCTCAACTTTTGTTCATTTAGGGGCAAAACTACTCTTTCATCTTTCCTCATGGCAAGCTTGCAAATAGAAAGCTTGTTTAAACAAGCTTTACACCCCATTTCACCTGAAAGCCAAACTAATTTTGGTGTCTGGTTTTGATGCTTACAACTTTCATATTTATAGGAGCGTTACTCAGTGTGACAGAGCCTCCTTGTCCTGTTTTAAACTCTGGTTTATGGTGCTGTAGGAAATACACAGGTGCACTTTTACATCAAAAAGTGGGAACTATGATAGTGTGAGACAAAAAATGTCCTGCTCTTAGCCAATTAGAAATTAACAATCTGCATGTATTATACCCCTTTATCTAAGTGATACAGTGTCTAATACCTCTGACATTTGCTGCAGAAATTGCTCTGTGGGGTTCTCTGCTTCACATAATTTGGACTTGCCCCAAGATTATTTAATTATGGAAAAGAAATTTGTGCTGTCATTGAACCAGTGTTGGAGATTTCAAGTGGAACCAACATATGCTAAGCTTACATAAATTATTAAACCAGATTTAACTTAAACTTTACCCTTTTACATATTGTGGATAGCCATGTGTCTTGTCTAGAAGATAATGTCAGAGCAACTACTCCTATCCTGGAGTAGGTATCGTATAAATAGGAAAAAAAAATTATTTGCTTGTTTTGAAAACAATACAGTGTCAAAAGACAAAAAATGGCATTTCAAAGCAGCCTTCTAAAAGTATATGATTTCACTGGTAGTCTTGAATTTGTGTAAGATGGTCTTCTAAGGATATAGTCTTGTTTTAATAGCTTTTGTCAGGTGAACACTATGGGAACGTTTTTCTGCTGTATTATTCAACATTGCACTGTTGGGCTTTAAAGTTTCATACTATCATCAGAATTGTTTTCATCAATCTTGAGAACTGCTACTGCAATATATTTTATTTTCTGTTTTTCTTGTTCTTTAGCATAACATTAATGTAATTCATAATTTATCTTGAGAAACTGGCAGGCTTTTGTTTTCTCTGTAATAAGTATTTTACTTTGGTGACCTCTGATCATTAGGCAGAATATTTCAGAGGAGAAGAGAATGAAAGTCTGTGAGAAATGCCATTCTTTGATGCCTTTGATGAAGAGATGCTTCATGGAGTCAGTGTGACACACAGCATGGGTGTAATCCTTGACTACAGGCTGACTTTAAAACATTATGCACCAGCTGTGGTCAATTCTGCATTTTTTAAGGGTGCTTTGGGGCTGGACTTTTTAATGATGTAAAGGCTACTGCAAGACCTTCTTATAGTCTTTCTAGTAGCCATAAGGCATGGCCTTGTAATTACACAGATGCGTTATCATTGCCTATGCCATAAACTGTAGTAATGTCTGTGTAAGGCTTGGGCAAGGACAGTGAATAGGATTAAAGCAGTATTTTTACTGGAATCGCTGAGAATGGAAACATGGAACTGTTTTTATGGACTCACACAGGACTGCGAGTCTTTTTGAACAAGTTGTGTCAGATATATCTTGTCTCACCATCCTGAGGATTCAGTGTATGTAGTTCTGGCCATTTGTGAGGTTTTAAGAAATTTTCGGTTGTGGGTTTTTGTTTTTTTTTTTTTAGGAATGCTAAATGGATATTTATAGGAAGTGTTTGTTTTTGTTAAGAAAATATCACTTGATATTGACATGCTGACATAAAAAAAACGAAAAGATAGTGAAGAGATAACTTGGAATTTCTAACATTCCCAAGTAATTTTGCTGTGTGGTTTGTTTTAAACTAGTTTGGCTCTGAAAAGGCATGAGGACAATAAAAAATGTTCACAGTCTGAATCAGACCCCACAAAGTGATGAATTTATCTGCAGATAATTTATGATTTTTTTTTCTCCTTTCGTTTGTGTGAGTGCATTTAAGTCTACGGATGGGCATGAGTCACATTTTCCTGTTAGTTTAAGATTTTACTTTTAAGAAAAATGGAAATTGTTTTGCTTGACTTTGGTAGAATGAACTATCTCGAGACTTGAAAAATAATTATTGAAGCAAGTAATGCTATGCCACCTCTTCTAGGTGATGGGTAAAGATCGGGTAGCTCCATCTGTCCCCTATTGCCTTTAAGTGATGTCTTCTTCTGCAGATGGAAGTGGAAAAAAGAATAGACTTGCTTGTCTTCAACTCTTCTCTTTTAGAAAGCTGTTTTGATTAATTAAACTTTTGGTTCATAATGTTATAGCATGTAATATTCTGCAGGCCTTATTATCTGGATCATCTGGTTCAGTAAATGTGCGGCATCCCCAGGAAATTATGGGAGAAGAATGGGATAACGTGTGTTCATGCACATTAAGCTGTTAGCACGGATTCATTTCTTGATTTTTGTCTCCTAGACCCACTGAGTGTCTTTCTCCAGCCATGTCTATGCAAGATAGCAGAAATGGTATAGGGATATTATAAATGAGGTACCTTAGGTACCCGAAACTTAAGCAGTCTGGAGCTCCCCACAGGCTAATTTTCCTTGCTGAAGCAGAGTAAATTAGCCCGCATGAAGCTTGTGCTGCTGAGAGTAGAGTGCTTCTGGTATCCAAGTTAGTTCATCTAAAAATAGCTTTGGAAACTCTCTCTTCTTTGCAAGCTGCCGTGTGGGCATGCATTTATTGTCTGGCGATGGCTGGGGCATGCATGGAACTGAAATAGTTAAAGATCAGAAAACACTCTGCCTATCAGTAATTTCAGACAGTTTAAATGGTCAAGGTAAAACGTGGGTGCATATGAACTTAATCTCCCTCTCAAAGATAATAGATAAAAATTTATTAAACATAATGAATGTTTGATTTAAAATGTTTATTTATTAACCATCAAATAAATGTCCGATTAACTCTAAATGTATCATTTAAAACAAACATTTGCAATGACTATTTGCTTTCATACACTGGTGTGTTGGTAGATACCTGTGTCACATTGCTTTATGCTGGAATTAGAAGTTTTATTTTCATCTGGACTGTCTAATCCAGACTTCCAGACTTCTGTTTATTGAAAGGATCAGTGATAGAAAAAAATAACCAATGCTGCATCTGCCAGTCAAATATATTGATATATCAATTTTTATTAAAAATGTGATTCATGAAATAAAAGAGGCACCGAGTGTATGCGTTATTTTTAAGTTAGATGTAAAATTGCAATGTAGACTATAGAAGAGTTTTTCACAGTGATGAAATAAGAAATGTTATAATTTTCCTCTGCTGTATGACAACTTCCTAAAATCCTTTACTCTGTGTTACTTTCTTTGAAGAATCTTTTCAAAAGCATCCAGTTGTCTGTAGAAGTGTGAACCAATCTGTAGATACTTAAATGCGTATACTTTGCTGTGTTGTAACTGTGACATAGTTAAGGAAAGGACAGTACAAATATCTCCCTCCATTTAAGAAGAGTGTAAAGAGTAAGCAAGCATGAATATGAAATTTATTTCACCTTTCTAGTTGGATATTTTGTTTCTAGAAGTGGAAGTGGTTTGATTATATAGAGTACACTGTCTTGAGTAACTTCTCATCTGAAAAAAAGACGTGCAAAACTATTTTAGAAAGATTTTGAACCTCTCTAGCTCTCTGCAGTTATGAAGACTTGCTGTATTTCTGAGCTATAACAAGGAGATTTTTGTAAAATGTTCTTCATAGTGGAACTTGTTTTATATAAGAAACATACTTAAAAAGCTAATTTCTTTTCTCCTTTCTGCACTGCAATCCACAAAGTGTGATTAATAATAGATTTAAATTTGCTAAGTGCATTTACTCCTTTGTGCCATCATAAAGAGAATCTATTACTGTAAAATTGAGGCTTAGTTCCAAATTGTGCCATTATGAAGTTTTCTTCCAGCAATGTTTTGTCTCTAATACACTTCCCTCATTGTAATTCTATTGCAAACCTGATGTCTAGCATCAAGTCTCACAATAATTATTTTAAATTGCTACTAGGAACAGTAGTCCTGGTGGGATATATTACTACCATTCTAACAAGATGAATTTCAATGCACTTGTAACCATATTATAGTGTATTATGAAAGAAAGAAAATCTTTGAGTTGTAGATAGGCCAGCAGATTCAGAACACTGAAAAATGATTTTTATTAACTTCTTAGCACTTCATGTTGTACTTTTATATTATCAATTTAAATGTATTAATTATATATTAAAATCTATGATAAACTATCACTATGTAGCGGTTTTAAGTAAAATTTAACAATGACATAGGGTGGAGCTTTAGAAATTGAATTGTTTTGCTGAAATTGCTACTAGACTCAAAGCTCAGATGTTTCCTGAACTTGTCCTAAGAATAAGGAAAAACTAAAAAGCAAGGTGAACTAAGGGAGTGCACTGTGAGCATTTGCTTCAAAACAACAGAACTTGCAAAGCTCTGTGGCTCTACTTCATAATGAGATCACAGATTAGGTCCTAAATTGATCCCACTTAGCCTAGAAACTTTAAGGGAGATCTTCACCAGTTTTTTTAAAATGAGTACTCAGATGATGTAATATGTGTATGAATACAGTAAAGCACTGTCTGTAGATTTTTTATATTATGCAGTTTTATAATTAAGTGCTTATGCTGTAATTAAATGATAATGTGTAATTTTTGCACATCAATATTCAGTATCGTTCTGAAGTTATAAGGAGATAAATCTGTAATATCTTAATCTAAAATGAACCCTTACACGGCAGTACTCAGAAGACGGCTAAGATTTCCAACATCCCCTATTTCATCTTTAGAAAATTCAGAACTGAATGTTGCTTGAGCAACAAAATAACCTCCCTGGGCAAACAAGAGGATAAGGCAAACTTTAATATCCCTCTATCTTATAACACGAGTCGGGTGCCTGTATTTAGTTCATGTATGTGAGTTTTAACACCTTAAAGCAATTAAAACAATGTGAAAGGTGCATGGTAGCAGTCATCACGGGAACATGTGCCGTGGTCACATTTTCTCAACGTCCTTCGCAAGAGAAGACAAATTGCAGACGGCATATGGTGGAAAATCATCAATAGCACATTACCTTTTGTTTTAAGCTGGGTGGATCTGATATTCTGAATGTGACGTTGATAGCTGAATCCAGGGAAGGAGCGTGTGTGTCTGTATCCAATTGGCTGCGCGTTCGGTTTGAGGGTGGTCGCATCATGTACAGGACTACCTGTAGTGATGGCAACCATTGATACAGCTATAAAAGCCATACCATACTTCCATGTATGGGAAGAAAAATGTCAGGGTGTTGGAAAAATTATTAGACACAGAATGTGCCTTGAGTCTAATGGTCTGTTTTCTTTGACTGCTCACATCCATCTTCACAGATGTTTTACAATGCCTTCCTCTTCCTCCTCCCATTCCAATCTTTTCTGTGAATTTAGGAAAGAGTCTAAAGTCCAAAAGTATGCATTGAAGTTGTATCGCTAAGGATATGGCACGGAAAAAAGTGTGTTACCTTCTAACTGCCAGTTAATTTTAAAACTACTGTTGATTTGAAACAGTAGTGTGAAGCACTAGAATGATTTTAGATATTCTTTACAGGATAGATTCTTGTATTTCCTTATACTTGTTTCCACTGTTACTTTAATTCCTTGAATCCAACACTCCTAAGGGCTTTTAAAGTACAACAGTTCTGTGTTTGCATTTTTGTATTTCTGTTTATATATATAGGCTCACAGTTACCATGCCCAGGTTACTCACCTACTTCAATAGAGTTATAAAACAAGATTGTCACATCACTGCATCTCTTGTAGTCTTCACAAATTAAATCACAAAAAGCAAAATGTATGGAACTCTCCACATTCAAACAGCTATGCCAGTGATCACATTTTCACATTTGGCCATCGCCTGCTGGTAAGATCACTGCAGACTATAATTTGTTAAATTTGATAAATAGAGAGCTCAGATCCTCAAAAGTTTTGGCCTCTCATCCAGTGTGAAGTAAAGCTGAGGAAGTAAAGTAAAGGTCTGTGCTGGATCAAGGCTAAATAAAGTACTTAGCACCTTACAGAGCTGATGCCAGAAACTGAGAAGTGAATTACTGATAACGACATCGCTGCCATTGGTGTTGCTCCATTAAAAATAAATACATAATTTTGCTTCTGTGCCTCGCCAGCTTGAAATGCTGAAAGTAATTTGTTTGCTTAGAGGAAGTATAGGATGAATGCAAATGTCATGAGTGCAGATGTCATGAAGATCCATCAGTATGCCACAATCAGTTACAAATGTACAACTTTTCAATGGATATGAAAATAGTTCCAGTGCTTGAACTCTTAGTAGAAGCATTAGAAATGGTTTGTGACAACTTACTGTACACAGTCCTTCTAAAAGTTCTTCAATAGTGATGGCTTGCACCAGCTTCACTACAAGTGAAAAAAGCAACTAGTAAAAGACTGTATTTCCCCCCAGCCATAAATCACGGTAATCCAGCTATTGTCCATTAAGTGTATCTTTCCAATTGAAAGTGCTCACCCCAGTCTGAAGAGGAATAGTACATTGCCTTTGCACAGATGATTCAGTGCTTCTTGATGCTAAAGCACTACCAACCATTGTTTGAAGTTATTTTCCAAAGTTTTTATGAAACATTTTGACAAATTATTATATTCAAATTAAGTATTGTATGGTGTTGTTTGTTCTTCCTTGAGTTAATTTCAGTGTATGGAGATAAGTATACAGATGTACATTTTCAGAGATGGTGGAAAAAGTAAAAGCATTTTTACTTTTGACTGGACTGAATATATGGTGTACCTGAGAGTTTACTGCCAGGCAAAAGTCAAACTCTGAATCTCAAATATTTTCTGATAAATAAAAGGCCATTAATGCTAAAAAAGGTGTATTCCACAGCACATTTCTTTATACAGCAGAGGCTGTTGGAGAGAGATAAACAGAACTTCATCCAAGGCCCTCTGAGTAATAAAGTAAAACTGAAGATGCATAGTGCTACTAAAAACACTCTTAAGTGCTAAATAAAAAATTCTGTCAGAGTGAGACCATAACTTCACCTCTTGGGATTGATCACATCCTTTGGCTTAAAATATGAAGTGAGCCTTAATGAGGAATTGAAATTAGCTTGGAAATTTTGAGTAATTCTTACTTCTTTGAACTTAGGAAAAGGGTAATTCATTTGCTAGTTCAAGAAGTAAGGCAGGAAGACGTGCTGTTGAAATATTTTAATAGTACTTAACTTGCCAACACTAGATGGCAAGAGACATATTCAATTTAATGTTAAGAAAGTACTATGTGAATTTACCAATATGTGTATGAACTCTGGATTTCTAGAGTGTTGAATGGATTATTGTCCAGAGCTAGATAAATTTGAATTCCACTGAGCTGAAATGTTGGAAATTAGCTGCATGATGTATGAACCCAAATAATAGTGTTCCTGACGTAGGAAAAAGTGATGGAAATTAAAAATCTAGTTATGCACAGTGTGTCTGCACAATGTGCTGCATGCACCGCATGTGTTAGAATTTCTTCTCAGTTCTTTTTTTAATCTTTTATTCATAGCATTGCAGGTGATGAAAAATTTATGCCTTGAGTCTGGCATTGAAATTAAATGCAAAATGAAAACAGAAGCAGTTTATACTGACAGCTTAAATATCTTTATCTAGCATACGGTTGCACTATAAAAATCACTGGGTGACTTTTAAAATCTCCCACGTGCAAAAATGCAAACATTGCACAATAAAGGATAAAGTTAGGACTCTCTTAATATTAACAGAAAAGTTTCCATTCATTATTACTCACTACTAATTTTTCAGAATTATTTCAGAACATCAGGTGAGTGTGAATACAGATTCCTACACAGTCGAGCTACTGACACTGTTACGTGACGTAGAGAAAACCATTGGGTTTTGCATTACGTTTTATGAAGAGAATTTCTATACTTGCCTTATTTTAAATTGAATGAAAGCATACACCTTGCACTTGCATAGTGCTAGAGTAAAAAGGTTAATTATTCAGGCGAATCAGTTACTGAATTGTGACTGTCGTAGAGCATGTATTCTGTAATAAGAGCAGGATTACTAAGAAACATACGCATAGTTTTTAAGTGATAATCCATGTAACACATACTTAGAGAAGTATAAAATGGGCTTTTTAAAAAGCAGTTTTCATTGTGGTAACTTCACTCATAAATGACTATCTTTAAAATGCTGTTTTATTTCAAATCATTCAAACATTTTTTGAGATGCATACCTGCAATGGGGTTTTTGTTGTGTTTTTTCATGTTGTTGTTACTTTTACTGTTTATGTAATGCAAGGTAACTAATTATACTTTTAAAATAAAATTTGTTTCAAGAAAATAATTGCTATGAACTTTTGTGAGTAGTGCATTATTAAGCACCATGAGATTGATGTACTAACAATAAGAAAAATAATCTAATTTTTAAACATTTTAATAACTAAAACGTGAAATGTACAAGTCTATCTGCAGTCATGTAGAGCACTAACAGTAAACTACCAATTACATTTTCACATGTAGAAGCCTGTTCTCCAGTGCTTATCAGCTTTACTTCCAGTTTCTGATTTGTGGCTTTTTACAATGCCTTATATAAACGTTAGTGTGTATAATTATGCAGATAATTTTATACAATATTAATTGTGCTAAGAGTGTACTGAAAGTCTGTTTAATTCAGTAATTCATTTGCATTTTAATGATTCTAACAGCATAAGGTTGCAGTGTAAAATTGAAACATCTCAATGACTGTTACTGCAGTGTGAAAGGAGTTGAAGCTCTTATTTTGTGCTCTTAAATCTATTAAATATATCATTAGTAAAATTCACATTTAAAAACGTTGGAGAACACACATTCAATGAGTTACCAAAATCAACTGCAATATATCTTAAAGTCTGTTATGTAACAAAGGCTATATAAAACATTTTGGTATTTGGTATCCGTGGCGTTTGATTGCTGATTTTAATAAGTTCACTACAAGCATCCAGCGCTTGAGCAGGTGATGGTAGACTAAATATATCAAATGTACTTGAGGAAAGACGCTGAGATACTTTTCAGTGGGAGGAAGGAACGCAAGAAACAAATACTTTTTTATTTTCTAATCAGATCTTTTACAGACATAAGATACAGTCTAGGGTTTGGAGGGTTTTTTTATACTACAGGAGTGAATGTGCTAGCTTTCATAAATACAGGGAATAACATATTCTGTTGATCTGTATCAATAGATTTTAAGTTAGCTGAGTAACATTTCTCTCGTTTCCTTTATCGTATACAGATTTAATATCAGCATGAATAAATCTAAATTGTTTGCTTCTTTCTTCCTAATTCCTGAAGCAATGTAAAAGCCTGGAGAGGTTTGAAGTGACAGGATTACAAGCAGTCTTTTGCATACATGGCCTTTAGGGATGAGCGGCTACCGTGCATCTAATAAACAAGAAAGTGAATTCGTTGAATAATGAATTAAGTGGCATAAGTTGTGATAACAAGGAGCAAATGTAACTTCAGAAGAATGGTATTTGCTTTGTGTGGGGTTATCTGAGAGGGCTGATGCTTCGCCAAGGGATATCGAAAAAAGGCTCATTATATTAAGATGTTCCTTCACAGAACACAGCCTAAAATGATCTTGCAATTTTTCCGTTTGCTGAGCTCCTTTGTGTGCCTCTATCAAACCAACTGTCTCCACCAGGGGGATAACTGGGATTCTTTTAGGCCACCGAGTTTTGTTTATAATGGAAATTCCTGGTGAGTTTTAGATGGGTCACCCAACAATTAAATAGAGATGTCTAATTGGTTGATCCATATTAGGGTCAGCAGCTGGTTACAGAATAAAAGCTCACAGTGCCCCACTTCCACAGTTCTGAACCAAATTAAATTATTAATCTACTCTTTGCTTCAATGTAGCTTCACAGGGATCCCTAACCTGCCATACCGAATAAAGCAGAACTACTACTTTACATTTTCATTATGATGAATTATGTTTTAAATTGCAAATACGTTCCCATTTAGTTTGCACAGAATATCACATTCAATATCTTGAATTTATTCAGGCAGTTAGTGTTTATGTTTATTTTGTTAATTCTAGTTATTAAATGGACCTGGGAAGCCATGGGCATACAGTTAGTATAAATAAAGTATTGAAACAGTCATAATATGAGAGTCTGGAAGAACTGAAAGGAAAACGTTTGTTTTCTTCAATTGATATTTTATACATTGAGAATGATTTTATATGTTGAAATGGGCTTATAAGTTAATTCATAATTAAACACAATTATCTTCGTAGTGGCAACGAGGAAGCAAGTCTCTTACCTTTTCTGTCATTATATGTTTATTTCAATTTTGTGTTATTTAATTAGTTAAGGCTGATGTGCATAATGTATTAGACTACACTTTCAGCAGATTATTACTGTATGAAGAGAACTGTATGTTCTCAAATAAAACTTCCAATTTTTACTCTTAACAGTTACACTTTATAATTCTTAAAAAGCAACAGCTGAGATGAATGAGACTCTGCATTATTGTTCATTCTAGTCCAGTGAGGAAGATTATAACTTGAATTATACTTTGTGAAATACTGGCAGGAAATATCCAGCCAGGTGCTTTTTCATTATTCTTTAATTAAGTTTTTAAAGATAGCTAGTGCCATTACCCAGCTGATTAAGTGGTCTTGATGCGAGATCCTGTTGATTTTAAAAATATATGTATTGATAAGTACTGCCTTTAGGAATAAAGAAGCAGATCTTGGTTTTAATTTCACTAGAATGAGGTTTCAGGCTTTAATGTCATGTTAAATAGAGCACAATGCTTGTTCAGAAAGGGACCTGGGAAAGAGATAATCCAAAAGGATTGTTGTTTAAGTTGTCCCTTGAAATTTGGTCAGCTGTTCTAATGATTCTACATGGTGGCTTACATTGATGGTGGGCTTGGACCAGTTCCAGCGATGCTACCATAAGAGCAGGATTAGTCCTATTGTGCCTATGTGTGAGTTATGTACCACTGAAGTAGTCACAAAAGTAAGACAGTACTGCAGCTCTCACCTAAACCAGGTATTAACAGCTGTTTCTTATGCTGTGGATCTCCAGATATAGAAGATCCTTTGATCACAAAATGGTTTTGCTGCCACTTTCAAGTAAACTTGTTATTAGCTCTTGCATGGCAAGTTGTAAACTTACTTGATATAGATGAGCTTGGCTTTAGTCCTGTTTTGTTCGTGGTGATCTAGCATTTTTTTTTTTTCCAAGTTAGTCAAGTCCAGAGAAGGATCATGACCAAGTTAGATGAATAATAGTTGCAGTGTCAGATGAATTGCAAAGTAAAGGAAGAGAAAAATGTGAAGCATTCATATACTTCCCTCAATTCTTACTGTATTAGCAATATTAATTTAAAAGAAGAATGGAAACTTCTGTTAAAAGTGAGGTTGCTGTCAAAAAGAAATTAGAGTATGTAAAAAGAATAGGTTAGAGAATAATGCAGAAATATCATTACAGAAGCTCTATCTCATTTCGAATGTTACTTCCCATGGTGTGTACCCCTCTCACGATGGATATGGCAGAATGGGGAGAGCTCAGAAAGTGGTGCAAGGTTAGAAAGTTTGTGTTGTACCTGAAAACAGTATTACATCAGACTCAAAATGTGTGTGTAACTAATGTTTACAGGTAACACTAAGAGCTTCTGTTTTCACTATTAGAAAAGATCACAAGGGAAATGGAAAGATGGCAAATTTATAACTGGTATAGAATCATAGAATCATAGAATCATAGAATGTTTAGGGTTGGAAGGGAACTCAAAGATCATCCAGTTCCAATGCCCCTGCCATGGGCAGGGAAACCCTCCACTACACCAGGTTGCCCAAAGCCTCATCCAGCCTGACCTTGAACACTTCCAGGGATGGGGCAGCCACAGCTTCTCTGGGCAACCTGTGCCATTGCCTCACCACCATCAGAGTGAAAAATTTCTTCTTTAGATCTAATCTAAATCCGCCCTCTTTCAGTTTAAAGCCATTATCCTTTGTCCTGTAATTACACTCCCTTGTCAAAGCCCCTCTCCAGCTTTCTTGTAGCCCCTTCAGGTACTGGAAGGCTGCTGGAAGGTCTCCCCGGAGTCTTCTCCAGGCTGAACAACCCCAACTCTCTCAGCCTGTGTCCATAGCAGAGGTGATCCAGCCCTTGGATCATCTTCGTGGACTCCTCTGGACTCACTCCAACAGCTCCATGCCCTTCTGATGTTGGGGACTCCAGAGCTGAACGCAGGACTGCAGGGGGGGTCTCACAAGGCAAAATCCCCTCCCTCGACCTGCTGCCCACTCGGCTGCTTTGGATGCAGCCCAGGATACAGTTGGCCTTCTGCACTGCCAGCCCATGTTGCTGGCTCATGTTGAGCTTCTCACATGAGGTTCTCACAGGCCCTCCTCTCCAGCCTGTCAAGGTCCCTCTGGATGGCATCCTTTCCCTCCAGTGTGTCCACAACACCACACGATTGGTGTCATTTGCAAACTTGCTGAGAACACACTCCATCCCAATGTCCACGTTGCCAACAAAGATGTTAAATAGCACTGGTCCCAGTACTGACCCCTGAGGAACACCACTCGTCACTGGCCATTGGCCAGTCAAATTGGACATTGAACCGTTGACCACAACTCTCTGAGTGCAACCATCCAGCCAATTCCTTATCCACCGAGTGGTCCATCTGTCAAATCCATGTCTCTCCAGTTTAGAGACAAGGATGTCGTGTGGGACAGTATCAAATGCTTTGGATAAGTCCAGGTAGGTGATGTCAGTTGCTCTTCCCTTATCTGTCAGTGCTGCAACCTCATCATAGAAGGCCACCAAATTAGTCAGGCAGGATTTGTCCTTAGTGAAGCCATGTTGGCTGTCACCAATCACCTCCTTATTTTCTATGTGCCTTAGCATAGCCGCCAGGAGGATCTGCTCCATGATCTTGCCAAGCACAGAGGTGAGACTGACAGGTCTGTAGTTCCCTGGGTCTTCCTTTTTTCCCCTTTTTAAAGTTGGGGCTATGTTTCCCCTTTTCAAGTCATTGGGAACTTCACCAGACTGCCACAACTTCTGAAATGTGATGGATAGCAGATTAGCAACTTCGTCTGCCAGTTCCCTCAGGACCCGCGGATGCACCTCATCAGGTCCCATGGACTTGTCCACCTTCAGGTTTCTTAGATGGTCTCGAACCTGATCTTCTCCTACAATAAACTAGCCTGAAGTTAATTGCCACACAGTGGTTTTAGTAAGCAAGGTAGGTCTTGAAAGGAAGGATAGAAAGTGCTTTTTTTGTCAGAAGGATGCATTTTAATAGGTAGTGATGAGGAAGGCACAAACTGAATAGATAAAAAGTAGCCTTGTGCTGTTCTATAAGTAGTTACAATGGAAAGTATTTTGTGGAAAGGGATGTCAGCATCCTGCATTTGGTTTCATTGGTCTTCATGCTAGAGTTCCTTCTTAAAATGTTTCTGGAAGAAATGTTTGCAAAAGAAACTGGTCTTTCTTGCATCTACTAAAACATGTTCATGCACAGAGTAGAGCTTTGCACCATGCCTGTCTTCCCTGCCTGGTTAGGCCCATGCCCACTTCATACCCTGTGCTGTTTTCCGCTCCTCTCCAAAACTGTAAAACCTTTGCCCTTTGTGCAAGTTGTTGTATATATTTCGTACATATAATTTTGCTAATTTATTTTTCTAATACCAAAGTCTTAATATGTTTGAATTCCATCTGTATTCTAAGCCATTTTAAACTACTTTGAATAGTCACTGATAGCAGCATTGCCACAGCAGGAGACAGATTAGGATTGCTGTCCTTGTTGAGGTTCTTCTGTAGGTTTTGTATTTCTTGCTAAGGTCCAGCATGATATAACTGTGTTTTTGTTGATACTTAGGCTATCTATTTGAAATCTCATTCACCTATGACTACGTGATCTATCATCATACCTCTTGACTTCAGCATAAACCTACCCTAGCTTTTGGACAAAGAAAAATGGGTCATCTGGCAGCCTCTCCTTGATAAAGACAAATTTAAGATATGGAAAAAATTGATCAATGCTAGGTAGATAGATCAAATAACCAGCTAGCTGCATCATGCTTTAAATGTTAACTTTAATACATAGATACTTATAAATGTAACAGTACTAAATTCAGCATGACTGTTTTTTGACTGCTGATGAGCTATTGAGAAGTTCATTTCACATAGGGTAAAAAGATTTGGAGTTTTTATACCTTTGTTTACATGCCTGCTTCCTAAGAATGGCTACTTGGTGGCAACAGTGAGAAAATATGATGCTATTAGCTTTTATATTCTGAACTTTTCTTCACTATGAGTACTATAATATATAAAACCTAGCCTAACCTGTATGGAATCATAGAAGCCTCTAATGCTTACGTGGACTGGTTTTATTTTTACTACAATATCATGCTTTCCAGGAATAAGATTTTTGCTTGGTTTTGAACAAAAATGAACAGAAGAGTCTGTCAGAATCAGAGTTTCCAAACAGTAGATTTATCAAAATCAGGGGTGCTGAGACATGAAATATATTTCTGTTCTTATACATGAAAGTACTATAACGCTTAGTCTTTCTGATCTGTGCTAATCTTTATTTACACAATTTTAATCAACACAGCAAAATAAAACTCTTGTTTTTCCAAACCAGAAGATTTTGAAGCTTTTTCAAGCAGAGATCAGTATAGAGCATCTCTGAGCTGATCTTTGCATGGCTCCTGTTCCACTTTGACATGAATGGAAATGTTTCATTTGGTTCACTTTAGCAATGTTGCACTTCCATCTCCTGTTCACTAACCAAAAGATTCATGTTCGGATAAAATTATTCCTCATAAGAAATAATGAGAGATATGGGGCATTCAATCCACAGTCCATCTAAGGTGTAGGAGCAGCTCAAATAAGCTTACATTATCACTAAACTGATGTAAGATGAAACAGTTGGATTTAATCAAAATAATGGATAGAAACTAGGTTGGTTTTCTTTAGTTCTGTTCTTCACTTTAAAAGTAAGAAACTTCAATAAAAAAAAAATCTTGTGAAGGACTTAACTTTTGCTCAAACAACATTTTCCATCAAGATATGTTTTCAAAAGAAACTATCAAGTTCCATGTCAGCTCAACTCATTAATGATGGTTAATGTTATCAGTGTTTTTCATTTTCATCAACGATTTTAATTTTTAACTTGCTGTTCATTTCAGTGATATTTTTCTAAGTAGCTCTTTATGACATTTTGAGAGAAATTTGGAATGTTTCCATGATTCCAAGTGTAACAGTGTTATCAAAAGTAGACAGATCTTGTACTACTGAATACCCGTAGGTGTGTTCTGAAAGCAAGTTAGTCATAATGATGATGTTATCTCAGTCACTTCATTCTCAAAAAGTTAGTGCTAATTAGAAAGATGGGTATTTGTTTCCCCTCTTGGCCAACAAAACATCTCAAAATAAAACATTTAAAGTCAAATGCATGAGTAGGAGAAAGCAGACCTTCCTATTGAGTTTGACGAAGATGTGGTTCCAGAGACTTGTGACTCTGACTCAATGCAACCCACAGTATTAATAGCCATGTGGGCTCCTAATGAAAAGAACACAAAAGTTCTAATACCCAGAAGGAAATTTTTGTCTTCTTTCTTTAAGTAGACTTTCCTATGGATTGAAATTTTGCTTACCACCATTTCCCCAAAGCCTACCTTGACTTGCAATAGAAGTACTGTGATCAGTTGATCAGTCTGATGTTTAAAAAGCAATTTCCAGTTCACATATCTCATTATTACTGAAATTGTGAATGTCAATTTCTCAGCCAGTGTCGTTTTTATCGTTTATAACATGCTGAAGGTCTGAGAAGGGGTTCTTTAGGTGACCCTTGTTGGAATTTTCTTTCCCTACAAGCTTTGTGGGTGAGAGATGAGTATTTTTAGGATGAAAATGGGCATAAGCCCTGATCATCAAGGGAGTTTTCTTCCATGTCCTCTTTTTATGCATGATTCAGAAAGAAAATCACCTGTCTGAAGTGCACTGGCTAAATTATGATAAAGCACCATTCAAGTGTACCAATTCATGCCAGTTTATTTTCCTGAACTTGATGATTTTTTTCCTCAGAAAATGCATAAAATTAACTTGAAGTTACATAATAGATCACTGTAAAATACTAAAACAAACAAACAAACAAACAAAAATTTCTTCTGGCCTTGTCAGTCCACAAACGTTTTCAAACACCAAATAGTTGATACTAACTCTGCTTGGCATGCTTTAAACAAGACAGATTCTACCATGTTGAAACACGCAGGTTAGTAACAGGACTAGATATTCTGGACAGCTGAGTAAATCCAACGCTTTCTTAACCTGATAGGTTTGTAATAAAAATAGTAATAATATCAAGTAATAGTATAATGTCTATACACTGTAACATCTTTCAGTTTGTCAACTGTCAGGATCTTAGAATTTTTTTTAACATTAACACCACTACTTTATATATAATTAATTTCATTCTTTAGAGAGGCTAGCTCTTAAGTAAAACTGAAAGCTATGGAGAGGTAATATAATTTGCCACAACTGAATTTTGCTTCGTTTTTGGAAATTGGATAATAAAATTTCCTAAGAATTTTGAAAGTCTTCTTTAGCAGCATGCCAGCCTTTTTAGTTCTGCAGGTAGGTTTGGGATTACCTCAGTTTTCTGCTGTTTTTTTTTTTCGTCTTTCAGGCTCAGCAAATTCCTCTGAAACCTCTTGATAAACAGCACAAATGCTCTTCTTTATTTTCTTTATTCTGTTCATAGAATGCTTATTCTTTATTCTAGTCATAGAATCTTAGAAGTTTT
Source organism: Tauraco erythrolophus (assembly GCF_009769465.1). Taxonomy (NCBI): domain Eukaryota; kingdom Metazoa; phylum Chordata; class Aves; order Musophagiformes; family Musophagidae; genus Tauraco; species Tauraco erythrolophus. The sequence goes on from NC_141496.1 coordinate 35,082,111, forward strand.
GGGTTGGAAGGGACCTTAAAGATCACCTAGTTCCAACCCTCCTGAGATAAGGCATCCACCACTTCCCTGGACAGCCTGTTCCAGTGCCTCACCACCCTCAGAGTGAAGTTTCTTCCTTCGATCTCATCTAAATCCACCCTAAAATGTCAAAATATGGTTTTGCAGTATCTAAATAGAAAGTTTTGTGATCTCAAATGCTACTTGATAATGTGAATGCTAGATTTTAGGTAGTTATTTTTAATTTTGTTATTCATATGAAGTGTGCTTTAACTTCACCTTACATTTTTGCAATCCATTGGTGAAACCATCGAGCAAGATGTGCTTTATTGCATGTTTATCTGACATCAACTGCTCTGATTTCATACTTACGTCTGGCACGTTTTCATGAAGGTGTTGAGACTTGGTCAGACCATAGCGTTCTGCAGCTTTGTTAGGTCTTCTCATTCCCAGCTTGGACGCTGAGGTCAGGTTATTGACTGCCAAAAAGGAAACTCCAGCAGCTTTGTCATCCAGGAGTCCCTGCCACTGAAAGGACCTCTTGATTCTGCCTTTTCTGCTTCCATAGCAGAAGCTTAATAGTTATATTCATCCCTTAATTTAACTATTTTTTCTCAATTGCAGAACAAAAGCTTAACAGACGTAGCCATTTTGTTGCTTGAGATTCACATGTAGATAATGCTTCATGAGCAGCAACCTTTGTTATGACTAGATGTTAAAAGAAAAAAAATGAACCATCTTACCCAAGTCAGATATGTGCCTTTCTTTGAGGAAAAATGAAGTGAGATTGGAAGTGAAAGATGTTTACCAAAGGAAATCATTGTAGGAAGTTATAGAAGTGATGTAAACTAATGCAATTTTGCCTTAACAGAACATTAAATCTTGGCTGGTGTTTCGATAGATTGATAAAGCCAGCATTATTATTTTCTTAATTTTCTCATATGGCAGACAGTAACAAAACATTTGCTTTCTTTTTGCTGGAAATCCAGTGGATGTTGAATGAAAACATTAGGTACTTTTCAAGCATTCACATAGGTCTCATAGTTAATAACTTTTTAGGCAAACAAATAAATAACACTTGATCTTAAAATTCAGACAGAGAAACTCATATTAAAATGAAAATTATTCTCTGACATATCCAAAGTGGAGAAGTAGTGTTTCTGCTGCAATTTTCTTTCCATTGTAATGATTGATTTCTGTCACTAGTTTTTAAAACCTTTGACATGAAGCAACCAATTTCTTCTGTTTAAATTATTTTGTATCTTTTATAATAATAATAGTTGCTCTCACCAGTCATGGGGAAAAAATGATTCCTTAATTTGCTAGAGAACAGAATGGTTTTGTCAAGAATTAAGTAACGGGTAGGTTTATATTGTTTCCTGGTTGGAATTGGTAAGGTCTTTCTGAAAGATGTCTGAGATCTCTTTACACTGTTTCACTTAGAACTGATCGAGAGAGTTATATCAGACATGGACCTGACACTAATTTCTCAAAAAAAATCACGGATCACAATGAGCATATCTCCAAAAGAAGAACAAGAAATATTAGAATATATATATTCTTTATCAATTCTGACAGTACAGTCTTAGAGTTATTAAAAGTCAAAGAACTGAGCAGATGTCTAGCAGTGATGAATTATACAGTCTGAATAACTTTTATAACTAGCAGATCCAGTGCAATCTTTCCTTGACTGTTAAATGTCTGCCAGTAAATCCTGATGCTTAATATCAAGCGGTTAACAGAGCCAGCTGTGTACTGTTCATGCTTAATAGAAATGAAAAAATTGAAGATTAACATATACCAGGTAAATTTTGCTGCTTTACTGCAATTATATGATGTATAATGGGTTTCATTGTATTTTTAGTGACTATTCGGAGAGATCAGCAGGGGGTCAAGCATGTTGGGGAAATGATTGTGAAATACCCTTGCTAATTTCTGTCTCTTTTTGCAAATGGAGACTCAACAAGAGAAAGAACAGAAATTTTTTTATTAACCTTATAGTACTCTTGACCATATTTTGACTTTTTGGGAATTAGAATAATTGATGTAAGAATGCGTGGATGTAATTTTTTTCCTCTGTTTCCAAACGGTTTAACAGACAGTGCAAGTTTTGTCCAAGATTTTGTGAATAATCTACTTTCTTGATATTATTTTGTCCATACCAGGAAATACTTGCAAGTATTAACCTCCATTTTAAAGTCCAGAATATGATACTTAGAGATACATGTCTATGTAGGAATTTAAATAGGGTAGCAGCTAAGTTTCCAAAATAATTGTAAATTGTATAAAATATAAAAGCTTTTCTGCAGTAAATTATAGAAAAGTTTGGCTTACACTAAGATCTTGATGTCTGCTGCCATGATTACAAGGCTCCGGACATGAGTGATGATCAGCTAAAATAGTTTAGAAGAAGAGTAATTTCTGATGAAATTACTGCAGAGGAGGGGGGAAAAAAGGCAAACCAGAAACCTCTGATAGGAATCCAAGACATGATTCAATGAGTGCCAAACTTTTGTCCCAAATTAGGTGCCATATTACTAACGTTTTATCTTAAAAGTACAAATTAAATCACACACATCTGTGTGCTTTTTCAAGAGTAATGGACAGACTTAAAGAGTTTGCCAAGGAAGATTTCAAAGTATATATCTAGGGAGGAAAATTAAAGGTTAGACTTAACAGAAGTTGGGTGTATTCCACAAACCAGCTGTTCAAAGATTTGCTTGATCTCTTATCAACTGTTGTGTACAATGGATCAAACTAATGCAAGTAACCACACTGAGAAGTTCATGTATTAAAGTAATTCTCTTTTAATTTATAAAATAAAACAATATTTTGTGTATATTATGTTTAAGAATCGACTTAGAGCCAAAGCACTGGGCCATAGCAGCGTATAAGCAGTAAGTATAAAATTGCTGTGACTATCACCGTTGATAATGCATTAGTAGGCAAAGTAGGCAGATTAATTTACTTACGGTAAGCTAAGTGCATTCTTGGCTCGTAAAGGGGAATCATTTGCTCACTTAAGCCAGATATCCGACTTTTGACGGCAAATGTCATTGCCTGGATTTCCCTTTGACAGTTTGGCAACCCTGCACCCCTGTTATAGTATCCACTTATTTGTCTTGTTTTCAGCCAGATTAATCCATTCTGTTTTGACAAGAAGACTGATGGGTAATTGATAACTGTGATAGACACAAACAGAAGAGTTGGATGCTGAATAATTCAGCACTTTTCAGTATCAATAAGAGAACAGGTTGAAGAATTTGTGTCTCTATTTACACTTAAACTAAACTAAGTCAGCCTAGACATTTATGCTGCCAGTCTATCAGAAAACCAAACAGTGTACATTCGGTTTCCACCCGACAAAATGTTTTATAAGCTTGTAACAATATGTGTGAAGCTGCCAGAATAATAAATAGGTACAGCAGCCCATGCATGCTAATGTTATGTTGTAAGCAGTTTTGTTGACAAGTGCTAATACTTCTTTCATACTATCATCAAAAGCAGCTAATACAACAGCCATTATTTGCTGGCTTTCCAAGCAAGACATGATGGATTGTGACCTTAATATGGGTTAGCCGAGTTTTGAAAGTTAAACAACTTGCAATAAATCATAGAATTATTACAATGCAGTTTAATTGGTTAAGGACTGTTTATTTCCTAAACAGGGTGAAAAATTTCTGTTTCGGCACTTTTAATTTGCAAAGTGCATTTTCATTATGAATGGCAGTTTAATATTCTGCTCTTTTGTCATGCAAAATATGCAACACACAGGCAATCTATTAATTGGACAAAAATGCATTGCAAGCGTAAATTATCCTTTATATCATCACTTATGAGCTTTTACATCTATTAAATGTGTTAAATGGAACATAGTTAAAGGTTTTACAACTTGCAGGTTAGTTCTAAAATCTAAGTCAAGCCTTGAGATGATTTTAATAACTTTTATTTTTAGCAAAGTAAAGTAATTAAGTAGTAGTAAATATAAAAACCAATTTAAGTGACATTACTCTTAAGAAATAGGTACACAGATCCTATTGATTAAAAAGTCATAGAAATTGTAGCTGTTGTCTCTAATTATATTTCTTTTGTAAAAATGGGGGGAGGGAGTGTTCTGCCTCCTTTGTTTTCTTTCTCTAAACTAAACTGCCAAACGTTGTAAAACTAATTTATACAGAGTATTCAGTAAGAAACAGAAATTGCAGTAGCTTTCTAAAATTTTGCAGCATTTGGTACTATATTTGATACACTAATAGTCATTTTGACCATAATGGTCAAAATGCATGTTAAAATAGCATACCTTTGCGAACTTGAGAACCTTATTCTACTATTGTTGAAACAGCTAGAATGGCATGTTTTTTTAAAAGTCACTTGTAATACAGCTTGTTGATGCTTTAATTTTGTTTGAATATAAAATTACAGTAGATACCAAAGATGCACCTCAGTGGCACATGTTACTTTTAAGACTGAAACTAAGGGGGTACATCGACTGGCTGTCCATTTTGACAGAGAAGTTAAAGGTGGCTAGCATATGAATTCAGCAAAATAGGCAGAATCTCTAGAATTACCTATTATCTGAAATAATCTATTTCTGGTAAGCAATAATTGAAAATAGTTCATGACATGAAAAAGCAAGAAATTTTTGGACACTGCACTCTACTGAACGCAGTTTTCTTCAGTAATTTATTCCTAGCCTAAAGTTCAAATTGGAGAGTACATTATTTATTCCTTATTTACATGTCTTACAAACCTCTAAATTTTTAGTTATGCAGTAACTTTCTTTTAAAAGGAGCAAGCCAAGTTATCTCAGAATGTAGCCTTAACCTTTGATAAATGGTGGTGATTCCCTTATCTCCCACACCCACCACTTGGAATCAGGATCTGGAATATGTGGGGTAATGAGCATAGAAGAAATGTAAAGATCATTGTAAGTATTTGAGAATGAATGTTGCTAACACAGAAAGATGTGCCTTCTGTTTGGCACAGTACTTAGTAAGGCAAGAATGAGTTAAACAACAGACTTATGGAAAAATAAGGACTATCAAGTATCAAACTATATATTTAGTATAGTACACCAATAATAAGTGAAGCACTTGGAGTGATCATAGACTCATAGGATGATTCAGGTTGGAAGGTCAACTATGAGGTCAGACGGGGTTGTTCAGGGCTTTGTCTAGTGTGGTCTTGGAAACCCCTACGATGGAGACCGCAGTATGGCATTACCAATTGCTGTGAAAACTGAAGGGCATCTTGGTCTTGACTTGAATTTTGGGCTCATCCAGACTGATTATACATCAGCTAACATTGCTGTAATAGTAAATACAATGCAGTAATAGAAGAATTTAAAATACTACTAAAAGCCGTAGTCCCTCAATTTAGGTAAACAGCCAGTGAAAATATGGTACTCAGAATTTTGTGCAGATTTCATTGATTCCTATTGGTCTTTCAGAACCATGTAAAGCTTAGTCTTAGGATTATTACTGGACAAAGTCTCAAATACATGAGAGATCACCATTCATCCACCCACATGGAACTGAGCTCATGTTATGATTCATCTGTTGGGTTTTTTTGCTTTAAGTGCAGCTTCTTAAGAATATGAAAGGAAAAAGTTCCCATTCTACTTAGTTGCGCTAACAAAACTGATCACTGGATCAGTTAACCATTGGATCCATCAGGTGAGCACTTGCATTAATTACCATTCAGAATTATGAGCAGATAACTCATGGTGCAACATTCCTTTCTTTAAAAATATTGTCTGTGGATTTTCCTACGATGTATTGCAAGAAACTTACCAAACCCTGTAAGTGTTCTGGGAATAGGCATAAAACTCTCTTTTTTTTGTCATTCTTTTAGTTTGCTCTTGCCTTTTTCATACCACTGCTAGTCAATGTGAAGAACTCACTGATGTATGCAGCATTCATGGAGGTGCCTTAGGATAGCAGACAGGCAGATGGGTTTGACTTTGTGTTTCCTTCACCTATATGGCTAAGTGGAAAGAGGGAGCAATGTGGAGCATATTTACTTAATGAATCACAGCTTCTGGTTTTGTTCAGCTAAGCAAGAACGTATAATAATTCAGGACTAGTGGGATTACCAATGCCAATGGAACATAGAGTAGATGAAGACCATTTTGCTGAGGTGTGTGAAGCCTGACCAACCTACTGTCTTTCATGATGGAGTGACTACATCAGTAGATGAGGGAAGAGCTATGGCTGTCATCAATCTGGACTTCTGTAAGGCCTTTGACACGATCCCCCATAACCTCTTTTTCTCTAAATTGAAGGGATATGGATTTGATCAATAGACTGTTCGGTGGATGACGAACTGAATGGGTAGTTCCATCCAGAGGGTAGCAGTCAACAGCTCAATGTCTAGATGAAGATCAGTGACAAGTGGTGTCCCTCAAGGGTCCCTGTTTGGACCAGTACTATTTAATGTTTTCATCGATGACATATACAGTGAGATCAAGTTCACCCTCAGCAAGTTTGCAGATGACACCAAGCTGAGTAGTATGGCTGGCACACCTGAGGGATGGGCCATCCAGAGGGACCTGGACAAGCTTGAGAAGTGAACCTCATGAGGTTCAACAAGGCCAAGTGCAAGGTCCTGCACATGGCTCAGGGCAACCCCCAGTATCAATACAGGCTGGGGAATGAAGGGATTGAGAGCAGCCCTTCTGAGGCAGACTTTGGGCTACTGGTGGATGAGAAACTGGACATGATCTGGCAATGTGCACTCAGAGCCCAGAAAGCCAACCATCTCCTGCATCAAAAGCAGTGTGGCCATCAGGTTGAGAGAGGTGATTCTGCCCCTCTACTCTGCCCCTCTGCTCTCCTGAGACTTCCCCCCCTGCAGTACTGCATTCAGCTCTGGGGCACCCAACATAAGAAGGACATGGACTTGTTGGAGAAGTCCAGATGAGGGACACAAAGATGATAAGCATGATGGAACACCTCTCCTATGAGGACAGGCTGAGAAGACTTGGGGTTGTTCAGCCTGGAGAAGAGAAGGCTCTGGGGAGACCTTATTGCGGCCTTTCAGTACTTAAAGTAAGAAAGATGAGACCAGACATTTTAGCAGGGCGTGTTGCAATAGGACAAGGGGTAATGGTTTTAAACTAAAAGAGGGGAGATACAAGGAAGAAATTTTTTAAAGTGAGGGTGATGAAACACTGGCACAGGTTGCCCAAAGGTGGTAGATGCCCCATCCCTGAAAATATTCAAGGTCAGGTTGGATGGGGCTCTGAGCAACCTGAACTGGTTGAAGATGTCCCTGCTTATTGCAGGGGGGTTGGACCAGGTGCCCTTTAAAGGTCTCTTCCAATCCAAACTAATCTATGATTCTATGAATCTATGATTTCTCAGAAGTGACTTTGTGAGAAAGTCAGTGTGTCAGTGTGGGATTTCCTTACTGGTCAACTTTTCTAGCTGAAAACTCACTACCCATGACTGCTAGGAGCCAATAGCTAATTGATTTGGTAGATTTAAATATGAATCTTGTGAAGAAGTTTGTTATGGTTAGTCACAAAATTTGGACATGCCATCCAAGACTGCTGTGGCAAATACAAAGTGGTAGTGTTTTAAGCAGAACTGAAATTTTATATCCAGCAAAATAATCTTGCATTATAATGAAAGAAGGTCTTAGGAAAATATTAAGCATATTTATATTTATAAAACATACATTGTGTTACATATTCGTATCTGCCTGTGTCAAAATCCACTATTTCAGTCTCTCATCTGTTTTGTATGTAAACTGTTGGAGTTTTAAGCCCCGACTCTCTCTAAAACATTTCTCTTTCTGGTACTCAACAGCCTCTAGGCACAGAGTATGGCTTGTTATATTCTGAAGTGGACAAACCCTTCCCTGCGCTCTTTCCAGTACCCTTGCCTGTTCTTGGGTTGTAACCGAAACCTTTTGTCATGATTTTTCCACTTCCCTGCCAAACTCATTTGTCGTTGGACAACACCCAGCTCTCAATTTCATCAGTATGCATTTACCTCTTTGCAAGTTGTCAAATGGCTAGTCAAGCTTTAAAAAATGTCTCTGGAGAGATATTTTCAGGTGGCTGAAAACTGGCAACGGCATTTTACCTGTGGCTGTGTGTCATGGTTTGATGTGGAGGGGGGGTGGTTCTGGTGGCAGGAGAGGGGTTTTGCTCCCTGCGACCTCCCCGGTTTTGGAACCGGGTTAGACTTAGTTCTGGCCACCAGATCAGACTGCCATCCCCCTCGGGGTAATATGGAACGCTTCACGAATTTGCGTGTCAACCTTGCGCAGGGGCCATGCTAATCATGCTAATCTAAAAGACTGTCGTGGTTTTAGGCTGATCCAGCAACTAAAACTCACACACTCTCTCAGTAAAGTAGAGAGGAGAGAAAAAAAACCAAAGGGACTGAGGGTTGAGACAAGAACAGAGGGAGCACCCACCAACCATGGTCCTGGGCAAAACAGGCAGAGCTTTTCTCAAAGCAAAACAGTTTATTAATGATTACTTAGAAGGACAAAGGGAAACAAAACCCGATTACTTGAGAGGACAGAGAGAAACAAAACCAGATCTTTAAACCGACACCTTCCCGCCCCCCTTCCTTTTCCTCCCGGCTCTACCTCCTCCCCCCAGCAGCACAGGGGGCAGGGACTGGGGGGGTGCAGGTCAGTTCATTCTGTGCTGTTACTGCTGCTTCTTTCTTAAAGGAGAAGGAGTCCTTACACCCTTTTCCCCTGCTCCAATGGATCCCCTACCCACGAGGAAAAATCCACAAACTTCTCCAGCGTGAGTCCAGCCCACTGGAAACAATCCTTCCCCACAGATTGCTCCGGTGTGGGCTTTACCACAGTCTCGGCTACTTAGGGAGCTGTAGCCACTCGCTCCGGCGTGGGTCGTCACGCAGACTCCAGATGCCTCTCTGCCTTGTCGTGCACCCCAACACGACCATCCTCAGGCTCAGGCATCTTCTCCCCACGGGCTGCGAGTGGGTCTCTGCTCCACCGAGGCCGTCCTGGTTGTAGGGGGGCCGCCTGCTATCTCACCATCAGCCGCAGGGGAAACTCGGCTCCGGCACAGCTCCTCCCGCTCCATCCTCACTGACCTGGTGTCGATGCGGCTGTTTCTCTCAGATCTCAGTCCTCTCCAGGTGAACTCAGCCCAGTGGGCACCCCGGGAGTGGGGTGCCCCCGAGTTCCCCAGCTGGCTCCGCCGCCACCATTCTCCGTGGGCGGCGCCGGCCCGATGCAGGCAGCTGCTCGGCCGGGAGCCAGGGAGCGGGGGCAGTGCCCTCCTCCCTTCTCTGCTCGATCCTGGGCAAAGCACCTTTTCCGGTTCCTTTGTCCTGACTTAAATAGGGCAATTCGCAGAGGCGCCCTATTGGCTCAACCCCGAGGGGGATGGCAGTCTGATCTGGCGGCCAGAACTAAGCCTAACCCGGTTCCAAAACCGGGGAGGTCGCAGGGAGCAAAATCCCTCTCCTGCCACCAGAACCACCCCCCCTCCACATCAAACCATGACACTGTGAAAGAAAGTGTGAGAAGTGATGATTATCTGATAGCAAAGAAAGGCTGGTTGAGGAGTTGTCTGGGTTGTCTCCCTGACCACCATTGACTACTGAACCTGTAAATCAGTACTCCTGATAATTAGCAGCAGCAAACAGGGCTGAGAATATTCTTGTGAAGCTTATTTACTGTGAATATTGCTAATCACATACAATGATTTGTTGCAGGTCTGAACATGTGATGATCTTTCATCAAGTTGAATTCATCACATCAAAACCTGACCTTTCTTTCACTAAGGAGACCACCACTGGGAGGTCTGCTTCTTCCCAAATCTGTGCTTCTCACACTGTTGTGTTGGTGCAAGTCATGTCAGTGCTGTGATAGACTTCCCTAGGAAACTATCCTGAGTTAGTCTCCTTGCAAAAACAAATAGGCAAGACAACAAGCCAAACAGAAAACTGAATAAGCTACAGAAAAATATCAGAATGTAACTTTATCACTGATAAATTTCGTATCCCAAACAGCAAGAGATATTATGATACAGTACATGCTGTTAAATAGAGAGTTTCTCTGTAAAAAAGATGTAAGAACTCCTCTTCTCTCTCCTTGAGTCTAGATTGCTTTATTCTGGAAATTAAGTGAGCTGTCTTTATCAGCTTGGTGATTTTCTAGCTGCTGGCAGCCTTTGTCAGGGGGGAGAAAGGAACCAATGCATAGACTTTCTCTGTTTTATATTCCTTAGGGATTTTCAAGGGATTTTCTTTCTGCTGTGGGAGTTGAATCTGATTTTGAGAGAAATGACTATCTACAAAAGAAGCTAAAGGTTTCTCTTAATTCGAGGCTCTGAGCAGCATGAAAGTCAGGAGTGAGGAAGCTAGAGAAGCCAAAAGGTATATCAAACAGAAAGATAAAGTCAAAAACTTTTATCAGAAGCCAGTGTAAGGCAAAAGACTCCTGGACGTATGTGCTATAGGACAAGAAGATTTCAGGGCTCAGGAAAGACCAATTAGGACAGAACTTTGGGTGGACACGGGGGTGACATGCGGAAATAGACTCCACAACTCAGAAAGTTATGAGTCTTATGCCTATTCTTATAGGCATAAGAGTATAATAAAACTTATACTCTTATAGGCAAGGGGGCCTACAAGAATGATAGGGAGAGGCTGTTCAGGAGGGCCTGTTGTGATAGGACAAGGGGTAATGGTTTTAAAATAGAGGGAGGTAGATTCAGGTTGGATATTAGGAAAAAATTTTTTACCATGAGAGTTGTAGAACACTGGAACAGGTTGCCCAGAGAGGTGGTGGATGCTCCATCCCTGGAGGCGTTCAAGGCCAGGTTGGACGAGGCCCTGAGCAACATGATCTAGTTGGAGATTTCCCTGTTCCTTGCAGGGGGGTTGGACTAGATGACCTTTGAAGGTCCCTTCCAGCCCTAACCATTCTATGATTCTACGATTCTATATAAACTCAGAGTCTTATGTAGTCTTATGCCTATTCTTATACCTATCCATAGAAATAATAGCTAATATAGTTTTATGTGATCTTATGCCTACTCCTATACCTATCCCCCTGTAAGAGGAGCAAGGGCAAAGAAGGCAATGTTGAACAGAAACGCTACTTCAGCCTGATGCCATGATGAATGAACAATCAACTTTATTATTCCTGGGATTTGTTCATCCACTGGTCAAGATGATTGCCTAGTATCCAGCAGTACTGATAGCAGCCGGGTGTTTGCTTGCAGAGCTTTCCTTCCAGGCAGGATCTAATAAGAGCTGACAGCAACAGTTTAGGGAGGTCCTCTCTTGGAGCCTTGTCCTTGGAAGCATCTGGTGTTGCTTCTTTGGTTTGACTCATCAGTGACAGAGGCTGTTTCCTTCATTTCCTAGTCATAGTATGTGAATCTGATAAGAAATCACAGAATCACAGAATCAAAGAATGTCAGGGATTGGAAGGGACCTCAATGGATCATCTAGTCCTGTCGGGGAAGTTTTCTGGCTGCTACATGGGCTGAATAGAAAGCACTTGTGCCTCATCAAGACAGGTGCTGTGAGTCACATTGGTCAACTGGAAACCACGTGGCCCATGGGCAGTTTAAAGGCAGGGCACTCCCCTCAGGGAGTGGGGCAGTTCTCTCCTGGAGATTGGAGAGGTAGGAGTCTCTGGAGAGCAGTGAGTTGAAGATCTCTGTTGGAAGCCTTTGGTTGTGATAAGGGCCTTCTGATATACGAGGGGAATCACAATGGCCTTTTGGGTTGTGATTCCTGAAGATGAGATACCAGTGGTCCGCAACATAGTCCAATCCCCCTGCCGGAGCAGGACCACCTAGATTAGATCACACAAGAACCTGTCCAGGTGGGTTTTGAGCATCTCCAGAGAAGGAGACTCCACAACCTCTCTGGGGAGCCTGTTCCAGTGTTCTGTTACCCTTACTGGGAAGAAGTTCTTCCTCATGTTTAAGCAGAACCTCCTATGTTTCAGCTTATATTCATTTCCCCTTGTCCTATCATTGGATGCCACTGAGAAGAGCCTGGCTCCATCCTCATGACAGTCACCCTTTACATATTTATAAACATTAATGAGGTCCCCCCTCAGTCTCCTCCAAGCTAAAGAGACCCAGCTTCCTCAGCCTTTCCTCATAAGGGAGATGCTCCACTCCCTTAATCATCTTTGTGGCCCTGTACTGGACTCTCTCATGAAGTTCCCTGTCCTTCTTGAACTGAGGGGCCCAGAACTGGACACAATATTCCAGATGCGGCCTCACCAGGGCAGAGTAGAGGGGGAGGAAAACCTCTCTCAACCTACTAACCACACCCCTTCTAATACACCCCAGGATGCCATTGGCCTTCTTGGCCACAAGGGCACATTGCTGGCTCATGGTCATCCTGCTGTCCACCAGGACCCCCAGGTCCCTTTCTCCTGTGCTATTCCCCAACAGTTCAGTCCCCAACTTGTACCGGTACATGGGGTTGTTCTTACCCAAATGCAAGACTCTACACTTGCCCTTGTTGTATTTCATTAAATTTCGCCCCGCCCAACTCTCCAGCCTGTCCAGGTCTCTCTGAATGGCAGCACAGCCACTCCTCCTAGTTTAGTGTCATCAGCAAACTTGCTGACCGTGCACTCTATTCCCTCATCTAAGTCATTGATGAATATGTTGAACAATACAGGTCCCAGTACCAACCCTTGAGGGACTCCACTAGATACAGGCCTCCAACTGGATCTCTGTCCCATTGACCACTACTCTCTGGCTTCTATCCTTCAGCCAGTTCACAATTCACCTCACTATCCGATCATCCAGACCACACTTCCTCAGTTTAGCTGTGAGGATGCTGTGGAAGACTGTGTCAAATGCTTTACTGAAGTCAAGATAGACCACATCCACTGCTCTACCATCATCCACCCACTGGGTGATGTCCTCATAAAAGGCTATTTGGTTTGTCAAGCACAACTTCCCCTTAGTGAAGCCATGCTGACTGCCCCTAATGACCCTCTTATCCTTGATATGCCTAGAGACAGCACCAAGGATAAGTTGTTCCATTATCTTTCCCAGGATGGAGGTGAGGCTGACCAGTCTATAGTTACCTAGAACATAGACATTTCTAGAGGCTGGTCAAGTCCAGAGCCTCTGAAGGTGCTCAGACAGCCAGATTGCTTCACAGCTGGGGGAGGACATAGGTGTTACACAGAGGGGCTAAACATGAGGCAATGACAGTGGCAGGGGGGTTGGAACTAGATGGTCTTCAAGGTCCCTTCCAATGCAAACCATTCTATGATTCTATATGGCATAGTAATAGAAGAGTTTCAGATGCTAATAGTTAAGAATAGGCCATGAAGTTAAAGCAAACAAAGTCCACAAAGTGACTTCTTTTTCCTTTTCCTGCAGTAGTTGGTCCCTAATAACAAAAGAAGCCAAACAATGTTGTTTAAAATGTGCTGCTTGTATGACGCATCTTGTGGGAGAGCTATGTTACTGGGAATCTTTCACTGTAAAAAGCCCAAGTCAAGTATTCTGGGGGCTGGAGGAAAACTATGAGGCTCTGCAACTCACAGAAAGAGGTAGCAGATAATTAAATAAAGGAAATTTTTGCAACTGTGAAGCAAGGCCTCTTATTTGGGTACCATAAAGAGTTACTCTACAAAGCTGCTAAAAATTTATTAGATTTTTCTAGGGCTTTAGGGTCAGATTGACGGCAGGCACATACATCATTTGTGTGTGCATAACTATGGAGAAATACTTCCCAGATAGGATATGAGACTTACAAGCCCTGGCTTTTATCTGTGCTTCAGAATTATGAGGAAAATGTTATACCGATAATACCATGGTAATTTCTGAAAGTAGCTTTTTGTATCTTTTGCTGTTATTATTTTTGGGTAGGTTCTGGTGTGGGCTAAGAAATTTCTTGCATCTTTGTAAGATCAACTTTGTAAGATCAACCCGTTTAGAACAGGTGTGCTGCAGTGTGCCTGGTCTGTCAAAATGAAACAAACTGTGTTTCTGCCACAAAAGAGCACAAAAAGTTCTATTTGCTCCAATAAAAAGATATGGTGAGTTCTGTTCTGCAACATGTTCTTCTATGACTTAGTAATATTTTTGTATGCTAAGTAACTCAGATACATTTAGCATCATGGAATAAAATCCAGCATAGATTTACTTGACTACCAGGACAAGATATTGACTGTTCTTAATATATTACCTATCTTGAAAATGTGTAGGATTGCCTTATCACTGTGCTTTATTGTGCAGCCATAAATAAACTCTGACAATGCAGGAGTTTTCTGAGTAGATAATAATATAGGCTGTTTTTCTTGCATATCTGTTCTTAATGCAGTGCTTTGGTTTGTTGTGTGTGCTTGTGAGTGTGGATTTTTATGTGCTTACATTAGGTTTGGTCAATGAGACTATAAACACCATTAACACTTAAAGAAATCCAAGCTATGGCTCCTGGAATTCAGTTGTCATAGCACTGCACTAACAAGTTACTATAAGTAGTTTTCCTCTAACATCATCTTTACAGAGAAAAAATTGGCTGAAAAAATAGAAATCATCTCATCTTCTACTGAAGTCACTGAGTTCCTCTAGAAATTCATCCATGTAATAATGCTGTCCCATATATTTCCCAAATTTGGATCTTTGTGACTAATTCAATCTCCTTTGAGAGAAATAGGTGAAATGAAATGTAAACCAAGAAGAAATACAGTATCAAAAGTACCGCAGAGCATGCTGCTTCTGGATTTTGGATCTAATGTGATAAAATATACAATCTGTTAAAAAATCAGTCAGAAAAGTTATTTTACTAAATGCAACATGATACAGTTTTGCAGTTTATGTCTTCTGCTTTATGCATCCATTTTTTAAACTGTTTTCAGCAGATTTCTTTGACCATGCAGATTACACTGTTTTGCCACATACAGTCCAAAAATAGCTTGCAGGAATATAGCATGTAATTGGTTGTCAAAACAAGGTTATTAAATAAGTGCTTAATTTTCTCTCTTGATTTAAGTGGTGAGATCCTTGAAAATTTAGAGATGACTATGCACTGGAGTAGGGTGAAAAATTTCAGCTGAGCATTTAATTACTAAAACCTGCAGGACAGAGGTCTTGAAACTCTTGACTAGGTTTAGTCAAATTTATCTGATGGACTCTAGCCATGAAAAACAGGAGTGTATCTATGATTCTATGATTTATATTGCACATCAAGTGAGGACCAGCAGCACTTGCCAACTGGCCCAGCCAATTGAAGGAATAATTTCGGTCCATTCACTAGTTTATTCTTACAGGTGATCAGTAAGAGAATCCCTATGGAGGCAGTAAGTAACTATTCCAACTTTCCAGTAACACTTCAAAATGTGAACAGAGTGACACACAATGTCATAGAATTGGAGAATCAGAGAATGGTTTAGTTTGGAAAGGATCTTTAGAGACCATCTAGTTCCAAGCCCCCTGCCATGGGCAGGGACGCCCTCCACTACACCAGGTTGCCCAAAGCCTCATCCAACCTGGCCTTGAACACTTCCAGGGATGGGGCAGCCACAACTTCTCTGGGTAACATGTTCCAGTGCCTCACGACCCTCAGAGGGAAGAATTTCTTCCTTATATCTAATCGAAATCTCCCCTCTTTCAGTTTAAAGCCATTGCCCCTTGTCCTGTCACTAAAGGGCTTGTAAAAAGTCCCTCTCCATCTTTCTTGTAAGCCCCCTTTAAGTACTGAAAGGCCGCAATAACATCTCTCCAAAGTCTTAATTATGTAGTGTGTGACTGTATTACATCAAATTAAGTTTACAACAATTATGAATAAGCAAAGGTATAGTTCAGTGAGTTTTGATCAGTTCTTACACAAGATTGTAGGAAAGTCTGAATTCTTACAGTGGGTCTCACAGTATTCCTTGCCCCTGTCAGGGCCTTCTTATGCACAGAAAACATTCTAGCCTGTCACTACAGATTAAAGACACCAGTCCTATGCAGGACACCATATAGATGGAAATATGTGCTCCTGTACAGCAGCAAAGAATTTTGTCTATGATTTTGGTATTATCAGAGTCCTTACTGCTATACAAAGATTTCCATGCCATTTAAGGGAAGCAAAATAGACATTCTTTTATTGCAAGAATTTGCATTGAGGAATATTTTATTTGTGTCTTACATTTTAAAAGTGCCATGGCAAGAAATGGGTTTCATTTTGAAGAAGAATCGTTTTGAATAATTAACCACGAATTACTCTAATTAGAAGAAAATAATTATAGGTTGGACATAGCTGCTTCAAATGAGATGTATGGAGTTAGTGACTATTGGAAAAATAATGCCACCTGATAGAAGCTGAAATAAATCTAAAAAAGAACTTTCTCTTACAATCGGGATTTAACCATGGTATTTTAAAATGTCTCCAATTTAAAACATGCAAATTTCTTCTAGACAGAATTATTAGTAGGACTATATTGTTGAATTACAAAATCTTCAGTGTAATAATTAAAGAAGGTAGTTTTATCCTTAAAAAGAGAGTTGTGATTAACTCTTGTCTTAATATCTGAGCTCGTGCTCCAAACTACTGAGAATACTGTAAGTACTTCTTCAAATCATAAAAAGGTTGATCTTGCTTAGACCCAAGGTAATTTTACAAGTAAATGTTATATAATAACATTATTTAAACTATATGGGTTTTTTACATATATAGAGACATATATGTCAACAGCATAGTTGTCTTCAATTTCAGGTGTAAGGGATTTAGCATCCATGCATCATTGCATTTCATTACATTGATAAGAATAATTAAAGTTTCCTTTTAAAGTAATACTTAGGAAAACGTTCATAGGCTGAATAGTCTAATATTGCATGCTGTTCTTCAAGGACTCTTTGAAAATCACCTGTATACTGCAAGAAGAAATCATTGTAATTTAATTTTTTTAGGTACTTATTCAGGATTAAGTTTTTATTGTATAAACACATACTTACACCTTTCAAAACATGAAATTTTCAACAGAAGACTTAACTGTTACAGTGAAACAATGATTTTTGGTAGTTCTGTAAATGCCATTCTCAATGTGATTATCGCATACCTGTAAATAACCTGCTGTACTCTCTTGCTGTTACTTCTTAAAATCTTGAGAAGCAAGATGACCTTTTTAACACAGTGAAAGATTCACCAATCCATTTGTATCTGAGCAACAGGGACAACTAAACTTGAGTTTTTCTAGACCACCGTTCTAGCAGAAATGCACCCTCTCTAGAGTTTTACTGCCATATATTCATCACATAATATTGCTCACACACACTATTAGCCTGTAATGCGTTGTTGAAGTCCAGATATGTAAGCAAAAGTTGTCTTGAATATTGATCCTTATTATAATTATCAGACCACTTCTACAAAACCCACTGATGTTTCGTTTTGATGCCAGTACAAATAATTTTTTTTTTTCCAGTTTAATCTTCTCTTTCTTTTTTTTTGCCCTAAATACTGCTTTAGGAAAATATGGTAGTGGCTTGTACCCAAAGACAAGTGAATAAACTTGCGACATGTGTGGTCGAACACACAGAAATAGTAATCTTTGCTATTAGAAAAGCTGAGCTAATGGCCTCCCTCTAAAGCATGAAGCCAAAAATTATTTCTTGGTGGAGGTGGATCATGTTTTTTGTGATAAAAATGTAAGGTATTTTTCATTAACTGAAGCAAGTACAATAAGACTATCATACGCGCCTCTTCAGTGGTAACTGTTTCATTTTTTCCTTTCTTACCTTTTTTATTAACAAGTTGGGGCACTAAAAATAAGCTAACCAGAGATTGTTGAAGTGTTTAAACTATGCATCCTTATGAACATGGTATCTGAATATTAGTTGCATTAACTCCTTCCATAGCCAATGCGTGTTGCCTTAATGCAAAATGTGAGAGTGGTCCCATCTTTTGTTTGTGGTTAGACTGCTGTCATTTTGGCCCATCCTTTTAAATGTGAATAATACTTCCTTTTCAAATTATTTTTGCGTTGCCTTCCAGATGCTTCCAAGAGGCTTGACTTTGAGCCTGTGAGAAAGTAATGTTGAGCATCTAACCAAAGAATGCAGACCTTCTAGACGATCACTTAGAATTTCTAAATTCCATAGTAACTTCTGTGCATGTTTTTTTATAGATTATATTCATTTAAATATATCCTATTCTGCTAGTAACAATGTATTTCCCAAATAGTATTTAGCCATGCTTTACCAATTTTTAACTCAGATTGTTGTCATGAACTTTCCTTATAACGTAGATATCATAGAATCATAGAATGGCTAGGGTTGGAAGGGACCTCAAAGATCATCCAGTTCCAACCCCCCTGCCATGGGCAGGGAAACCCTCCACTACACCAGGTTGCCCAAAGCCTCATCCAACCTGGCCTTGAACACTTCCAGGGATGGGGCATCTACCACTTCTCTGGGCAAACTGTTCCAGTGATATTAATATGTTGTCATTTCATCTCAGTGTTTTATAATTTTAATTCTTATTTGATCTAGAAGCCTGTAAATTATGAGCAACTTTAAGCAACTTTGAAGTACTGTGAAGGTGTAAAGTAAAACTAAGAATGATGCGGAAGAGTCATTCTCTTTGTGAACAGTATAATCAGATCACTCTGGGTAAGGTCTTCCACCTTTCCAAAATGAATAAATCTGTCTATTCTATTTCTTTAGAAATATAACTTTAAAAAAGAAGAGGGAAAAAATATCTCCTTTCAGAATTTAATTGCCAAAATGTGTTTATTATAAAAAAGCAATGAAAAAATGGGACATTTAATTATGATTTTAAATGATTGAAATTCCAGTGCACCTGTTTAATCAAAAGAAAATAATGTATGCGCAGGAAAGTCTTTTTTCTATTATGCTTCTGATGACAATAGCAGGGTATTAAGAATATATAATAGGAAAAGTAATATCTAACATTTTGTTTTGTTAAGTCAAGAGATAGAATAGCAATTGATATTGGATAATTTTTATAAAATTCTGCTATTTTAAGCTATAAGTTTTCAATTCAGCTTCATCTGATTACCATCTGAACTTACACGCTCACCCAAATATACCATTAGATATTTAGTATATCCCTGGTATACCCTTAGCAGAAAATTGATTATCCTCAGATGGGTACATGTGTATAAAGCATTGCAAAGCTGTTAGCCAGACACATGAGCATTTTCTGCTTACAAGATGGGAGAGCTTTAACTACAGGATCCAGTATTTTTTCATTCTTTTCATGTAACTTCACCCTATGAACAGCTGTGCCATTGATGGACCACGGCTGTACAGTGAGCAGAGCTGCTGTACAGATAACCTCTGCTTCATTACTACCGACGTTGAAGTGTGCGAACCGGCAGATTGCTGCAGAAAGAGACAGGATCCTGGAGCTCGAATGATGTGTTGGATTCTTCCACTCTTGCCTCCTTGACAGAGCTTCTGCAGGGTGCAGACCAGTTTGCTGAAACTGGAGAATATGACATGTTCTTTGGAGAAGATTTGAGCATTCACAGTTGTAGATGCAATCACTGGGAGATGTTCTTTCGGAAGGGAAACCACTGTGTGGTGCTAAGTATTCTGCAAGAGCGGATCAATGGTGCCTCAAATTGGGAACTCAGATTGGGTTTTCATCTCTTTGTCTCAGCTTGGCGATATATTAAACTAGGGTAGGGTCTATGTATCTCAAAGTGTGTTGTATAAATACTTTCTTGGTGAAGCACTCGGAGAGTGAGGCCTGCGACAGAAAAGCCTGAGAGAAAATTAATAATAATGATAACAATGCAAGCTTTGAAGTGTGTGGTAAATTAGACATAAGGTCATCCACTGAATGTTTTGTAGAAACTACAATATTACACATTAAGGCATTTCTCTCTGTTTTGTGCCTCAGAAAGACAGAAGTAGGTATTTAAAATTTTTAGTCAGCTTTAGTTTTCAGCATTTTCAAACTTCTTAAGTACCTGACTTTAAACCTTCTTCTAACAAAATTTTTGTATCTGGTAGAGAATTAGTACATGTCAGATTATGCTGTAGCATTATCTAGTAGGCGATGGAAAAAGCACTTCTAGATGAGTTAGAATTTTGTAGGACGAATTGAAAACAGGACACAGTATTCTGGACAGGCTGTTCAGAAAGTGTTTGTAAAACAGAAGGAGGATTAAGTTTCTTCTTGTCGTGGTTTTAGGCTGATCCAGCAACTAAAACTCACACAGTCTCTCCTTCTCCAATAAAGTAGAGAGGAGAGAAAAAAAAAAACCAAAAGGACTGAGGGTTGAGGCAAGAACAGAGGGAGCACCCACCAACCATGGTCCTGGGCAAAACAGGCAGCGCTTTTCTCAAAGCAAAACAGTTTATTAATGATTATTTAGAAGGACAAAGGGAAATAAAAACCGATTACTTGAGAGGACAGAAAGAAACAAAACCAGATCTTAAAACCGACACCTTCCCCCCCCCCACCTTCCTTTTCCTCCCGGCTCTACCTCCTCCCCCCAGCAGCACAGGGGGCAGGGACTGGGGGAGTGCAGGTCAGTTCTTTCCGTGCTGTTACTGCTGCTTCTTTCTTAAAGGAGAAGGAGTCCTTACACCCTTTTCCCCTGCTCCAATGGATCCCCTACCCACGAGGAAAAATCCACAAATTTCTCCAACGTGAGTCCAGCCCACTGGAAACAATCCTTCCCCACAGATTGCTCCGGTGTGGGCTATACCACAGTCTCGGGTACTTAGGGAGCTGTAGCCACTCGCTCCGGCGTGGGTCGTCACAAAGACTCCAGATGCCTTTCTGCCTTGCCGTGCCCCCAACACGACCATCCTCGGGCTCAGGCATCTTCTCCCCACGGGCTGCGAGTGGGTCGCTGCTCCACCGCGGCCGTCCTGGTTGCAGGGGGGCAGCCTGCTATCTCACCATCAGCCGCAGGGGAAACTCGGCTCCGGCACACCTCCTCCCGCTCCATCCTCACTGACCTGCTGTCGATGCAGCTGTTTCTCTCAGATCTCAGTTCTCTCCAGGTGAACTCAGCCCAGTGGGCACCCTGGGAGTGGGGTGCCCCCGAGTTCCCCAGCTGGCTCCGCCGCTGCCATTCTCCGTGGGCGGCGCCGGCCCGATGCAGGCAGCTGCCCGGCCGGGAGCCAGGGAGCGGGGGCAGTGCCCTCCTCCCTTCTCTGGTCGATCCTGGGCGAAGCACCTTTTCCGGTTCCCTTGTCCTGATTTAAATAGGGCAATTCGCAGAGGCGCCCTATTGGCTCAACCCCGAGGGGGATGGCAGTCTGATCCGGTGGCCAGAACTAAGCCTAACCCGGATCCAAAACCGGGGAGGTCGCAGGGAGCAAAATCCCTCTCCTGCCACCAGAACCACCCCCCCCCTCCACATCAAACCATGACACTTCTTAATATGACTTCTGTCTAGCTGTTTCTCTTTCTGTTGCGTGCCTTCTTTTCAACAACTTCAGACTACTGCAGTAGTTGAGTTGATATGTATGTGAAAAAAATCTTTCTCTACTTTTTTTAATATAATTTCTAGCTCAGTTTTTGCCTCCAGTTTTGCAACAGACTACGTATCTGTGCAGTCCTACAGACATGCAAAATAATGACCTCCTGTGTTATGGTTTTATATATTGTTTTTGCATCTAAATCACTTGCAGTCCTGAGCAGCAGTTGAGTATATTGTGATTTAAAGAAATAATTGATCATCCTTTTGTTCAGCCTTTTCTGGAAAATACAAGAGTAAGGTTTTGTTACACAGCTTCATCACTTCAAGGAGGGCCACTGATGCACTACATGTTAGGTGTATATAGGGCCAAGTACCTATGCCTTATAGCAAGTCCTTTCACACACCTAACACGTTCAGTGCTCTACTTCTATGGCATACAGTAGGTGATGGGTTGTAGACTGGCACCACTGTTTTAACAAAAATAGTCAATATTTTGTAATTGTGTTGTAAAGACACAACATTCACCTGCATTTCTGTCTTTGGAAGAAAACAAAACAAACCAAAACATTTCTATGACATATCCCAAGTAAGGATTGGTTAAGTGAATCATTTACACAGCGATTTCCCCCTTAACAATTCCAAGTGCTCAATTAGCAAAACTTGATCCATTAATTGAGGATTTGAATATTCACCTGTTTTAAAACTACACTTTAGGTGGCCATTGTTGAAAATACATGTATAATTGTTTAAAGAACAACTCTCATTTTTGTCTAATGCATCTTTATTGAATGAAATTGACTGCCTTTTTTAGTAAGATTAACAGGAGACATTTGTCTCTCTTTTCTTAACACTGCTACTGGTCAATCTCTTACAAAAAAAAATTCAAAATTAAAATAATATTGGGTATTTATATTTTATATATAGATATTATTTATATACTGCAGATTAAAACAGATCATTTTGGCCTCCTTTGCACTGTGATCCAGATGTATCCATTATGGAGAACATCCTATCTGTGCTTATGCCTATGTGTTTACAGCAGTTACCTTCTGACCTACAGTGTCTTTGAATTTCAAAATCCAAATTAATACCATCTGTTTGAGCTATTTCATTCTATTTTTTGTGACCTAAGGAAAACAGTGATTTTTAAAAGCTGATGTATTGTTACACTGTTCTTTCAAAGAGGTCAGCTACAACTTCTTGTTAAATTTAGTAGAAAAATTCTAAGTAACTGCTGCTTCAACATTTTTGCAGCCGTATTTATTGAGACATATTTACATGTCTGAGAAAATCACAACTGCGAAAACAAATTTAAAATAGCTTTTTCCACTTTTACATTTTGGGGGGTTGGAACTAGATGATCTTTAAGGTCCCTTCCAGCCCTAACCATTTTATGATTCTATGATATAGTTTTTATCTCTTTGCCTCAAAGATTTGTGATCTTGCCAAGGTCGTTCTCCTCACTCATGTTTTTGCACTTTAGCATTATGGTACGTTCTTTGCACATACATGAATGCTGCAACCTTGCACTTACTAGTGGCATTAAAATGAGCGAATAAATGTCAGAACTGAACAAGTCTTGACTGTCAAATATAAGCTTCTCTAGCATTCATAGCTAATGCTCTAATCATCGGTGCAAAACATTGAAATAATTTGCTTTCCCTACATGTTTTTACTGGCCAGGATGCATAGGGGAGTAGTGTGCTCAGTCATAATCATGTTCCACAAAGTCTGGAAATGTTCCCTTTGAGCTTCCAATCATTAGGCCAGCCCAAGTGAAGACAAGCCCATTGACAAGTGAAATGGCAATAATTTATTTTCTATTGATGGGTTGTGACAAATCATGTTTGGAGCAGTGGCTGCATACTGTGGGGCTCCATGAAGAAAGACTGAGATGGCCCTAGATGAAGCTCTTCACAGCTCATTTAGTCCAAATGTAGCCACCTGGGTGGTGAATCAGTTCAACGTATCAGCCCAGGCATTCCTGCACAAAATTAGATCACTTACAGACGAGGCATATAGGGGTTCTTACAAGACATTAATCAAGGCAGGGGGTAAGCTGTCAAAACATGGATTTCAAAATTAAGAAATGCAGGAAGGATTAAAATGCAGCCACGTCAGAAATTCAGCAATATCGTTTCCATCGCAAAACTGCAGATATGGAAAACAGCTTGGAAGAAGAATGATGAACTTTCAATGGGTTAAATGAAATATTAAGGGTGCTTTCAGTAGGGGTAGATTTTTACAGATGTTAATTAGTAAAAGCAGCATGAGGATTTATTTAAGCTTGGGCACACCCCCTTCAACTTTCAGCTGACAGGTCAAATTAATTTATGTGCTTCCTACCAGTGCATAACACAGTTCATATCTTATTTAAATTTACTTTTTCCAAGGCCTGCTGATGTGCTTAGCATCTGACATCTCATGCTGTTTCAGAATACAGACGGATATTTTATTTTGCAGGGTATAAAAAGCCTGCCCTGTTTCTTTTATCAACTCTGTTTATATTTTATTTCTATAGGAAAAAAAAATTAGAAGAATGTTGAGTTCTGACTCTAGGGGTTTTGCATACATTTTACTCTACTTTTTTTTAAGTATGGTTTCTGTTTGTTAAAAAATCCTGGTGTCTTTATTTAAAGTCAGATACCCTCTTAAGCAGCATTCCTTGAATCCTCTAAATGGGAGGATCCTGACCTGACCAGCTAAGCATTGCTTCAGATGTTGTGGGGTTTCACACTTTCTTCTCATATTGTCCACTGCCCTGGAGGGAGAAAAAAGGGAAGAAACAAGAGGGCCAAAGTTCCTTTTATCTTCAGAAAAACTGAAAAGTAGGCATCTCTTCTGTCTGGCATGTGCTGGAGCAAAATCTCCTGCCGTAACCCCCTCCTTTGCCTCCTGTGTCTCTCTCCATTGTGGAGAATCTGCGTTTTCTACCTGAGGAGAAAATAGCTAAGATCTCTGAAATGCTTCAGAAATCAGTAAATGAGCAGGAGTTGTTCCAATGTTATCACAAATATTGCACTCGTCCACGTCACCTGCTTTCCGATGGCCATTGAAGCGGGTAGCCCAAGCTCCTGCATCCGTAAGCAGCTGTCAGATAGAAACTGTTTGCCACACACGCCATTCTCTTCCAAAGGCTGGGAGTGAGCAGCCCAGAGGGGATAACTGCTGCTTCTCTGACTCCGTACTGCTCACACGGACATCTCTGCTCTGGCACTGAAAATTCGATTCTTAAGCCCTGCTAAACGTACAAAAAATAATCTGTGCTTATACAAGTAAGGATTGTGTATGTGAATGACAGAATTAAGGTTTTCCTGTGTCAGACTTCTCAAACATTGCTCCATTTCCTCTATTAAGACAACATATTTTTCTTTGCACAGAACGAGTCTAAGGCTGTTGCAGCGAGTAATATGGTCTACGTGATCTCAAGTTTAATGAGCAAATACTTATTTGGCCATTTAAATGTCTATGAATTGTACTTATTTCTCTTCTAATCTTCTTAAATTATAACTTAGATAAGAAAATGCAAAACCAAGCAGGTAGAACTAGAGTTATTATCTTTTTAGGTAATCCTGAATTTCTCTTCCTGTGTATTACGTCAGGAGATTTGTGTAAAAAAAAGTCAAATGTTATGATGCTTTATTATCATAATGTGTGCAATACAGAGGCAAATATATAGCATTTAATGTGCCAGTAGTTAATGGCTTTAGTGTATTTTATATACTGTCAAGCTTCCTTTAAAGGGACATGTCCATCTCCTCTCCTCCTGTAAGGTAATTGTATCACACTGTGATTTTGAGAAGCACACTGAAAATACAATGTCTTTAAAGGTAAAAAAATAACATTATCTTTCAATATGCAGACATATTATGACATAAAAATACATGTGGTTGGCTTATATTTTAATTTAGTTAATAATTTTTGTAGGTTTGCTTTCTGGTTTTGTTTCAGTTTTTCAGTGCAGCTAATCTAAAAATAGTACGAAAACAGTGCACACTGTGTGAAATTTCAACTCTGTATTTCATGCATGTTGCATTAATATTGGAAATGTAGTAATGAATTTTTCTAAATAATTCATTATACCAGGCACTTGAAAATTTTATTTTTATTTGGTATTACTTTGTCCTCCAAGGTAACATGACAGGATAACTGTCTTGCATAAAAACCAGATCATCACTCTTTTTCACTGCCTATCAACCAGTTTGTGCTTAACCAAGCATTTATTTATTAGTTCTTAATGGTGAGGTCCACAAGGTTACTACACCTGAGAGAAAAATCTGTAAAACAGGCTTTCTAATTAATCACTGGGAGGGTTCAAGAAGGTCTTGTTATTTCTGTGTACAGTAGAATTTATGTAGTCTATTATAAGTGCTGATTGCTAAAACTGCAGCTCATTTTTGTTTCTTCAGATCTGTAGTTCTTTTTGTGCTAAACTGTACCGTTCTTATCATTCTGTTTGTAAACACACACATAAGAAGGTGTGTATAGAGGGAGACAGGTCTAACTTGTTGCATGTTTGCCCCTTGAGCATCGGGAAAAAAGACTGGTGAGGAAGGAAGGGAAAAGGGAAAAGAATATCCAGGGCAGCAATTTCAAACACAGGCAGATTTAGGAGGGTGGGAAATGACAAAGTAAATATCCTGTATGAAAGCAACAATCACATAGTTTGCAAACAATGTAGAGTGAAAATCCTGCAAAACTATTCAAGATATCATTCATTCTGTACGTTACCTTATTTTCTCTTAAATGTCAGAATATGATGATGAACATGACCATTCGATGGGATCTGCTAGGTGATATTTTTCTTTCCACTCGGGCTGGGCACAGCTCTCACTGCTGGAATATAGGGCCTCAGGAGCCACAAAAGCTGGAGAAAGCTTCTGACCTCTTACAATATCCATGTGCTGAGATTGCTTATAAAAAATCCTTCTTTTGAAATCAGGCAGGAAAGTTCTGGAAATATATCTCAGCCACACCAGCTTCCCCCCAGCTGAAGTATGGTCCAGTGTTAGAGAAGCTTGGCTGGCACCATGACTGGGAGGGATGGGGAAGCCAGAGGAAACATCTCTTTAGTCACCGCTGTCATAATACAGTAAAAGTGCCCAAACTGATTCTTACCAATGTAATGTCTCTCTGTTTCTAAGGAAATCATCTGCAGCCGAAAGAACTAGTAGATCACATGGGGAAAAACAAAACAAAACAAAACAAAACCACAAAACAATAAAAAGAATCAAACAACAACAACAACAACAAAAACCCAACAAACAAAAAAACAAAGCCGAATTATTAAGTTCCTTCCTTTACTTCTTCAGTGAAAACCAGGGTGCACATTTTAGAAGACTGTGAAATTTGGGCCACTGTAATCTTTCTGTGTCTTGTTTTTGGAGTCTGTTAAATAGAGACACATTTCTCTATGTGCCTGTTTTGAGAAGAATATATAAAAAGTTTAGCTATATGGTTTCTTGCGCTGCTGGAAATCTCCATACAGGAAGCTGGAGAACTGTGTTGCCAATGCTCTTATATGGAAGCAGTTTTAAGTCTTTTGACTGGATCCCCTTCTTCTGAGCTCCTCAAAGACGTATGTTTTTTCTTCCCATTTTCATGGATCAGTGTAGCTTTGCCCTTACCTATGTACAAACCTTCCCTTTTCATGTTAGCGTGTCGCTCTTCCTTTGCCATCTTATCTACATGCTTTCCTCCTGTGCCTCTGGAGCTCTACGGATTTCAGCCTCTTTTGAGTAGGTTCTTCTTTTTGCAAAAGTATGTCCTCACCTCTTCTGCAGGTGATCTTTCCACAGGGAGAAGTAGTAAGGAAGCTTCTCCTTGTTACGCTTTTCCTTGTATCATCAGATCACAGAAGGGAGCCTTCATACACCTGAGTATCGCCAAATGACAATGAGGGCTTTGACACTGGATTTCTGCATCTTTATACAAAGCTACAGCTTGAATTGCTGATGTTCATTTGAAATACGTGGAGAAAAATCCAAACTTTGTCTGGTCTCTCTTCTTCACTCATAGAAAATTCTTCCACAGCTGCATGTTGTCTAGTTTGCTGGAACTGGATCTAGAATTTAAAAAAAAAAAAAAAAAATAGTTAAAAAATTGTTACATGCAGTTCAACAAAGGTTGAAAATAGGTGGGGATAGTTACACGTATTTATACTGGATTTGAGGATGATCGAACACTGGAGCAGGTTGCCAAAAGACACAGTGGACTCTCTGTCCTTCGAGGGGTTCAGGACTTCACTGCACATACACCTGAGCAACATGATTTAGTGACACCTGGTTTGAGCAGCAGGTTGGTCCCTTCCAGCTTTGATAATGAAGAGCAAGGAATGTGTTTATATTCTGATGGAGAATGTCTGCGTACGGTGTTGCGCAGCTTTAAGCTTTGAAACCTGACTGAAGAACAGGGTCTTGTGAAAGTCCACCTGTCCGATCTTGTCAACTTAAGACAAGAACTTAGGCAGACAATCTCACACCAGAGTGACAGCCTGTGGTGGGTGGACCCTGGCTGGAAGCCAGGTGCCCACCAAAGCCGCTCTATCACTCTCCCTCCTCAACTGGACAGGGGAGAGAAGGAAAATATAACGAAAGGCTCAGGGATCAAGATAAGGAGAGGGAGATCATTCATCAAATAATATCACAGGCAAAACAGACTCAACTTCAGAAAATTAATTTAATTTATTACCAATCATATCAGAGTAGGATGATAAGAACTAAAACCAAATCTTAAAACACCTTCCCCCATGCCTCTCTTCTTCTCAGGCTTAACTTTACTCCTGATTTTCTCTACCTCATCTCCATCAGTGGTGCAGGGGGACAGGCAATGGAGGTTGCAGGTCAATTCATCACACATTGTTTCTGCTGCTCCTTCCTGCTCAGGGGGAGGACTCCTCACTCTCTTCCCCTGCTCCAGGGTGAGTCCCTCCCACGGGGTGCAGTCCTTCAGGAACCGACTGCTCCAGCGTGGGTTCCCCACGGGGTCACAAGTCCTGCCAGCAAACCTGCTCCAGCAGAGGCTCCTCTCTCCATGGGTCCATAGGTCCTTCCAGGAGCCTGCTGTAGTGTGGGATTCCCATGGTGTCACAGCCTCCTTCAGGCATCTGCCTGCTCTGGCGTGGGGTCCTTCACAGGCTGGAGGTGGATCTCTGCTCCATTGTGGACCTCCATGGGCTGAAGGGGCACACCCTGCCTCACTGTGGTCTTCACCAGGGACTGCAGAAGAATCTCTGCTTCTCCCCCTCCTTCTTCACTGACCTAGGTGTCGGCAGAGTTGTTGCTCTCACATGGTCTCACTGCTCTTTCTCTCAGCTGCGGGTTATTTGCTATTGTGCAATAACTTTTTCCTCTGTTTAAATATGTCATCCTAGAGGTGCTACCACTGTTGCTGATGGGCTCGGCCTTGGCCAGCGGCAGGTCCATCTTGGAGCCAGCTGGCATTGACTCTGTTGAACACAGAGGAAGCTTCTAGCAGCTTCCCTCAGAAGCCACCCCTGTAGCCCCCCATATACCAAAACCTTGCTACACAAACCCAGTACACACCACTCGGAAGAATAAAAAGAGCAATGCTATTAGGAAGGCTGAGAAAGAGTGATGCTGCTGATAAAACTGAGAAATGGTAAAGCCATTTGAGATCATAAGAAGGGAGACCGATGTAAATCCTCCAAGACTGGAGACTATATGCGATCTGAAAGAAGAAGGGTACTTTGGGGCAGTCCCTACGTGAGTATTGATGAACCATCCCAAAGGACTGGACAAAAGTCCCATTCCCCCGAGTTCCTTGGCTGGCAAACAGGTGCCCACATCTGAAACTGGTAAAATGAGAGTGGTATGAGGCGATGCTTGTGCTTCAGACTGGTTTTGACTAATAACAACACAGGTCCTCTTCCTCTTTGAATATCATCAATCAGCTACAAGTTAACGTTAACTCTAAAAGCCACTTGCATCAATTGTTAAATTGGAAAGTTAACAATTTCCAGGAAAAAAAAAATATTCTATACTAGAATAATATTTGGCATGTGAAATTTTGTGAAGATTGATTATTTTATGGACAAGTTTGGGCTACAGATGGATATAACAACGTAATCTTCTATTTTAACTAAAAGGCAACTGCTGTGCCCCCATCATTAAGCTGTAATTCTTACAAAAACTTCAATTAATTGGATTTTTCACCAGAACTTTTTTGTTTGATTTAAAGTAACGTGTAGATTCGTTATAGAAACTTCATTTAAATATGGATTTAATTAGAAATGTTTTATAATTTTAATGAGTCTTAAAAGTCTTTTGATGAGCAGTCAGTGTAATTATGGTATTTAAAATGATTGGATAAATGCATACTTTATAATTTACCTTCCTCGCAACTGTGTTTTCATGCCGGTTATTTTTAACATGAAGAATTGTTTCATTTTGTGTCAGTTTATCCTTGTCTTCCTTCCACAAAATGTTTTATCTCTGAAATAAAATTAAATATGCATGATACTAGTAGTATTGGATAATATTGTAATAGCACAGTTAAAAATCAATCTAAGAGGGGAAAATTAATTTGGTTTTGTTAGAGAAGTGACTAAATTGATAATTTGTTATCCAGAAGTAAATTACAGACTAGCTCCGTCCTATACGTGTTGTCTCTTTTGTGTTTGAGGAAATTACCTGCAAAATTGCTGCAGAAGACATGTTGCACAAGGTATTGTGCTATCAGCAATCTGCTTCACTGCCAGAACGTAAAGAAAGAGAGAGGCTCAGCAAATTTAGGAAAATAAGGACGTTAGAGAAGTAGCAGTTAAAAGGAAAAAAAAACGGGCTTTTTTAATGCATCATGTACTTTATCAGCCAGCCTATGTGAAGACCACTAAGTGTCATATGCTGAGCCTTACAATTCGTTGTTCAGAAATAGCACACATTAGCTCCTGCATATCGAATAAATTGTTGCTACATTGCTTTGTGTGTTTGTGTTTGGATACATTTTTATTAATGAAAACCGAGCTCGTAGTAAGTCAAGATTTTAGTCTGGAATAGATAAGCTAATAGCAGTGCAACGAGCCTACAGGAAGCAGTGAACAAAAATTCTACGTGCTGTTTCTCGGGAGGACTGCAGTACCTCTCTGCAAATTAGTCAAGTCTCTTCTGCTGGAGTGCTCCAGGAGGGTTGCTTTCCCCACAGTCCTCAGATCTTTGTATTTACTTACTAAATGAGTACTTCAGGGAAAAAATACTTGACTATAATGTAACGTGTCAACAATTCCTATTCCCTGGTTTGATCTCCTTTGTCCTGTGGATCACTGACCATGAGGTGTCCAAGCCTGATCAGTGGAAAGCTTTAGTGTCTTACCCAGAAAAGACTATAAAAGGAAGGTAAACGTGTAATCATACTTCCTTGAAATATTTGCCCGTATCCAGCAAATTGTGCTCATAATTCCTAGCTTTATTTGGATCTGCGTGTGGGTTTCCATCTGCAGCATTAGCCAGCAGTTAATACAGACTCTATTTTGTGTCAGCAATGCGAGGTTCAGAAATTTTCCACCTCCTTTTGCAAAAGAATATGAAAACGTGTCCTGTTCTATTAATTGTCTGTTGTTCATCTGGTTTCCATCATTTAAGTGTAAGGGGGAACTTCATTTGCACTCATGTTTTGCAAGTAGGGACATGCATAATATCATATATGCACCGTTATCTTCATATCTGACGTGCACTGTCATATGAGAAGGCTTAAGTTCTTTTGTCTGTTGGACCTACAAGTATTTAAACTTTTTATTTTGAACATAATTTATTATGTAGTCAAGTAGTCTGGTTCTCAGATTTCTACACAACTTTCCGGCAGGTGCTAATTCTATTTTGCCATGCGCTGCTGTGTGTTTTACTAGTACCAAATATAGTTCTGGATGTATTACTACAACTTTCTCTTTTCTTTACGTTGAAGCACACTTAAAATTTTTAATAGTTTTTCCATGGGCAATTTGTGAAAAATTGCTCTGAGTTTAAATCAAATTGTAGTCTATGACCCGTCATTTCCAGAGTTGATATGCATGTCTAGCAAACACTGACTTTTACATGCTTAGCAGCTTTATGATCTGCAAAACCATTTCTGGATATTGAGAATACTAATCTAGAACTATAAAATATTTTTTTTTCTGGCTTAAACAAAAAAATTTGTGCCAATTTATATCATTGATATAAAGCTTCTGTGAACATATTTAAGATTAGAATATCAGAATCTGATAATTGCTTCCTTTACTTTTTTTCATGTTTTTGTGAAAACAACCTTTTAAGCAGTATCAACATCTTCAACGTTTATTTAGGATATTGATCTGCTTTCTGGGAACTCCTTTACTCTTTTTATGGTTTTGTTTCATTCCAGCTTCTATGTACATGGGTCTTGTTCTTTCTGACTTCACGCCTTCTTTTTTTTTGTGACTTCAGCTAGTTCCATGTGATTGCAAAATTTTTCCAGTGTTAGAAATGTTTTAATCCTTGAAAGAATCGCATCATTTACTCTTTCCATTCCATTTCCATCTATTTATTGTGTTTCTACAAGATAAATACTCTTCTAAGTCTCTGTGCTAAGGTTTACCTATTTGTGATCCTTTTATTAACTATTTACTTTATCTTCAGATATTATGCTGACCTTTAAGTCAGTGTCCAACTTTTAATATATTTAAAGTACTTACTTAAGCACTTACGTATCCCAGTAATATCCCAGTCTTGAGAGGTCTATCAAATAGATTGCACAGGAAGTCCCTTTATCCTTCACTGCTGCTTCTGTATTGTGCAGGGGTAGTTGCACGTTGTTTCTCTGCAAGTGTGAATATTCCTAGTTAATATATTTTTCAAGATAGCTCTGCTTGCAAATCTAGCAGGTTTGCTGTGAAGAACTGCTTAAGTGTGCCGATTTTCTGTGTTTCTGCCTTTTCCTTTTTCCCATTTTGCAGTGTCACTGATGCTGTCACTTTCATTTTGGCTTCTCACTTCTGTCCAAGTCACAGAATTTACAGCAACAGATTTGAGGAAGAGAGGAGCTTATTTGTGGCTGACACAAACATGGGCAAAACTTATACGGTGCAATATATGTAAACCTTGCCTCTTCTATTTTGGCATGATGTCGATTTTATGAAACTATTGAAAGGTTTTTTACACGGACTCCATCATATTTTTTTCCTACAGATACTTGCCCAGTTTTAATCTGTTCCACGATACCTAAATCTCCTGGCCTTCTAATAAATTTTCAGTGTGAATTTTAGAGTGTGCAGCTTTACAGTGAAAAGAAACTTGAAGGCATAGGATGGAATTATACCCAAATAGTCTTTGTTCTTATTCATCTTTTATAAGAGAGAGGTCAGAGTCTCTTTGACCTGAGAATATGTTTGTTTGGTTTCTGCAGCCATTTTTGCAGGGTTTTAAAGACAGATGTTCTAGCGTGCATGCGTCTGAGAAGCAGAATAGAGATGTTAAAAGACTGGCGGTGAGCGACTGTGTAAGGCAGAAGAAGTAGGTGTGGCATTTATTTAACTACAGTTTGTATGAGGATAGGATAAAAATGAGCCAGGCCTGTAGTCATCTTGTGCTTGACCTCTCAAAGATTCTTACGCTCATAAAAACTTTAATGTAGTCATTACAAGCACTTCATCTTTTCCTCTGAAGTGACTCAGTCACTAAAAAATGTTTTAAGTGGACAGAAAAAGCATACTTTTACACGGTGCTCACTTCTGTCTTCATGGTTTCAGCCACATCTGTTGCTGCTTCAAATACTTCAGAAACCAAAAAACTGCTGCCTAGGTTGAAATAGACGTTGCAAGTGCCAGCTGCAGCAGACACTATAGGTTTTATGATCCTAAGGCTCTTCGAAATTTCTAAATCTATCATTGGTATTAAAAATACTGAATAATTAAAGCCGTTTCAATACATTTGCAACAATTTATCCTTTTGATATTTATCCTAGAATAAAGTTCATGTGATGCTCCACAAATATGAAGTAAGAATGCTGTTTGCCTTAAGCAGAAATATAGAGAGTATTAGAATTTCAAAAAAAGAGAGAAATATTGCACTAACTTTGGCTTCATGGTCTCATTTATTGTAATATCCATCATTTCTTTATTTCTTTGGCAGCTCTTTATGCGGGAATTATTCTTTTTCTGAAAGCACTGAACTTTGTGCTGATTTCTGATTTTTAAAAATAAAAAGTGCATTACTAGGGTACAAATATGGCAATGAATTATTACATTTTTTAACTCTTTGCTACCTTACATCTATTCTAATCAGGGTCGATCAAACACTGTTGCTTAGCATCATGTTCTCTGAAATGCGTAGGCAGCTGCAGAGAAGCTAATATGCTATGGATTTCTGCTTCAAATGCTGAAAATGGCATTAATTGATAGGCATTTTCTTAAATACTGGAGGCTCCACCTGTATCTGTTTTTTTGGACATCTTCCATGTCTTCATATGGATGATATATGGATTTTATCGGCTTGATTTCAGTATACTTGGCGGATAAAGGAGAGGAAATTATATTCCTGTCATGAGAAGATTTCTGAGATGTAGAAAATGTTCCCATCCCGCATCAAGATGAAATCCAAACCTTTTAAAGTTCATCACACTGAGACACAAAGCCAGGAGCCTGGCAGGTGGGGATTTCACCAGTACATGGGAGACTCTTCCTCTGTCACTCTCGCACGTCTCCTCTAAGTCATTTGAATTAGAAAGATACAGACCGTCCCACAGTGATGCTGTCTTTCTCTTGCATTAAGGAATTAATCAAATCCTCACTGAATCACTATATTGCAGCTCAATAGAGAGCTGCACATCTTCCCTTGTTCTCTTCAGGTCCCTGACCAAGGCAGCGGAGTAGGGATGTGAGCCTTGGTCCTGGCTGGCAAAAGTCAACTTGTTAAACTGTCTGAAGGTATTTTCTTGATTTCTAGCTTTGAAATGTGTTTTCCTTTTGGAAATGATTTAAAAGTGAGTATACATCCGTAAAAAATGTTCACCAAATTGATGTTTTCTGCGTCAGTAAAAGTTGTGAACATATGTCTTCATGAGTTTCCTCATTGCAGATATGTATGCACGTAATCCCAAGTAAGTTCCCAGTTCCAGCAATCAGTGAGAATAAATATCATTTAGATGATAGCAACAACAAACTTGTGCAATTCAATTGAATCTACATATCTCAACCAAGTATTTGCGTGGTGTCAGCACTTTCTTTCATGCATTTTCTTTATCTGTCTCCTCCTGGCTTTGTGACTTCCACTCGTGACATCATCTGTAAAACTGCCTTTTGCTTTATCTGTTTAATAATGGCAACCTTAGAACCCTATAAAAAAATGCCAGCAGAAAGTTTGGCAAGTAATTTGCCAAATGTTATTCTCACTAGCCTGTTAGGAAATTAATTAAATCTTCACTGGAGGACATACCAAATTAATATTAGATATACTGTGCTCAGATCATTTAAGTTTTATCATATATTCATGTTTGGTTTTTTTCATTTTGTACCACCAGGTTTTGGGTGTTGCACCACTAACAGATTAATGAAAAATAATTTAATACACCAATTGCTTTAGTATTTATATTAAGTAGAGGAAAATTCCTAATCACTGCTTGCATTAGTAAAACCAATATTAAAATTTAAATTATTCTACAGGACAAAATTGAAAACTAGAGCCTCATAATCTTTAAAACAATATTTGCACAGTAGTATTTAAAATTCCAAAGAACGATGAGTGGAAAAAAAGCTACAGTAAATATGAGGTGTATTAAGATGTTTTCGTCATGAAGTATTTCTGTTTAATCAACCATCTATTTAGCAACTATTCTGTATGTGTACCTTGAAATATAGTAAATAGCATTTATGGTTAAAAGATTTCCGTATGTATGTGTGTTGAGTAAATTAATTAATCAATATGATTTTAGAGTGTATTTAATACACAGCTTTACAAAGCTAAGTTTTTATAGATGCTTTCATCAAGATCAGTTTCACATACCAGAGCTCAGCATGCTTTTCTGTAAAGTCAACAGTCTTTGTAATGGATGAAAAACGTTTGAAATTTGCCTCTGTTTATTCATCTTTTTCCAGTTAACAACAGTTTAGGGAGTGGACCTGAGCTAAGCAAATTGAGCAAAGCTCTGCCAATTTATTCAGGAGAGCTATGGAGGAATTTCTTTAGCTTTCTCCCTTACCTTGCTTGCAAGAGCTTGGTCTGCATGTCTGTTTTCCAATATTTTCAGTCTCCTTTTCACTTACCTTTTTGTGCCTTTCCCATTTCTGGGTGTAAATATTGGTTACACTGAGAGAAGCAATATTTTGTTGCATGGAGTGAACTGGGGAGAATTATTAGTTTTTCCGTTACAAACATGAACAAATACTTTATTTATTTATTTATTTATTTTGTTTGTTTGTTTATCTGTTTATTTTGCTTGAACCTTTCTGTAAAGGGTTGTAATACAGCAGTGAAAGAGGACCAAGATGACTAACAATGAAGAACACAGCGGACAGTGATCATGTTTATGTATCTTCATCTCCTCCTCTGTATTTGTTTATTCACCTGTTTGCTAGTCTGAGATTGATTTGTTAGGCCATGTAGATTTTTATCTGCAGATTATTTTATTCTTCTTTGAGATAGTATCTCAGCATCAATTGGTTGTTGTGTTTTCAGTCTGGACCTGATAATCCTCAGGGGGAGTGAGACAGGGTTATACAACCAGTTACTATGTTTTGAAAATAAAATAAGAAGCAGCTGCTAGGCTTCTGGGCTCGTTGAATTCAAATTATTATTTTTTTTTATCTAACAATGGAAACCAGCCAATTTACCCTGGCCTTTCTGTCTCTTATTTTAGTTTTGGCATATTCTTTCCCAGTCTCTACCACTAAAGAATTCATCCTGACTCAGTATTAGCCATTAACGATCATGCCATTTAGTGCACAGTGTCCATACACTTGCCATGCAAAAAAGGTATTTCAGAGCTGAAAAAAATGGTTGTAGATTTTACTACACTAGACATCTGTTTTCTGTTGGAAAGGACATAGAGGCACGACTCACATGCTGTCCTTTACTGGAGGCACCACATTTACTCCGTGAGTGTCAGGGAAATGAAGTACTGATGCGAAGTACAGATGTCTGATTTTGGCTGGTTTACTTCAGTATTTCAGCTATTACAGAAGTTATAACCACTTTGATTTTTCTACACAAGGGACAAGTTTGTGTGCATAAAGTCATGTAAAGGCAACATCCTTCCTTTTCTCCAGGTACAAGTGACCCCCGTGAAGTGATTAGATGTTGTTCCTACTTATAGAATCATAGAATCGTTTGGGTTGGAAGGGACCTCAAAGATCATCTAGTTCCAACCCCCCTGCCGCAGGCAGGGAAACCTTCCACTACATCAGGTAGCCCAAAGCCTCATCCAACCTGGCCTTGAACACTTCCAGGGGTGGGGCATCTACAACTTCTCTGGGCAACCTGTTCCAGTGCCTCACCACCCTCTGAGTGAAAAATTTCTTCCTTATATCTAGCCTAAATCTCCCCTCTTTCAGTTTAAATCCATTGTCCTATCACTACACACCCTTGTAAAAAGTCCCTCTCCAGCTTTCCTGTAGGCTCCCTTTAGGTACTGGAAGGCTGCTGTAAGATCACCCCAGACCCTTCTCTTCTCCAGGCTGAACAGCCCCAACTCTCTCAGCCTGTCTTCATAGCAGAGGTGTTTAAGCCCTCGGATCATCTTCATGGCCCTCCTCTGGGCCCGCTCCAGCAGCTCCATGTCCTTCTTGTATTGGGACTCTGGAGCTGAATGCAGTATTCCAGGTGGGGTCTCACGAGAGCAGAGTAGAGGGGCAGAATCACTTCCCTCGACCTGCTGCCCATGCTTCTTTTGATGCAGCCCAGGACAGGGTTGGCTTTCTGGGCTGCCAGCGCACATTGCCGGCTCATGTTGAGCTTCTCCTCCACCAGCACTTCCAAGTCCTTTTCCTCAGGGCTGCTCTCAATCCATTCTCCGCCCAGCCTGTACTTGTGCTTGGGATTGCCCCGACCCACATGCAGGACCTTGCACTTGGCCTTATTGAACTTCATGAGGTTCTCACAGGCCCACCTCTCCAGCCTGTCAAGGTCCCTCTGGATGGCATCCCTTCCCTCCAGTGTGTCCGCTACACCACACAACTTGGATGATCCAAAGCCTTGGGAAGTGAAGGGAACTTTCACTCACTAGTAGGAGCATTTGAAACATGGCAGAAGAACTGTGACTGCTGCTGTCTGAATGAGGGAATTTTCCTGTAGCAAATGGGTGAGCAGGGCAGGAGGCCAGGACATCCAGAGAACCCAATCTCCCAGGCCACCGAGCCTGGGATACTTCCCTCATTGGCTACACCTTCCCAGGGAGCCTTAATGAAAAGCATAGAGTCATGCCAGGAAATATACCTGTCAAGAGTGAAATAGGTACATTCTGGTGGCAGCTGGATTATACTGAAAGACATGTAGGTGTCCTTTTACTACCAAAAAAAAGATAATTATTTTACTTGTATATCACATTGGGATTATATTCCCTGTAATGTGGTTTTGCTTGTGTACCATCTTGTGATATTCTGCATTGGATTGTTGTCAGCATTTTCCATAAGGCGCTCTCTAAGATAGCGTATAAATGTACCACGTTCAAAGATTATTCAAATTGCAAGCCAAAGGTTAAGAATGTGTAGAATGCCAAAATTATGGTCATTCTGAGCAATTTAAAACCTGCCTTCATCCGTGCATGTCACTTCGTCACTTGATGTTCACCAGTACCACGCGGACGTAGCTGCGGTGCTGGCAGAACGGAAACAGCTCGCTCAGTGCTGTTGCTGGCATTTACCTACACTTTGTTGCGCCGCGCAGAAATATCCTGCGATACCGTCTTTAGTTACGCGAACGCGTAGTAGTCAGAGCTCTCTTCTGCTGCAGCGTGCACGAGGAGGGACAACTACGCCATCTGGGATGGCGCTAATGACAGAGCCAATGTTTCCGTTGGTAAGGCTCCCTGCTGGGATTTCTATAGGTGTGAAGGAGACGTCGTGTTTGTGTGCCATCTGGGGTAGCTCCACATGGTACGGTGAAATACGATGAAACGAGGAGAGGCTGGGAGAGATGGGACTGTTCAGCCTGGAGAAGGCTCAGAGGGACCTTGTGCATGGGTAGGGATGCCTGATGGAGGGAGTAGAGATGGTGATCTCTTCTCAGAGGTGCTCAGTGGCAGGACCAGAGGCAACGGACTCAACAGGAACGCAGGAAATTCTGTCTAAACATAACAAAAGCACTTTTTTTACTCCACAGGTGGTCAAACTCTGGACCAGGTTGCGCAATAAAATAACAGTCTCTGTCCTTGGAGATACTCCAACAGGACATGATCCTGAGCAACCTGCTCCAGGTGGCCCAGTTCTAAATGAACGCCAGCCTTAGATGCCTACAATACCCCAGGATGAGGCATGCCTGGTCCTCAACAGGAGATAGGATTCTGGCTGCAGGCCAGGCAGGAGTGGTTTTTTTATTTTGATATGAACATGAAAGGAAATGAGATTTTTCAGCAGCCCATCATTTGCTCAACTTTGAATGAAACCTTTTGGTACCAACAAAAGTCAGCTTCCTGACTCCCCTAAATCTTCTGCTTAGATTGCACATTTTTTTCTGCAGGTTATGAACTGAGTGGAATTCTTCAAAAAAGAAAGAAAATTAGTATTTTTTGTAAAAATTCAATGTGTTAAGAATAGTAGGAGATGATATTATTCCAATAATATTCTGTGTTTTCAAAATATTCATCTTTCCGTGCTATCCTAGTAGCCCCTTCTTAACAAATGGAGGAAGTTTCTTGTTGACAAAATATGAATTTTTTATATTCCTAAGCCACAAAGCTGTCAAATTATCAGATACAATTTCTCAGCAGATATATCTTGTGTTTGTATTTACGGAACGTACATATGCCACAGTAACCACATTTGAAAGCTTAATCCTTTAAAGTATTTACATTGGGTTTTCAACATTCATTATGGAAAGCCTTTGTAAATTGAAATAAAA
The DNA here is from genome assembly GCF_009769465.1 of Tauraco erythrolophus. Taxonomy (NCBI): domain Eukaryota; kingdom Metazoa; phylum Chordata; class Aves; order Musophagiformes; family Musophagidae; genus Tauraco; species Tauraco erythrolophus. The sequence continues at coordinate 35,121,509 of NC_141496.1, forward strand.
GGGGAGGGGTGAAGAGAGGGAACAAGTAGTGCATGGTTTGAAGAGCAGGATATTTTTAGTAGGTGCATTTTTGGTTCCTGAGCTCTACCATATAATCATATGCAGGTAAAACTTGTATTTTCTTATATTTTCTGCCAGCACTGTGATCATAAGATACTTCCCTTTGCAAATTTGGGCCTCTTTATTTTCTTCAAGATTTATATTAATGCTCAGATTCATTTCAAATTAAATTCATTTCATATGATGATCAGCAAGTTATTTAAAATTGTTAAAATGTGAAATCCTTTGACTATTCACCTTCAAGCATTTAGCTTAAACAGTGTTATCAGTCCCATTCTTCCATGAAATCTGCCATCTTGAGTGCCTGCATCATTACTCTGTTACTTGCATAAGTACATGTGTATATGTATATATGTATGTATATATAGGTGTATATAGGTATGCTATATGCATTTACATTTGAAATATTATATGCTTGCACAATCAAGCATACAGTGTTCTTAATTCAGAGAGTCAGACAGGCAACCTCATGCATCCACCAGAGGTTTCTGGGATAGACTTAAAGAAGAAATAAAAGAATGAGGACAGGATACGATCTGTAGGCAATAAGCATGTGTGATGTTAACACAATTATTTCTCTGAATGTCATTCTAAGAAATTATCCTTTGTGAATAAACTTCACGTAAGATTTTAAGTGGTTAGACTAAGAGAGAATGCATTTTGGTCCAAATATGCATACAGCACAATTCCAGCAAACTGAAGCTGTATAAATTATTGTTATTAGGGTTAGGGGTTTTTTTGTTTAACTTATTTAAAAAGCAAGAGGAAAAATTAAAATGCTTAGTTTTAAACATAAAATACTTTACACATACTTGGTTACTTGAAAAGCTGAAAATATCAGTTTGAGCTAAAAAAAAAATTTATAAAATAAAATAAAAATTTTAAAAAACCACAGAAAACAATTATGTATTTAAATATTATTTTGAATAAAAACTTACATCATTTACTTATAAAACATTGAAACCAAATGCTTTCACTTTGGTTTTAAATGTAAAAGGCTCCCCTTAATTAAAATTAATTGACAATGAACAAGTCATTTAAAATCTGCCCTGTTACTCAAGATCTTTCAAGCAAAATTTTTTAACCAATAACCAATTAGGGAAAAAACCACGTATTTATTAAAACACAAAAGAGAGAGGGGCTGGCACCTTCCCTAAACTTGCCGACTCAGGGAATGTGCCAGCATTCACTTTATCTCATGAAAGTGTTATAGTTCTGGGATCCTGCTGATATATGTGTATTTCTATAGGCCTTTTACTCTTTATGCATTCCAGCATGTAATTCACTATAGAATCCACTTAGATGCAATAACAAGTCCCTGTTTAAGACAACACCGACTCCATGACTGGCAGTGAAGTGGTGGAAAGCCAACACGAGAAGGTCTGGGGCACAAGAAGCCTTATGGGAATTTAGATGCCTTAGTCCAAGGGAAACATTAGTGGATTTGGTCAGTGTGGAAGAAACTGCTAGAAAATCATGATTGCTCTCATTTGTTTCCTTTTCTTACTTTAAGATTTATGCAAACTAAAATGCCAAATTGCTAAAACTTCTTGTTTCATTTCACTCTAGTTTTCTTCATTTACTGACAGGTTGCCACTCTCAGAAGTGTATAATTAGCATTCTCTTAATTGTTCAGTATATCCCCTTTTCTCTATCAGTCTGTATTGTTATCATTAATTAATTGGGACTGTTATATATATACATATATATGCATGCACGTGTATATGTTTTCTCATCCAAGTTGGAAACACTTACCAAACCTTTATAAGAGCTTTCCGTTTTTTAACACACTAACTATGCCATTAACATTATTGCAATGTAAATGGCGTTGGACCTAGAGGAGCAGCATGCAAGTTGTGTCTAAAACAAGAAATCTCAGAAAAGGGAAAAATAAAATTTAGAGACATCCTGCTGCTGCAGAAACCTAACAAACTGGACTGTCTTCAGAATAAGATATGGTGACAGCTTCAACAAAGCTGGGTCAGTATGAGTCTAATTCTCTCAAATGTCCATTATTTAAAGCTATGCAATTAAGAGAGAGTTTTAAAACTGCACTGAAAAATGGAAATTTATCTTAATGGTTTTCTTAAAAGAACCAATTGAAACATTGAGGATATGGATGTTTCCAATCTTCTACTGTGTTAGAATTGTGAACAAAGAAAGGTTAAATTAAAAAAAGACCTAAGAGAAAGCTTCATCCTGTTGCAATATGTTCCCGCTGTCTGCAACCCATACCTTGGTGTCTGTAAGGCTTGCTTCACTGTTTTTAAAGGTGTGGGATAGCAAATAGCACTGACAGGGAGGCCAGGTAAATACTGCCTCTCCTTTCTGACTGCAGCTGGGAAGCTTCTGAAACTTCTGCTGTGTGCCACCTTCTGCCCTTGACAACATCCTTCGTAGCTGTCTTCTTGCCCTGGAAAAGGGACTTTCATCATTTTATGCCAACACTTGTGAAGTTTCTATTTCAGTTCAAAACTTCTTAAGTATCCTTCTAATGTCTTAACTTCATAGCTGGGACAGGTTAACCTCTGAGTCAGAGCTCTATTCTCTCCTCCTCTCATGACATACTTTCTAAAATGTTTCTCATGTACTGATTTCTTCAGTACATCGAAATGCCATCTCTTCTCTCGGTTTGCTCTTTGGAAATAGGAGCATAACTCTGTTGATCCCTTATAGCTGTGTCTTCCTTTAAATTTTTCTCCCTCCCTTTCTTGTGGCATTTGGATAATTAAAAACATAAATAATAATTTTCATGGCGTCTTCCTCCATATCCTCTAGGAAATGAATGAATTTATTTTATTGATTGGGAAAATTCTAGAAGGGCATTTTTCATGGTGTTTGTGTGTATGTAAGAGAGAGGAATTTGGCAAAATTGTGTTGAAATGTTCAGGTTTGATTTATTTCTGAATACGATGAAGGACACTGATTTTCACTTAGATTGTCCTGAAAGCAACCTAATATTTCACTATAGGGGGATGTTGTTTATTTTGGAGGAAGAAACACAAGTGAACTCTTTTGCTTTAGGTAGACATAGAGATGTTATCCCAGTTGGTGTGATTTCGAGGTGAATATCACTACCAGAACCTTTACATGCATCACATTGTTGCTCTGAGTCTTGTTCAATAGTGCAGTAGTTGTGTATTTTTATGGCTGCCCCTCTCCCTCTTTGTTTTATGTCCCTCAGGGGAGTATGTGTTTAGTAGATGGATTAAAGAGAGACTAAAAAATCTGAGAAGATTTCTACACAAATGACTGAAACAAAGCAGACCTTTTTTGAATAGTTAATATTTAAGGATTTTAAATGCTAGTCACAGTCTTAGATAAATTATTTTAACCAAATGCAATCTGATTAAACTACTAGAGACTTCCCTTTCAATTTAATGCTACCATTAGAGAAATGAAACATTGCCCCACATAGAAACTGAAAGATTTTGCAGGACTTGAGATTATGGACAAACGTTGGATTTTTTTTCGCTGTATAGCATTGATGTAAAATGCATTTCATGGTCTATGATTTCTCATGTTACAAAAAGTGTATTTACAACTGAAATATGAAGTGAAACTTACGGAGATGTATGTTATTCTATTTCTTGAAAATGGCAAACAAGACACCAGCTGCTGAGATTTCTTGTCCCATAGTGAAGTGTAACATGCTAGACATTGATAAAACAATTGTTTCACTGCCTGCAAGAGCTTAATCCACAGCTGTGTCTCTCATGAACTTCAGGAAGCAAAAAGGTAATTCATTAAAATGCTCCATGAGCTGTTAACAAGATATTTTATTTAACTGCATGATTTCTCTACCCATTGCAGCTCAGTGTACAGAACACTACTGACTTTACTGGAAGTATTCTAATACATTTAAGTGCATACATTTATTTTGGATTAAAATTAAATATTGACATGTAAACTTAAATCTAAATGCATTGATTTATCATAAGAAATTTTCAGAACTATACAGAAATCCCAAACTCCACATATTTTCCATCCCACATATGAATATGCCAGTATAATCTGGTACAAAGGGATAATGGTTGTTTCAGTCAAAGGTGTTTGAATTCAATAAAGGTCCTGCACAGGTATGAGAACAGGATGCATGAGGATGGCTCATAACTAGTGTGGAGGTTGCAGGAGGCAAAAACAAAACACCAAAACAGCTGTCTCTGCTTCATGTCTGCTTTGTCACTTTCCTCTTTATCTGCAACGGCTTGCAAAAAAAATGGTCAGTCCCATCTTCATCAAGCCGCTAATGATATTTATCATTATTATATTCTACAAGGAGCAAGTGTAAGGACAAGTATGAAGACCTCTTTTGGAGAAAATACCATTAATCATTTCGCATCTGCTCAAGTTTAAAAGGCTACAGGAGCTACTTGCACACAAAAAATACTCTTTAAACAGAAAGGGATCCCAGGACCAACTGAACTGGGAGAGCCCCACAGCTGCAAGCACACAATGTAAAAGAATATGCCACAGCTGGCAGCACATATCAGGGTTGAGTCCCATGCAGAAAATCTGCACCTATTAAACAATGAGATGAATTTCATCTCAATTTCGCAAAATTGCATCAATTAGTTGTTTATGCACAAACTCTTGCTTTCTTTTGCCTCCTTCAGTTTATAGTGTGATTTATAAATAAATGCATTAAGACAGAAGTTTGAAAATTACAGCAGAACAGTTCATTGAAGAAATTGAAGGTGAATATGTGGAAGAAAATTTCATGTAAATAACATGAAACAACTCTTAAATCACATAAAGATAAAAGGGAATGTAAGTTAAGTTTAAGCACCTTTTGTCTTCTTTTCCCACTCTTGCCTTCTTACATAACGCTTGGGAAAAAAAAAGACCTTCTCTGCTTGTGCTTACTCTTTTTATCAAAATTCCTCTTGAAAACAGTGTGTCTGTAAAGCTTTCCAGTGGTAATTCACCACATTAAAAATAGATAAGCTTAAGAGCTTGCAGTGCTTGAAGTCTGAATATTTACCCATGTTAGGGTGTTTGAATGGCACTGTCTGTGTCAGATTTAGATTAGATGTGAATTATGTCATCTTAGCTCACTATCAAATACATTGCTATTTTTCGATAAGTAGCAACTATTTATAGCTATTATTCAATAAACAAACTTAGTAACTAATCAAAGAGAATCTATTAAAGAAAATTTCTTAATTAAACTTCTTAAAATGTGGCAATCTGCTACAGGTAAAATCTGTGTCACCTTTGGTAATTCTTATGCACATATTACTGAAGACGTTTTATTTCTTATTTAATATACTACTGCTTTGGTATATTGCATATACTTCCTTTGCATCTGTAAAAAGCACCTAAATATAATATATAGTCCCTATTATGTTGTTTCGAAAGTGCCATCATAGAAATAAATCAACAATTTACATAATGTATGCAATATTGCAACAGAAAATCAAGCAGCAAATGTATCACCATCATAGAATGGTTTGCGTTGGAAGGGACCTTAAAGGTCATCTGGTCCAACTCCTCTGCAATGAGCAGGGACATCTTCAACTAAATCAGGTTGTTCAGAGCCCCGTCCAACCTGGCTTTGAACACTTCCAGGGATGGGGCATCGACCACCTCTGGGCAACCTGTGCCAGTATAAAAAATGTCTTCCTTTTATCTAGTCTAAATCTCCCCTCTTTTACTTTGAAACCATTACCCCTTGTCTTATTGCAACAGGCCCTGCTAAAATGTTTGGCCTCATCTTTCTTCTAAGCCTCTTTTAAGTACTGGAAGGCTCCTATAAGGTGCCCCAGAGTCTTCTCCAGGCTGAACAGCTCCAATTCTCTCAGCCTGTCTCCATAGCAGAGGTGCTCCAGCCCTCGGATCTTTTTTGTGGCCTCCTCTGGACTTGCTCCAACAGATCCATGTGTCCTTCTGATGTTGGAGACCCCAGAGCTGAATGCAGCACTGCAGGGGGGGTCTCACAAGAGCAGAGCAGAGGGGCAGAATCCCCTCCCTTGACCTGCTGCCCATGCTGCTTTGGGTGCAGCCCAGGATACAGTTGGGTTTGTGGGCTGTGAGGGCACATTTCCAGCTCATGTTGAGCTTTTCATCCCCCAGCACCCCCAAGTCCTTCTCGTAGGGCTGCTCTCAATCCCTTCATCCCCCAGCCTGTATTGATACTGGGATTGCCCCAAGCCATGTGCAGGACCTTGCACTTGGCCATGTTGAACCTCATGGTTACAGAGGCCCACTTCTCGAGCTTGTCCAGGTTGCCCCAGATGGCATCCCATCCTTCAGGTGTGCCAACCACACCATTCAGCTTGGAGTCATCTGCAAACTTGCTGAGAATGCACGTGATCCCACTGACTATGTCATTGATGAAGACATTAAACTGTACTGGTTCCAATACGGACCCCTGAGTGACACCACACATCACTGATCTCCATCTGGACATTGAGCCATTGACAACTGTCTTCTGGATGTGACCATCCAACCAATTCCTCATCCACTGAACAGTTCATCTATCAAATCCATATCTCTCCAATTTAGATAGAAAGGTGTTCTGGGGAACCATGTTGAAGACCTTACAGAAGTCCAGACAGATGACATCCATGGCTTTTCCCTTGTCCACTGATGTAGTCACTCAATCATAGAAGGCCACTAGGTTGGTCAGGCAGGACTTACCCTTGGTGAAGTTCCATGCTGGCTGTCTTGAATCCCCTCCCTGTCCTCCAGGGACTGTGCTGTGCCTTAGCATAGCTTCTAGGAGGATCTCTTCCATGATCCTCTCAGGCACAGAGGTGAGGCTGGCTACTGACCTGTCAGTGGTTCCCAGGGTTCTCCTTTCTACCCTGTTTTAAAATGGGGGCAATGTTTCTCTTTTTCCAGTCACCAGGGACTTCACCTGACTGCCCTGACTTTTCAGATATCGTGGAAAGTGGCCTGGCAAATGCATCAGCCGATTCCCTCAGGACTCTGGGATGCATCTCGTCAGGTCCCATAGACTTAGGTATGTTTAGGTCCCTCAGGTGGTCACAAACCTGATCTTCTCTTACAGTAGGAGGGACTTTGCTCCCCAGTCCCTGCCTTGCGGTCCCTCCACTCAAGAGCTGTGGGAAGAGGTTGCCAGTGAAGACCGAAGCAAAAAGGTTATTGAGTACCTGAGCCTTCTCCTCCTCCATTGTTACTGGTTTGCCCACCTTGCTCCTCAGAGGCCGTACGCTTTCTTTGACCTGCCTATTCTGGCTGACATACCTGGAGAAGCCCTTATCGTTATTCTTTGCGTCCTTTGCCAAGTGCAGCTCCATCTTGGCCTTTCTGACCCCATCCCTACACAGCTGGGCAGTGTCCTTGTACTCTCCTGGGATACCTGTCCCTGCTTCCACTGCCTCTGCCTTTCCTTCTTCCCTTCAGTCTGACCAGCAGGTCTCGACTCAGCCATGCTGGTCTCTTGCCTTCCATTCCTGATTTCTTACACCTGGGGATCAAGAGCTTTTACGCTTTACAGAAAGCATCCTTAAAGATCTGTCAGCTCTGTTCTGCTCCCTTGTCCCTGGGGGCAGTTTCCCGGGAGGTCCTATTGACTAACACCCTCAACAACTGGAAGGTTGGTTTCCTAAAATTCAAGATCCTGACTGTACTCTTCTCCTGACCCATATCCCTCAGCACTGTGAACTCCACCAGTGTGTGATCACTGCAGCCCAAGCTGCCTCCAAGCATGACATCACAGATTAGCTCACTTGCATTGGTGACCAGCAGTCCAGAACCGCATCCCCTGTGGCAGGGCTGTTTATTACCTTGCTGACAAAGTTATCCTGAGTGCACTCCAGGAGCCTCCTGGATTGCCTGCAGCTCACGGTCCTCCTTTTCCAGCAGACATCGAGGTGTTTGCAATCCCCAAGCAGGATGAGAGCCTGCCAGTGCGATGCCTCCTGTAGCTGGAGGCATGTCCAGCATGCTTTTTAACAGATGCAGAGAAGATTTTTCTCTGCAAACACATTTACTGTTTCTTCACCTTTTATAATTCAGTATAAAGAGAGACAAAAGTATCACAAAACATACTCCTGTGTACCCATTTATATAAATGGATGTATTGATGCTAATTATAAGCAAGGATAGCACATGGATGCATCGCTAAGGGAACCTGAGCTGGAACCACTGGATCTTCCTAGGGCGCGGAATACTTCTCCCCTTGCACTTAGTTAGCTTGTGGATGTGCAAGCCAAGACTTCTTCCTCTCTTGCCTCTTATTTATGAGAAGAAACAGAAGCCCTCCCAGTGCTAGTTATCCTCTTTGACCTCACCATCTAAGGTCTAGACTGACCAGCAGAAAACTTCAGTCATTCCTATATTTATCTGTGCTGACGTGTTTTGCTGTATCTGTCTGAAAAATATACTGCTATTTTTTTTTTCCCCTTGATTAGCCACATGCAACACAGGAAGGAGCGGAAGACAGAGAAAAGTTTTTAGGCAATTTGCTTCAGGTGCACACAATATGTCATCTACATTGTTTGATATTTCAGCATATTTTGACAATATATTTCAAATGTTTAATTCTGTAAATACACAAGTAGTACTGGCCTGAGAACTCGCAACGCTACACTAAAGATTACAAAGGTGACGGCATTTTATTAGAAACGTATGCTTTCTTTTAAATATGAAGAATAGACTGAAAGTTGAGCTTTCTGGACATGAAGACTCTAAGCAAAATGTAGATGGTGATATGATGGATTGGTTCAAATACTTCCAGTACCCTTTTGAAATGCTGATTTTATTTAATCTCCCAAGATATAGCCAGACTAATAACGTATGCCACCTATATATTTGGAAATTTGCTCTAAGGGCTGCATTACTAATAATTTGAAACAACAGAAGTATGCAGGTTGGCTGTTCAACTGATGAAGCTTGCATTTGGAAGTAATTCATGACGGTAATTTCATTCACATTCATGTTACTTGAACTGGCTAGTTGGATTTGTACCAATTACTGTTGCCAAAACAATTGTCACACATTTTAGATATGCTAGTGAAAACACGTTCCATTTTGGACAATTTTTTGAGTAAGTAAATCTTGGCTCTTTCTCCACTTGAACGCAAACACCTGATTTCTCATCCCATTTAGAACAGCAAAGATATGTTGTGGCCGTCTCGCCTACTGTCCAGTAGTCTTTTAAAAAACAATATTGTCTTCAGACTTTAAGTGTAAGAGTAGAAAAATTTCTAAATTAGATGAGGGACCAGGTGTTTGTCAAGCTCATTTCATAGATCTTTAATTCATGGATACTGTTAAGCAAATGCATAGAAGACATTCTTATCCTCATTGGACCTGCTTAAATGCTTTAAAAATAGACTACTTTTTGACAAAATGATAATGTAATGTATTAGTAATAACTTATTATAAAGTGAACACTAAAGAATGTCCAAACTGGATGACATTGAAGATTTTTACCAACACTAATGTTTAAGATTCAATGAAATGTGCTGACAAGTATGAAGTCACTATCTTTAAAAGGAATCTGCTGATTTATTGTTAAGCTTCCATTAGCCAAGACTGCTAGGCTTCTGTGTTACACCTCCAGCAATAACTGCTTTGAATGTATTCCATTTAGCAGTTTCAGTTGTTGTCCTTCTAAGTAAACAGCTCCTATACTTAAAAATATGCAACAAATCAAATTAATTAAAATGAATCAATTTGACTGGTAAAGTGGCATTTCAAAGTGACTCTGAGGACCATAAATTCAAATTAAGGCTTGCACAACTGCTTCCTAGGTTTGAAGAGGTTCCTTGGTACATTAGCAGAAGGAAAAAGGGAAACCAGTCACCCCGTTTAACAGTGTTCACCTGGCATGTTTGCAAAAGAGCTGAGGGCCAATATAGCCAGATTTTACAAACATATCATAAACCAGAGAATAAAGCAGACAGAATTAATAGCAATTAATGGTACCTTATGTTGATATTCAGATAAGGTTAAGTATGATAGTATTCATATATGAGTGGAGTAATAAGAAGTTAATTATTGCAAAACTTTGATCATGGACATAGAGTGTTTATAATTTTATTCGTCACGTGCTTTCCTTGTTCTGATACTTCCTCACTCCAGGCAGTAATGGGGGTTGTCAGATTCATTTTTTAAGGTATGATGGGTATATGCTAATTTGCACATGTTCATTGAATATATTTTCCCTAACTGTATTTTAACGATCAGGTTGTACTACAGAGGGCTTGTTCTTTTTCTGGTTTCAGTAAGCTTTTAAATACAGTTACAGAAAGTGCACACCATGCTCTACTGCCAATAACGATTGTCCTCTGTTTGCAAGTATGATGAATGCAATATACTCTTCCCACCATTCTGTATTCTATTTCATTTATTCACCAGTCTAAACTTGTATATGTCTTCTGGTCTTTGCAGTCTGAATGAGGACCTAACAAGTTTGGGCACAGGATTAAAGTATTGCTCCCGACATTAGTTTCCTAAAAGCATTCTTTGTTCTGCTGCTCCTCTACACATCTCCTACTTCACAGGATCATCCTATGGCTCATTTATAATCTACTGGATTTAACACTTGAAAATATGATTTCTGTATTCAGTATTCATGCTTTGCCTTTTGTCTTCAGCTGGTCTGAACTGGGAGCCTACACTTTATTATCTACTTAGAACAGAAGGAGATTAATATTAAAAGGATATCAAACTCTTAAATATCCACAAAATTTGTGGAATAAATAGAGCCACATTACTGAGCATTATGTAGGCATAATTAAAGCGATACAAACTTTAGCTGACTATGTATCAGCACTATTTCTGCATTTATTATCCTCATTTTCTGCCAGAGAATACTCTATGACTCTTCAGGTTTTATATTTAATTAACTACTAAAGAAAAGCAAAATCATCTTCATATTCTTTTACTTTTTCAGTTTTTCAGTTTTAATGTTATTAAGACTTTATCCTAAACTGGAATTGAGTATTCACACGGAGAAAGGGAAGAATCTGATATGTGGTTCATTTCTTGGTGTGATAGGTATGCCTGATGGTTAAAGAAACAAAATTCCAGTCAGTTTGGTGGTATTTTGTAATATAGTATTGTCATTGCAAGAGAATGATAACCATTCACATTAAATGTTTGGTTTGAACATCGTATGGTGTTTGAGTTTTCACTGCAAATTTACAGTATTGAGTATATCTGCTTAACTTACAAAACGCTTGTTAGCTCTTCCACTTCTCTCCTAGTTTTACAAGGCTTCCATCTCTACCAACATGTGTGCGATATAAAACAGAAAAAGAAAGTACTATCTGATTAAATATAAGCAAGATTTTGTGGTAGTTTTGACCATTTTTGTCAATTGCCTCAAGGCCATGCCAGTTGTGTGGGGCAAGATTTTTGGAGGTTATATTTTGTATGATTCAGTAATCTCAGTTGGTGTACCCCACTGCTGAGGGGGCAATGAATTGATAGTAACAAGTTTCATATTGACTTGCTTGTTCAAAAGACTGATTTCAAACACATTAAAAATTAATAAAAAGTTCTTTTTCTTTCAGGTGGGAGATGAAAGAAGGTGCAGATCTTGAAGATGAGGAGAAAGTTATGGTGGAACACTTAAAAAATGTTTATTTGACACAGAGCACTCCTACCTCAGAGGATAAAGAAGAATAATTACCTTGACAGGCTTCGGGTAGCACCTTTTTCTGAATTCAACATGATTAACTTAATGGCTTAGTTATAACTGACAGGACTAGAAAGCTCAGGAATATCGATCTTGAGTAGGAGTTTTAAACTAAAGAATGTTCCCCTGTTATTGTCTAGTCACCCCATCCAGGCAGCAATCGTTCACACACGCATAAGGTGAGCAACAATATACGAAAACGTCAATGTCACAAAACAAGGAGGGTGTACCTCTATACTGCGGAGGCATAAACCTGAATGACAAACCAAGAACTGTGCTAAAAGTATAAAACTCACTCTGAAAATAATGCGACTTTGGACATGTGCTGAGCAAACACTCGTGCAATGCGTCCATTGGCTATTTCGGAGCCAGTCAGCCTGCCCCTCGTCAATGCTGCTCAAGGACTTTTTCTCTCCCTTGTGTTCTATTTAGTCCTGCCATTAAATCACTCAAAATATTAAGAAAAAGGACAGGTACAGGCTATAGGTCTGCAATCCTTTGTGAGTTGCTCGGGGATGACTATGCTTGGCCATTATTCCCATGCAAAACTGCACCAGCTTTATTGCCCTTGGAAATCCTAACTTAACATCCAGTGTGTGTTAGAGCTTAAAAGACACAATATGGAGCAACTTGTTAGCAGCTTTTAAAGTTTGGGAAAGGGTCTTTTTATTTAAAAGAATTATTCACAGGCAGTGCTCAAAGGACTATCTTAACAGTGAACTGAGAAAATGATAAAGAACACAATATTTATTTCTGATTAATATAGTAAAACTTCGTTTTCAAAGTAAGCCCTGTCTGAAATTCAGATTTTCCAAATAGTAAATGTTTTTCTTTTCTGCAGAAGTTTTCCCTCGAAGTCTAAAGATAGCTGTTAGATAGGTGGTTATTGTAACAATATTTTTTATAAAGAAGGTGTGGTTAATATTTCCTTAGCTCCACAGAAGTAATCCATCATTTTTCTATTTGTTTCTTGCATTGGAAGTCCAAGGGAACTATTTCCTTTGCCTGATGAAGGACCCTGCCAAGATCTTGCTAAGGCTGCAATCTGAGCTGCAGCTATTCCTGCTACCACCACATCTTCTCACAGATGATATTATGGACACAACTCAGACCACTTGAAGAGGAGGAAGGCACGGGTTTTTTTCCTAAAGACTTCAGCAGCATCATGGGCAACCATAACGCTAATGCTGCTTTAGGGTCTAATCCAAAATGCAGTTTTTCCTTCTCTTAATTGTTTTTGTTTGTTTGTTTGTTTGTTTTTTTATCATTCATATAAAATATCAGACCATTTAAAATGAAAATAAGGACCACTGCATCTCACAAATCTCTCAAGATCTTGTTACAGCACTGCATCAACAAAAGGGCTGTGAGGCACTGGTGCTTCAAAAATGCTAAAAATATTATTTAAAGAATAAAACAGACCTTTTCCTCTGCTGTGATATAGTCATTTCAGATCATAAAGAAGTGATGAAGTGTAAAAACAATTTTTCTTTGCTTTGTACTTCACCTTTGAAGATTAGTTGTGGTCTTAAAACATGGCTACAGGGATTGCCTAGGATGGCAGGTACGGTATTCTGACAAATGAGGCACACATGCTCCAAGCCATACTAATAATGTGTTAGTGCACATGGAAGCTAGAGTTTAGAATATTCCTTTCTCTTTTATCAAAATCTATTGTATATAATTAATTTTTTGTATAGTCCCATAAAGTGAATTTCTGTCTATGTGGTGAAACTGACTGAAACACTTTTTGCGAAAAAGCTCGCCTTCTGGGAAACACTTACTCTGAATAGGTTAAACTTTGCAAGTGAAGTAAGCTAACCCACAATAAAACCCCTCACTTACTCTGAAGTGGGGATGTCCATATGGAGAGTTATTCCAAACTGGTTATTATCCTTTAAATTCACAATACACCTGGTTCTGAATAATCTGTAAACAGTCATGTTAAAAAAAAAAAAAAAAAATCTTTTTGTCCCTTCCTTCTTTCTCTCCCTGCCAAATTAATTCGGCAGTAACCCACTGGGTAGCACTAGGACAATTTTGTCTTTCTTGGCAAGATTATATTTATAATCTTGACCAATGTGGAGCTGACAATACAGAAAAAAATAGCCTGAATAAAAGCTGATACTTTTCACAATATTTTATTTGGATGTTTTTCTTATTCAAACCTCTCTGTATATATATGTCTTTTAGAATATCTGAATGCAAGCTAATGTGTGTTGAAGTAGAACTTGTCCCTGAGTCCTCATTGACAAATACCAGGGCTGGGTTCTTTGGCAATGTGGTGATCCTATTAACTGGCCTTCAGGGCATAAAAGAAACATCATTGCGGTGTCACCGACAATCAGGACAGAAACTCTCTAACACAGTTGCAGTGTTAGGAAATGCTTTATTGTGGTGTCGGGTGCACAGGGAATATCTCCTCCTGGCTGCACCCGTGGCCCCTGGACAGAAACGTAGTTATACACTACAGTCATGCATATTCATAACATGTTTCCATATTCATTGTTATTCTCTTAAACAATGGGTTGATTTTCTCTTGCTTTACATGTAAATTACTTCGCATGCTCAGTTCTCTTCCTCTGCCCCTTTCTTTTGGGTCTGGGGTATGTTTAGGGCAGGTGGTATGAGAGTCGGTGGTCGCCATCTCCCCCAGCTGGAATTACCTTTTCCCCAAGTCACTGCTGCGCATGTTGTTCGCAGTTCAGAAAAACATGACACCAAAGTTTATACGTTCTCTGGGACGTTCCCTTCAAGGGCAGACAGTTCTGGATAAAAGAGTCTCCCTTCTAATCACTCCCAGCAGCTTCAAGGGTGGTCATCTTGTTCTGTTCCTTAGGTACGTGCAAACCACCTACTAAACCCTTACACAAAAATTTTAACCCCTTCATTGTTGGATAACAGAGGCAACATCATTTATGCTCAATATGTACTTTTGCAACATTCACATTTGTTCTATAAAATTACAGTAATAATAAGAGCTGTATAACTAAGTTTGCTAAGTAACATACCATTAATTTATAAGACTGCTTACTTTAAACTTCAACCCTTAACTGAAGAAGAATGAAAGACACTTGAAAGAGCTGATCATTTTTACATTATAAGGTGTGTAAAATTAGGGGTCCTTGTATAACAGATTGCTGCTTGCTTTGGCTTTTCTTAGTAAAACAATAGTTCTATATTCTTTTAAAAGTTTTGCTGATTCTAAAATTGACTTAAGATTCATTTTATCTTGCAGAGTGGTGGGTTCATAAAGCTGCAATGCTTTGCTTTTGTGCTTTATGTCCTGGCTCTTTGTCACTACTTGGTGATCCAAGAACATCTCACGTTTACATTTAGCCTCAATAAATGAAGGCAACAGCAGCCAGATTGATTTGCTGGCTGCAATGTGGGCTCTGTGTTGCATGACCACTGCAATCTCACCATGTTAGCTGCTCCTGGAAAGGTGGTCAAAAATAAGGATTAAAGTCTGTTGTGTACAACAGACCTTTCTGAATGGGCGAAAGTTGTCCTCACTGGCTCAGCTGAGTTAGCTTAAAAAAAAATCATTACACTTATAGAAATCAATTGGATCAGATAGCACAAACTAGGTAACTGCATTATCATTGACACTCACACCTAATCCTCATTGAACATTTTAGTATGCTTAGCCCTTTTTTATAAAAAAGGCTTAAATGGCAGACTTCATGGCATGGAATATCTCTAATTACATTTGATTAGTATCCAGTTTGGAGGGCTCCAAATCTTAACATCTTGCTACTTTTGAAAGGCAGTTAATAAAATTAAAAGCAGAGCAAAACAGAGATAGAATCAATAGTAATGAAACTGGAGAAAGACAAGAGAGAGAGAATTTGGGGAAAAGACAGGCATTAAGACATAGCCCTGTGTTTTCGTGACTGCTGTCCTGACCAACAGTGTCCCGTAGATCATGCTTTATTCCAGGAGAGGGCTTTTGTAGAGACCACAGGCAAGAAAGCTATTTGTTCTAGAAATACGCACAGTGGCAAATGGATGTTCTCTAATTCATCTCCACACCCTCACAGCAGTGCAAGGTAGGCATGAGGCTGGCTTCTTCCAATTAGCTTCCTCTGACAGAAATATTCCATTTGCCTCTCAGCTGGGAGGTCTTCACAAAATACTACTGAGTCTTATCTACAGTAAGATGCCAATTATGTGCTGATATAAAACTGTTTTATGGAACTCCTTAAAAATAAGTGCAATCAGTTTTAGTGACAGACACTATTCAAACTTCCAAGGCAATAGTCGAAAGATTGAGGAATTAGACCCATTGCCCAATTAGGCATGAAATGAGAGAGTAACTTGATGGCAACAGGGAGATTTCTAAGCGAGTGTGTAGATCTTGAAGAGGTCCTGGCTGGTGCAAATCCACTTCTTTGTAGTAACTGTCCATGTTGTAAACAGTTGTATGAGTGGAAGCAGAAGCTCTAAAACTATTTCAAGTGTAAGGCCCAGGAAATGGGCAACAGTGATCTTGCTTTTTCCTCTACTTTTGGATTCTCAATGCTTGGGAAGCAGACTAAAGCCTCTGACATTGCCAGGCAAGTGATACAATAAAAGCATGCAAGGTCTTGAGGAGGTCGGGTATCACTGAGGGCCTTGTAGTACCCATCAGCAAAATGATGAAGGAACCAGATTATTCCTCCCTAGCAAGAGCACTTGAGAAGAGACTGTTAGCTATTATTGCAGCAAGTGAAACAATGATACAGAACTGACAAAAAAAAAAAAACAACACTCTAAAAAGCAAGGAATCATGCAAATAAGCAAAAATAAATCCAAACCCTTTTTTTTTTTCCTGAAAAAGTGATTCGATAACAAGTGTCTCAGGAAGAACTGGCAATTACCAAGTACTAATGACATAAAGTGATCATCTGAATTTAGATTGTGTGTCTAAATTTAGTAGACGACTATCCCTAAGCTGACAAGGAGCCACTCAAGTCATGGCTAGTGAAAATTTGATGACTACCATATCGAGCCCTTTAGATCCACGACAACTTCAGTTGTAAGTTGCAGCCATCTCTGAGGAGATACTTCATAATATCTCCTACAGAAGAAAGCATTTTAATGTTAAAACAGGTCATTACCCACTTTCTGCTGTAAATCGGTCCAGGTTCCAACTGATAGCAGTCTTGGTGTCTGCACTGCCCTGAGTCACACCCATTCTCATCTAGGAAAGAGGCAAAGAACCACATAATGGTGTTCATATTCAACAGGTGTGACCTTCTCCAGTTACTAGCTGAAAGAGCATGCCGTATCTGCCATGACAAACTCAGGCTTCAAACTTTGTTCACGGCGGAGGTTTGCTGCTCCAGCACATAACTTTGTCTTTTTCTTTTCAGGACAGCCTTTTAGAAAAACAACCTCTTTTCAGTTCTCCCAATAAATAAATAAATACACTGATTAAAATTACTCTTGCAAAACAAGCTCTCAGTCATTAGAAAACACCTGATGAATGATTACCAATGCACCCATGTGTGTTCCTTAAGATAACTGTTAATGACATGGTCATATGTATTTTGTCCCTAGATGAATTCACTAGAAGACAGATATGTGGTTACACAAGCAATTCTGGGAAATTTGTAATTCCTTAATATCCAATTACATTTTTTTTCCCCCATAATCTGTGTGTTGTATGTAAAAAGTCTAATAACTTTTGGATATTTGGTCTGTATAAAGAAATAGCATCACATAGTTCTTCACGTGTCATCTTCACTCTGTTTTGTTTTCCACCTCAATATTGTCTTTCAGGCATCCTTGAAAAACTTACTAGTTAATGTTTGTTATAATTTTGAATGTGGGTACTGCTGGCATTCAGTTATACATGGGTAGATAATTCATTTTCTAGAGTAATTGTCATACAGACTTAAAGCAGTGTAGGTCCTATATGGGTAATTATTTCAGGTTTAGGGTTGTCTGAACACTTCTGCTCCTAATGTTCCACACACATTTTGTAGTATTTATGTTTTTCCATTGTTCTAAGCTATCTGTGTTACCCAGGATAGTGAAAGCTATTTGTATGCATTGCTGTTTGTGAGTTATTTATGCTTTTTACTTAACTAATGTATTTTGCCCCAGGTTTTATTTCCTTTAAGTTCTCTGAGCTTTTAATTTACACTTGGAAACCCATAGCACATCTATGTTCACAACCTACAAACACCTATTTACATACCAGTAAAGCCTATGCCTTCTCAAACCTGATACAGTCTTAGAGAACCAAGAATTTAATAAAAGTAAAATTCAAACCAACCACCTGCAAAGTTATCATTCAAGAAATGCAGTAGTCATGTCCCCTTGGAATGTCGCCTGTCTGTATATTCCAGAAATAACACCTTCAAGGAGTCGTTTGCTTACGTTCTGGACTCTTT
The DNA here is from genome assembly GCF_009769465.1 of Tauraco erythrolophus. NCBI lineage: Eukaryota > Metazoa > Chordata > Aves > Musophagiformes > Musophagidae > Tauraco > Tauraco erythrolophus. The sequence continues at coordinate 35,139,569 of NC_141496.1, forward strand.
ATTGGTATCTTCCGTTCTATATAATAAATGTGTCTTAAACGAGTATATTATGTAGATTAAGATTTTACTCTCCTTCTAGAGAATGGAATGAACATTGGGGAGGTAAGAGGTGGAAATGGAAGGTGGTTTTTGTTCCGGCGTATGGATGTTCTAGTGAACAGATTACTTTGTACAGTAAACCAGAGGTGGCTTTGGGAATGAAATAATCTTGGCAGAAATCTTACCTGCAGGAAATTGGCAGCCGAACATGTGCTATGAAGACTTTCTTCAGGGGCAAAAGGATTAGGTCTCTTCAAACAGCAAGTTTCTCTTCCAGTTAAGGCTTCCAAATTTCACACACGCCCATCCACTTTATGAATGGACAGATTGATGGAGGTTGTTGCATTAATGCAACGCAAATGTGTAATGTTAATCATTTGGCCTTCTCTTCTCTCCAGACAAATAATTAACCAGAACGTGGTAGACTGTTCTTTATTTCCAACAACTGATCAACGTTACTGTGCGAGAGTGTTCCTCTACCAGACGTTGGTACCAGAGCACAGATACCTCCACACTAATGAGTCAGAGAATGTGGTGTAATTTTTTGTGTTTTAAGGGTGCTGTATATGCCTGGTGTGGTTCTTGGATTTGTGAAGAACAACCAGTCCTGCGAGCCTTTCATTTTCATTCCCTCCCCTTCTCACCCTTCCCCAATTTTGGCTCAGCTGTCAGTTTTATGATTCTTCCTGCCGTTTCCAGATGAGGCTGCGACCACACCTTACGCAGCAGTGTACAAAACACATGCAAAGCGATTCACTGTTTTGTCGTGGTTTAACCCCACCAGCAACCAAATGCTCGCTCACCCTCCCCACGCCCAGGGAACGGGGAAGAGAATTACAGGGGAAAAGGAAAGGAGACTCGTGGGTTGAGATAAGAACAATTTAATACTTGAGATAAAATTAAATTAAAAGTAATAATGATAAGTAAAGATTATAATAATATATGGTAATATATAAAATTATAATAATCTATACAAAGAAGTTATGCACAGTGTAACTGCTCACCACGCAGTGAACAATGCCCTGCCCAGCTAACGATCCCAAAACAGAGAAGTCCCAAAACTGCAATCCTGGAAGAGAGAGAGGCCCAAAAAGAGAGATCCAAAAAGCAAGAGAGAGAGAACCCAAGAATCAAACTTCCCAGCTAACCTTCATCTATATACTAGGCATGATGTTGCATGACACGGAATACTCCATTGGCCAGTTTGGCCCTCAATCCTAAATCTTAGTTCAAATCACAAGGGGAGTTGTGGACCCTCTGTCCCGGCTGTGCTCCTCCCTATCCTGTTGTGCTCCTGCACACTGGCAAGAACATGGCAGCTGAAAAGTCCTTGAGGCCTCAGTGCCAACTATAAACATCAGCGTGCTGTCAGCATTCTTCTCATGATGAATCTCCCAGACTAAAACCAAAATACAGAGCTCTTCTAGCTGCTAAAAAGAAAACTCACTCTGTCACAGCCGAAACCAAGACATGTCTCAAAGAGCATCCGGTGCATATGAATTAGTAGTTCTCCAGGCCCAGCAGCAAGATGCTTTTTGGTTAAAGCTCTTGCATTTTGACACTATACACTTTGACATCTGGGCAGACCTCCAATCTGACAAGCTTCAAGGTGAGACATACCTAGTTGTTTTGCAGGAGCTTGGTGGCTTGGTTTTGGTTTTGTTTAAAGGAGAGGAGAGGAAGGGGAAGGGGAAGGGATTTTTTGTTTATTCTTATGCTTACATTGTTATGTTAATTCTATAGCTTTTATTGTTGTTTGGGGTTCTTTCCATCTGGACTGATGATTGGTCAATACATGACAGTTACAATCTGCTTAAGTAGTTTGGGCATTGGCAAAGTCACTGTAACTGTCAGTAGCAAAAGAATTTGTGAGTTTAATCTTTGTAAAAAGTGTCTATCATGGCAATAGGCACTATAGGAATTAATTCAATCTAAATCTCTTTACTAAAATGGTCTATCATTAACATGATTTCTTAGTTCAGCTTTGTCAGGTCCTAATAACTATAGTATTCTTTCTATGGTTAGAAGTGGGAAGAACAGAAAAATGCTGGTATCTTATGTACTGTGCCTTTTAGGGATCTCATTTCTCCAACTCGAGTTCCGAAAGACATACTTAAACTACATAACGGAGAAGGTACATGTATTTGCTTTTCCATTTTATGTGTACACAAATTGTGTAGATGACAGTTGTACAATTTTTTTAAAAGTTATATAATACCCTGGAGCCGTCATCTGCTCTAACATGCATAATTTATTCCAAAATCATTTGTGGAGTTGAGGGATTGATAGTTTGGAACAGAAAAATTATAGGTATGCTAAATACATTCTTGCAAAAATAAATCATGTAATCATATATTGAGATCCAGTATTTCAAAATTCAAAGTACAATTAAATTGTTTGCACATGTAACAGCAGTGAAATAACTTTGCAAGGTTTACATCGTAAACCCATATATCTACAGAGTAAATAGTAGAACACAGACCATAAAGTTCTGTCAATAGTGTTGCTTTCAATCTTTGTTTCATTCCACCAAAACTTTGCATATCAGTCTGGCCTTTTTTTGAATAACTATATACAGGACCAAAGAATTAGGAGTGGTAACTTGAAATATAGATCATATATATTTAATCTTTATAACAAATGCAAAAGCAGTAAGTGAAAAACAAAGACATAACAGACTGTAACAACTCTCGAGAACATATAATGAAGCATAAGAGTGAATGTCACGACAGATTTATGTATGTTCGAGTTTCAGCAAAAACTGCTGAAGACAAATTTGAGAATATTTGTGTATCATACTTTTGGCACAATAGCAGGAACCAAAATAAATTATCCAGGAATAAGACGTAAGAAACAGATTCAGGGTGTAAACAGCAAGCTGAATAAGAATTTTGAATTAAAGAAAACTTTCAAGCCAAAAGAAATAGAGAGTTTTCAGCCTTGCAGAGCACTCAAGAACCACGTTGGGTTTTTCATGAGTTTTCAGTATTTCACTTTTTTTTTTTAAGTTTCTAATTTAATTCTTGTGAAAAGTGTTTCTCGAAAGGTAACACATCATCTTTGTCAGGAAAGCTAGCACATTTTTTCTTTTTCATGAAATGCATTCTCTGTATTTATGCACTATATGCGGTACACAAAAAGCCTATTCCATCGATGTCAAGCCAAAAGAACAAATGAAAAGAAACTACAAAGGGAATTCTAAAGAGATATTTTTTTTTCCTCCCACTATCTTTTCTTTTGGGCTTAGCCTCAGAAGGAGTTTTTGTGTCCCAAAAGACACAGGATAACTTTTCCCAAGAATCAAACATCCTAAAGGTTGCTCTTCTTAAACACAACTGCTAGATGACAAGGCTATGCATGTATGTTTGTTTTTTTAACCTCTGGAAATAGCAGCTGTCATTGACAAAAAAAAAAAAAAAGATTAAATAAAATGTATTTTTTTACCAGATTTGTGTCTGACAAGAGCTGGGCTGAAATTGCTCAGTAGTGAGGCCTCTATTGTGCAAACACATTGCTCGGCATTAAACAGTATCTTAGGATTTTCACGAAGTTGGAGACAGGAGATGGTCAGTAGGACAGAGCAGAAGTATAATGCATTTTTTCCTGTGATTCCTCTCTACCCTGATACCCTTTGCCTCTTTTTGTCACAGCAAAGGATTCCTAAACTGGATCACATCCTTCAATTTCAGGATTCAGTGCAAAGCACAAGTGGAATAAAGAGACGGCTTCGCGTGTATTGCAAACGTAAATCCAACCCATGTAAAACGGAAGTGATCGGTCTCGGCATGCTTGGGTGCCCCTGTTGCGAACCGCATTTGCAAGCTTTAGCGTGCTCTTAACTTGCAGTAATCTGGCTGAGAACTAAAGATGTTAATACTTCACGTTGTCAGGTGCTGAAAGCAGAGACGTAGGTACTTCTGAAGAAAGGGCTGTGGTGTTCTACCAGCAATGAACCACAGGAGGATTTAACAACTGCTTATGAAAGCTGCATTGCGGGATAGCTATTAAAATCAGACATCCTACTTGCTACAATCATCTATCAGCTGCTTCTACAATCCTGCCCACCTTCTGTGTGTCATCTGGAGGAGATAAAGTTTTAATTGTGAGCGGGTGGTATAAAAAAACCAGGAAAAAAAGACAAGGCGCCTTCTGTCATTCCAAATTTCTCGTCCTATCTCGCTTTCTGTTTCAGTGTCTTTGTGCCAGTGGAAGTTTTGCAGGCAGCTTTTAAAAAGACAAAAATATAAATAAAATCAATAGAAACAAATAAAATATCGGGCAACAGAGAGCACATCATGAAGAATGTATTGCAGAGAATGGGAATAAAAATACTGCATATTGCAGCTTTTGCCCTTTTATGCTTTGACTCTTTTCTCACCCAAGTTTCAAATAATTCCTAGTTGCCTTGGCATCTGTTATTATATTCCCTGTTTGTCTGTTTACTCTGCATTTATATTTCTGACCTTAAGAGCTTCTTCCCTGTTTCCACTATTAAAATGTTCCACTATTCCAGAATTAAACATCAGAAGCTCACGTTTTGGGGTTCAAAATGGTTTCATTCATAGTATTTTCATTCAGCTTTTCTGTTCATTTTTTTGAGTTGATGAGACTTGACATTTTTTTCAGCCATTTGAAATAAGCCTTGTTAAAGCAGTATTTATGTTACTGTAATAAGAACTGTCTTCAGACCATGATCACTTGTCATAGGCACGACAAATATTTGGTTCCCTTGGTGTGCTCCTCTTTAGATATGATGATGAAGTCTTAAAATAACTTCTCCCGTGTTCGATACAGTTCTTTTGAGTTACATTTTTTGCCTCTAAATTAAAAAAAAAAATAGTATTTTCATACTGACAGCGCAGGCTGCAGCCCTCAGTGAGAAAAGCTTTTCTCATCTCTGTGCAGCAGACAAACTTGCAGAGCCACTCACCCAGGTTGGTGCCTCCTTCACCAGTCGGCTGGCCTTCCTACCTCACATTCCCAGGGCATCCCAGGCCTCTTCCTTCCAAGGTATTATTAGTTAAGTGGCTTTCTTGAAAGTCTCTGGGTCTCATTTCTGAGTTTGACTTTTTTTTCTCCCCTCTGTGCTCTTTTCAGTGCAGTGTCACTGCTATTTCACATGACTAGCAGTTGACAATTTTTCTCTTTGAAACTCCCTCTCTTTCAAATTCAATTTCCTAATTGTTTCATGGGAGAGGAATACAGTCCCTGGCCTTTGTTTTATTATTTATATTCTGGGAGGGAAAAAAAACAAAGGCCTGGTAACAGAAAGGACTCCTTTAGGGATCAAGTCCAGGCAAACACATGACAGATGTCTAGCTCATACTAGAAAAAAAGAGAAATGCCTCTCTCCTGCAGATCCATGACCATCTGACTACTGGCTTACTCATCATGGCAGGACACATAAAATCAGGTCTCGCGAGGTCTTCCAGAAATCTTAATGTCCCTAGTAGAAGAGACGTCTTTCCTCCTCATTCACCCTAACTAATGAATTCATAGCAAAGGCTTTCTGTTCTTTCAGAGCCTGATTCTGAACTTTAGACTGTTAAATTTCATGCCATTTCTCTCACTCTAGTCAAGAAGATTATTAGTCATAATACCTTTCAACTTAGTGTCATCTGCAAATTTCATGGATGAACATCAAATTCTTATCTCTGTCTCATTAATGACTATATTGCACATATGATACCCAAAAACTAATCACAGTCCCCAAAGAGTGTTCCTGCTCGTTTATCTCCTACCTGATAACTGCCATTCAGCTTAGGCTTTTGCAGTCTCCTCCTTAGCCACTTCACATCCATCTTACCAGTTAATTCTAGTCTGAATTATCATCATCCTCACCTTCAGTAATATTCCCCATGAGGCATCATACCAGATCCGTTACTTCAGTTTAGGTACATCAGGGTGTTGATTTACTCTTGTGTAAGAGACTGCGATCATAGGGGAATGACACGCTCTGCTCTGGGTAGCACCATTCTGCAACTCACCACACTTTCTATTCACATCTATGTTCACAATTATGTCAAAATCTGGTCTAACTCTGCGTGGTATTGAGTAGCCAGGCAGTACAAGGGGAGTCATCCCAGTCGAGTATGAGTTTGTGCAATACACCTTATTTGGAAATAATTTACAGAAAAACAATGTTTTTCCTAAGCAGTTTTAACCTCTTCATGTTCCCTACGCTTCCTTTGCGGTCATGGGGGCTATCTAGAATTGCAGGACAACATAACAAATGCTGAATCTACCCATTGGTTTTAAATAAGTCTGCAACGTCCTACAGACTCGAGGCACACTGGCAGTCATTAACAAGACAGTTTTAATTACTTGAGGACATACTGTTTTTACAGGGGACTGTCGTTTCATAAGCCACAAGGGATGAATAGTGCTAATAGTGCTAATGAACCAACAGTTCTATGCCTTCTTTTCTCTATGTTCTTTGAAATGCAGCTCCATTCACCAGTATGGGAAAAAACTTATTTTATGGAACTCATTTCTACTGCAACTGAGTGTTTCAAAACTTAACTCACCTTCACATAATTCACATAATTAAATGATGCGTTTGCTCAAATTGGGAACTGAAATTAAGACAAAGTAGTTAGCACCTCTGCTCTGCTCTCGTGAGACCCCACCTGCAATACTGTGTTCAGCTCTGGAGTCCCCAGCACAAGAAGGATATGGAGCTGCTAGAGCGGGTCCAGAGGAGGGGCACGAAGATGATCCGAGGGCTGGAACACCTCTGCTATGAAGATAGGCTGAGAGAGTTGGGACTGTTCAGCCTGGAGAAGAGAAGGCTCCGGGGTGGTCTTATAGCAGCTTTCCAGTACTTAAAGGGGGCCTACAGGAAAGCTGGGGAGAGACTTTTTACAAGGGCATGTAGTGATAGGACAAGGGGAAATGGATTTAAATTGAAAGAGGGGGAATTTATATTAGATATAAGGAAGAAATTTTTCACTCAGAGGGTGGTGAGGCACTGGAACAGGTTGCCCAGAGAAGTTGTGGATGCCCCATCCCTAGAAGTGTTCAAGACCAGGTTGGATGAGGCTTTGGGCAACCTGGTGTAGTGAAGGGTTTCCCTGCCCATGGCAGGGGGGTTGGAACTAGATGGTCTTTGAAGTCCCTTCCAACCCTAACCATTCTATGATTCTATGATTCTAATAATCTTGGCTGCTCAATCAAAAATTATGCAGACCTGACTTTTAACATATCTGATGTTCTACAGCACCTTGCGTAGGGAAATCACAGCTTCCATCCATTTCAGACCCAACTATGCAGACTTCGTATTTCTGAAAACTGAATTCAAGAACCTTACTGGACATTCAATGAACAATAAATAAACAGGTCTAAAACACTGGGCTTCAGTAATGTATTGGTAGCCATCCATGAATGCCCTAGCATTAGGAAGGACAGAAGACTGAAGAAGAAAACAGGCACAGACTTTGGAAAACAATCAAAATGTTCCACTTATTTAGGTACAACAGTAAGTATGCCGATCAGTATATTTTGCTAGTATTAGCTTATTACTGGTATTACTGTAACTCACAGAAGTCTATAAAGACAGCAGAACTCCACAGTGCTAAATGCAAACAGAAGATAAAAGTCCAGCTTTCGGCAAATGATGATTTGTGATTATACCACACGCTACCCCTGTTTCCTCTTCACTACTGATAATTGGAATTTTGCGGAATCAGTCCTCTAACGAGACTTGGAGACGTCTCCTTTCAGCACGCTACCTCTTTGTAGTAGAAAGAGCTTCAAATTTATGGTCAATAGTTCTTTGCTGGTCAAGCATCTCCAAAACCACTAACCCCTCACCTGTTTTTTTGATAAATTTTTCATCCTTGAATCCTTCCCTGGATCCAGAGGACCTACAGGAAAGCTGGAGAGGGACTTTTTACAAGGGCATGTAGTGACAGGACAAGGGGCAATGGATTTAAATTGAAAGAGGGCAGATTTAGATTAGAGGTAAGGAAGAAATTCTTCACTCTGAGGGTGGTGAGCCACTGGAACAGGTTGCCCCGAGAAGTTGTGGCTGCCCCATCCCTGGGAGTGTTCAAGGCCAGGTTGGATGAGGCTTTGGGCAACCTGGTGTAGTGGAGGGTTTCCCTGCCCATGGCAGGGGGGCTGGAACTAGATGATCTTTGAGGTCCCTTCTGACCCTCACCATTCTATGATTCTATCTGTAATTACAAAGGGCTGTACCAAGACAGGCACTTTTTTTAGCTGTCCTGCTCACACGAGCTGCCCCTGAAACTCGATAGAATCATAGAATCATCAAATCATCATTGATTCTGATGGCTACGTTCTACTGGTTCATTTTTGTTGTTGCTGTTTGGATTTTGGTTTTTTGTCATAATAGAGCTGATAGACTGTAACCCAATTACAGCATTGTTATATGGCATCCCAAATGCCTCATCAAAAGCCAGACATCTACGAACCACCTTTTTCTAACAGGGGAAATACAGGGGGAAAATATCTCGTAATGTAAGTGGCTCAACATAAAATACCAAACATAATTTATATGATGTAAATAGACAAGTTCTCCAAGACAGTATAGTATCTTCAGCATTGAAGAAGAAAAGTATTTCACTTATGCCGCCTCTGGGTGTTGCAGAAAGCCACTGAGAGCAAAACGTATAAGCTTGCTGCTTTCAGTCGTAACAGAGTGGACAACTGAGAGCAACTTGAGGAGCCACGTTTTATCTTCTCCCACACAGACCTGTCCGTGGCTCTGGCTGAGTGGATTTGGCCACCAGTGATGACCGGACGCTGAGAGGGTTGAACATTTCTGGTGCACGCGTGCCACGTGGCCGACATCTCTTGTCTTTGGGACAGAACAGCTCACCACCTTCCTGTGCAGACAGAGCCATGAGCAGTGGACGCCTCCACTCAGCACCTGCAAAACACAGGTTTTCAGCAGTGACGCCATTTGACCAAATATGGAAACCTTTCCAAGGGAGCGGAGCAGGGACGCTGGGGCTGCTTGGAGCTGGCGTCAAATATTTCTGAAGACGTTTGAAACGCCTGGCGCGAAAAAGCTCATCTCGAACCTTTTCTTTTTACAAATTCCTAAACTATCCCAACAGCAGCTTGGGAGTGGCAGCACAGCCCTCCCAGCCAGACCCCCCCCGCGGCCCGCGGAGGGCCTCGCGCGTCCCCGGCCCTGGGTGCCGCTATCCCAGCCTGGCTCTGCCCTGCCCCGGTCGCCGCCTCCCCCGCGGGGGCGCGCTGCGGGGGCGGGCGCCCGGGGCCCGGGGGTGGGGGCCGAGGGAACGGGCGATCGAGGGAACAGCCCTCACAGCCGCCGCCGCCCTTCGCGCTACACTTCCGGGTTCCCCGCCGCGCCCCCGGGCGCTGACGTCACCGCGCGCGGACCCCGGAAGTGGAGCCGGGGGGCCGGGGGGGCGGGAGCGCCTGGAACCGGAGCCACCGCGCGTTCCCCGCTGACGGCGCCGCGCCCGCCCCGCCCCGCCCCGCCGGCCACGGGCGCCAGGTACGTGCTGCGGCCCGGCCCCGGCCCCCGCCAACCTCCCGCCGGGACGACGGGCGCGGGGAGTCGGCGGCGGGCCCCGAGACGGGAGGGGGGCGACCGGCCTTCGCCCCGCCAGCCGCGCTGTGGCGAGCGGGTGGGGGCGGGGGCGCCCCGCCGCCCCTCGTAGCCTTGCCCCGGGCGGAGGCGCCAGGCCTGCGAGCCCCGCGCGCTCGCGGTGTCGGGCCGGCGGCGGCGGGGCTGGAGGCGCGCAGCTGTGTCCGCCGGGGGCCGCCCGCCCGCCCTTCCTCCCGGTGCTCCGGGTTTAAAAACAGATGGGTGCCGCCTGCCCCGGCGAAACCCGTGTTCGTGAGGCGGGGGTGGGGCGGCGGACGGCCGCGGTGTCACCTGCGCCCCGCCACTGACCGCCCCCGCTCCGCGCGTCGACACCTCCGGCGCGGCTCTCCCCCGCCGAGAGTGGCGAACGAACCAGAAATAGAGGATAACTGTAGTAATTTCTAATTTTCTATATAATGTAAAGCGTTTGGGGTTTTTTTTTTTCGAAATTCGTGCTCGCAATCGTTGCTGCAGCGTGTTGGTGCTGTCAGCCACTCTCACAAAACAAGACGTGTCAGTTTTCCCTGTTGCCTAATGCAAGCTTTCTGCGCAGTAATAAATGGCAAAAAAGTTACTGTGTAGGCATAATTCTCCTGGCTTAATAATATAGTTGGGCCTGAGAGGTAATTTTCATTCCGAGTTTTGCTTTCCTGGTTACATGTGATTGAAAACTTCTTTTTGGAGTGAAGTTTCTTGTAGTTGGTCTGGCAGCTTAGAAAGCTGTGTGAAATATTTGTCATTTCTGCGTTATCCAGACGTAAATGTAGGGCGGTAATTTTTCATTTTAAATTATTACTGTTACTTGATTTTGGTTTGACAGCGAGATAATTCAAAATTCTTTATTCTAAAACGTCAGATGTTGTGCATCCTATGGTTCCTTTCAGAAAACCACACACTTTGCTTTTTAAAGAAATGTTGGCTGCTTTTTTCTTTCAGAGCTAAATACTGGAGCTTTTGGTGGGGAATGTACTGCTTTCCTTCCAGATAGTTAACTTCTAGCTGTGGTATTACATGAGCCAAGCTGCTCAGTCTCGCGTAAGCCAGCTTAACGGGCCTGCACAAAATGTAGCATCCGCTTCACGCCATTGCTGTGTAAAGTTTTTGGCTAAAAGAGTAAGCTTGAATAAGCAGGTAACAGACCTTGGTCAGGACATAGCATCGTTGGCAAAAGAGGTATTATAAAATCAACAGCAATTACAAAGCTAATCTTTGGGTATCTTTGGTCTTAACTCTGCAGTGATTTGGTGACGCAGTAAAGAGTAGGGTGGTGACGATATTTGTCTTTGAAGAAACATGAATGCCACTAGCACAGCAAAAAGGTGGAGTCCTTTTAATAATCACTAGTGTTTTCTCAGAATCGTTAATGAGACTGGGTGAAAGAGGGTGGCAACGTGTTGTGCTGCCCATGGTAAAACCAACTGATGGTAGCATGTTGGTTAGAGAAAGCCTACGGGATGTTAAAATTAGGTATTTTGCAATTACGTTGGAAAAGGTAAAAATACTCTTGTATAGGGAGAGCTCAAATCTTAGCAATTGAAGATCCTTAATGGCTTAGAGGGTATCACAGAGTGATACCAATGTGAAATACAGGAAGCATGTCTTTATGTGCTCTTCTGGGTTTGGAACTGAACAGATCTGGTGTTCCGAATGTTTCAGATATTATCTCACTTTCTTTCTTTCAAAAAAAGTCATTCTTTGCTCACAAGAGTACTGATCTTCATAGGGTAGCTCTAGACAGCAGCCCCAGGCGGTGGCTGAATCTGTTGCTGAAGTCACTGCCGTTACTGACTGCCCGCCTATCTGCTGGAGGTCTGATGGGCCACCCTTGGTGTTGGTCTGAGCTCTCCCCAGCCCGCCTCAGTCGAAACACAGTGGGGTAAGACAGATGTAATATTTATAGTGTTTAAGCTGACCTGACTCTTTTTGTCTGAAATAGGTTAGCGGATGCTGGTAGGTATAGGAATGAGATGAAAACGTCCAGCAGGCCAACAGTACTGAGCAGCTGGAGGCGGACAAGGGCATCATCATTTCAGAAGCATAGTGCATGCTCAGAGTGCTGTCTGCCTTACTGAAATACCTTTAATTATTGGAGTTTGCTCACCAGTGCCTGGATTTTGTCTGTTTCCTTCAGATTGCTTTTTCAGTGATTGTAGCCAATTATGACTATATGTTAATCTGCTAGTTGACTTGACCATGGTTTTCAGTGAATTGCCTTTTATGTACTAGTTAGCTCATGTTTGGGAGAGCTTCTCCTTATAATTACTCAGTGGGGATTTATCTGTTGGTCTCCTTTCTTTTAAGTTCACAACCTTATTTTTTTTCCCCTGAAGACTCAGCACTGACTTTGGAGGTTTTGTCCATTCCAGGCTCTATAGAAAAAGTTCTGAATGCGACTCTATTGCTGGTACTTTGAATTTGACCCACTGTTCCTTTGGGGAACAATGTGCTGTGGTGACTGAGGAGTTTTTTATATTTACAATAGATTCTTGGAATTCTTTGAAGTAAAGCATACATACAAAGAATGAATGGGTATCTTTATGTTTTTTTCACTCACTTACTGAAACAAATTGCTTAACAGCGGGCATGAAAACATCTGCTTATGAAACTTAATGCTGCCCTATGAAATTTTTTTGTGCTTTAGAAGCGGCATTTTTTTCTCTTAATAAGAGCAGTTGTACATAGATCTACTTGGCCTGTAGATCAGTTTCACAGATTTGCACTGAGTGGAATTCCTGAAGTACAATTTAATGAGGTTTAGAATGGGTTATTTTGCATGGATGTTGTTCAGGGTTTTAAGTGTGTTATGTATATATATACACTTTCTTATTTTTGAGAGGAAGACTCTGGAGTGAGGACTCTGAGAACTTAATGTTTAACTGCTCATGGTATTCTTTACACTGTTCTTATAATGTGACCGAGTCTTCTCGGAAGGTGAAAAGATACAGCATTGAACTTTGTACAATCCTTGACCTTTCTGCTCAGCTCACCATCTGATACTTATTAGTGACAGTTTTGGTAGTGATTTTTGTTTTATGGCTGACTGCTTCTAGGAATTAGGCTGGAACCCACAAGTCATTTCCCTCCACCTACGGACCCACTCCTTTAACAGCCTGTTCACGTTATGTCCCCTCTGCTGAAAGGGGCAACAGTCTCTTCTTCTCCTGCCCTTATGAGAGATCAGCTGGCTGTGTAGTGAGCCAGGTAAGGAAGCTGATCCAGCTGATGCAGAACTAGAGATACAAAATCCTCCTTTCTTGTTGCATCAGCTCGCTCGCTAGCACGAGTGCCATCATGAGAAAGGATGTGGGGATGTGGTTGGAAGTGGAGAGGCTGGAAGGAGGAGGGCTGGAAGTGTTGTATCGTACAGGCTGCAGCAGATCATGGATCTGCAGCCTGAGTCATCTTGTACTTGAACTGACTGTGGTGAAGTCCCTCTACCAGTTTCCTCCTATGAGTTAATAATTGACGATACTGCTGGTGAGGATTGTGTCCTGCTCTGTCGGCTACCAGTCTTCATGAAACCCCTTTTATTCCTGTTACACTCTCGTGGAGAGTATCCACTTCCAGCTTGATGGAACCTCTCTGGTACTACAGTTTATATTCCGTTGAGCAGGTATCCAAAGAGGAAAGATGAATCATGTAGTTTATCAGGCTAACTTTAGGTGATTCTGCTTTACAATTACTGCAGTTTCTGTATTCTTCCAGCTTCTTATTGCCCAGCAGAAGTTGAAGGGGACCAGTCTGTGCTGAGCCAGCTATATAGACATTTGAGTCTTGGAAATATTGATTTTTAGTACTTACCTGAAATAAGTATTGCCTTAACAACTGTGGTATTAGCTGAATCCAGTATATTTAGTATGGTGGCAAATTCAGGGAACTCTTCTAGAAGTCAACAAATAGGGATTTTCCTCAGGCAGGAAAATGAAAGAAAATTTTCTGTATCGTGTGTCTAGAAAGAAGAGATGATGGTTATGATGAGGATTCGCTGTACGCGTTGTCGATTGGACTGCATATGAGCCGGTTCTGATGTTGACTGGAAGCAAGTCCATTCCTGAAGGACCAGTGATACTGAATGTTAGTGTTTATGTTTCTCGATGCTTGCGCATTTAAAGTCAGATCCATCATATTACATTGTTCAAGTTTTTGCATGTTTTTTTGTAGTTTATTGTCAGTTTTTCATAAGAAAGTTTCCTTTTTTACTGCCAATTTCAGGTCAAGGTTTAAGCTTAATATTTTTTTGAGAGGGACATATTGAAAAATGTTTTTGACTGTATAGAAAATATTCTTGATTACTTTAAGTACCCCTAGGCATCTCCAAGATGTAGATAAGAAATATGAAACTTAATAGGAAGATAGCTTTGGAAATTGCGAACTATTTCCCAAGGCAGCTAGTCTGGATTTGTCTGAATTATAAGCTTCATAAAGTTGCCATTTTCCATTTGCAATTAAATGTTTTAAGATATTTGTTTTGGATCCTCTGGACATTTCAGCTGCAATGTACATACTCTACTGGCCTACTGAGCTTTCTGCACCGTGTCAGCTTTATGCAGCATGCATGATGAAAGCTCCTGGTGGGACACGGGAAAAATGGGTTCTCCTGTTTCTCGCCATCCCTTAACTGAAGTGTATTTTGACTTATGAACAGGCATAGTGTTCCTCATTCTTGTTTTATTTTTGCTACGTTCTGGCTGTTAGTAGCTCATGTGTACTTTGCGGCCATTGTGTACCTCTGCGCTCGAAGGAAAACTGTCGTGGTTTTTAGAGCAATATAGCTGCTTGTCTGAGAAGATGGACAAGGGCATGCTGATTGATCATGTTGTTGTTGTGCCAGGTACACTCCAGCTTGTGTTGAATATTGAGTCAAAGACCAAGCTCAACAGATAATGTGGTGTTCACAGTTTCTTTTAAAGTTCTGCGAGCTGGGCTTCACAAAGCCTCGAAATGCACAGTTGAGTGAATGTCTTATTTGTGCATAGCACCATCAGCGTATAATACATGCAAATCTTGGTCTCCTTGTTTAACTGAAGAAGATGCTAAACCGTTTTCTTCTTTGCTTTCTTCCTTCTTGTCCTAAGCACTGGAGTATAGCCAAGCAACCTGGAGAACATCTAGCTTTTTTCTTAACAAATGAGCATATAATTCCTCTTTGCAGAACATGTGTGTTGTAAACTCATCTCAAGAAATAAGATGTTCAGAAAGTGGACTAGATTCAAATAAAAGACAGGCACACCACAGTCAAAACCAAAACTGGAAGTATTTTCAAAGGAGAAATATGTTAACAGGAAGACATGATAGTGAAAGAGTCATTATATAAAAGCATTACGAAAATGTGGTGAATTGAGGGATAAATAAGTGTGCTCATGCACACAATCTGTATCTGTCTTGAAGAATAGTAGTCTGTGTATTGAAGGAGTATCTCCCCACTGAAGCATATGAATAAATCTTGTGAAATAAAATCTAAATGACTGGGAATTGTGTACCTGTATGTTGATAACTCCCAAGCTGCAAGACTGTGTTCACATAGCTGCCCACCTCGAAGCCAAGGATGGAAATTTCAGGGCAAGCACAGCCATCCAAATCAACAAAGCTATTATAAATGCAAACTCGCATTTGATATGTGCTAGTCAGTAAGTCAAAAATTAGTGGAGGTTTCTCGCTACTTTATTTTAAATGTTTGTATTTTGGAATAGCAGAGTTTGAAATGTAGAAGAATAAATTATTGTCTATCCCAGTGATCATATTATTGAGTCCTTCTTCTGCTTTCTCTATATTTCTTTCTCGCCCATGTTGGCAAATCAGGCTAAAAAGTTTTCAGGCAGCAGCTGTGTGTTCCTGCCTCGTTCTGTCACCTCATTTGTGCCAGGTAATGAACTGAATCCGAGAACTGATAAGTTAAAAGTATACTCTTTTTGCACCCTCCCCCCCCCCTTTTTTTTTTTTAAGAAAAGAAGGTAGTTTTTACTCAGATCAGGTCCCTGCTCTGGTTTAACTCAGATCTGATTCCTGGAACGGGTTCGCTATGCATTGCTACAGACAGGTCTCTCAGCACAGCTGAGGGGGTAGCGTGGGCAGGGGGTGGGACCGCTTAAGTCGTTTTGCAAAGATGTGTTTGGGAATAGGTCCTTTGATTCTAGGACCTGGGGGCAGGAACAGTCTTTGTTCCCTGTTTGTTCTCTATGACACAGTGGGGTACTTGTTATCTGTCCGGATAAAGTCGAACACAGCTTTCCCTTGGGTTGGATTTAACATTTCTCAGCATAAGAAATTGTCCTCAATTTTTAGAAATTTCAAGCATGTTCTGATAACGGCAGCATGAAAGCTCCAGGTTATCTCACTCGGTGTTTTGTCCATTGTGATAATGAAACTTTTATTTCCAACAAGATGCAATAGATGCTTAACCACCATGCTACGTGAGATTTCCTATCTGTAGCAAACCCCAGCTAGTATCCTGACTTGTACTTTATTTCTTAAGATGTGATTTTCTGTTGTCAGTGACTCAGAAACAGACAATGACATTTTTGGCACATAGCGCCATTTGTTCTCCATTGTTGCTCTTTCTAAATAGGTTATATCTCTTGATTTCTAGCATTACATTCATGTGAATCATCCCACCAACTTCACTAATATCAGATAGATTGAAAGTACGTTCCTGCAGGAGTGCTTTCAGTTCTTGTTCATTATCTTCCCAACATCATTCTGTGGGCAATTAAAGATTTTTTTTTTTAAATTTTTGTCTTTTCATTCTTTGTTCTGTTAGTTATTCTGCTTTCTGCTGAATATTTAAGTAGTCATAACAATTAGGATAAATCCCTAAGGAGCAATTGTGAGAGGACCACACCAGTTCCTTAATGATACCAACCCATACCTGCGTTTTCTTGGGTTGAGAGAAATATAATACCTGGTTTATGTCAGACAGAAATTGAATTTTTCAAAGCTAGTAGCACATTCTATTGAGAAGCGCAGATATTGCCTACTCAGTGATGTCCAGAGGAACATTTAAAAGAACATTATTTAGAAAATTCCTGAGAATTGTGGTCTTTAGAGCATACTACTAACAGGAATATAAGAAAGCTTTATACATGTGGTAGAATTAAACCATCTAGATTTACAGAAAAGGAGCATAGTGTAGATAACATAGTATTTTCAATTTGTTTGCTTGTTCTAAATTGCATTTATCTGCTGTTCTATAGCAGTGTAGGACAGCAGATAAATAGATTTTAATGTTCTGCTTTATGGGAAATGTTGGTAGATACACCCCAAAAAAGTTTACCATGAGGGTGGTCAAACATGGGAATGGGGCCCAGAGAAGTAGTGGAATCGAGATCATTGCACATATTCAGAACTTGACTGGACAGGTGCCTAAACAGCCTGTTCTGATAAGACCTGCTTTTCAGGAGGTTGGACAAGTTGACCTCCAAAGGTCCCTGCCAGTATACATGATGCTGTGGTACGGTTCCTCTGTGTTGGGGATAAGATACACGATACTTGGCAAGGTCTACTTCTGTGTCAGGTGCCAACTTCAGTTTGGAGTGTAAAAATCTCCAGTAATTCTGCCTGCACAAGACATGTTGTTTGGACACGTGCACCAGTGCCACAAAAGAACTGAGCATGCTTGTTCCATCACTGGACTGTGGTGAGGGCAACCAGTGCAAGTGGGCAATGGGGAGTTTGGTCTGCAGAAAACACTCAATGGCTTTGTGATGCCCATGCTCAAACCAGGGGACTGGAGTAAAGAGAACTAGAGGAAGTTTGGAAGAAGGAGTTTAGTTGGCAGTGTGAAAGCCCTTGAAATGAAAGGACGAATGAGGACAGCTTGGGGAAGGAGTGGAATAAGGCCAAGTGGGACTGGGAGCTTGTGAGAGAAATAGGAGAGGATGACTGAGAGGCACTTAAATATGGAAGAGGAGGAATTGAGGATGGGAGAAACATTAGGGTCCTACTTAAATCTCAAGAGAGGAAAGTCAGACAGAAAACTGAATAGCTCCTTATCAAGTGAGCACCTTCATTCTACGTATTGACAAAGGCAGAAGTGCGATGGAAAAAAACCCAAATGTGATTATGCCTTCGTTTTGTTAATGACTTGGATGATGATGGCAAAGAGAGTACATTTATTAATTTTGCAGAGAGTACCAGACTGGGAGAGGATTCAAGTTCTGTGAAGACTAAATTTAGAGTTTCAAATGGCTTAGAAAAATTAGAGAAACAACATAAAAGAAATAATGCCATTTAAAAGGACAAATGCAAAGTACTATGCTTAGATTAGATAGTTCCCTACATAAATACAAAATAGCAATAATTCTAGAAAAAAGAATGCCAGATTTTTAGGTGAATCATAGTCTGAACATGCGTCAGTAGCACTGTGCTGTTGCAAAAAGGGTAATCATTCTTCTGGGGTGTATAGTTAGAAGGGACATATTTAAATGTGTCACGTGATAATTTCACTTTACTCCACACTGCTTGGGCTTTGTCAGTTTTGGGCATCTCATTAAAGAAATGATTTGAGCCCACGAGAGAATCTTCCAGGGGAAAGCAGGAAGAGTCTTCAGAAGTCCAGAAAAAAGAAGTGAAACGTGGAAAGGTGGGAAGAGTGGTTTGCTCAGAGCAGACTAGAAGAGAGTAAGACAGTCATGATAGCAGTCTCCAGGTGTGGGAAGGGATGCTACAAAGAGAAGAGGCGTAAACTTCCCAAGTGTCAGGAAGTAAAGGGCTGGCAAAAGGTGGGAAAAATATTCTCCTGAAGAGGGTAATTTGACATAGAAATAGATTTCTGTTTGAAGCCAAAACACTCACACTGCGTCAAACAGGGTGGTTTAGTTGTTGGCGACACTGGGGGATGTGGTTTCGCTGTAGTAGCTGGAGATTGTGCACTACCACCCACCTTGCATGGAGAGGAGAACTTCAGCTTTGGTGGGAGAAGTTTCCCTTTGCCTTCAGTTCCTCAAGGCTGTCAGCCTCAGCTGGGGAAAGCCGAGCAAAAAGCAGGAGGTCTGACAGCTTGGATGTTCACTGGGGCTCCAGATGAGGCTCAAGCGTCAGCTTAGCTAACAACACAAACTTAACTTTAGGGAGGTTGTGGAGTATTCATCATTGGGTTTTTTTTTTGAAAGAATTTAGGTGAGACCACCCTGGACAGAAACTTAGATATAGATGATACTAACTTAGAGAAGTAGGAGAGGATGAGGGACTTCTTTCCTCTTTGTTTTTATTTTCCCCACTTTTTCTTATTTTCTCCATTTTCTTTTTTTTTTTTTTTTATAAGACTGGAGTTTAGTGCGTGTATGCTGAAGTAAGTTTGTGCAGGCAACCTTAATTTTCATATTTCCTGATACCTATAGACTTGACAATGTTTTTATAGTGTCTTTGGGTAAGGAAGGCACACATATTAAGCGTATGCTATTATCTATGGAAACACAATATGGACACTTTTTAAGGTTTTATTCATCTGCAAGGTGATTTTAACCAGCTTGAAGGTGGTTTAATGCACTTAAAAGAATGGTTGCTAATAGAATGAGTAATAACCAGTGTAGTCAGCTTTCACAAATTTGTCATGGCTGTGGCCCTGATGGTTTTGCCAATTTCGTGATGATAAATTTTGATAAACCCGGGGGAGGTTGAGCCAAATTGGCGCCTCTGCGAATTGCCCTATTTAAGTTGGGACAAAGAGGCGGGAAAGGGCTTTTTGCTCAGGAGTGAGGAGAGGGGAGGAGGGCGCTGCCCTCGCTCCCGGCTCCCGGCTGGGCGGCTGCCCGGGCCGGGGCCATGTGCTCAAGATGGCGCCGGGGGAGCCGCATGGGGGGCTCGGGAAGCACCTCGCTCCCGGGGTGCCCGCCGGGCCGAGCTCCTGCAGAGATGATTAAGATCTAAGAGAAAACAACCACAACAACCAGGTCAGTCAAGATGGAGCAGGAGGAGGTGTGCTGGAGCTGAGGTTTTCCCTTGCAAATCGGTGTGAAGATGGCAGGCAGCCCCCCTGCAGCCAAGGTGTACTCGGCGGAGCAGAGACCCACTCGTGGCCCGTGGAGAAACCCACGTCGGGGAAGAGATGCCTGAGCCCAGGAGAGGTCGTGGAGCAGGGGTGCACGACAAGGTACTGTTAATAATGGGCATGGAAATGCACGACGAGGTCGTGGAGGCATCTGGAGTCCATGGGACGGCCCACGCCGACGCGAGTGGCAGCAGCTCCCTAAGAGGCCGAGACTGGTAAAGCCCGAACTGGTGCAATCCATGGGGAAGGACTGCAATCCTGCGGGCAGGACTCACGTTGGAAAAGTTTGGGGACTTTTTTTCTTCATGAGTAGGGGATCCACTGAAGCAAGGGAAAAATGGTGTAAAGACTCCTCCTCCTTTAAGAAAGGAGCGGTAGTTAACAACATGGATGAACTGACCTGCACTCCCCATTCCCTGTCCCCCTGCGCCGCCGGGGGGGAGGTTGAGCCAGGAATGAAAGGAAACGGGGTGGGGAGGTGTTGTTTTAAGATCTGGCCTTGTTTTCTCTTTTCTCCTCTCAAGTAACCGGTTTCGTTCCCTTTTGTCTCTTGTTAAGTAACTGTTAATAAATTATTTTGTTTTATGAAGAAAGCCTGAGTCATGTTTTCTCCGGGACCATGGTTGGTGGGTGCTCCCTCTCGGTTCTTGTCTCGACCCTCAGTCTAAAAAAAACCACGACACCAGGTTAGAAAAGCTGAGGCCCTGACAGTGTCAAATCTGGCCAGCGATATTAGAAATAACAGAAAAGGATTTTATAGGTATGTGAGAGAAGAAAGAAAAACGAGAGAGAATGTGAGGCCTCTCTGGAAGGATACAGATGACCTGGTTACTGAGGACGTGCAGAAGGATGAAATATTCAACACCTTTTTTGCATCAGTCTTCACTGGCAACCACTTGAACCACACCACCCATATCACAGAGGATGTTGGCTGGGTCTGGGAGGGTGAAGAACCACCAGGGTAGGAAAAAATCAGGTCCAGGAACACCTAGAGGATCTGAAGGTGCACAAGTCCATGGGACCTGATGAGATACATCCACGGGTCCTGAAGGAACTGGCGGCTGAAGTTGCTAGGCCACTAGCCATCATATCTGAGAGGTCCTGGCAGCCTGGTGAAGTTCCTACAGATTGGAAAAGGGCGAACATAACCCCCATCTTTAAAAAAAGGGACCAAGGACAACCCGGGAAACTACAGACCAGTCAGCCTTACCTCTGTGCCAGGTAAAATCTTGGAACAGATTCTCCTGGTAGCTGTACTAAAGCACATAAAAAATAACCAAGTGGTTGGTGACAGCCAACATGGCTTCACTAGGGGCAAGTCATGCCTGACTAATTTAGTGGTCTTCTACAACAAAGCTACAGCGCTGGTTGACATGGGTAAAGCAACGGATGTCATCTTCCTGGACTTATGCAAGGCGTTTGACACTGTCCCACATGACATCCTTGTCTCTAAAATGGAGAGACACGGATTTGACAGATGGACCACTCAGTGGATAAAGAACTGGCTGGATGGTTGCACTCAAAGAGTTGTGGTCAATGGTTCAATGTCTACATGGAGACCAGTGTCAAGCGGTTTTCCTCAGGGGTCTGTTCTGGGTCCAGTGCTGTTCAACATCTTTGTCAGCGACATGGATGATGGCATTGAGTGCACCCTCAGTAAGTTTGCTGATGTCACCAAGTTGTGTGGTGCCGTGGACTCACTTGAGGGAAGAGATGCCATCCAGAGGGTCCTTGATAGGCTTGAGAAATGGGCCAGTGCAAACTGCATGAGCTTCAGCAAGTCAAAATGCAAGGTCCTTCACCTGGGTCGGGCCAGTCCTAGGCACAAATACAAACTGGGCACAGAGTGGGTTGAGAGTAGCCCTGAAGAGAAGGATTTCTGGGTGTTTATAGATGAGAAGCTCAACATGAGCCGGCAGTGCGCTCATGCGGCCCAGAAGGCCAACCGCATCCTGGGATGTATCAAGAGAAGCATGGTCATCAGGTCAAGAGAGGTAATTCTCCCCCTTTACTCTGCTCTTGTGAGACCCCACCTTGAATACTGTGTCCAGTTCTGGTGTTCCTACCATAAGAGAGACACAGATTTGTTGGAGCGTGTTCAGAGGAGGGCCACAAAGATGAGCCAGGGGCTGGAGCACCTCTGCTACGAGGACGAGTTGCGGGAGATTGTTCAGCCTTGAAAACAGAAGACTTCAGAGGGACCTAATAGCTGCCTTCCAATACCTGAAGGGAACATAGAGGAAGGCTGAGGAGGGACTTTTTACAAGAGTGTCCACTGATAGGACAAGGGGAAATGGGTTTAAGTTGAAGGAGAACAGATGTAGATTAGATCTTAGGAAGAAATTCTTCAGTACGAGGGTGGTGAGACTTTGGAATAAATTGCCCAGAGAGGTTGTGGATGCCCCTCCCTGGAGGTGTTCAAGGCCAGGTTGGACAGAGCCTTGAGTAGCCTGGTCTAGTTGAGAGGCATCCCTGCCCATGACAGGGAGGTTGGATTAGATGATCTCTGAGGTCCCTTCCAGCCTATGCCATTCTATGATTCTATGATTCTATGATTTGGAATGGTAAGTCCCAGAAGATGAAAAAAGTGCTAATGGGGCGTCGATACTTGATAGAAGAGGGTGGTTCAATCCAGACCATAATACATTGTTTAGCGGACTGTCACAACTTGGGTAAACTAAGGAGATCCTAATGGAAGTTTTTATTAATAAATAATTAATGATAGAATAAACCCTGTTTGTTCAGATAACAAATTTGCTTGATTACAGTTACTGCTTCAGTGTAGTAGATTTATTGCAAAGAGAGTAGTTTAAGATAAATCTCATTCAAAATTCGAGACTATTTAGTATCAGTGAAATAACCACATCGCAATGTCTTAATGTCTTTCTGGAGGACTTGTACATAACAGTTTTTAGGAGTGGTAGCCTTCTGTAAATACTGCTTAGGAATGATCTTGGGAAATAATGTTAAATCATTACTAGTAATATTTGTTTTAAACCCAAGATTGGTAAAATGATGAATAGTAAAGAATTTATTTGGTATTATCCGGTTATTTGGCAAGTTATATCTAGAGTCTAAAAAACAATGAGTTAAAAAAGCAGATCAGGCTTTCAGAACTGAAACAAGGAAGTCTTCCCGAGAAACTGCCGCTCTGGCAGTGCTTGTCCCATGGAGATTGGCTTACATCATGTTGTCAGCTGGGATTTAAGAAACGGACGGGAACAGAGAAACTGGAAAAAATTACTTTGCGTTAGAATCAAAATTTCATAGAAGGAGACTGCTAAGCTTGTTTAGTTTAGCAGAAGAAATAGATAGGACTTGACTGTAGCATCTAATCAAATAAGGCAAAAAATAGAGAGAGAAAACTTGAACGTACAAAGGCATAGTAATAACCAGTGACTGAAGCCTGAAACCAGAGCAATTCAAACTGGAAATAAAGTACGAAAGACAGTGACTAGGTTTTCAGACTATCACAGCAAGTGATAGACTCTTTATCTCTTAGTAACTTGAATTTGGGAGTGGATGGCTTTCTGGAAGAACTGCTGTGGTTAAGCACAAGTTACTGGTTTCAGAGAGTGGTAGCTGAAGGAAATAAAAAGCCTCTGTTTAACAGGAAGTGATTATGATTGATTTTTTGGGGCCTATCTGGCCTCAAACTGTGAACCTTCGAAGGAAAAATCATGAATTTCTGGTGATGCTTTTTTGTCAGACTAAGTTGCATCTCCAGTCTCTTTCTTCCTACTCATCTGCTGCTTTTATCAGCACCTTTGAGTTTGGCAGTACTTGTCTGAACTCTGCTCTATGACACCTTCTGCACCTATAAAATGTAAAACAGTTCTCCTCCTTAGTAGCTGTTCATTCAGACTGGTGGGAATGGCAGCGTTGTCTGCAAAATAGACAAAGAATTTTACAAGGTTGTTTTAAAATGGGTGGCGAAGTTTCTTTAACCCTTATGCTGGAGTGGTTACTTCTAGAACGGAGTGTTTAGACTTAAGACCAAACTAAACCAAACCGTTTGATACATCTGTTCAACCTCATTGTAGTAGTTCATGTAACAGGTAGAATTTTGTTTTTCCAAAGACTGTGTTTGGGTAACCTTGCTTAATAGCATGGCAAATAAAGGCTATCAATATGTATGGCAAAAGGATCCAGAATAAAAAGAGAACAGTTATTCCCCAATTTTTTTCTTCTTGAGTTCAAATCACAGGTGCAAATGAAACTGCCAGATTTGTTGTCACCATTATCATCTATATTTGTGCACAGCGGTAATCCATCATCCAGAGAAGACTAGGCCAGCAGGAATTACCTAAGGTTTAACAAAGATATGTGTAAAGTTATGCATGGACAAAGGTATAATTCCTAAACAGCAGTGCAGGCTGCAATATCTGCTGAAAAGGATCTGGAGTTCCTGTTGGATAAGCAGGCTAAACAATGCCAACACTGTGCCCTTGTGGCAATGAAGGCGAGCTCTGTCCTCCACTCTGTTGGTAAGAACGTACTCAGGATGCTGTGTCTAGTTTTGTCTCCTGATTTCAAGAGAGACGTTGAATATTTGGAGAAGGTCCAGCAAGTGACGACCAGGATGATTAGTATGTTAGAAGGATGATTAGCATGTTAGAGAACTCAACGTTTGTAGAAAGGTTTAAGGGTGTTTGTAGAAGAGAGAAGGCTTGGAAAGGTTTCATCAGTCACCCAATACCTAGATGGTAGTCATGGAGAAGAAATTGTTTTCTGTTCACAAGGATGCATGGTCAGAGGTGAAATTTAACCTGGGTACAACAAAAAGAAAATCTGTTAGAGGTATTAAACGTTGGAGTAAGTTCCTCAAAGGCACGGTGGAATCTCCCTAACTAGATATATGGAATGCTCATGTTGTCAGCACCTTGGCTTACCTGATGTAAGGCTTAATGAAGTAAGGTCCAACAAAGGTCAGAGACCAGATGATCATTTCCAGAGATCTTTTCCAACCTAGACTGCTCTGTGATACCATGGTTAGAACTGTTTGGCTCTGGGCAGAGATAGCAACGTTGTAGAATAGGCAGTAGTAGAGATGTCTAAAGAAGTCTGATTACAGTTATTGACTTAGGCAATTAATGGAATATTTTAATGTAAATACCAGATTTTCAATAGAAATAGTAAGGAAAATGAAGTTTAGTCACCTTGCTTTTTTATCTTTGTTCTTTTTGTTGTTTTGTAGTAGAAAGTAGAAGATGATCTACTGATGTGAAAAAAATAAAAATGCAAGTGTGATATGGTCAGAATTTTAAGATCAAGTTAATCTTAAATAGTCAACTGAAAGAATAATGTATTTACATTATTCATATTGTTTATATATGTATGCGTTATAACATGGTGCTGCTTTATGACAATCCAACAGAAGGAAATCTGTGGGCTGCATATGTTTCACAGGGCTCTTTGCTTTGCCTGCCCGGTAGTTGAAATGAAGCAGTACTTCTTGGTTCAACTGGCCAAATAGCATGTGCTGCCTCCCAGCAAAGACATTTGAGGTACTGTATTAATAAAGCTGGGAGAAGTTACGAAATCAAAGAAACAGGTGTCCTACAGCAGAAAAAGCTGTGGGCAGGGCTGTAAGGCAAACTCCTTGAGGCAGATGCTGCTGCAAAGAGGAGGTACATATGCTATGGAAATTTCAGGGTATTCTAACCTGATTCTGAAATAAGGTATCTAGGTGATGAACTGATGTCTTCAGTAGCCGTGCGTGCTCATTTCAGTTGTGCATGATTTGATTCCGCGTAGCATCCATCTGTTTTGGATATTTCTGTGTCATCAGAATATCTGCGTTAGATGCAGAATAGTCAAGCAGGGTGGTGATATTTGTTCTTTGCATGTGCACATTCTGGAAGGCCTTGGAGGAAACAGGTATGTCACAGAAAGCTGGGTGCACCTCTTACCTTCCCCTGGACTGTTTTGTTGCACCTCCTCAGCAATGGAGTCTAGAGCAGAATGTGAAATACCTCGCTGTGTTCGAGGGTCTGGCCTACAGGCCTGGATTCACTGTATTTCCAGCCCATTTCTCTGTCTTCTTTTCAGGAGTCTTCCGTTAATGGCAGACAGCCCTTCTGAAAGTCGCACTATTACTTAAGAGCAAAAGGGGGAAGAAAAAAAAGTTATTTTAAAGTACTAGACACATATGCATATGTCTAGGGTTTTTAGCAGCTTTTGATGGTAGCCTAAGCAGAAATCATTTCCCTAGAGTTTTCCAGTCTCTCTCTCTTCTTCTGCAGCTCTCCTGCAAATTACTTTGGTGTCTCTCCTAAGAGAAGGCTCTTTTAATAGTCTTCGAGTTTTTCTGTGTTCAGAGGCCTTTTTCTCTCCCAGCTGACCCATGGGATTGCTTGAGAGAAGATGACATTAAAAAAAAGATTAAAAATTCTGGCTTTGTCCAGTAACTGCTTAGTATGTACAGAGATGAGGCTATTGAGAGTCAGTCTTCTCCACCCCATCTTTCAAGCCAGAATCCCATTAAAACCAATAAGCTAGTACAATCATCTTAAAATCTCATCCAAAACATTTTTTTTATGAAGGAATTATGAAGGTATATTATGAAGGAATATTGTGTGTAAATATATAAATGTATTCATGAAGGTATATTATGAAGGAATATTGTGCCAAATCCTTGTCACTTATCCTTGTGACGTAAGCTGTGAGGAAAATCTAATTCTGTAATTAAAGAGAATTAAATTAAACACAACAGTTTGCCAAATAATTATATTACTTCAGCATTTCCACATCAGTTGAGGTGCAGCACCATGCACTAATGGAACAACACAAAACAAGTCTTGCACTGAATATGGCATTATTATGTATTACATGGGCTTTTTGTGAGGTGTCAGTGGCAGGGTGTCAGTTCTTCATAAATGTTAATTCCTTGAATTTTCCCTAGCATCTGCTGTCTGTTGAGGATTCTTACTGATCTTTTACAGGAAGGTGGTGGTGAAAGGCATCTTGAAATTAATGCCCTGCTCCGCAGTGTACAGTCATCCTGGGTGCTGAGATTGGGAAGGCTAGGGAAGGTTCTTCAAAGTTCTTAAAACAGGAATACAACAGTCCGTAGTTCTGAGCATTGGAGGAAACCGTTCAGCTGAATGCCCAGAAACCAGGAAATATGCAAAAAGAGTATATCTGGGAGCATTTTGGGTTTTGGGAGTTGGGTGATATTCCGTAATAACACCTACAAATTCTTCATGTGAACTGAGTTCTCCAGGCAGTACTCTCCTGCCTTCACTGCCAGATCGCTTTTTCTGTCCTCAAGAGTTGCTTGCCTGATTTGTTAGATGACTATCCATCTGCCACGACAGAAGCAGGGTTCTCAGTACACTGAATTGTCGATATTCTGTATCTTTAATAGGGTATTATGTTATGTTTTGTGGTTTAACCCCTGTAGGCAGCCAAGCACCCCCCAGCTGCTCACTCACTCTCCTGGCGGTGGGGTGGGGGAGAGAATCAGAAAGGTAAAAGTGAAAAAACTCATGGGTTGAGGTAAAGGTGGTTTACTACCAAAAGCAAAAGCCATGCGTGCAAGAAAAGCAAAATGAGGAATTGCAGGTGTTCAGCCATCTCCAGGAAAGCAGAGCTTTGGGAAGAAAAACACCATAACTCCGAACATCTCCCCTTTCTTCTTCCCCCAGCTTTACATGCTGAGCATGATGCCAAATGGTATGGAGTATCCCTTTGGTCGATTGGGGTCAGCTGTCCCAGCTGTGTCCCTTCCCAGTTCCCTGTGCACCCCCAGCTTCCTCACTGATGGGGTGGTCTGAGGAGCAGAAAAGGCCTTAGCTCTGTGTAAGCACTGCTCAGCAATAACAAGCACATCCCTTTGTTACCAACACTATTTCCATCATGAATCCAAAACATAGCCCCATACAAGTTAGCCCCGTACAAGTTAGAAGAAAACTTACTCTATCCCAGACAAAACCAGTACGTGTGTTCAAAGCTGTTGCTACTACAGAAGAATTACTGAGGATCATTTTGAACCTTGTGTTTCGTTTGTAACACCATGATGTTGTAAACCTCCCAGAGGCTGTGTTAAGGTTGTGCTGCCTCTTTTTGTATTCTTTTGACATGTATATTTGATTGTGTTTACTTGCATATGTTTATGAAGGTCATTTCCAGCATTTCAGGAAAGTTGAACTGAAATAATTAAAATTTCAGCATGTGGAATCATGTTGACTCTGCCTTGTGTAAACAACTGAGTTGCTGACACGGTTGGGATGCTAATGCATCTAGCTTGTTGTTCTCTGCTTTTTGAGCTTAGATGGTAAATAACACTGTAAGGTATCTGGTATGCAGATAAATCAACCTTTATTATCAGCTGCAGTCACGCACTTTATCAGCAAGTACCACCACCATTTGGTAGAATGCGAAGATGTACTGACTTTCAAGGACTTTAGGATCGTTGCCAGTTTCTTTGCATTCTAGTGATTGAAGATCCTGCTTTTTTAGCATTTATGACTCCCCTCCTGTGTATCTTCCCTCTGGCTTTTTGCAGCTGTATGGAGTATGCTCTAGGCAAATTGGTAAATTTTCTGGAAATTCTGGTAAATCTTAATGAGTCTATATTACATTTGTGCAAGGAGCAATTTTTACTTGAGCAGATCTGGGCAGGCTTTAAGGGTAATGGCAAGAGGCACACACTGCTAAGCTGATACTCTGGCTAAATTTCTGATCTCCACAACATGGAGATGATGTAGGTGCTTGATTAACATCAGCAACACTGAGCAGAAGATACTGTCTCTGAAGCTTCTTATACGAGAGGTAGACGTTTTAGCTGAACTTTTTCAAAACCATTTAGTCTAAAGCAGACTGGAAATAATTGGCTTTCACAGCTGGAAGTTTGACAAACCTATAAGCAGTTGAAAATAAGGTCTTGTAAGTGAAGGAAAGTGAAGTACAACCTTAATTGACGCAGTTACTGGTATCATCTGTACTGCCCTGAAAGCAGGAATAGATAAAGTCTAATTAGACAGAAAATAATACTAAGGTTAAAGTATATGGTTTTTGCTTTGTTGAGCCAATAGAGAGAAGGGGCTGGAGCCAAACTGTCACCCAGCCATCTCTTTGAAGAAAAACTGAGTCTTGCTCAGTCATCAGCCTCATTGCACAAATCTAGCCCATACTTGTCCCTGGCTTGCTTGGGATGTCACTTTGCAGAGAACAAGACTCTAATTCAACTGTATTCTGATAAAGCAGTGCGATACAAAGAAGCATTCTGATGACCCCTGTTCAAATTATGTCCAGATAAACCTGATGGACTTGTGCTCTTTGAAAATATTTGTGGGTTTTCTTCTTATGTTGCACTTGCCGTGGGTTAGCACTACAGTTATTTATAGCCTTTATTTGGATCATTTGTAGCATTCACTTAATTTCGGATATTGCTAATGTAGAGCAAAATCAAATGCTACATTTTTTTGGCCACATTTCTAGCTGCATTTGCACAATGAAGAGTAATGGAAGTCTGTAGAAATCTGTGTGTGTGTGCATTTGTTTCAGAGACAGAATATATGATACAGTGTCTAGTTTGATTTGAAGATGGACACTGTTATACAATCACAAGCTTGATGGTCCAAACTTCCAGTACCACTTTGCAGACAAGAACATGAAATATTTATGTATGTTCCCTGAAGTGTGCAAGAGCCTCTTAGATTTGATTGGGTTTTTTTGTGTTTTGTTTATTTGTTTAAAACTAATGACAATTTGTTTGTGAATCCACCAGTTCTGTGGGGTCATTAATAGGGGTGTGATGAAAACACAGCCTTGTTCTCTCACATGAAACCAGAATTATGTCACATTATTTTAAGTATTGCTGGGCATTGAGTTGAAGAGGCACAGAACATACATAAGATATTTTATGATAGAGTACTTAAGCTTGCATGGGAAAGCAAGATATGTACAAATAAACATACATTCTCTTGGCAATAAACTTACTTACTGTAGATATTTCTTCAGGTGAGATAGTAACTTGATTTTTAGGAAGTATGCTTGCTGTAGCTAGTGAAAAAAAACAATCGCAAAAAGATGTTTTTAAAGGAATTGTGTAAGTAATTATACAGAATAACACATTTTATAATAATCTGTATTTATGATGAGAAACTTGATGGTATTATTTGTGAATTACAAGGACTGGTCAGTGTGTGCAGTTGAAGATCACTGGGGCTTGAAACTGATGCCTAGAAAAAACTGCAGTTCCTGCATTTACCTATAAGCAACCACTCAGAGCACTTTATAATTTTCCCACTCTTCGTTTCTGCACCATCAGACCGTAGTTGATTCGACATCTATCTATCAAAGAAAGGAAATCCAACCCTCTCATCTAATTTATTCTATTTGTCGTTTAAACAAATATCAGTGAGGGATTCAACAAAATGCTGTGTTCACACAAACAATGCATAAAATACTGTGTGCTTGTTTCATCCTCATTCTAATATCAAGTCCTCCCTCCAGTGGCTGCTGTAACAGTTTTTTACTTTGTCAGAAAGAGCTGGAAATTCTCTCTCTCAAAGCTAAATTCAGATTTATTTGTTTATTTATTTGTTTTGGTGCTTCTAGCTTGGCAAGTGAACCTCTTAAGTTACCTATTCTTTCCTCAGTGGCAGGGTCTTCATCTGTTGAAGGAAGAAGGGGGGTATCCATTGTAGAGGCAAGAATGCCAGGGATTCTTGGTCACTGAATTGATATATCTGATTAGGGGATGACGGTTAGTTTGTCAAGGTAAATCT
Source organism: Tauraco erythrolophus (assembly GCF_009769465.1). Lineage (NCBI taxonomy): Eukaryota > Metazoa > Chordata > Aves > Musophagiformes > Musophagidae > Tauraco > Tauraco erythrolophus. Next base: position 35,169,912 of record NC_141496.1, read on the forward strand.
GTTCGGATAAATTTTATGTTTCTTCCCTTGGGTAATAACAAGTCTTTGAGCACCTGTATGTACTTTGCTACTGCTTTAACTTAATACCTAATTATGAATTTTCAAATCTTGTGTAGGGAGGACTACCTAAATTGTATGACTAGAACAGTTTTCATCTGGGCTATCACAAAACGCTATCACTGTTGTTTTCCAGCACATCTAATAATTTAAACGGGAATGTGGTAGTTTCTTTTCTAAATTATTTACAAGGATGTACATGTTTTTTTTTGCTGCAGATGTACAAGCTGATGATGGACAAGATTTTATATTTGGTGATTTGTTGTCAGTGGACTATATGGAAGCATCTGATAAAAGTCTTTAATACCATTAAACATGATGTTTGAGTCATTTTGGTATTTGCCTTGACTATAGTATATGCTAGAAAATACCAAAAAAAAAGTCTCTGTGGCTTTGCTGTTATTTTTGTGGATGAGTGTTATGAGTGCTAACATGATTAAAGTGTGAGCCAAAAGATGCACATTTTAACTGAATCATGTTGAGTTGCGTCATAATTTTAAAAGTACACAATGTAAACAGAGCTTTTCTGTTGGAGTTGTGTCTTTAAAAGACTTTTGGCAATGTGCTGTCGTTTCCCATCAGCTTAATCTGAACAGCCTTCTGCAAAGTGAAATGTCAAAGTCTGCTGTAGGTCCAACTTGCAGAATGGATTGTTAGACTTTCTTGAACTCCAGCTTAAAAAACCTAACAAACAACAACCCCCATGCTCCCCTGCAAAACCCTCTCCATAGTTAATAACAATCACCCCCTTAAATTGCTGTGTTTTTCCTTAATCTACAAGAAGATGTTTCACGTAATACATTTTCTTTCAAGACAATAGAAAAATAATCTTTGTTATGCTTTATTTATTTATTTTCTGCTGCCTTTACAGTGAACTACTGTTATTTAAAAGAAACCATTCTGGGGTCTTTCTTACAGGTGTAAGTATTAGGGAACCAGTAGTACAGTTGGTGAATGCTATTACTCTTTGTTTGAAAGTTACAAATTGCTGCAGAGATACTGTTTGTGCAAACTCATCCACGGTAAAGTATATTGGGGAGAAGAATAAAACAAATTGATAATGACTGACAGATAAAACAAGGAACCAAAAAAGTTGAAGGAAAAAAGGATTCAATGCACAGAAGTCTCTTTATTGAGAAGGAAGACGTGGTGGTTGTGATGTAGTAGTTTGCTCCCTTGGTGTCAGATTCAAGATGGAAGAGGCTGCAGGTTTGAATGTCTGGGTTGCCTTTTGTGCAAGAGGAGAAACTTAGAAATACATTCTGCATGTAATTTCTCACCTTGATCATCTTGAGGTTCATTCTAAAGATGGACATTTACTCTATACATTTAAGTGCTGATAATGTATTGTAGAAATCGCAGTGGTTTAAAACTGTGTAGCCCATGTAGTTTTACCAAAACAAAACTGTGTAGTACAATAAGAACAGTAAAGTGGAGTTAATTGATGAAGAAAATCCTTAAAGATTGTGGAAATTCTGTTGATTATGTTTTGGATTTTATTTCATCTTCTATTTTCGACTCAGAAGTGTAGTGCTTCTCCAAAAGGCTCATTATTTACTGATGTTACGTCAGAACCACAAAAAAGAAGTATAAGGTAGATGTCCTTTTAGGATTAGGGAGAAGTTAGTGTTCATTCTTGTGAACTTGAATCTTTGACCAAACTTTATTCTGGAGTATGTGTCACGCTTTGTTGTAAAATATCTTAATCCAGGATAGTGTGATGAGACTTTACAGTGTCCGGTATAAGTTTTGAAGGAGAGGAAGAAGTTCGTTTTAATTTTATTTTACATATCACAGGGGTTTATAAGACTCAAGGAAGTTTTGCTTTTCAACCAGATTCTGTTTTTTTGTGATGTAAGCAACAGCAAATGAGATGTGTTGAAGTAGAAGTCAGTACATTTGTTAATTTCCAACTCTTGTTGATTTTCAGATTGTCCTTCGAAGATAATGTACATTTACCTCAGTATTTTAAATCTTTTGACAGTTTGGATAATGATGGCTCAGCTCCAGCAAGGAGGTTCAGATGAAAAAGAGAAGACTACTGCATTAAAGGGTATGAGTCTTTTTGGCTTCTTTTTACATACATTGACATGTCAGAAAGAATTATTAAGGAAAGGAAAATAGTTTGCTATAACTGTGGGTTAGAGTCTGGGAAACTACAATACTGGAAGAGACTATTAGTCCATCTGTACTAATGCTTTTTGTCTAATGGTGTGTCCATTATCAGTATTTTCATAAGATGACACAGAAAATAACGATCTGTGGTAAGGAGTAACAGAATAAAATATCCTTTTTAATTTTCATAATTATATTTTGAGAAAGTTGACTGGCGCTTTTGTGTTCTTAGTTTCTGGGACTTATAATTTAATTTTTATGCCACTTATATTTTGTAATTATGCAATCATATTACAGCTTTTAAAAATCTTTTTGACTAGAACATTAGCAGGGCAGACATTTTCAGGATATTGATTTCCATGTTGGTTTTATAAATTTTTCTTAGTATTCTACGTTTAAAAAATAAATAGACCTAAGTGACCTAGTGGAGTAATTGCCTTGAAGAAAAAAAATAATTACATGAATGAGATTTTTTTAAATGCTGTTTTTCAACTTTAGAACTACATGGAGTTGGTTAGATGTACAAGTAAGCTAGCCAAACATTGGGTTTAAAGCATTTGGATCACACATTTACTCTCTAAATTGTCTTTCAAAAGAGAAAAAAGAATATACCTTGCGACTCCACCGTAAAAATCTGGTTTCTACCAAAATATTATTAGAAATCTGTGTTCTGTTATACAGTAATGGCAGGTGGTTTTTATTTGGTTAAAACTGTGTATTTGTGAAACATTTGTTGAAAACCTATCTGGTCCTTTTTCAAACTTTGCACTAATTCTGGCAGGTTAGTATATTTGGATGAAATGATACTTCATGTTTGGAAAAGCAAAACTCTCATTTTATACCTGGTCTTAATTTGTTCTTCATTAAGGATTAGTGTCCAAGAGATACTGCATTTAATAAAACCTTGCGTGAGGATGTTGTTTTCTTCATGTGGTCTAGTGAACTCCTATTGAGCTACAGAAGGTCTCCTGTAAGTCAGTCCATTTTGGACTCTCTTGAACCAGTCTTGAATTGAGTTGGAGACTCCAAGATCTTAGGCGAGAATGGCGAATCAGATCTTGAAAGAATCTCAAAGTTGTAAGAACACTTTAGCTAATTTTGACTTGGAAGATTGCAGAGAAAGAAAGTGGCCATGTTGGTGGTTGAAGCATGGGCCAGTTGCAGTCTTCCTGAGTGACTCTGATGGAAGCTGTAAATTGTGACAAACTGTACATTCTACAGATAAGCTTGATGTAGTTCATGTAGTTTTGCCCTTGTTACTCAGGAGGTGGGTATTTTATTATATAGTAACTAACACTTCTGTGTGAACACATTTCCAAGTTGGTAAGAAGACATGAAAACTGTTGAAATTAAATTCTGGAGGTGTGGTGTTGACTGGAGTCTTTTTACCAAGGAGAGGAAGATGTGCTAAAGACTGTTTTGCCACCTTGATGTTGTGAAAGTACAGAGGAAGAAAGGGCACGCTTTTTACATCCTGTTGTGAAAAACTTCTTTAACAAAGTTCTTTTCTTTCTCCTGTCATTTGATTGAGGACCAAAGTAGTTCCTCCAGAATTTTCAAAGGACAAGGCACAAGAACAAGAATTCACATTGCTTATGTGAATTGAATGTTATGGGGTTTGCTGTTAAAACAGATTTGATGTAAAAGTGAGCTATGGTTGAGAAAGCTGCATTTATAAATCTTCCAGTCAATGTCCAATGTTGTATGGCTATTTAGATACCACAGAGATGCTCGGATACCATAGTATGGGTTGGAGAGATGTTGAATTTTAGTGGCCGTACCAGGTGACCTTTGGACCTCCAGCTTTACCCAGTGAAATCACTTAGAGAGGAGGAGCTGGAGACAATCGTATGGACAATGGACTGAAAGTGTTAATGTACCAATACTAAGCTTCGGTAACGTGGGTAAGCTATAGGCTTGTCACTGGCAGTAAGACTATGCAAAAATAGCAATATAAAACCTATTCAAATAATGATTTAAAGTAATTAAAGGATGGAAGTGTAGTTAATTTGCAAGTTAAACTTGCTCAAACAAAGCAAGTTTAAAGAAATTGAGTCTTTTCAAACTGTTTTCTTTCCTTTGAGCTCCAACTTTGGATGGTAAAGGTAGTAAAGCAATATACTTAGAATACTTAATGCATTTCCTAAGTAATACATAGTATTTTGACTTAGGAAACAATGACAGTGAAAAGTCAGTGTAGCACTCCTGAACTGAATGTTTGTGTGGTCTTCAAATTCATCTACGAGGAAGTAGGAAAATATATTTCAGTGGAATCCTGCTGAATCATTTCTTGATGATTTTTTTATTAATAATCAGAAAGTATATTAAAAGAGTAGCATTGGGTTGCGTGGGTGATGAGAAATGAGGAGAGGAGACATGATTGTACAATATTATCGGTGTCTGCGGTAATTGTTTAGTAGTTACTGTAAGCAAAATATGTCCTTTTGTGCTTGTCTCTGTGTAAGTCCTTAAATCTAGGATAAAGAATGCAGACTATACTTATTTTAGTGTACTTGCATTAGTGAATGCAGCCTGTACTAGAATATATCATCCTGATCTGAAAAGGATGTGTGTGCCATGACTTGCTATAAAATGGATGGCAGTTTTCTCCGCATCGAGGGTTATTAAAAGAGAGTGGTTGAGAGAAGGATTCAGATAACTCAGTCTATTTGGGTATCAAAGGGAAGGTTAAGGAGTGTTGTGATCACTGCTGGTAAATGCCGGCGAGGTGACGGGCATTTGATAATCTGAGCTCTTCAAGAAGGCAAACAAGAATGTAGCGATGACTTGGTATTGAAGCTAGATAAGTTCCTGTTAAAACTGTGATGCGTAACAGAGATGCGTTTCTGACATTGAGGGTAACGAATCATTGAAACAAATCACTATGTCTTTGGTGGCTTCTCTGTCCCTGCGCATTTTTTGGTTCAACATTAGAGGTAAATAAATAAATAAATAAGCAGATATCCTGACAATGAGGTCCAGCTTTTGAATCTGGAGCGAGGTTTCCTATAACTAACTCCTGTGTTTAATAGTATGTAGGAATGTGGGATGTCCTTCCGCCCTTAAGATCTATAAATCTGAACAAACACATTTTGCCAGTGATAACGGTGAAATAAAAAAGATATAGCATGCATTATGTGATTTTTCTTTTCCTTTTTTAGATTTATTGTCTAGAATAGACTTGGATGAACTAATGAAAAAAGATGAGCCGCCACTTGAATTTCCTGATACGCTGGAAGGATTTGAGTACATTTTTAACGAAAGTAAGTCATATATGCTTTGTAAAGTCTATACTTAGAATAGTGTTGAAAGGCTATCAGAACTTTACTTATGCCTTATAAGTCCCTATTAGAATTTCACACTTCTCTGTTAAGAATCAAATTTTAAGCCGTAGTGTTAACAAACTTATATTTCTAGCTAAGTAATTCTTTTTACTTCATAAAATTGTCAAAAAATCCCTCATTTTACACTGTACTGTAGGTTTGTACTGTGCACACTTTATGACTTACTGCTTTCTATTACAGAAGTGTTGAAAGAAAAATTCTGAAAGTGATTTCTGTAGCATTAGTATTAAAAAGCAAAATTAAAGACTGGTCACTCATTTAAGAAACGTTTTATTTACGGATTCATTTTTATGGATACGAAAGAAGCTATTATTTAGCTAATAATTTATTCCGGCTATTTCATTAATAATAATAGGAAAACACCTATTTATATTGATGGAAGGATGAGCAATGTGATAGACTGTCTCCTTCTCTTCTGGTGTGGGTCACGGCTTTGCATTACAGCAAAGTAATGGCTTAATAATCACAAAGTGTGTGATGGCTACGAGTACTTCCAGCAGCTGAATCTGTGTGTTAAATGAGTTAGTAGTATTTGTAATTTTCAGTGCATACATTTTAAAATCCAGCTGAGAAACAAGCCTCTGAGCTAAAGTCATACCAGACTCCAGGAAATGGCTCTTTCAAGATTGTTTGAAACCTGTAGGACAAATGGGGACGTTTACAATTCTGCTTCTTTGCAGTGCCTGTTCTGTGAACAGAGGAACTTTAGTTTCTAAATCTGCCTGTCTTACATCTTCCACTTTTAAAGAAAAAAAAGAGCTTTCCTTTAAATGATAGTCATTTATGCAACACTTAGCTTTTTAATACCCTGATGGCTTTCACAGGAAGGTACTTAGAGACTAAAAGTGTCATGAAAGTGATGCTCTTTCTTTGATGGGAGGGGTTCAGCTCTGTCACTTTTCAGCTCCTTATTTTTAGATCTGCACAGTGTCTACTGTCTTCCTTACTGACTTCAGAGTTAATGGTTCATATGCGGTTGATAAAAAGGGCTGAAATTTGAATTTTGGGGAGTGATGTTTTAGAATGATGTTATTGAATATTCCATCACTAACCTCACAGATTGAGTGATTTCCATAGAGCACAGCAAAATCTATTACATATGCTACTGGTCAGCAAAGCAAAAAGGTCTGTGTTTTGCTTTTGTAAATTTAATTAAAATGTTTGGTCGGGTACTCTTATGTCATAATCGTGCTTCTTTTTATGAAGGAGAAGTGAGGAACATTTTTATCAGATGTAAAGAATCTGAAGAAGACAAAGTTTCCAGAGTGCCAAAGAAAAAATGTGCCAGGTATTTTCTCCACTTTCCTTGTGGAGAGAGCAACTTTGTGTGCTATTGAATGGTATACTTGAAGAGTAACTAGTTGAGCAGAAACAGCTGGAGGTAGAGTTATTACAAAAGTATGAGAAGAAAGGTATTTGGACCTGAGACAGGGATTTGAAGTTGAGGAGAAATATTCCCCTGGTGTCTAGTATGCGGGGTAAGACAGGTCTGGAAAAAAATGTCAAATCAACAGATAAGCGTAACTATTAAAGATATCAGATCTTAAATATTTTATTTAAAATAAATATCTTCATTTAAGAATCAAAATGTAAACGTCTTGAAAATTGCAAAGTTAGCAATTTCTTACTGTTCAAGAGGAAATATTTTACTGAGAAACCTAACCTTCGTCACGCAGACATTTCAGCTTTCAAAGGAGACACTTGTAAATATCTCTGGTTTTAATTTACTGCAGTTTCGTGATGCTCTGAGAGCATAACTTGTCTTTTGTCTAATAAGCTGAAACATTAGTAGTAAGATATCTGTTTTCTGCAATTTTGTTGCCATTTTATTATGATGATTATTTTAACTCAGTCCACGTCTTCAGCAGTGCTTGGGTATGCTACTGTACTTTTACTATAAACAAGGCCAACTGCAGAAAGTTACATTGGAATCTAAAAACAGCGTGTGGTTTTGCTCTGATCGAGCATTCTGCTTTGTTCTACTGTTGTAATCTCAGTGTACTCTGAATCTAGGAGGTCTTAGTTGATTGCACTGTGCCAGGAGTTAAAACATTTCCCTTAACTGTGGATGTGTTTTTTTCAGATTAACTTAGAATGTTATTAATCTTGAAAATATTGTTTCCTTTCCTTCCAGCCTCAAGCTCAATTTGTACTCACATTTCTTCATAAATGCAGTTGATTTTGAAGTAGGGGATTTGTAGCTATAATTTGATCACCTAATTGACATTGAAGATCAAATATTAACTGCTAATGTTTACATTTCACTGTTAATCCATAGAGGCTGAGACGTAAATTTTGCAAAGCAGTTTGTCATTTGATGCCTGCGCGTAGTGTCACTGTCATCACTTCTGTTTAGCTTTATCTAGCAATATATACCATTCAAGGGGAATTCATTTTGTTATTCACAGAATCATAAAATGGTTTGGGTTGGAAAGGACCTTAAAGATCATCTAGTTTCAAACCCCCTGCCATGGGCAGGGACACCCTCCACTACACCAGGTTGCTCAAAGCCTCATCCAACCTGGCCTTGAACACCTCCAGGGATGAGGCAGCCACAGCTTCTCTGGGCAACCTGCTCCACTGCTTCACCACCCTCAAAGCACAGAATTTCTTCCTTAGATCTAATCGAAATCTCCCCTCTTTCAATTTAAAGCCATTACCCGTTGTCCTATAATTACACAGCCTTGTCAAAACTTCCTCTCCAGCTTTCTTGTAGCCCCTTTAGGTACTGGAAGGCTGCTATAAAATCTCCCCGGAGCTTTCTCTTCTCCAGGCTGAACAGCCCCAACTCTCTCAGCCTGTCTCCACAGCAGAGGCGCTCCAGCCCTCGCATCATCTTTGTGGCCTCCTCTGGACTCGCTCCAACAGGTCCATGTCCTTCTTGTGTTGAGGACTCCAGACCTGAATGCAGCACTGCCGGGAGGGTCTCACGAGACCAGAGTAGAGGGGCAGAATCCCCTCCCTCGACCTGCTGGCCACGCTCCTTTTGATGCAGCCCAGGATATGGTTGGCTTTCTGGACTGCCAGCAAACATTCCCGGCTCTCATCAGCCAACACCCCCAAGTCCTTCTCCTCTATGCCACTCTCAATCCATTCTCTACCCAGCCTGTACTTGTGCTTGGGATTGCCCCGACCCACGTGCAGGACCTTGCACTTGGCCTTGTTGAACTTCATGAGGTTCTCACAGGCCCACCTCTCCAGCCTGTCAAGGTCCCTCTGGATGGCATCCCTTCCCTCCAGCGTGTCCACGACACCACACATTTGGTGTCATCTGCAAACTCTGGCTTGGTGTCATCTGCTGAGGATGCACTTGATCCCACTGTCAGTGTCACCAACAAAGATGTTAAACAGCACTGGTCCCAGTACTGACCCCTGAGGAACACCACGCATCACTGGTCTCCACTTGTACATTGAACCATTGACCACAACTCTCTGAGTGTGACTGTCCAGCCAATTCCTGATCCACCAAGTGGTCCATCAATCAAATCTGTTTTTTAGAAACATCCAGTTTAGAGACAAGGATGTCGTGTGTGACAGTGTCAAATGCTTTGGACCAGTCCAGGTAGATGATGTCAGTTGCTCTTCCCTTATCCATCAATGCCGTAACCTCATCATAAAAGATCACCAAATCAGTCAGGCAGATTTCGCCCTTAGTGAAGCCATGTTGGCTGTCACCAATCACCTCCTCATTTTCTATGCCTTAGCATAGTCACCAGGAGGATCTGCTTCATGATCTTGCCAGGCACAGAGGTGAGCCTGACTGGCCTGTAGTTCCCTGGGTCTTCCTTTTTTCCCTTTTTAAAAGAGGAAATTATGCTACAGTTGTTTTCCTCTAAAAATGCTATATCCAGAAAAGGAGGAGGAGTTTATAATAGCCCAACTTTTAGATGTGCATTTCTTTTAAAATTTTCAGCAATTAAAGGTATCCTGCTTTTAATGAAGAAGTATATTAAAATTTAATGATTTTGTTTCTTTTACAGAAGGGCAGTTGAGACACATAAAAACTGGAGAGCCGTTTGTTTTCAATTATCGTGAAGATTTGCATAGATGGAACCAAAAGCGCTATGAAGCTCTTGGAGAGGTACGTAAATGGTGTGCGTGTATGCATGCGTGTATGTACTGGTATGCTGTGGTTTTTGTTGTGTTTCTCTGTACAAGTGATACTTTTATATATGTTAAGAAAGATTTAGTGAGGCTGCAGTCATTCAACAAAAGGTATTTTAGAATTTGTTGTGCGTTAATGCTCTAACAGTAATTTGCTGTATTTGCTGTATGGCTTAATGTTGCTGATTGACTTTATGTTGAAAATAGAATATCTAGATTACATAAATCAGAGACTATTATACAGTGGAGTATTTCCTTTAACTTTCTTCTCCTCAAAGTGAAGCACTGGGTACAAAACTGTGGCATTTTACTTTGTAGCTGAAGATAAATGGTTTTCCTGTGTTACAAGGAGATACTAGAAGCCATCAGATTGATTAAGTAGAGGTTTGATGATTAATTGATTCGCTATTTGTTGATGTACTAGATATTTGGATGCTACTGGTACTTCCCAGGCTTTTTGTAGGGATGCTGTGGATGTAGTAGGTGTAGAAGGGTTCCTTTTTATCTGAAAGTGACTTAATTTCAGTGCCATGCTTTTTGTAATGCTTTAGGAGTCAGAGGATTAACTTGAGAAGAAAGACGCCTGATCTCAGCGTATACAACACAGGGTGTGCTGACATCTTCCTTGCACTGTGGCAACCTCTCCTGCCAACAGAAGGAACAGCCTCAGCACGCTGACCTCTAGGTAGTAACACTGCTAACGTCAGAGTGGCTTTTGGAGAAAGGGGATGCGCAGCTCTGTGCAAAAACTAGGGTCTTTTATTTAGAGACCATATAATGTTGCCTGGTGATTTCAGTTGAAATCGTCATGGCATGTCATTCAAGAACTGCTTTTGCCTCATGACTTGTCTCCTTTCATTAGTGTTACTGTTTTAGTAAAGATCAAACATGTTTATTCCCCACTTACTCTTTCTGTTACAGTAATTCAGACTACTCAGAGATATGTTTGATTTCAATGTTTAGACATTCTTTCTTTTAAACTTTCTTGTTGTCATGGTTTAACCTCAGTGGGCAGTTCAGCCCCCCACAGTTGCCTGCTCACTCCCCACCATGAGATGGGGGAGAGAATTAGAAAGTGAGAAAATTCATGGGCTGAGATACAGTTTAATAGGTAAAGAAGCAGCTATGTGCACAAGCAAAGCAAAATAAGGAATCAGTTCACTACTTCCCGTAATCCGGCAGATGTTCAGCCATCTCCAGGAAAGCAGGGCTTCTTCATGCTTAGTGGTCACTTGGGAAGACAAACACCTTATTGGAAGATAACTCTGAACATCCCCCTTCCTCCTCCTTCCCCCCAGCTTTTATTGCTGACCTTGAGACCATGTGGTATGGAACATGCCTTTGGTCAGTTGGGATCAGCAGTCCCCGCTGTGCGCCCTCCCAACTTCTCTTGTGCACCTCAGCTAGTACACTTGTGTTCTAAAGAGTAAAAAGAAAACTAAAATGTCTGCAATGACAACCAGTCCACCACTGATGCAAAATAAGTAATATAAAGCATCTCGATTGAGTTTCTTGGATGGATAAATAACTATATACTTTAATTTATCACCAAATGGTTTTGTATAGTTTCTTGTGCTGTCAAGAATGCGTTTGTTAAAGCTGAAGAAATACCTAATTACATGGTCTTTCCTAGATATAGGAGGGAAGGCTGTAGGAACTCCTGTAGGCATTGATTATGTAGGCTCAAGAGAGTGCACAGCACAAGCCTCTGCCCATCTTGATTAACAGGAATGGCTCACCATCTGTCCTTAACCAGCCTAGCCTAGTCCAGTGTGGTTCAAGAATTCCCACCGGTGTTAGTTTGGATACTGTCAGGCCAAGAGAATTGGAAGTAAGAGATTCAGTGGAGTACACCAGGAGAGGAAAGAAAGAGGGAGGTTTACGTGTGTACAGTGTAACACCACAGGGCTGTGCAGTGCTGTATTTTTACACATAGAAGCCTCTATTTAAATACACGTACTCTGTTCTGTTACAAAGAATTTCTGTTCTTTGAGAGTAATTCCTCAAATAATTCTAGTTCCTAGGTTCCTAGGTTTTATTCTTTCAGTAAAATGAAAAGCCACCCCAGACCAGACCGCTGTGACTTTAGCAGGATAGATAACATGGATTAGTCTGTCTCCCACTTCCTTGCTGTGGCTCCCGAAGAGGCTCTGTGGTGGAGGGCGCCTTTCTGGTTGTGAGACTGCGATGAGAAGCTATTGCTGACCCTGCCAGGCCTCTGCTGGGTGGCGGTCTGGTGCTCTGCGCTTGCTCAGCCTCTCCGTTTGAGGCAGGGGACAGCCCGGACTCTGTGCTGGAGGCGTGGAGCAGTGCTTTGTCCTGCCAGAGCTTTGTTCCTGGGGATTGAACAACCTTGCTTTTTACCTCATCCTCCTCCTTGTTCCTGCGAGAGCTATGGCAGGGGCGGAGACGATGGGAGCTACTGCTGCTGCTTCTCACATCCTTTTCACCTCAACTGTCTGTTTTTCTGAAACAGGGAATGTGCTATTGCCCGATCTGTTGCATTGTCTGGGTTACTTCATACACATTGCATGCCACAGGACACAGATTGGCGCCTATTCCATGGCTGGTGTGTGCAGACCTTTGCATGTGTCTGTATTGTTCAAATACCCCCATTTTCCAAATAAAGGAGTTGTACAACACACGGCTACAAAGATTAGTGTGGTTCCGTGTGGGCTCCTGTGCCATCACACCTTCTTGTACGTGTTTGGCAACGTCATCAAATTCCTCATGCTGTGCATCTGAATTGCAGATGCCACGTCAACCCATAATAGTATGAATGAGTTCTTGTGATTTTTGATTAACCAGGAGGTGGGTTTTATTCATGGAGTGAGGGTCTCATGTCTGTGGTTTGTATTCTGCATTTTACCTTAGTTATAGTCATTCTCTGCGTTCAGGTTTGAGTAGTCTTTGAAAATGCACTTTGTTTATGTTGGTAGGTAAAAGGCAAGGAAAGTTTGGGGTCAGGAATCTGATAGAATCATAGAATCATGGAATGGCGTAGGCTGGAAGGGACCTTAGAGATCATCTAATCCAACCTCGCTGTCATGGGCAGGGACGCCTGTCAACTAGGCTGAATTGTTCTAAGTTGTTTCTTTGTTTTGTGTTTTTAGAGAAAAAAGAAACTCATCTGTGTTTCAGTCTGTTGTCTGCTAGGTGCTTGATACTACACAGTTCCTCCAAGAAGCCACAAACTTATAAATGCTCCATTGGCATTTATATTTTGGCACAAGGAGTGTTCATGCAGTTATCTGAGAATGCAAGGGATGCTGACCAGCAAGACCGTTGGCGTTCGTTCACATAAATAAAACTTCCGCTTGTGCCACAGATTGGTGGGTCACTGATGTTGAATAGTACAGAAACTATAAATTACCCTGTGATTAGCCATTTTGTAGTCCAGGGTAAGATGTGTTTAGCAAACTGTGATAGCTGAAGAAGCAGCGGCTCTTGTAATTCGTAAGGTCATGTAAAATCTGGCCTTAGGCCTTGGCTTTGAAACATTTGGCTTTAGGACTTGTCTAATACGTGTTTGTGGCTGAACATTTATGTAGCTGGACATACAGTGAGATGATAAAGTAGCTAGACACATATCATCGGACGAAAGTGTTTTATGTGTTTGGAGTTTCCATTGTTAGCTCAGTGATTGTATGGTGGTTTTCTGATTTTTAAAGGATTTACCCATCCTGCCCAAGGCAACTTTTTTTTTTTTATTGCACATATATATTGTGGACTGCTTTTATTGCATTTTACTAATTTCAAGAAGTGGGTATAGTTCCTGGCCTTATGTTACAGCATCATTCTGTCTTTCTTGGAGCATTAATAAATTTCCATTTGGTAATCCATGATTTTTTGCTGTTAAAAGTCATGAATACACTATCTGTGATGTTCTGCTGTTACTCTGGCTGTATGGAAATTGATTCTTCACAAATTACAAGGGTTCGTCAACGTCTGCACTTCTTACATCTCTTTATTCTTCAGTCATTGATCTGTTATTTCAGGCACACAATTTGTTCTGCAGCCTCTTGATATGTGCTCCTAATAGACAATTTAGTGAACTGTTCATAATTTTGTGATTCTGGTTCAGTCATTGCTATTGCGGCATTGAATTTTGTGGAGAGCCTCTCCATTTGCTTTTTAAAAATTAAAATGGCAACAGAAGTGCACAGAACATGGTGTTGCAGCTGCTTCTAACTGCCGATTAATCCGTGTAGCAAGTTTGAAGTACGATTGAGAACGATTTTGTGACAACAGTTCAGTTGTTGCAGACATACCATTCCAGTGAAAGGTTGATTTTTTTTTATTTTTTTTTTTTTTTCCAGCCAGGAGTTATGGTGATTTGGATTCTAGGTTAAGCTCTAGATGAGACTCACAAGATGTATGTCTCCTTGCATTTTAACTAGATGTCTGCGTTTATTGCTTATACTCACTTTTAATTGATACTTTGGCTACTGAAGTTGCCAACAGGCAGCTTCAGCCCCTGCTTGATCATGACATTTGAATTGAACTGGAATTACAAAGAAAATACGACTGAAATCTATTGCTGGGATTTTACCTTGCATTTTACCAGTTGTATAGGTTGTGTTGATAATGAGATTTCGTATGAGAAAGATTAAACCAACATTCTCCTTCTATGGTCTTATAGTAACCGGTGTATCACTGGCATCAGTAGGCGGTTGTTGTCTGTCCCTCTGTGCGTCTCTTACAGTTCTACCACTGGGTGATTGTAATCTGGTGATTGCTTGGAGGCCATTTAATATGTGCAGATGTTTTTGTGAGTGCCATCACCAAGGAAGTAACTTACCTGTACTAACAGTTGGCTTGGCTACACGTCTTTAGGTCAAACAGGATTTTTAAACATGTAGATTATAATGTGGACTGTGGCATAAATGCCTCTGCTGTGGTCCTATTCTAAGACTAGTATATGCTGTCTCTGGTAATTGTAGCCTGTTTGACCTGCAGAAGCATATGAGCAGGTAGCAGTAGAATTGTGGTTATTTTTTACAGTTACTGCACCATAGCACAAGAAATACCTTATATTTATGTTGAACAGATGTGGAAAGCAAAGAAATAGAACACCTAAGTGAGAAATTCATTGCATGTTTCATGTGTGGTAGGATAGAGTTAATTTTACATCATCAGAGAAGTCTTGTCCCACTAAATAAACTGCTTTGAAGTATGTGCACAATGTTAGGTTCAGGTCATCATGAAGTAGATTAACCATCAAGGTTAATATTTGTGTAGGGTAAAAAAATAAGTATGTAGAATTATGACAGTGACAACCCATAATTAAGACTGCTAAGTAGTAAAATGGGATTTTTTTTTTCTCCCAAATCTCCTTTAAGTTAAAGAACAGCTTGGTCTCAACATAATTTAAAAAATAAGCGTTCACCTGCTGCTAATTTCCTCCTTGGTTGCAAAGAGCATTATTTGTTTGGATGACGGAGAGAAAGAAGCTATTTACATAGCACAAATGAAAGCATAGAGCAGCAGAAGAGGACATGTAAGTTAATGAAGAAGGAAGCATTAAGTAGTCTGCATTTGAAAGGGTAGCTTCTTACATGAATAACCCAAAATCTGATGATAGGCTGCACGTGCACCTGATAGTACTTAAGGTCCAATCTTGCAGCCGAAGCTTATGTGAATAAACTCAATAGGTCTGATCTTGTGAATAAGGGCTGCAGGATCAAGTTCCAAATAAAATTTGCAGATGATTAGTAGAAATCCTTACACTCTAGTTTCAGTTTCTTTGCACAGTTTGTCATTAAACATTCCAGATTTTCTCTGGCTAGTGAGACTTTAATATAATAAACTATGTGCCGCACACAATGGATTAAGCAAAATTATGTTTGCATACCTTGAATTATTACTGTGTATTTTTTGTTAGTTTTTTAGTGGTTGGAAAAATTTGTCTTACTGAGAGGACAAAATAAATTTATAGTGATATAATATATAGGGAGGCTCACGGACATTTGCTTTCATGGGATGCTTCCTTGGCTGGGGCTGTTGAAGAGGTTGTTCTGTTCAAAGAGATTAGATGCCAAATACTTAACAGGTGTCTGTTGAGCATACGTGAACTGAGTTTTTTGAGTCTTGTGTTACGATCAAGTAAGGGTAGCCTTTCATGGGCATAGTAAAAATCGTC
The DNA here is from genome assembly GCF_009769465.1 of Tauraco erythrolophus. Classification (NCBI taxonomy): domain Eukaryota; kingdom Metazoa; phylum Chordata; class Aves; order Musophagiformes; family Musophagidae; genus Tauraco; species Tauraco erythrolophus. Next base: position 35,185,674 of record NC_141496.1, read on the forward strand.
ACCGATGACCTAACAAACTCTTCCGAACTTTATGTCCTGTTTCAAAGGTGGGGTGAAAGCATCTAATGGAAGTATTTCCCTCATTGTTATTTTGAAAGTGGTTAAGTCCCGTTTTGGCTGGTCTCCTTTGGAAGCAATTTGATAGTGCTATTTCTGTGCTTGTCGTGCCTCATTTACTAATGAACGTTACAGAAGGTTTTTGCTGTATCAAAATTCTACAGTGGAGTAAATGTCACGAAAGTATTTGGAATTGTACTATTTGGACAAAAACAGCTAATCAGAAGAGAGAGATTGTGCAAGTTCTTTAAAGTAAATTAAAGTGTGATCTCATTCCGTATTAGACAGAGAAGAATCCACATGGCATAGAGACTTTTCGAATGTGCTAGTTGGAGGAGGAACTTCAGTGACACCCATCAGATTTTGGGCACTGAGGCCAATTATAAATGCAGTTCTTTAGGATTACATACCTTATTTGTCACAGGGTTTTTTCATATTAACTTGATTATTTTCAATTTGTGACAGGTAAGTGTGAAATAGATACACAATGCAGAAGACTTTAAGCAAAATAGATAAAGCACTTAAAAATGAGGCAAAATATTGAGTTCTTCTCTTATAGTAGTTCCTAAGCCATAAGTAATACATTTCCATAAGGTTCCAGTCCTATTACTTCACTCATTTTTGAACCGATTCCTTTGATAACAGAAAGAAAATGCTAGTAGGCGCAGCACAAAAAAAATCTAACTCATGTATGTGTACTGTCCAGAATTTTAGAAAGATTTCAGCTTTTAACAATCTGTTTATCTTCAGTTTTGCTGTTTGGTGGGTGAGAGAGATGGACAGACAGCAAGGATTGAAGACTACTTAATAGTGCCTAAGGAAATTTAAATTTAAATATGAATCTTTGTTGCATGCAATATATTCATTTGCATATGCTAAATCCGCTTTCAAAATCTGCTGTTTGTGAAGACTTTTTACTGGAATGATTATGTCAGATGTGCTTCAGTGAACTCTTCTAGTTTGTAGGCAGCAATTGGCAGTAGGTTGGTTCATCACAGTAACATGACAGTACTCGAAAGGTTCAGAGATAGTTTCATAATTATTGTTAGCATGATTCTTGAAAGAAATGATGAGCATCTCATAAACCCAGATGGGAATTTGTTACGTTGTTGATAAATGTGTTGATAAATGTGTTTTACATTTTTAAATTGATAAACAGTGAAAAGCAGAGAAGATACAATAAGGCAGATGGTTGTTTATAAAGCACTTGCAAGTTGCTGCAATTCTAAGAATGGTACTAATTGTTAAAAAGAAGACAAAAATTGGAGTAGGGGGAGTGTTTCAATGAGTTAATCATGAGCTTTTTAAAAATAAAACCTTCAGCAGCTTTAGTTCAATTAGAACCATTCTTGCCATCCTGGGTTTACATGCAAAAGTTTAGACTCTCAGTTCTTAATAAACTTTTGTACCAACAATTTTCATGTGGCTGAAATTAAAAATGCAAGTAATCCACCTTTTATCTAAATGTATCCATTCCTTTTTTTTTTCTCCTTTTTCTTGTTAGGAAAAAAACCAAAATTTATTGCACAGCAGAATAAAATTGAATTATCATTGGTTTTATTAATCCTTCCCACTTAAAAACGATTAATAGAGTAATGAACTCTAATCAGAAGTGATTTCATAGCAAGGAAGTAAGATGGTTAAAGGAGTGCCGAAATAAACCTGTTTTTTGCAAACTAGGTGACTAGAAAAATACATGTTTAAGTAGTGCTTGGGCAGAATACAAATCAGCATATGCGATGAGACCAGTTGGTTCACCTTTGTCTTGTAAATGTTCAGTTCTTGTTTCCATCAGTGATATTAAAACCTTCTGTGAAAGGCAAAGTATTTTCCTACTATTTCAGCAGGAGTTTTTTGAAAACCAGAGATATGCAGATTACTGCCTTCATCAAGCAGCTCTTTTAAAATATGTTCATTTTACCTCAGTTGCAGAACTCCGGAAGAGTTAGTTCTCCAACACAGGATTTTCAGTTTTTCCAAGATGAAGAATTTAACACTTTCTGCATTTTCAACAGGAGGCCTATATATTTCAGTTTTCTGAGAATATTTTTATTAAAATTCAGCAGAACTGTGATACTTTTTAATAAAACTATATCAGCTGTGTCAGTCCTTAATAGGAATAATTTGAAAGGAAAAAAAATCAATTATAAATCAATAGAGCGTTGTATTTCTGTATGTGCAAACAACCTAAAATTACTTGTAAGATGCTCCAGCTGCTCAATTCATTAACTCAGTCACAACTGAATTTTGGTATCTGTTATCTTCTGTTGATTGCTGCAGCAGAAATACGCAGTTAGCGTCCCTGAGGCAGTTAGATGCAGTTATGACTGTTGAGGAAGATCAGTTCAATAGATTGGTTATGTAGGATTTTGAGAGGCTTAATACATAGTTATTTCTCTTAACTCATGCACTGTCCTGTCCATAACGGTTCAGGAAGGCGTCGTGCTTCTCCACAAACAGTGTCAATTCCTTCTCCTATTTAGGGTTTCCAGATTTACCTCTTGTGCTTTTTGGATAGTCGCACCTCTTAACTCTTTCCAGTATATCTGCCAAATCCTTGAGTTCCTCTCTTGAGTGGTACCCTAAGTATGTTGTTAATAATAAGATATGAAAGATCTTTGAGGAGAAAAGCAAAGAATTTTTCTCTTTTCACTGAATTAAACGGGGGTGGGGTGCATATGTTTTTGCCTTCTTTCCAGTGGTGTAGATTTTATAATTGTAACTTTCTCTTACTTCGCTGTAGATCTGACACCCCATAACACAGGATGGAAAAAGTAAGTTTAATGAAAAGAACGATAATGTAAAACTCAGGGTGGTTAAAGTTCTGAAATTAATTTTTTATACTTTGATTTTAATTTCTACGTTCAGAGATACAGCTTCTGTCCTCATTTCCTCTGTTCTGTTTTTTTTTTAAAGATAAAACCTGACATTTATACATTCCAGTCATAATGCATGTGAGAGTTTCACATAAAAGTACAAATAAAAGTATAAAACTTACTTGAAAATGGTTCTGTTGTGTTCTATAATCTGAACTTGTTTTTAGACACAACTTTTGTGCGTTAGACCTGTGCCTTTGTCACGTGCTGTTAAGAATTTTGGTGCAATAGACCTTAAAGCTGATGTTTAAGCAAGAGGGGAAAATACTAAATATAAGAAAAGGGTGTGTTTGTCCACTATAAGCTGCAGATGTAAGTGAGACGCTTTTCTGGATTTCTATGGTTTTTTGATTCCATTAATTTGGTTAGAAAAATACAAAAATATAAACTTAAATGAAAAATAGAGGCTAAGTATCTTATTTTCATACACTGTTGGAACAAGAGGCACAAAGCAGGTGTTAGTGTAGTTGGTTGCTCCATCTGAAGGTAACCATACAAATGAAAGAAGGAGATTACTCAAAGTTTATGAAGATAGCAGGAAGGCAGAAGGTCCAAGCAAAAGAAAAACATTTAGGACAGGTAGCCAGAAGAAACTTCTAAAGAAAAATAGGTGGTAAGTGCTAAGCATTCTTACTGCCTGATCATCAGGGGTTTGATACTCGATTTCCTCTATGCCATTAAATGTTTCAAGATTGATTGTTACAGTTGATCCCAACTTTTCAAAATATTTGTTTGGTTTTTTATCATTTCTATTGAAACAACTTTTTAATCTTGCTTTGCTTGATACTCTGGAAATGCACATCAGTTTTTTGAAGTGAATATTCGTGTTACTGGTGACCTCGGTAGGCTTTTAAGTTTTAAAACAAATGTTGTTCTGCGTATGAGTTAAAAACCTGTACGAAACTGCAGGTAGCAGTGGGGTTGGGGAATAATGCTAAAATAGCTGTCAGCAAAATAGAAATGATGAAACTCTAGGATAGGAACTGCTTTTGTTGAGACAGAATGAAGTGTCAAAGATGTCAGGACACAATGCTGGAGGTTGCACATGTTCTTCGTGGTTTTTCTTCAGCTTAAAACTTAATAGATCTTTCATTGAGCAAGGGATTTGGCTGTTTTTTTTGTGCAGAAAGGTTATGCGTTTCACAGGAGTCAAACCATTCACTGGAAAATAGCTTACCCAGCATACCAGTGCCCACAGATGCAAACCGAGCTCCTTCAGTCTGTGTACATTTGTATACATATATGTACAAATGTTGCTATTTCTGTTTCTGTGAAAGCAACTACCCCTCAAAGTCAACACGTGTAAAAGAAGTGAGTGACCAGAATATAATTTAAATAAATGGCCAAGATGTAACAGAACTCATTAACCCTTTTCCAGTATTACAGTAGTTTGTCATTACATTTGAAGGTAAGTTGAGAATTACAGCTGTCAGTATAACGAATGCACCTTTTGGAGGTGTCTGCCTGCCAAATGACTGATCAATATCACATGCTATACGAAGGAATATAAATACAGTAAATTTCACGTGTGCTGTCTACCTGAGTCAAGTGCAGAAGGACAGAAGCAAGTATCTCTGTCATATGTATAGAATGTACCGGCAAGGCTGATCATTAAGATCCATCCATGTTTGTACTTGTGAAGCTCATGCTGGCATGCGCTATTACAGTAGCAACTGAAGACCATATTTTTCTATTCTAGATATCTATGTGGGCATAACACTCACTTTCCCAGCAAAGGACTACAAGAATTTACCCATTAATGTGAAAGGGAGCCATGTCTTTTTTTCCATTTACTTCATGATGTGTTTTATGAGAGAGATCTTTGTGAGAAGAAACCTGCTTGGTTCATCTTTAGAGGGGAGGCAGACTCTCCCCAAGTCAAATACTATGCATTCTGAAGTTCAGGATAATTAAATGAAAGTCTTTTATGCCTTTATACCTTCAGGCAGGTGTTCAGGCATCTCCAGGAAAGCAGGGCTCCATCACACGTAATGGTGACTTGGGAAGACAAATGCCTTATTGGAAGAAAACTCCTGACTTTTCCCCTTTCCTTCTTCTTTCCCCAGCTTTACATGCTGAGCATGATGCCATATGGTATGGAATATCCCTTTGCTCAGTTGGGGTCAGCTGTCCCAGCTGTATCCCCTCCCAGCTTCTTCTGCATCCCCAGCCTTCTTACTGGTGGGGTGGGGTGAGAGGCAGAAAAGGCCTTGATGCTGTGTGAGTGCTGCTCAGCAGCAACCAAAACATCCCTGTGTTATCAACACTGTTTGCAGCACATATCCAAAATGTAGCCCCATAAAAGCTGCTGTAAATAAATTTACCTCTATCCCAGCCAAAACCAACACAAAGTAGTATTGGTATCTTGGGTATGTTTACTGCTGGTAACAGTTGTTATCTTACAATCACAGAACAATTTTGATTGCATGTCTGGAGATTCTTCAGTCAACTCCTCTACTTAAAGCATGGGCAGCTTCAAAGTTACATCAGGCTGATGAATTAAAAGATTGCAGACTGCCTTTAAGCAGGAGCACCCTAACCATGGATGGTTGCTACAGAGATCTATCTGCCTACCCTGGTGGTAGAGCTTCCTGCTAGCCAGGAGACCCTAGGTGAAACTTACTCCTGTGAGTTGGGAGAGAAGTGACCATGGCAGATGGGACTAGGCTCGTACGGCTGTGAAGCTGAGTTCTAAGGGAGAAAATGTGCTGATTTCCAAGTTGTGTAAGTTGGTCAGATTCACTGAAGTTTTGTGAAGTACTGTGTGAAAACTTTGGAAAGAGCACCAAGAATCTTACACAACTGTTAACCGGTTGTTCGGGAAGCGTACTGAATGTCAGACTGATACAGTCAGAACGTGACATAGGCTCGGAGAAGAAAGAACAGTTGCTTGCCATATCGAAGCTATGGTTCTGTCAAGTGCTGCTGTTAGTATGGATCCTGCCACCTGCTCTTAAATTCCTCTGTTATTTAAGTTTTCAGCTGCAGAGTGCGTATTACCTTCCACCAACCGATTTCTCAAGACACATGTCATGACACACTTGAAAAAGTGTTACCTGATAGCATATACACCCCTGCTCAACTCCACTGTGTGTGGCAAAAGTGCGCTTTAGGACAGTGTGTGCCTTGAGATCAATTTATAGTAGAAAAGGAAACAGCTTGTTTGAGAACATGAGCTTGTACCCATAGCAGTCAGGCAGGAGCAGAGCTCTCATTTGTCCTGGGTTTTGCTCTCCTACTCAGTTTACATTGTCACATCTCTTCTCACTTAAGTATTTTGGGAATGTCAGAGAGCATTGGATGCTACTTTGCGAGAGACCACGTAAGGATTAATCATGATGTGAGAGGTCTGATCGGTTCTTGCAGATGTCGGCTTAATTCAGTGCTCTTGGTTACGGTGATGTCTAGTATGCAAAAATATTTCCAGATGTGTATGGTTGTAGGTAGATAAAATTCAAATAATTTTCACAGAAAGTAAAGTTGAAATCAGCTTGTGGAAATGATCAAGGTGCATATTGAGTTGCAAGTATATGACTTCAAGTTTGATCAGTTCTACATCAGTAAGCTAAAACTGCAAAGTAATAAAATATATCGTTAATATTTCCTTCTGGAACAAATTTTTCATTGTATAGATTCCGTATGATTGGATAATTCTGAAGTAAATATGTAAGGTGGTGTTGGTTGATCTTTCTGTAAGACAAATCTGATTTCAGTTCACAGTCTGCCTAAGACTTGAAAAATATCTTTTCTTCCACTGTCTTTTAGAAAACTAGAATCCTTGGCGAAATACTCACTGTATTCTTGTGTTTATAAGTTTCTTAGACTTACCTTTCCACCTCTGCAGGAAACTAATTAAGGAAATTTGTCAGATACATTAGAAAGCAGAATTCATCTGGCTGCAATATTAAATGACCTGCTGCTAATTTTTGACATAAAAATAGCCTGTAACCCTAGAGATAACACTGGTAAAGTGAACAGAAATTAAGTAAATCATAAGTTGAATACAAATGGGAAGTGAAAGTTGATGCACACTTTTAATACTGTTCCATAAAGATTTTTTTGGACGGGCTACATTCAGTAACAGAAAGGGTCCTAACTTAGGTTGTAGTAACATAATTTTAGACTGATTTCCAGTATTCAGAAATGCCTATGTTCTTGGTCCTTCTTTACAACTTACAATTTTAGGAATATTGTGTTGGGAAAATAAGGCATGTTAGCCAGCAGCACAAATAGCAGGGGAAGCCGCAATATTCATTTCCCCTCAACCCAGCCAAAACCAGATTGCTTGGCTGACTATCAAAAGGAGCAGCAGTAATTGTTTCCAGTATCAGTGGAGGCATTTTGCTGTTTAAAAAACTCGAAGCTTCTATTTCGTTAACTCAAGAAAAGGCTTGGTCTCTGACATCAATTAGGGAACAAAAGTGGGATTCTCATGGCAAGCTGTAGGTTCTTGACTGCCTGTGCCTTGGTGTTGCCTGTGAATTCCTGCAGGTCCTGCTGGGAGCTCCCAGTGCCTCTTCAGTAGCTGCTTGCCCTCTGCAGACTTCACTTCTCCTGGATGCAGGAGCATTCTGCAAGAGCAGCTTCCCAAGCCTGGGTCACAAATGCAGCAGGACCTGCTGTTTGTGTGTGATGAAGTGCTCAGGAACTCAACCAGATTAGAGCTACCTTGAGAATGCTGGCCAAAAGGTAGTTTCCAGGTTTACAACTTGGTCTCAGTTTGTAGAAGAGAAAAATGGGAAAGGAGGAGCATGGAGAACAAGATTATGGGCAAACTATAGATGTTAATGCAGTGATTTGTCACTAGTCAGCCTGCTTGCTGCCACACTCTGTGGTAACATGCTGTTCTCCTTCTGCATCTTCTGTCTGGATTATGACCTGTGTGCCCATTGCCCAGATTATTGACTGACAGTAGTGGTGGCGATGGTCTGTAGGTCATCACAGCACCGTGTGTTGTATACAGCAAGAAATAACGATTTTATATTTGGTGGAGGACAGGTCATCCTCAATGCAGGTTCTCTACTCTGTTCTCGTGGTATAAGGAAAATTGTACCAAATTCTCTTGTCATAGAACAAGTTGCTTTTAGGCAAAGATGTGTCTGATTCCTAATCTCGCATTTTCATTTTGTTCTCTTGACTGTTATTTGCGTTCGATTTATTTTATCTGATATATGATGAACTTAATATGTCTTCCATGTCGTCTTTCTATCTCATAATACAGTTTCACCAAACACAGAACTCTGCAGGCTAGCGACTGTGGTCTGATTCTAAACTGCACGCAAGCATTCTGCTCTCTGTTGTTGATGTCCATTTTCTTTATCTGTATCTAGGTGATAAAATTGCTTACTTAATGTTTCTATGAAATACTATAAAAACTACAGAAACCGAACGTTAGGAAGAAGTTTCCTTTACAGATAATATTTTGATATCCCTGTTCAGTAGGAATTGTCATGACTTCCTACTTGATATATTTGTTGCTGAAAACTAATGTATTGAACCACTTGTCTAATCAAACGTGGCTACTTCTTCCGCATGCCCTACCCCTCCAAAAGAACAAAGGATCCCATCATGCAAACTTCCGTTGGGAAACCAACGTGAACATGAACCAATCCTGGTCATGTGTTTTATAAATGAACATCAGAAGAGGCTTTTACGCAGTGTTTTCAGGATGTTTCATAGCTTCACAGACTTTTTAGAAATAACTGCTTAAATTGTTGGACTAAGTATTATACTGTTTTAATGCAAAATTTCCATTAAAGCTTACTAAATGTCCCATTTGACAAAAAAAAAAGCTTTTCTTCTCATAATATTTGTATTCAGTAGAAGGTCAAAGACACAAGCTAGTATTTGAAGTTTATATAAAATCATGAATTATTGTGATCCTTCTTAAACATTGTTAAGCAATTATTGGGTAATTGGACTGTATCTTGGTGATGTGATTCCTTCCCAGACGAAGTATATAGGTAAAATTCATTAAAACACCATAAATTGTAGTGTACAGAGCTTCACTGTTAGCTGTTTTTCCTCTCCTCCCAATACTTGTGCCAGCACAGCTTAATGAGAAGTATTATACTGATGTGCTCTCTTTGGACATGTGTGTGCTGCATGATTGACTACATTAGTTTTACAGTCATAATTTCATAGGAAGAAAGGATCTGCTGTGCTTTTTGGACATCATAAATGTAAATATTCATGAGCAACTAACAATATCCTTATAGACTGTCCTCTTATTATAAGTGAAGTAGTACAGGCTATGAAGCTTATTTTATAAACCTCAGTTAACAAGAATATTTCTTCCTCATAGGACTGTTTTAAAAATAAAGTAGAAAAAAACACATAAATTAATCTTTCCAAATTTTATGTGATGAAAACATTTGAAATAATAATTTATTTCATTGTTAAATTAAATGATTTCCTGTATTTTTTACCGAAACAAAGTGTCAGGAATTTACTTGTCATGTATGAAGCAATCTTCCTCACCTCTTGGTCAAAAGTTCTCCTGGCATTTGCTATACCTGAAGTTTTTTTGTAGTTTGCTCCCTCTTTGAGTTTGCCTGCCAGCAGAACACAAGGCTGGGTTAGATGGGCTCAATCATGTGGAAGAGAAAAAGGAAATCTTTTCTTGAGAAACAGTGAGGAAAGAGAATAAAAAAAGGTTCATCAATGTCCAAGGTGTTTTCTTAACTTCAGCTTGATACCCCCAGAAGAGACAGTGCCTTCAGGGCAGGTTTTTCTCTCCTTAAGGGGAAGTTTCTTTCAGAGTACTTGGTATCATCACCATAGACTAGGAAAGCAGAAAGGAAGCTAGCCGTTTCGCTTAGAAGTTAACTGCTGGCATTTCTCCCTTACGCAAAGCAAGTGAGGGTCCTGAGTTTGCTGCTTGAGTATGTGATGAGTTAATTACCCCAGTGTGATCTATTTGGTTTACTTGGCCTAGTAAAAAGAGATGCAGGTATTATTTAATAGTGAAATTATAAACATTTTTGTGATTTGTGTTCCTGAGGATATCGACTACTGTTTGTGCCAAGAAAAGAAAAAAATAAATGCTGCTAACGGTCAGTGCCATGTCCCTTTTCAGCTAAATTTATGTAAATCCAATTTAATTTTGACCCACTACTATTCTGGAGCCCAGTGGCAAAATGGTTAAGACATCTTGCTATGGAAAGAAGGTGTTAATTTGAGTTCTGCTCAGGATTTACATAAAATTAAGCCTTCAGTCCATCTGTGAATATTTATCTGGTCATTTCTGCTGAGGAATCAAAGGTGGCAAAATGAGATGCTTGACACATCACTGACTTTTTTGTCTGTGACTACAAAAGCTGGTATGCTTTAACTATGTTAATCTGATATGTCATTTGGGTTTGGCATGGATTTTTAACCTTTCAAACTGCATAGCACCACCTCTCCACCTAAACTACACTTTTTTCATTACTAGTTGGAATAATCAAAACTACTACTGCTCTTGTGTCCAGATTCCTTTTTGTAACTCATCTGTAATATGAAATTTAGAGATAATAATCTTAAATTTTAGTTCTTGTATTGGAATATTAAAACGTGTTTATAAGCATCATTTATGTTTGTTTCTCTGTTATTCTTTTGGGCTTTTTTTAGTTTCCTTCTTTGTTTTGCAACCTTTTCTTCCTTTTGTTTCTTAGCTTGGGGATAGAGGTCATGCTTTCTGTTGCTCTTTAATTGCTTCTAGCACAAGATGCTTGATTGAAGCCTCCGCTTAGTACTAATACATACATATATATGTATGCATGTTTTAAAAGAATTGAAAATTTTCATAAGATCAGCTATGTAATTAAGCCATTTCTGAAGCCAAATAATTGTCAAGCGATTTCTAAAATTAGAGATGCTTTTCTTAAAAAGGAAAAAAAAGAGAAAAGAAAAACAAAAAATAAACCAACAGGTGTCAGCAAAGACCATGTAACAAAACATGGGGTCAAATCACATCAACAGTATATGCTGCATTCATGACAAATCCCTGTAGTTTTTCATTTAATTCTTTCAAAAGATCTTGAGATTCTATTTGTGATCAGTCAACTCAGAATCCAGAATATCACACCCATGTGTTAAGATTGAATTGAATTGCTTTCAGAAGAAAACGCAAGAAATCCCTTAGAGGTAGTGTCAATTCCGTCTTAATGAATTGTTCTCCCACACTATAATCCAAGTGAGGTCTTTTGTGGATTTTTAAAATGCCATTTGCCATTGATTTTTTTCTTTTTTTTTTCCTTTTTTTTTTTTTCTTTTTTTTCTTTTTTTTTTTTTTTAGCTTGCAGTGAACAGAGCCTTTAGAAAGTCCATTCAGCTTTTAGAATTTTTTGTTCTGGCATGGTGATGCTGGATTTTTTTTGTTTGTCCCAGTTCTTATGTAAGTCTGTGTCCAAGAGCAGTATGTCAAAAAGTTCCTTTGCATCTCTCATTGTTACTTATTGGCAGGTTTGTCACTTGAGGGTCGAAATAAAGCTCATTCAGCCAAGGCTATGGCAGCCACAGTAGCAAGCCTCAGGTCAGTCCCACCACTTGAGATTTGCCGCAGGGCAGTCAGTTGGAATTCATTTTGCATTTGTTTCGCTGAACGTTATTGCTCTTGCACTGCAAAGAGGAAAAAGTTGTGGGTAGACTACTATATGTTATAAGGCTTATTTCCTTCTCATGCCTATTTTTTTCTTTTTTGCATTAAAGTGCTTATTACCAGTGAGGAGACAAATCTTAGAAAACAAGAAAATCCATTACTTGTAATGGCATTGCTTCTAGTGGTTAATACTTGTTTATTTTTAAGATTAGTGATAAAACCTCCAGCCTGTGTGCACTGCCTTGAAGTTCTTAGAAAATACTAGTAGTGCTGAGGGGCCTAATCTCTTAGGCTGAATTTAAATTATTTGAAAATACTATCCTTTCTATGGCTGTGAAAGATCCATTTTTTGAGCAAGTTAGATTCAAGAGGTTGTAACTTGTTATGTCAGGTCTGAATTGATACTTGAAAGCATTTTAGAAGTCTGGGGTGCTGATGGTGAATCTCTTGCTGTACTGTGCGAAGTCAAGTTGAAGATACTACTTTAGGAAAGAAGGAACATGGAAGCAAATGAGGTTGATTTTGGTCTATATGTGGATTTGTCAGGCAAACTGGTAATGTTCAGCTGCTACACATTTTAAGTGCAGTTCTGTCGGGAATTGACAAGTGAACCTAAGGTTGAATTGTTTCTGCGTGCTCTAAAGGAAAATAAGAAACCTTGCATTTTTCTTTACTTCAGCTGAAAGCATAACAAATTATATCGGAGCGAGTTATTGTAGAAAGTAGAAATGGTTAGACTTCAGCGGTTTCTGTGGGAATCTTTTTCACTAATGTTTTTAATTGTATTTTTTTTCCTTTTTTTTCTCTTTTTTTCTGTAAGGAGATTAATTAGTTAATTCTGTCTTTTTATGTAGGAAATTAAACTGGGGTTAAAGTACAGTTAACTCATGAGGAATAATAAACTACTAATGTACTAAACCTTTTTATGATATGACTGAAGGAAGGAAGTCAAACAAGAAGGAAAGTGCCATCACTCCTATGTTTTCCTAGCTACAATCTCCTTAATTTTAGATGTAATATCTACATTATTCTAAAAAATCAGGCCACTTATAAAAACCTACAAACAAAATTACTGCCATTAGGTCCTCTTACTGTCTGCACTTTCATGAACTTTGAGAACTGTCTTTAAAAATTAATGAAAACAAGTGATCTGATAAGGTGTTTAAGGAGTGTTGTTTCACAAGTGGACATCTTAAGAAGCAGAAGCCACCTGTCCACTGAGTAAGCATATCATTGCCAGCACATCTCACTCTTGATGGGAAGTAGCCTCTGTTAACTTTCAGAGAGTCTCTGTTTTCATTTAGTTCTTGGAGTAGTGAGAAGTGGTAACAAGAGTAGTGGTGGTGGTAATGGGGTTCAGTTTGTGTTTTGAATAGCTGTGAATGAGGAACGTGATGTGGGAAATCTCAGATCCATCCAGCTGGATCGAGTCCACCAGAAGAGTATATTTAACCAGTAATTTGCTCCGTTTCCTTTTTTCCCAGAAATCTTCTAAAAGTATGGAGAAGCAGGCAATGGTGTGGACAACTTGGGTTAACAGCTTGCACTCCCTTTCTCCAAGGTCTTGTAATCTGTCCTCTGTCATGCGAGCGGTTGTAATGTCAACTGCTCACATGTGCTTTATCCTTTGTCATGTCACATGTGCTTTCTTCTTTGTCGTGTGTTAACCGTACACCAACTGTCTGACACGGTTGTTGGCGTTTTGGTCATGAGGGTTGCACATATGGGAGAAGACAGGGACATGTGGCGTTCAATTGTCTTCAAAGAGACTTCGTGGTTTGCGTGAACCGAAGGGTTCTTCACATCTGTCACGAATTCGTTGCGTGGTAATCATTTCCAGTGACTGCTGACAGGCGCTGGTTTGGAAGTGAAAGGCTGCAAATCACACAGGCCGATGCCATTTCTTCAAAATGTTTTTAGCAGATAATTCGCTCTTGAGAAAACATTTTGCAAGTTTGAGAAGTTTACTTTTGTCTTTTCCTTTTTTTCTCTCTGACGCGGGTTTGCTGTTCTGTTCATATACGTCATCTGGTGGTGGGTGGAGTTACCCATGGTTGGTTTCAAAAGTGGGAGCACACTCAGGGGGAAGAAAGATAATTCAGAGGACTTGAGTTGTAAAGGACAGCCGGGGTGGGCCTCGACGAGCAAGGCGCAGTGCTCTTCATTGCATCCGAGCATGGTTTTTGATGTGATATGTACTGAAGCAGCTCCTCTGGATTAGGATGTAGGTGTTATGAAACAAATCGTAGAATCATAGAAGGGTTTAGTTTGGAAGGGACCTCAAAGATCATCTAGTTCCAACCCCCCTGCTATGGGCAGGGACACCCTCCACTACTCCACTACACCAGATTGCTCAAAGCCTCATCCACCCTGGCCTTGAACACTTCCAGGGATAGATCATGTAGTTCCAACCCCCCTGCCATGGGCAGGGATCGTTGAATTGTGATCTGTTGTCTATATACCTGGCTATCTCTGTTATGAAAAAGCTCACCGGTGGGTCAACTGCAGTTCTGCAGTTCCTGATGTGTGCCAGGCTGATTCTTCATGTTTTTGATAGGCATTATAAGGCTTCTTTCAGTTTCTTACAGGCCGGAGTATATTATTTTAAACTGAGTTACTCTGGAGTTGCCTTCTTGCTTTGTGGGCATGTTTTTGGTGGTCTTCTAAGACTTCTCCTGTTTAAAGACCTCTGATACTTAGTGCATTGAAGAGTCTCTTTGGTGTTTGTCTCCACTTACAATAATGTTTAGGCTTCAGTACCTTCAGGATCTTTGTAACGTTAAACGTGTTGGTCTCAGTGGCTCTTTGGCTTTCTCTTTTCATGTAGTTTTATGCAGGTGTTGATCTTTCGATCACTTAGCTTCAGGATGGTGTATTGCAAAGATTTTACAAGTTACACTGCAAACACAATTTTTCAATGCTCTTTGGTAACGGAAGACAGTCCTGAAAAAAGTCCTCTATATGAACCATATAATCTTAAAAGAACACAAGTCATATGAAGCCAGGACCTTACCGATTAATGTCTGCTGGAGTTTTGTGTACCAGAACTATGTTTCCACCTGGAGTTTCAGTTCTGCTCTGCAGACTGTGTACCGTGTTACAGCCTTGGCCACCACTGTGCAGAATATTTAGCAATGCAGGGGTAGAATCTCAGCTCTGTCATAATATACTGTGTTACTCTTTTCTTTTTGTTGTCTTCTCTGTCTCTGTCCTTTTTGCTGTCCATCCAAGTCATCAAATTTAATTTCTCTGTAATTAAAATAGGTTATGTTCTGGATCCATACGAAGGATCACTGTTCCTGGCAGAGGTCTATCCCCCAATTATCCATAAGACTATTGCTGTCATATTTGGGGCCACTAGCACTTCGGAAAGGGACTTCTGGAGGTATTCACACTGTTATATCCAACGTAACTCAGAATGCTGTGCAAAAAGTGGTATCTGTACCCGGTATGCAAGCCAATACATACAGGGTCAAGGTATTTCTCTATTACAAGTTTGCGCAAAGTTGGGAGCTGGGTGGTATTCCACAAAGATAGCTCTCCTTTACCAGAAAATCACAGCTTATTTATCCTGTTACGTGATTAGTATAAGCCCACCCAAAATTACAGTTATTGCTTAGTACTTAACATATTGAAATTAGCACGCATGCTTGGGACAGGTGTGTGGGGATAGGTCTTTTTGGTCCTGAATTGAGTCAATGGTCGCAATCTCCTATTGCTGCCTTTACCTTTCCCTAGTTACTGCCGACTCTTGCTGACTTTATCAGTCTTTGAAGTCCTTGCTTTGGCTCCTCCTTTAATGATTAATGGCTAGCAGGCTGATGAACGCTGGTAATGCACATCGGATGTTTTGGATTTACAAGGATACATGTCCTCCTCTTGATGAATGTTTTGAGGCTCCTCTGCTATCCCTCACCATCTTAAAGGAAACAAAATCTGGTACATCCTTTCATCAAGAAGACAGACCATTTTAAGCTCCTTAGAAGGACAGTTGTGAGCACTGAAGTTTGGTTCCTGTCCTGAACCATACGTATACTGCTCTCAACCTTATCCACAGTAGATGAAGGAAAACTGTAACAAGGAAATGGTAGCAGAGATTAGGTACTCGTGTTTGTAGTATGCCCAGGATAATCCACTGGTTTTACAGTTTAGGATATGTTCCACTCAGTGGTGATCCCTACTTTCATCAGCCTGCCTTCATTCTGGGAATTTTTCTAGTATAACAAAAGTAAGAAAAGCTGTAACTTCACTTAGGGCAGAAGATCGTCAGGCTTACGGAAAGCAGGACACTGGTTTCTGAGCTCACTGAGAGCAAATTGAAGTATAACCCATTTAGCTTCCTTCCTGTCCTACAGTTTGAATAGAACCTTTTTGGGGGTGGAAGGGTTAGGCTAAGTACCTTTTTGTGATTGGAGAGGTTTTCTTCCTTGCTATCAGAATAGGTGATGAGAGGCATGAAATTTTTGGGGGTTTGTGTTTGGTTATTTTTCCCCTGTTTCTTAGAGGAAGTAACAAGAGTAGTGCTTAGTTCAGATACTTACTCTATTTGGGGTGTATTTTCCTGACAGATTGCACTTGGAAGTGAATGAAGAGCGGAGATAGAGTAAAATGGGATTGAAGTTTCCAGTGTCTCGTACAAGAAGTACAGAACTACTGTTTTTATCTCCATTCATTAGGCTATTAATTTCACCACACTTTGGGCAAGCCTTACTATTGGTTCTTTTAGGTTCTTTTGAGGAGGGCTCTCTAGCAAGAGAGGATTCCTGAGAATGGCTTGTACTGGACAATTTGTTGCTTGGTATGTCCGGTTGAGTTACTAACACTGAACTGGATTGAGCAGCCTCTGTCACTTAATAGCTGCAGTCACGAGCAGCTGTATGACTGATGATTAGTCCAGGAGAGTTGATAGAGTGTAACTACGCTCACCTTCTCCTGCAAGTCACAAGACACTTTTCAACATCCTACAGTGGTTTTCAGATCTTAAAGATAAAATACCAGCATACACAAGCTAGTAGTACTACTTAAAGAAGTTGTGGCTATTTAAATTGTATAAATTTGTAATAGTAAGTCTAACTAGTGCTATGTAAATAATATAGCACAGTTCCCTTCTCTTTCTAATGCCTGTAGAAAAACTATTTTAAATATTAATTTTTCAAAATTACGGAACAACCATAAAATCACAAGAAGTAATTAAAAGCATGAAATTCCAAAAGTAATGCCGGATTTGTAGCATTTTCAGTACTTGCAGCCATATTCCTAGGTAGGGCAGGATTTTGCTATATTTTCCCAGCACGTCCATGCTAAGTGCAGGAAACCTGGCCGTTACGAAGATGTGATCAAATCTGGGAAGTTTCAGGCTTTGATGGTGCTTCAAGAAATCTTGTGTGTCACCTTCCATTCTTTAAAGCTGATAGCACACCAGCCATTGAACTTGTTGATCTGCTGCTGCCAAAAAAAAAAGGTCTCATGATCTTACATTTACTGGGGCAGTTTTTGGCATTTTTTTTTCTCGAGTCTGTCTGGGCCATGGAGACCATCGAGGTGCTGAGCTACCTGAGGATCATCATCTCACACTGAATCTGAGACTCCAACCTACTATACCTTTCTTCATGTTTACTCTTATGAAAAGCATCCATTAGGTTAAGTCTTTGCTATACCAGATTGCTCCACTGATATAACAGTCCCATTCTTAAGGCCGATATCACTATTTATTGTGTTAAGAGTAGTGCGTAAAGAGCCAGTTATGATCAGAGCCCCACTGAGCCAGGCTGCGGAAAAAATGAATAAAGGTTTACTTCTGCCCCGAAGACATCACAGTCTAAACAGATGAGAAAGAATAGAAGAAATAAATACAAACACATAGCTGCAAAAAGAGGTAGATTTTTGCAAGTGCTGTCTAAAATATATTTTCTTCATAGCAATTTTTTTTCTCTTCCAAGTGTTCTTTTAGTGGTTTTGATGGTTAGTAGATGCCTGGATTTAGAGTGAAAAATAAAATTTCTATGTTTGAGGCCATATTATCATTACACTCATTTTAATGTCTGTACAGCATCAGCATCTGAGACTGCAGGAACTTAGCTGCTTTACTTGTTGGCATTACACTGAAGTTGATTTCAGTGAACCATAAAAAGTTTGGCCCTGAAGGTAAAATTACACTGTATGCATGTTCCTAACATACTGCTTTGGGGATAAACATGTCTTAAATCAACTCATTGCTCACAGCTAAATTCCTTCCCCAAATGCAGTTTCCCTGTAGATAGTAATGTTCAGTAAGACTGATTTTTTTTAAAACCATAAAGTTTTTTGAACGTAATTCTATCAATAAACATATTTGAGCAGGGTAGCAAAGAATTCACATAATCCTGATAAAGATTTGGGGTTTTTGTGAAAGAAAAGGACGGGCATGTGCTAACATTTTTAATTAGCTTTCATCAGTACCTCTAATTTGTTCAGATGTGTTCCAAACGTTTGCATATTGTATTTGCTCACATGTACATAATGAAAACTTTTGGACTTCATAGAAACTTTATTTGGTAATTGTGCATTTGGAAAATTAAAATTGAAGTTTATGATACCCTGGCTCCTACTTGCTCAGTTCATAGTGTGTTGTTAAGATGCCGTCACTCGAGAGCTTTGTTACAGCGACGTTTCTGTTGTGGCTTAATATGTTGTGGGTTCAGATGGCTGTAATTGTGGCCTTGAGGGGCTGGACTAAATATCAGCTGGGTTTGTACCTAGATATTCTTGGATTAATATTTTGGGACTTAGATCTTGTCCTGTCTGGAATTTAAACATAGTTCCCCAACCTTTAAAGGGAAGGCAAGCACCATTTGAGTCTCTTAATGAACACTTTTTTCCCTCTTTAATTTGCCTTTTTTTTTTTTTTTAACTCCTGTAGCCAGTGAAATCCAGGCATTTACTTCCAAACCATTTTTACAGCCCCATATGGACAAAATGCTTTAGTTTGTTCCTCATCTGAATTCCCAAATTAATAATGGTTAGAAAGTTCTTACATCTGCATCTCCATTTTTCTTAGAATATGTAAGGGTGAAAAAAAAATATTTCCCCAGATATTAGGCAAACCTTTGAAGTGTGAACGACTTTGTTACATTTGAGACTGCAAGTCTTTCGTTCTGACTAGGTTGATTTTTTTGGTTGCTTTTTGAAATAATTCCTTTTGTTTCAGGTCTAAAATTTCAATTTTATGTCTACATGGAGACAAGAGACTTAAACTCCCCCATAGTGAGGAATCAGTCAAGGTTTTTCTTCTGTTTAGAAACCTTTGACCCATCCCTCCCCTCTTCAGTGAACAGAAATGGCAAGGCAACTTGTGCTGAGGGTGACTAAAGATCTGCTCTCCATGTAGCTCATGAAGTGAACCTGCAGGGTAGAGGGTTTCAGGAGTCCTGCTTATGGAAAAAATGCTTTTAAAGTATTTCTTTGCAAAAAAGAGCCTTTCTTGTACCCCTGAGTATATATTAATTGGTTATAATCCTTAGTTTTGAGGCACATAATTATTCACACAGCAGCACGTGATGGCTTCACAGGTACAGTTAGAATTTCTTTGTACTGACAAGCAGCCTTTTCTGCGGGACAGAGAAGACCTTTTTGTGTAAAGCTCCAAGTTCTATAATTAGTGGTATAGTAAAGAATTCAGATAAGTGGCAAAACAAGTACAAGTGCTTAAAAATTCAACCAACTAACCTTTAAGTTGTCTGCATGGATATGTCATTACTCTAAGTGGTTTAATGTCTGTTTGCATGTCTTTTTATCTTTTTTTTTTTTCTTTTTTCCTTCCAGATCATTACTAAATATGTTTACGAGCTACTGCAAAAAGAGTGCCACTTGACGAAAGTAACTCTCCCAGTAAGTATAATTTTTTTTTTTCCTGAAGATGTAGTTTGGATCTGTGGAAAGCAGAGTCTGCAGTCCAGTATTCAGATAAAGTTATGGTGTGCCAAGGCTCTGTGCAGGGCATTGTGTAAGGACACTGCCGTCACATGCAGCATCTTCATGCATCTGGAGACATGATTCCACCTCACTCTTCATGTGTTTGATGTCTCCAGCTGAGCTTTCCTTGACTTACCAGATACCAGAATTTTCAAAATGTTTTGATACAGGAATCATAAGTTTTTTGAAAAGTATTTGTAAAGTTTTGAGACCTCTCCAGCTGGATATAGAGAACAAATGTGCCTTTACAGGCAGAAGAATAAACTCAAATTGAGTTTCAGTAAACTACTCCAAGTCTTTTTTTTTAAAATGCACTTTTTCAGTAACTCGTAACATGTATGTAATATAAGGTGCTGCTGTTGTTTAGTGAAAATACGTGATCATCCCTTGGAAGTGATGAAGCATTCCCCAAAGAACATGTATGAGAGTGTTTATAAATATGTGTGATACCATGATGATGTTCAGATATTTTTATATTCTGTAGTGGAGAGTGTAGGGGAGACTGTAGTGTGACAGCACTATGTAGGTTTTCCTTCACTATCTTGATGGATTCTTAGGGTCTTTGAGAAGCTTTTGCATTACTGTTGATCTCAGCCAATCCCTCATGCTCAGTTGAGGAAAACCCATTCAGGCTAAGGAAGGAAAATTTCCTTTATTTTAACAGTTCTATAGTGTTTTGCAGTTCCCATTTCCATTGCCTAAGTAGTGATGTTTAGGCAGTGTTTTGATAACCTGCCCAAACTACTCAAGATTTCCCAACCAGGCTTTGCCAGTGTCTCCTGCTGGAGGCAGAAGGACCTGTGCCGGGAGCTCCACGGAGCAGTTGGAGAAAGAGCAGCAGCACTTCCAGTCTGCCAAACCACAGAGGCTGCGATGGTGCCCCAATACCCAAAACTGCTTGAGGAAGAAATTCCCCTGCTTTGGGTTTCCCTGTGTAGTCAGAGAGGAGGGTTGGGTTTGTGGTGGCAGTCTGCCTGGTGCAGTGCTGGTCATGGTCTCCGACTCTTTTGTGCTGCTGGTTTTATTTGTTGGGAAAGTTTTGATCCAAGGAGTATTTCCATGTTCCGAACGGGTAATGTGTCAAAAGACTTCCTGGAGCCATGTCAGCCTCTCTCTGTCAAACCAGAAAGCTGTCATTTGTCAACTTTCAAATGCCTGAATTTTGAGACGATACAACTTTCTTCGAATGTCCTTTATAAAAAGCAATATGCATGTAAGTAATGCAATGTTAAGGCTGATCTATTAGCTTCAAAACATAAAGATGAACAAACTTGGAATAAGTATTGCACCACCTCAAATCACCTCTGTCACACATGTGGGAACTTTTCTGCAGATTTGGGTGTCTGGCTTAGGAGGAGAATGTCCCTGTCTTACTCCCACTGTTGCAATAATCTGTGCTTACTCTTATTTATAAATTATGTAATAAGCACTGACGTACTGATGTAGTTTGTCAGTAGTACATTCAAGCTATTCTCAAGTGTATTACTTCCAGCTTATGCAAAGTGTCATAATTTAATTGCAT
Organism: Tauraco erythrolophus; assembly: GCF_009769465.1. Taxonomy (NCBI): domain Eukaryota; kingdom Metazoa; phylum Chordata; class Aves; order Musophagiformes; family Musophagidae; genus Tauraco; species Tauraco erythrolophus. The sequence goes on from NC_141496.1 coordinate 35,206,660, forward strand.
TTTAGAGCAAAGTAAGAACTCAAAAAATATACACAGCTGTTTAACTGTGAGCAGTGTGGAAAATGTGGCACAAGATATGAGTGCTGTTCTTTAGTAATGACTATTACATGTAGGAAGCCCTTGCTACTGTCAAAAAATAGGTTATGAAGAGGACTGCAGAAAGGAGAAAAATGAAACAATGTATATAGAATGTGAAAAATTAAATCTGTCTAAAGGCTATGTTTAAATCACCACTGACAGACTCCCAAGTAAGAACACAAAGAAACCTAGTTTAAACTAGTAAAGGAGGCTAATAGAAGTAATAAGACAGCTTGCAGCAAAAGTCAGTCTTGTGCAAGTGAGGAAAATAGAGGAGTATAAAGGCTGGCGAGTTACATATAAAATCACAGTAAGATCACCCAGAACTGAAATTGAGAAGCTTGTTACAGCTGTAAAGGCTAGTAATAAAAGAGAGCTGATGAGCTGCATGCGAAAGGAATGCTCAGCTTAAAGGAGAAAAACTAGCATGGTTGTGTCCAATGTTACTTGTCCAGTTTCCACACTTTAATATTATTAAATTTTTTTCAACCAGACATAATTCTGAGGAGTAATAATACCAGTAATACCAGTAGAGGAGCTCTTAGAACAAATGGATATATCGTACAATAGTGAAGTTTCAGGATGAAATGGTTTTTAAGCCCAGAGTACTACTAGAAGTCAAATATGAAGGTGCAGAACGACCAACTAGTATGTAACTTACTGCTGAAATCAGCAATTTTCATCAGAGAAATAGAAAAAGAGTAAATGTGATAGTCTTTGAAAGGCCTCCAGGAGTGATTTGTAGTGATTCGTGTGTACCAGGAGGAGGTAATATGTCGGGAGGGAAAGGCAGTACAGATTTCTTTTTCAAAAAAAGCTACTAGAATTCATTGAAGGAGTCAGAGATCACATGATATTGTCAGTAAAAGAGTATATGGATTTCCAACAAGCCGTCAACAAGCTTACCAAATGCTTTTAAATAAGTCACTGTCATGGCATAGGAGGAGGGAGTCCCCTGATGAGTTAATAATTGGTTGAAAGGAGGAAAAGAGGTGTTCATATTTTACAGGTGAAATAAATTGTTACTGGTGCAGTGTTATTAAGGCCTGCACTGACATAGTTGGTGGATAAAAGGAAAAAATGAATTAATACAAGCTAACAAACTTCGCTGTTTTTTCCTAACATTATTTAGAATACTTAAATCTAAAGCTGATTGTGATGAGTTGGGGAATTACTTCATGATGCTGAATGATTGGATGATAAAATGACATGAGATTCAATTCCAGTAAATGTGAAATTATGGGGAAAATAACTCGCTCTGTAAACACAATGGTGGCTTCTAAATGAGCTATTACAACTCAGGAAAGAGCTTGGAGTGATTGTGAATAGTTCTCTGAGAACATCAGTTATTGCTCAATGGCAGTGAAAAACCCTCAAAGCAAATAGGAAATGTTAGCAAATGTTAGAAATTATGAGGTGTTGAGAACAAAACAGAAAAACATCGTCATTCCACTCATTATGTGGGCCCCCATCTTGAACACTGTATGGAGTGTGGACACCATATCAAAAAGGATATGAAGAATTTAAAACAAAAAACAAAATACAGAGGAGGGTTGCAAGGATGATCACAGGCATGAAATGCTTTTCAGGCAAAGAAAGAATAGACAAAAATTCTTCAGCTTGGGAAATAGATGACTGAGGAAGGAATACAACAAATCTCTAAAATCATGAAAGGTGTAGAGAAGATGAATAGGGAAAAATTTTTGCCTTTTTCATAGTAGAGAAGCTAAGGGGCATCACGTTTAAATTATCAGGCAGGAGATCTCTACTGAAAGAGAGGCAGAACTATTTCGTATACGTACCAATTATATTGTGGAGCTCGTTGCCACAGAATACTATCAAGGAGAAAAGTATAAACGCATTCAAAAAAAGCATTTGACAATACTGAGGTGGGGTAGGTGCATTGAACTGTTGTACATGCTTGTCCAGTTATAAACTCTGGCTTAGGAGGCTCTAAAGTTACTGATTGCCAAAACCAGGGAAGACTCACTCTATAACCATGCAGTTCTTGTACTGTTCCTCTGAGCAATCTGCCAGTGGTCAGAAACTGGACTCTGGGACCTTGATCTGTCTGGGATGGATCTTCTTACGAATACTTTGTCAGAGGTGATCAGAAAGTTAGTGTATTAGCCTGCCGTCTTCTGTCAGCTAATAATGAAGTGGACATTGTAATGGTGTTTGAATGTATGAAATGTGTTTCAGAACTGTGTCAAGTGGAGTACTTTGGGGGGGGGCATGATTTTAGTAGTGTACAGAAATGTTACGCTTCAAAGGTTTAGGATGACAGCATTTCATGTTCTCCTACCTTAATTTCAACCTCATGTGCAAAGTCCAGCTTGCTGTCTTTATTTTGCTTTCTCAAGATGTCAGCTTCACTTTTGGACACAATTGTTTGTAAATTTCTTTTCAGATATGAAGATAAGAGCAGTTTGGAAATCAGGAAAGGTTGCACATTGTTTTATTATGTCAGCATCTCTGTCAAAACATAAATCTGAACATTTTTTCCTACATAGGGAGGCTGAGATGCATCTTGCATTATTGTTACTGTAAAGTATTGTAGTTATCTTAATGTTCAATATATACTACTGGACTTGAAAATTTAAATGGAGAGACTCATATTTGGGGAGAAGCCATTCAATTATTTCTTTCAAATTTCTCATTTTGTGCTCCATTGAAGGTTAGTTATATTATGAATATAAAAAAGACGGCAATTTTTTTGTCCAGAGGTAGTCTTCTCTATTTTGAAGTATTTCTCTAGTTTTAATGGCATAATCAGTGATTGATCTTTGCTATTCTTTAGCTATTGAGGACAAAATAGAGGGTGCTTGTGAGTTAAATGCATCTTTAACGGCTTCTGGGTAGGCCTGAGATGGAAGTTTAAATAATTACCAACATGTTTTATTGACAACGGCACTGAAAAGTCTCACTTTGCAGAATCTTCTAACTTATCAATGCTTTGCTCTTTCACTTCAATAGGTAGAACTTCATTCAGTAGTTCTCTTAATCTACTAGACAGCCAAGAATATTTTTCTTTGAGAAATAATCGTCTCTTATCTCCACTGCATGTTCCTTTTGGCTATTTTGTTACCTAAGTCCAGCCAATACTTGTTTTGTAAAAATTCCGCCAATTTTGGGTGTGTTAAGTTAGTTGTGATAATCACCAAATGCTAATTACCTCCTGTAGTATTGATCAGCAGTTTTCATTTTCTACAATTTCGAGTGAAAAATTATAGATCGAGATATTCAATATTGGGAAGACTGTAAAGTGAGTTAGCACGCTTTATGTAGAGCCACATAACAGAAGACTTTCTTATCTTGCGAAGCAAGTGAGCAGTTTTCTCTCTCCACCAGCTGCTCACAATTCTCACAATCTTTTTGAGTCTTTTCAGTTTCAGTTCCATTTATTTGCCATGTTCTTTCTGCCAGTCACAAGTGACACCTGTTCCACTTGCTGTAGGCTCTAGGCTCATAATTTTTATTGTGTTTCTTAACTGGAATAAGAAAAATATTAGTGGGATTTTTTTCCCTTTAAAAATTTAATGTTCAATTTTAAAAAACTTCCAATGTACAAAATAAAAGACCTCTAGAGCCTAGTCAGGTCCTGTGCATCTTGGGTTGGTAACGGCTAAGAACTGCAAATTGAGTCCATGTGGTAGCATGGATGTCAGTAAGACTGGATTTCAAGTATCCTTTGATCTTGTCCTATGTATTGATAGCAACTGTGCGAAATACTATCATGCTGCTGAAGTATTCTATAGACTGGTGCTACTGTATTAGGCGACAGCTCGTCTGAGACAGAACTCATGCGGAAAAATTAATTCACTGTTTGAAAACCTTAAGAATGTCATAATATATGTAGAGTGTGTAACTCAGAGAATTCACGATAGCTGCATGCATTCATAAACCTTAAAGTATAGTTGTGCGTTGGAAAAATAAATCTGAGAAAAGGAAAATTAAACTTTAAACAATACTTTTAAACAGTAAATTATAAGCAGAAGTTAGATTGGTTTGACATTCCTAGCTACAGATTATTGGAAGATTGTTATTGCATGTGAGTAACATTTGATGTTGAATCAAATTGTTAAACTAACTGAAGTTCGGCTTTTTACTGAATTTATTCGATTTGTGTTTAAATAAAGGATCAGAAATAAGTGTTCATGAGTAGATCCAGAAGAGACGGTGCTTAATAAATATAAATTACTTTATGCAGACTCAGTGTGTCTAGCACTAAATGGTATTCTACGTTCATTTGTCAATAAAGTAAGGTTGTGCACAGAAGTGACCTTTATGTGCATTCTTTAGTGAAAGCTTGATCTAATGGATTACTACTGTTTCAAGATAAATTAGCTTGGAAAATTTTTCCAAATGTGATTAATCTGAGGAAGAGAATGAAGAGTTACTTTTTATGATCTTGGTAGATATTTTTAACTTTTTTAAATTAACATTTTTGCAGAAGTGTGCAAAACTTCTATAACTACTGAAGTACTTATATCTTGTAGAACATGATTACTAAGTGCCAGTATTTCCTAAATACTAAAAAAAGTATTTAGTTTATAAATACTAAAACATACAGCTAAGTTATATCTTTGTCTGAAATACAAATTCATGATTTTTTTTTTTAATTACAGTATTACAAGTATTCAACTATGTGCAAAAGTCAATTACATCTTGCCAAGTACTATCGGAGATTTAGCGTTGTCTGACTTTTTACCTAAGCCATGTTAAATTAAGGTGTCAATACTGCTACTTCAGAAGCAGCAACGTGATCTGGTTGTAGCCCCAGTGTGGTACCTGTTGTACTTACATGTTCTAAACTCTTTTCAATAAAATGTATTTTTCACCATTGTTTCTGTTTTCTCAGAAAGTGTGAGAGAAGGTGAATATATTTCCTGGTGTAGAAAGTGCAAGCTGAGCCTCATGAGGCGCTAGGTCATTTTGGAGCAGGGAATAAGGTCTTCAGTGCTATGGCAGAGGCATCAGAGAGACATGACCATTCTTCCAGTTAGGAATTCCCTTTGTTCAAGTAGCCTCATAGACTTCATTAAAAAAAATATTAAGTAGGACTTGCATTTCAAAAAGTCTGGAGAGTCATGCTAAATTAGTTTTCCTAAAGTAAGGGTAATTAAGAATACATACCCATGTGTGAGACAAAAACTGACATATTCCAAATAGTCGCTCCTCCTGTCTCAATGCAAGGTTTATATCCCGACCTGCTTTTCATCGCTGTTGCGGAGTGTAAGCCAAGCCAGGGTTGTTCCTAGCGAGCCTGTGTGGGTCATGGGGTGTGGAGTACGGTAGGATGGGGAGATTTGCCTCTTCTGGTCTTCTGTTTCTGTGTATTCATATGGTAGAAAGGGAAGAATGAGTAGATAGGACATTTCTTTCTGTCCTTACGGTGTTTACACCAGCACGGTTCTTCTGCCTTGAGCCAGGCTTGATAAACCAAGTGTAGACCTGTTCTATAGAACTTCTGTTTTTATTGAACAAAAAGTGTTACTTTACTCTCTGGAGTAGGGACAAAACTTGAAATTAGACAAAGCTGGTTGTTGATTGGTTCGTGTGGCAAAGTGGCTAAGCATTGACTTAGGTACAGGGCTCTTAATGAAGCCATTATTTAGACGCAAATTGGATTTCTATATTTTATTAGTCCTATCCTATTAAATTTATAGTAGGCAAATTTACAATACTGGCTTGCTGGGCATGTATGTAGAGGTGGCTGGGATGGAACTCTCTAGGATTTTTTTAATACTATGTAAGACTTTTATTGTTGCTTCAGACATATCACAGGTGACAAATTACTTGATCCCCCACCCCATCCTCAATGGTTCTTTTATGGGCTTTCTTGTTTGCCAGTAAATTTCTGTAAACAACTGGTGTTTCAAAGCTTTAGCATACTTTTTACTCCTTTTTTTTTTTTTTTAATTTAAACCTCCTTTGGATTACTGTTTGAAACTGTGGTATATTTTTGTTTGAAAGTTATGTTGCACAGATACCAGCTTTTGTTTTATTTTTATTTAGCACTGGGCACATATTAGTCCTTATAATATGCATGCAAATAGTTTTTAAATGGTGAAAATTTTTATATCAATTTGGTGGCTAACTGTATAACTACAGATGTTATTTTAAAAAATTTTATTGATGCATAAAAGTGCGGGTTGTTTGTGATTGCAGGTTGATGCGACTGAGAGTGAACCAAAGAGCTTTATCTTTATGAGTGAAGATGCGTTAACAAATCCTGACAAGCTCTTGGTCCTAATTCATGGTAACGGCGTTGTCAGAGCAGGTCAGTGGGCTAGGAGACTTATAATTAACGAAGATCTGGACAGTGGCACGCAGATACCATATATAAAGAGAGCTGCTGAGGTAAGTGAAGGTGTATTGTATGTACGGTTGTGCGTGTATATGCGTGTGTATGTGTGTACCTGTGTATGAAAAGCTCTAAATCCAAGATGTTTTAATTTGTTAAACGGTATTCGATATTTCCCTATACAGTCATTTTATTGATGATGAGAATACTGCTTGATTTTTTTTCAGAACTTCTTTCTAATGGAACCAAGTTTCTCTCTTACAGTAAAAAAAATGTTAGTTGTGTGTCATGTTGTTGTGGCGGCACTGCTGTGTAGTTTAATGTGGCAGCTAACGTGACAAGAGCCCTTAGCAGGCGATGAGATGCAATAGAAGGCACTACAGAAATTTGTTGTTATTTGAAGTGTTTTCTTTTACATTTCATTAAATTTGTACGTATTCTCACTCAACGTCTGTTGTAATCTCATGATAACATGAGCTTTCATGATAACAGCAGGCTTTTTTGCCAGGCTTGTACTGAATTTATTAGAGCCACAGTCTTTTTCAGTTTTGCACTGAATACTGATTCATTCTCATTCACCTATCAATACTTGACAGTAAAAAAACATTTACATTTTATGGACACTATTTTGTTCCATTTACGTCTATGTGAGAGACAATGCACAATTTGTATAATATTTTAAACACTGGAACTTTGTAGGTGTAATTTATTTCTTGCATCCTGCAACCTGAATTAAACTTCCTCTAGTAAACTTTAGAAAAGCCTGTTTAAGGGTCACTATTTCTGTTTTATTTACCTAGTCCTCATTGGGGACTTCAACCATCCTGATATCTGTTGGAAGGACAACACAGCAGGGCATAGGCAATCCAGGAGGTTCCTGGAATGCATGGATGATAACTTCCTTCTCCAAGTGGTAGAGGAACCAACGAGGAGAGGTACTTTGCTGGACCTTGTTCTCACCAACAATGAAGGGCTTGTGGGGAACATGACGCTCAAGGACAGCCTTGGCTGCAGTGATCATGAAATGGTAGAATTCAAGATACTTAGAGAAGCAAGGACGGTGCATAGCAGGCCCACTACCCTGGATTTCAGCAGAGCAGACTTTGGCCTCTTCAGGGATCTCCTCGCTAGGGTACAATGGGACAAGGCCCTGGAGGGAAGAGGGGCACAAGAAAGCTGGTTAATATTCAAGGATCACCTCCTCCAAGCTCAGGAGTGGTGCATCCCAATAAAGAGAAAGTCAGGTAGGAACACCAGGAGGCCTGCATGGATAAACAAGGAGCTCCTGGACCAACTCGGGCACAAAAAGAAGGCCTACAGGGGGTGGAAGCAAGGACAGGTAGCCTGGGAAGAATACAGAGCGATTGTCCGAGCAACCAGAGATCAGGTTAGGAAAGCTAAAGCCCTGATAGAGTTAAATCTGGCCAGGGACATCAAGGGCAACAAGAAAAACTTCTATAGATATGTCAGTGATAAAAAGAGATCTAGGGAAAATGTAGGCCCTCTCCGGAAGGAAGCAGGGGACCTGGCTACCCGGGATATGGAGAAGGCTAAGGTTCTCAATGACTTCTTTGCCTCAGTCTTCACTGGCAAGAGCTCCAGCTGCACAGCCCAAGTCACAGAAGGCAAAGGCAGGGACTGTGAGAATGAGGAACCGCCCACTGTAGGAGAAGATCAGGTCTGAGACCATCTAAAGAACCTGAAGGTGGACAAGTCCATGGGACCTGATGAGGTGCATCCGCAGGTCCTGAGGGAACTGGCAGATGAAGTTGCTAAGCCGCTATCCATCATATTTCAGAAGTCGTGACAATCTGGTGAAGTTCCCACTGACTGGAAAAGGGGAAACATAGCCCCCATCTTTAAAGAGGGGAAAAAAGAAGACCCAGGGAACTACAGGCCAGTCAGACTCACCACTGTGCCTGGCAAGATCATGGAGCAGATCCTCCTGGTGACTATGCTAAGGCACATAGAAAATAAGGAGGTGATTGGTGACAGCCAACATGGCTTCACTAAGGGCAAATCCTGCCTGACTAATTTGGTGGCCTTCTATGATGAGGTTACAGCATTGATGGATAGGGGAAGAGCAACTGACATCATCTACCTGGACTTATCCAAAGCATTTGATACTGTCCCACATGACATCCTTGTCTCTAAACTGGAAAGACATGGTTTTGATGGATGGACCACTCGGTGGATAAGGAATTGGCTGGATGGTCGCACTCAAAGAGTTGTGGTCAACGGTTCAATGTCCACGTGGAAGCCTGTGACGAGTGGTGTTCCTCAGGGGTCAGTACTGGGACCAGTGCTATTTAACATCTTTGTTGGAGACATGGACAGTGGGATTGAGTGCACCCTCAGCAAGTTTGCAGATGACACCAAGTTGTGTGGTGTTGTGGACACGCTGGAGGGAAGGGATGCCATCCAGAGGGACCTTGACAGGCTGGAGAGGAGGGCCTGTGAGAACCTCATGAAGTTCAACAAGGCCAAGTGCAAGGTCCTGCACGTGGGTTGGGGCAATCCCAAGCACAAGTCCAGGCTGGGTAGAGAATGGTTTGAGAGCAGCCCTGAGGAAAAGGACTTGGGAGTGCTGGTGGATGAGAAGCTCAGCATGAGCCGGCAATGTGCACCTGCAGCCCGGAAGGCCAACCATGTCCTGGGCTGCATCCAAAGAATCGTGGCCAGCAGGTCTAGGGAAGTGATTCTGCCCCTCTACTCAGCTCTTGTGAGACCCCACCTGGAATACTGAATTCAGCTCTGGAGTCCCCAGCATAAGAAGGACATGGAGCTACTGGAGCGAGTCCAGAGGAGGGCTCTGAAGATGATCCGAGGGCTGAATCACCTGTGCTATGAAGACAGGCTGAGAGAGCTGAGGCTGTTCAGCCTGGAGGAGAGAAGGCTCCGGGGTGATCTTATAGCAGCTTTCCAGTACCTAAAGGGGGCCTACAGGAAGGCTGAAGAGGGACTTTTTACAAGGGTGTGTAGTGATAGGACAAGGGGCAATGGCTTTAAATTGAAAGAGGGCAGATTTAGATTAGATATAAGGAAGAAATTTTTTATATTGAGGGTGGTGAGGCACTGGAACAGGTTGCCCAGAGAAGTTGTGTCTGCCCCATCCCTGGAAGTGTTCAAGGCCAGGTTGGATGAGGCTTTGGGCAACCTGGTGTAGTGGAGGATTTCTCTGCCCATGGCAGGGGTTTGGAACTAGATCATCTTTGAGGTCCCTTCCAACCCTAACCATTCTATGATTCTAAGTTAAGCTGATGTGCTATTCTAAATATCAGTGTTGTCACAGTGATTATTACAATCACTTTGCTAAATGAAGTTGCATTTTTTTGCAGCTGCCTTTAAAGTATTCAGTATAGAAAACGGTTCTCTTCCAACATGTTTGTGTTTTTTTAATAAAGCAAAGAAAGAAAACATATTAAAACATTGGGCCATTACGTTATTTTTGTTTTGCATAATCAACTAACAAAGCACCAGACTACATTTTGTGAGCAAAAGAAACCTAGTCTTGTGAAAGCGATGCTCACCTTCTTTTAACGTAAAGTTTTTCTTCATTTTAAATCAAGACTCAGCGGCAGAACAGAAAATACTTTAGGATTGTCGACTGTAATATAGGTCTATGGTAGGTCCGATGTAGATCAGACCGATGTAGATGTCCGATTTCTAGAGTGCAATTTCCAAAACCTTTCCCAAGAAACCTGAAGAGCTGTACCTACTTAAATTTTCAGACCTGTATTCCCTCAAATGGTTACTGTCCTTAAGAACAGATTATGCATTTCTACGTTTTGAAAGATTCTTTAAAAGAAACCAAGAAAACATCCGAAAGAGTTTGATGAGAAAATATCTTCTAAAAAACATAATCATTCAATCACATTGAGACTTCAGACTTTGTGTTCTTATCTTTTGACTTCCTTCTTTCTTAGCATGGTTTTTAAATTCATATTTCTCTTTAGTCAAGTAATTCCAGCTACTGTAAATACCACTTTCCCTTTTTTGTGCATCTTACAATTCTCAGACATATGCTACACATTTAGAACACATATGATTTGCAATATTTTTTTCCATGAAAAAAAAAAATTAGTCATATTCAGTTGTGTTATATTAAATGTATTTCTGTTTCTTGTATCCTGTAATCACTGTGGTGGGAATTGAATGTATATCTGGTTAGAAAAAGGCAATATTTTATGGAAGTCAAACCCCACTGAAGGTTCTTGGAATCATTATGTTATAACTAAAAAGAGAATACAGACAGTTATGTGCTGATATCATGTCCATATCATGTACAGATCATATAAATTACTCTTCCAAATACAGGAAATTATGATAGAGTGAGTATAAGGACTGCAATTTTAGTTAATAATAATAAAAATTGCATCCTTTTCTGGGTTTCCTGGTGTTCAGTCCTCTAGTTGATTTAGGCACTTTTGTATCTTATGAAATGAAAATAACTGGCCTAAACTGTAAATGGCCTGAATGAAAATTGTGATAACTTCTCATTCAGCATTGTCAGTTTGAATTAAGGAGTTATTTTCCTTGATCTTCCAGTGTTTCTTCTAAGAAAAGGTGTCATCCTTGAGTGAAACTAGCAGACCTTATCAAAGCGTAAGATTACAGTGCTGATGGAAGGAGAACATGGATTTTTTTTTTTTTCCTAATAAACTATGTGAATTTGAAATGTATAATAGTATCTAGGATTTGAAAATTCCACTGATCTGCTGTGAGTGTGAAACATGCGCAGGTAGTTTAAAACATTTACTGGAGACCTCGTTTTCATTTAAAAAAATAAAAAATAAAAAAAATTGCGAAAGTAATGCTTAAATGTCTTTTGTTCAGAAACTAGTTCAGAAATATCCCTTCTGCTTTCCTTAAAACCGAACCGACAAACAAACAAAAAAACCCTCTAGTTAGGTCAAAACCGTATCTTTTTCTCTACTACATTTCTCTGTGAAGAGTGATGAGACTACCACCAGCAAGCTTCAGTATATTTCTTGGGAAAACTGAAAACAGGGAAGCAAAAGCTGGAGCTATCAGTGATCAGTAGATTGAGCAGGATGAACTGATACTGCTCTCCTAAACAGGGAGTTAAGGGAATAAAAGAAACTATTTCTCTCTAGTACACCACTTTCAAGAAAATAAATACTTTTCTCTTAAAGCGTGTGTGGAATAAGAGAGCAATGTAAAGGCTTAAAATTTATTGTGCTTCTAGCGGCTTTGGGCTGATACTCGTTGGAAAGAAGAGATCCAAGCAGAAATATCCTGGTGGGAATTTGAGGAGCTAGAAATGTGTTTTTTCTTTTCATCTGGGTGGTTCCTGTAGGTAATACTTCTCCTTCCATCTTTTATATCAAATTCTGTTGTGCGGATTCACTCTTTTGTGTAATAGATGCTGGGAGCTGTTTACAAGGTTTTATGTGAAGAGGTAAGATTAATGTGTTAATTCAGAAATTCAAACTTGATCATGTAAAAGAGATTTTGAAATATGAAAGAAGAGAAACAAGTGACAAGATAGAGAACAGATTGTAGGAAAAGGAGGAGGGAGAAAAGTGTATAGAATGTGAGAGACAGATATGTGTAAATACTTTAAAACAAGGTAGGAAAATATCTGCTTTAGAAAAACTAGTTTAAAACAGGCAAATGTAATAACATAAAGCAGTAAGGCAGTAAGAAAGGTTTAATTAAAATTATAAAAAAGACATACTATAAAGATATTTCAAACAAAAAACATGGCAATTTCCTATAAATACAGTAGGAAGTAAATATTGCATAGGTTTGTTGTTTTGTTGAAACAGAACTTTTCTACTGAAACTTTCTGCAGTGGGAAATACTGATTTTTGACAGAAGCAGTCATCTGACGTGTGAGTGACCGAAGTTCAAATCCCTCCTCTGGGAATGAGGGACTATTCCACTTTCAATGATAACAGTGCACTGAAGGTATTCCATTTTTTTAATAAATAAATAAATGTAAATTATTTAAATAAATAAGTGTAAATTAGAAGAGGAATTTTAATCTGTCTCTTCTGCGTTTTCTGTAAATATCTCATTCACTGTCCGTAGAGTCGGGCTCTTCTCGGATCAGTTATTATTTAGTCATATATACAATGACTGAAGCAACGCCAGAAGGAGGTGATGAGAGATAGAGGTAAATTCTTTAATTCAATGATGAGGGCATTAACTTGAGGAGTCAAGAATTAAGGATTTATGATCCTGGTGTCATTTAGGTAGTTCAGGGGCTCCCATGGTTGCTATGAGGACCTCGGTCACCAGGCTCTTAGGAGGAGGAAGTTATGAGGAGGTTTGGTTCTCTGGTTCGTTGTTGAGTGGTGACAATGTGGATTATAATCTAAAGATCTGTTTAGGAGATGTACAAGCGATACCAATGATACAGGGGAACAAGCAAGAAAGGGTGCAAAAGTTGGCTACTGCTCCATGCAAGAACATTCCTTCTGTAGTGGTTGGAAAAGCAGATTCTGTGAAGTCCACTGGGTGTTAGGTAACGAGAAGCTGATGTTGATCTAGTTACAGAGGAAGTTTGTTCCTTGGGGAAATGGGAGCTCAGCTTACCTAAGCTTGGACACTGAGAGGAATTTTGGAGTACTCTTATCGTCGATACCTTTCCTCTAGGGCATAAAGAGGACATCAGCTTACTGCACAAGTATAAAGAGACTGTTAAATGCTTTCTGTGTCTTTGGAAATTCAGTACGTTTGTTACCTAAGATAGCTGTGGTCCCAAGGATGCTAATAACATTCAACCACAGCCACTGTCAGTTATTTGGTTGTTTTTAATTTTTATTTATTTTTAAAAGAGACACCATCCAAAAATTGTAGCCTGTTTTCAAATTCAGCACACTTTAAGATGGCCTAGATATTTTTCTTTATTATTTAAAGGAGAATTAATACTTGACATAGAGGTCATAGCATCAGAAAAATAACTGCTTCAAGAAACCTGGATGAGTTTTTCAGAAGAAATGCAGCAGCTCCCAAAAATCTGACTTTCCATGAACAAACAAATAAGTTTTGCATGAGATGGGCATCAGCTGTGGAAATCTGTCTTTAAAGGCTGATGAAACATGATTTTCAGCTTCAGTTTTCTCTTGTGTTTATCCTCCTCTTCTCTCTGCATGTCTGTAACCATTTCTGGGTTTAAGAATATTTTTGGTCAGAGTATTGGATTTATTCACTCTTACTAGCATCATTCATTTGTATAAAACTATCAGGTTGGTAATGCTGTAAATTGGTGAGAGTGGTTACTCTGTTCAGCATGCGATAAGATGTCATTAGTTTTGTGACTCAGTTGAATAGAGCTAAAAAAATCATTCGGTGTAACAACAGTAAATTTACCCACCGTAACTTTTATGTGATTTAGTAGCCCTACTGGTTAGTTACTGGTATAGTAGCACATTTTGGTCTTTCCATTTTGTGAAAATCAGCCAGTTTCAAAAGTGGATGTTTACACATTGTTGTCAAGAACTTATGCTTTGTTTAAACTGCGCAAACAAGAATTCTTGCTGAAAAACTTTTATATCTCGCTTTTAAGCGTAGAATATCTTGTTAGACAATCCGCCCTTCATTCTGGTGGTCATATTTTAGGAACCTAAGATACAAAATTTTGTCTTATAGTTTATACATGCTTAGCATAATTTCAGTAAGACGAGCAAGTGATGCTTTCTGGGAAAAAAACAGAGCTGACATTTTACTGCAATTATAGTTCTTCCACAGAATACTAATATTTATGTACCTTTTATGTCTCCTAAGTATATTGTTGCAGAAAGATGTTTAAATAGCTATTTATTTATTAATAGTCAGCTACAGCGCCAAAGTAATCATGATCTTATTTGGGCATTCTAATATTTTACTGTAAGTAAATTTTCACTAAAATGGACAATAATGTGCTATATTTTTTTCTTTCAAATATTAATTTTCTTACTCTGGCGTATGTATTTGCTTTTATTCATTCTGTTAGACCACAGAAATAACATTGCCTGTAAACTTCTTAGTAGAGAAAACTTGTATTTGCAACTCTTACTTCTGTGGGAATAATATTAAGAATACTTAAGTTACATAGCTGGTTGGATTATCTTTTGAGATCTTTCTAAAAACCTAAACAGAGATTACAATGTATTGCTAAATAATTTATCACATATAATTGGCATTATATGCACCATACTCTGGAAAGAAAATTTAAAAGGCAATATATTTAATTCCTTCTAAAACATTTCATCAGGAATTGATAATCACTCAAATACTGATTTGAAATACTGATCACCAAGCAGACAGAAGGAAAAACCACGTAGTTAGTTGAAAGCAGGAGTAATTGATCACAAAGTACGTAATAATACATAATAATTTGTATAGGATTTAATAATTATTAAGTCAGAAATTCAAGAAAAGGTTAAAAGCTTAGACTAATATTGAACTGACAGGGTGTATAAACCCCCACCAGCCCCCATGCCAACAAAGGAAAACAGTGAGATGACAGCTCTACTGTTTGGAGAGAGGTTGCTAACGACAGCTTATTCCTTTATGATTTCAACTCTTGACAGAAGACAGGTCTGCTTGTTGCATCATGGCAGATGTATCATTACCTTCTGGCCCTGTCATGACTGAACTGGAAAAAACCCCACTTGCAGTTCTGAAAATCCAATTACCCTTTGGAATTTAGCGCATCCCTTCCTGTTGTTGCATTAGTTGTGTGGATGACATTCTTAAGAGTTTTCTGCGTTACATTAATTTGATAATGTGGAAGTACTTACGGGTTGCTTTGTCTTCCTTTATTCTGCTGGCTGTCATGTTTTAGAACCCTTTAGCACCTTGTGTTAATTTACTCTTACTTTTGTCACTGACCTAAGAAAATCACTGTTCAAGCTACTTGGATAAATGTGGCTTGAAAATGTTTTTTCCCCCTCAAACCACTTGAGCATTCTTTTCACTGTCTACCTATGGGGTTAAGAACACATACTGAATATTTAAAATAATCACGATCATTTTAGAAACAAAGTGTAATATGAGTATAAATGGCCTTTTTATCATATGCATATTAGAATTCTTCCTTCTCCCCCTCGCCCCTTCAACTTGTTGGGTACCTAACAGTGACTCTGGAGACTTAGAAAAGAGTAAGAGGGAGTGTGGATTTTTGAAAGTATGTCAAAAGCTTTGGGGTTTGGGTATGATCGGAATTTCAATAGAGGTTGAGATGAGTTTAAATGCATAGAAGGCGAACATAAAAATCTTGTTTAATTTCTGTCATGTTGTTCTTTTTTTAGTCACTCTGATGTCTTTTTCAAATCTGCTTTTCTCTCAAGCTTTGTGGTACTATATCCAAGATCTGTTTTTTTTTTCCTCTTTGTATTTCGTTTTAACTGCTGATCCCTTTTCTGTGGTGCTTCTGCCTTTAATATCAGCTGAAGCGGTCTGAATTGCTGAATCAAAGCCGTTTTGGGAGAGAGACAGTGTTTAAGATTGTGCAGGGTGAGATTCTCTGGGTAGAAGGTAACACTTCCTGCAGTTATAATCAATGCACTTGACACTTTCAAAGGCAGGAGAAGCCATGACTTGCTCAGGGGTTAAACTTTTTAAATAACTTCCCTTGGGAAAAATGCCATCAATAAAATGGAATAATTAGTTGAAGATTCTTGAGTAGCCTAGGTTTGAAAAGAAAAGATTAAAGATAGGTCAGGTTTGCACTTCTATTGTGTTTTCCCTCCCTTTTGTTTTTTAAAATACGGCCTTTGTTTAAATGTGTGCCATATTACAATGTCAGTCTACTTCAAAAATAATGTCGTCTACTTCAGCCAATACATTAATTTTGTAGCGTGCTATTGTCAGTGTAGTCTAATACCTGTAGTAATTAAGATTAAATTCTACATAAAAATATAGTTTTAGATTTGCTAGCTTACTCTTTTCCTACCCACACACCTGTTCTGCAAATAGTCATTTTAGCTAGCAGAATACTTTTGCAACTTTCAACCTTACTAAATAAGCTTAGAACACATAATGTATTAATTAATTTTAAAAGTAAGATCTAAACAGCATTAAATGAACTTCCAGTGCATAGGGTCATTGATTTCTATAGAGATGAACAGTTTTACTATGAAATTAAATTTATCTCACTGTGCATTAATTATGTTTTGTAATTTCAGCTTTTATGGAAAATTTATTATTTTTCTGACTTTTTTGTATTGTAACTTTTGTTAAAGCAGCTATTTTTGAACTGTAAAACCTGACTAAGAATGGTACTTTCAATACACAGTTTAGTATACACGTACAATACAAAATATTGATAAATAATGCATGAACGGCTTTAGAATAAAAGATTCTTACCCTTCGTTAATTATTTACTTATTTGCACTTTTCACTTTTCTTAAAGGAGAGTAAAATCACTGACAGCACTGCAGAAAGTAACTGAAGACCTTAACGAATATGTAATCAGTGTTTTTCAGAAGTACAGCATTATATTTTCTAATGAGTTGTATCAAAATGAGATCTGTACCGCCTGAAGAGATGAGTCTGTTTGGTAGGGAATATTCTACATGCGGAGTTTTAACAAAACTTTTAGCAAGAAAGGACGTATTGACTAGTCTCAATTCAGCAATGTGCTACTATTCCTGTATGGAAAAGTTTTGAAGATCTGCCTGTGGGAAGCTGGCTGTGGAATTGTGGCCTTTTAATTGCTCAGAAGTTGCGATGAGGCTCTTTTCTGTTGTGGTATGGAACTTTAATATATTATTTTAAATTTGCAATATGCACAGCATTTGTAAGAGAAATGGGTATGAATGTGTTTGGAAGTGCAGTAGTTATTTGTGGTTTGGATTTTACTCTGTATAGGCCACTTTGTAGGAATCCTGTTTAGAAGAAAATAAAGTCGTAATCCAGTATTGTTTTGATTCAGAGAATTTGAGTTTGTGGAAGTGTCGTAGCTTTGCAATGATTTATTTCCGAGAGCAGTACATAGAAGTAACTTTTCTATTTCAGCTGATTTGCTGTAGAGCAGTTGTGGGATGATCAACGTGGGATGATCCAATAAAGTTGTGGTAGGGCAGCACCTCAGCTCACACTGTGCACCACTGCCTTCATAGGACAAGGCAGTTTAGGATGGGAACTTTGCTGGGGTGTTTCTGTGTGTGATAAACTATGCTTATCTTAGAAGTATGTTTATCTGATCATGGAAGGAAGGTTTTAAAATAGCTTTCATAGTTTTTTGGTAACTTTCTCTGTTGAGGTGATCTTGCCAATGATTGTGTCAATACAGGCTTTTGAGAGTGACATCATGCTAAGTAGTACAGATACACATGCAAACTTTTTTTAATTCCTCATGAAGTGTCATTTTGACAGGAATAATTGTAACTTATTAAAATTGGTTTCATATAGGATGTTAATAATAGAACTATTAATTGTTCATTAGTTGACGTATTAATCGTAAGGCATTAGCTTCATTTTGCTTTATGAAAAAAACCTAGTAGCCAACATCTTTGCTCTGTTCATTCAGGAGCATATTAGTTCAGGAACGAGAAACAGGCACGCATGTTTTTTATATCCTTTAAAGTAATTAACTCAC
The DNA here is from genome assembly GCF_009769465.1 of Tauraco erythrolophus. NCBI lineage: Eukaryota > Metazoa > Chordata > Aves > Musophagiformes > Musophagidae > Tauraco > Tauraco erythrolophus. The sequence goes on from NC_141496.1 coordinate 35,224,599, forward strand.
TACATTTAAAAATATTTAATGCCAATTTAAAAATATTAGAATTATCTTTTGTCTTATTTATGAGATGTACAGATGATTAAACTATCACTTAGCTAATCATAATGTATTATAATATGTACATTGTGTTCTTCATACTATGTATCATAGAAATAGTATTACGTCTGTGTCAGTATAGGTATGGTATATGTATGCATTTAATATTACACTAAATTGCCAATACTCTGTTGATTTTTCAAATGAATCATTACTTAAAAGACTTACCAATCCAATGGGGAGATGAACACTTCCTTATTCATACCATGAAATGCATATTTGAATAAAATTAGCTTTTGCTTACTGTGCATTGAGCTGGAAAATATCAACTTTAATGCACAGGAATTCAAATAAAAATTCGATATGCTTTATCCTTAAATAGTTTAGTACTGTTCTAATAATGCACATTGCTGCTTGAGGTAATAAGGAAATAGATATGGCAAAGACTTTGTCATGCAAATTTGCTCAGGATTGTAATCTTTTGAAAATACACACATCTTTTGAACGATATATGTCACTTTTGATCAAAAACTTTAAAAAGTTTAATAATGCTACTAGAACAAACTAAAACTGTGGGTAATTGTCTTTTTTTCCCTGAAATTAACAAATTATAACATCAAAAAATCTGAGAGTGAGGTATGTAGTAGGTCATTTGCTGCTGCAGGCATTTTCTCTCCCTTCAGGATGTGCTTGTTTAGTTTCTCTCACTTTGTGCCTGTGGCACTGTATGGTGAAATTCAGACATGTTCTTCCCCTCCAAGGAGTCTCTAGGGTGGCAGATAACTTATACAAAATTAATAAATGGTGTTGCTTTTTTTATTATCACCCGTACCAGGCAATTCGCTTTGTGTTCCCTTTGGAGAAAAGTGGAGTTGCATAGGATAGGTTTATTAAAAAAATATATATGGTTCTACATAGCATTAAACAGTGCAAGTACACATAATAGGGTGAAATATGTCATCAGGAAAACTGAATTATTCCATTTCAGTGATTTCTTGGGAAAGAAAAAAAAAAAAAAAAAAACACAAACAAAAACCAGAACTGTGAAGATCCCTTGTGTATTGATCAGTTTTTTTTAAACTTAGAAAATATTTGGAATTTTTAAATATATCAAAGCATAGGTGATTTTTATATTTTTTTAATTCTGGGGTTAAACCTGTTTTGAGGCTATGCAGTTGAATGATTATTTTTGGAGATGTCCAGGTGTACCATCTTGCTTATTCACAACCATTTGTTATACCATATTGCAGTGCTAATCCTGTTAGGAAAGGGAGAGATTGGCGCAGATAGTTTAACCTGTTATATTGTGTGCTACATAAAGCCTCCATCTCTATTGTGCCAAAGGCAGTGAGACTTCAGATTGCTTTGGAGGGTGGAACAGTAATGAAGCTTGGGTGTAAATAATTGCTGACACATCAGGGAAAGTAACTTAATCTTCAATTCTTTTTTCTTCCTCTTTTTTTTTTTTTTTGTAGTCATTAATTTTAATTGCTCTTTTAGCTGTGAGAGACAGAGTTGTACTTAATAGTACTGTGGGCTTAAACTGTTGGTTGCTTCTGATGAATAAGAATCCTTAAAAACGTGACGGTATTAAATGTTACTGTTTATTTTAATGTTTGTTTTCTAGGAGTTACTCACTGCCATTTTAAGTTTTTCTTAAGAGCATCCATATTTAACTAATAAGTAAATATTCTTTTTACTCTAAAAATAATTTGAAAAATATGGGCAGAAAACGTTCACGGTGCTTCAGTGCACAGGTGATTGAGTTTGTGCTGACCCTCAGTAACTGAGCCTGTGTTTTGAATTGCAACTCTTCCTCCAGCGTTGGGAGTAATATGATTGAGTCTTCTGGAATGAGTTCCTGAATGCTGATAACACGAGGCTTTTCCATGAAATACAGAAGCTACTCATGTGGAATATGCACCTTCCACATCACGCATGGTTGAGATCAGATACAGGATTTTCAAGACTTGACAGCCCTGGTCCGTGAACAGTGATATTTATACTGAATTGAGAACTGTCTTAGAGCTAATATTCAACTGATACCAGCTGATGATAAAAATAAGTGATTCTGGGATTCCGTTGTAATGATACAGTGTTGTTATTGTCAAATACTGAAAACAGTTATTACTAACAACTGATTAAAATATAATTTATTAATTAATAACTCATGTTGAATAAAACATTACCTGGCCTTTATTATGTAAGCAGTGTCATAAGAGCATCATTAATTCTTCGTATTTTGTTCATTGTATTTGCATTCACTGTGTTAGATCAGTATTTGTCTTTTTTGCCTTATTTTGAAACAGATCCTTTCTTAAAATAACAATGTTCAGCTATCTTTGATTCAGATTAATTCCTGCGTGCCCTGTCCAATACCATATGTTCACCTTCTCTTCCTATGGTGTCCTGTGAGGTTTTCTGTACATTTAATTTATTTTTCTAAATGTAGTTTCATGCAGGTATGAGGACAGGAGAGTAGAGGGAGTTTTAAATAAAAACCATGTGCAAGAGTCTGACTGAACTGTTCAAATGCCTCTCTTCTCAGATAAAAAGAAATGCTTTAATGTTTTGCTGCTGAAAGTCAAGGTCTCACTTCTAGCCTTACTTGTATCAATTTTTTGTGGGGGAGGTTGTATAGGATTTGACAAGAGCTCTGATATAAAATATTTCTTTTTAAGCCTTTTTTTTTTCTGGTTTACATTTTTCAGATTAAAACTATTGCTTTCTGAAGTGTGTGTATGCATGTATATGCATGTGAATGCACAGAAAGATAAGTGCATCTCAGTTGTCTAGTTGGTTGTAACTTTTCAATTTTATAAATGTTAATCTGGGATGTGCGGCATTCAAGGAGAATTGTAGTTAATTTCTTACGTCTTTCGGGTTTGGAAGCTGCACGTGACTTTCTTTTTTTGGAAATGCTGATTATATTTTACGGCACTAAAAAAGTACTGTTTCTGGTTACTGTTTTCTTTGAACTCAGTAATTTACGATATATTAAAAAGGAGTTGTACGGACTGTTCCTCAAAGATAATAGTATTTCAAATGTCATACAGGTTGACTTGTGATTTAACTTGATGTAGCTGTTTTACTTTTCTTTGCTCTGGACACCCTTAATTGAAAGACTTCTAAGTAAGGAACTCATTAGGAATAGATAATACTGTAAAAACAAAAGATTAATGAGAATGACAGTTTACATAGTCTTATAAAAACTATGTAGAACCTGGAGAAATATCTTTGCTATACCATGTGCTCAGTTAAATGAAATCTGTCTACTGCTCCTGTATAACAGAGTACTGGATCAGTGTCAAAAATATGAGGTACTTAACTGTGGTGACATTCAGCAACTATATTTGTTGAGATACTACTCATAAGTCTGGGATTTTTTAATGCAGTATGTCCACATAAAAATGAAAATTTAAAGAGAAGACAGCAATTATCAATTTTACAAGAGTTTTGGCTTTCTTTTAATGTTCTGTGATATGGTCATAGGACATTTATGCTAATGGTGACATTGAAACATGCTTCCTTTGGATTTTTTTTAATGAAGTCGTTGTTGAGGCGTAGCTGTAATTGCTGTTTTGGGCAGTAGACTGATTTTTAATCCAATTTTAAATGAACTTTGTGCTTGTAAACATGTGCGGGCTGGCAAGTGGATCCCTGCAGACTGGTGCACGCAGGCAGCGGCGGTGAAAGCTCCCACTCTGAGCCCCACTGATGTCCTCCAGCCTTCTGCAGGGACCATCTCTACACATAAGAGGGGACTGTGTATTTATTAGTCACTTTCAGCCCTTCTTCTCTTCAATGAGTCTGCTTGCAAGGATGAGATGGGGTTTGTTCTTGGTTGGGTGATCCTTTCAGAAACTGCAGTGAGGCAGCTTTACAGAAGCATTGCACAGCCATCCTTCCCCTGTGTAAAGTAAGTCCAAACTAAGTAGGAGTTGAGTGATTCAGGCCTGGCTTGTAAATTTCTGCTTGTCAAGGCAGGTGAAATCTTTACAAGGCAGTCTGCTCTGTCCCAGTATCCACCCAGCCCCTGGGATTTACAGCATTCCAGACCTCCTCTATGCCGTCCTACCAGGAAGGGTTTCTTTACCCTTTTTCAAGCCAAACAGTGTAAATTCCTCATCTTTCTCTTCCACTTTCTTCTTCTGAAGTAACACAGTCTGAAGTTCGGAAGCTACTATTTAGATCTAGTCCAGCGTCAAATTTAATGAGAAATTCTTCTTACTGTTCTTGATTTCTTTACTGGGAAGAGAAGGCTCCAAGCTTTCTAGAAAGGAATAAAATGGAAGCTCCAGTAGGTTTAAAATGTACAAAAGATATTTGGATGGTGGGGAGTTTTACATTTTGGAACATACTTGTTGTGGGGTTTTTTTCCTTCTGGTTATGTCTTGCAGTAATTATGATCCTGGCTTTATGGATGGGGAGGGACATGCCTCTAGAGATGAGTACATGCATGGAATCTGTTCTGATGCAGACTTTGCATCAGTCCTTGTCTGTGTTTTGGCAAGCTGTAGTGTTGTGTTGTTTAAAAATAACTTCATCTGATGTATATTAAATGTATTTAATTTTAAAAATTAAGTTAGAAAGTAATGCTTAATATAATTAGTTTAATGAATGTTCAGGTAGCAAAATACAGCACTAAGAATTAGGAAGAATGGCATGTAGTCAAATTTTACATCTGGTTTAGTATGTTCTACCATACTATTTTGTGTGTTTGCCTTTACTGACATTATTAAGTAAATACAGCTCTTTGAGTTTCCTGACTAATTTTGTGTATAGTAAAAAGTTATGAATGTGCTTTGAAAGATAAAGCCTACATTTTCTTGGAGCAGGGAAGGTCTTTACCATTCTAGAGTAACTAATACAGTGTTTACCCATGTTCTAAGCTGCTAATGAAATAGTATTCATATTTTTAAATCAAAATTCTGGATATTGTTGTCCTGACATAAATTTGTGGGATAATGGGTGTCAGGTAGATTTGGAGTCCTCCTCTTAAATGTTGTGAATAAATACTGTTGTACCAATTGCATCATAGACTGACCTAATTAGGAAAACAAAAGCTCATGGAAGTTTTCACAAATACACAAAGAAAGAGACTGATTTATTTCAACTCATATATTATGACTTAAGGATGCTTTAGTCTGCAATACTACTTACTGTTTTTCTTATGAAATGGATTGTGAAGGCAGTAACTTTTCAAACACTTCCCATTGTAGGCATTTTCCCAGCCAGTTTCTGAAGTGCAAGTACATCTTTATTGCTTGCAGTAGAAGATGGTATTTGTCTGGGGAAGTAGGCTCAGTTCTGCTTTTTTAAAAAAACTGTATATGGGATGTGTGGTGTGTGAATATCTATAAAATCAGCATTTGGGATTGAGGATGAAGTTGGAGTGTCACTTGTTGCCAGAAGATGTGATTGTGGACAGGTAATGGAGGTATAGTCTTTCAGACTCTCATTTCTGGACAGTTTAATATTGGTTTAGAAGTAAATCCCCTGAGCTGTTTCTGTCTTCCATTCCTTCCAGCCAGTTTCTAGACCTTTGTTTTGTGTCCTAATATCCACATCCAAATGGCTGCCTACCTTCCCTCCTACTCTCTTCTTTCCTCTCCTCTTGAACTTGTACTGAATGGCTTTCTTCTGCCATGTTTTTGTTGGTGCACAGGACACACATAGATGCAGGGACACATCCATGTTTTTCATTCGGATGTCCCGACTTGGACTTAGCAAATGCAGACCTTCATCTGCATTGCAAGGACTTGCTTCATTAAGTCTTTGTGTACTATAGCTGCTAAAATTTAGCAAGTGTCTATGACGAATGTGTAAATTGCAAATTTTCAAAAGTTTATAAGTTAGCCAATTTTGAGTAGAATCTTATGGCAATGGGAAGACTAAATCCCAGACAAATTTCAAGTTGCTCGTTCAAAAAATAGGTGCACTAGACTGTTTCACAGCAAAGTTTGTGAGATTTTCGTAAAATTGACAATTGAATGTATTTGTATTTGGACTTTCTCTTGGACGTGCATGAACTGTTTACTGTGAAATTTTCAACACAGCTCAGCCTGAGGCAAACAGCAGCTATAAATGATAGTTCAAGTTTGGTAAAATTCTAAGTGAGCAGGAAGAAAGTAATTGAAATTTTATCAGCCTTAAGGATTTGCCAATTAATTGATTTCCAGTCACCCCTCACCGCAGTATCAGAGTTCCTTAATCATCAAGTTGGAGGCCAGCAACAAGTTCTTCTACATTTAACCATTAAACTTCTGTGTTGGGTTACTGTTCACCATTCACCTAATGAATTAGATTGAAATCTTTGTTCTTACTGTTTGATTTTTGGTGGGAAGGTTATGTCAGTTTATACATAACACAATGGAGCTACTTTGTAAGAAAGAAGATCTTTATGATATCTCCTGTTGACCAGGTTCTGGATTCAATTAATCTGTTCTGGAAGCACAATTTTTATTCTCTTCCAATACTTTTTTTTCAAAATGCACATATATCTTGATATTTCATACACTGAGAGTTGCTGGAACACCCACTGGTCTGAGGATAGGCACTAAGTATTAACATGTGACATTAGAAGATGTACCCTGGAGTAGCTGGATGATTGAGCATGAGTTAAGAGTCACTTGTCCTTTAGCTGTGCAGAACATCATACGTTGTGGCTTACCGTTTGGCCACACATAAAATTATGCAATGGTGCAGCAACTTGATTGCTGTCCAATTCTTGGGTAATTTTAGGTGGGATCGTGTAAGACAAGGTGTTCAGGTTCAGTTCTTACTCAGAACTGCTAGGCTCTTCCAGAATCTTGCCCCCAAAAAGTTCAGTGCTGACCTGTCTAACTTTACGTCCCAAAAGAGGAGTTTTCTTGTTTGAGGGGTCATAAAGCCTAAAGCTGTTACATTAAATGATTATGGTGTGCTAACAGCAAGGCAGTACATGCCTCTGGACCTCTCAAGTATAATTATGGGATTTACAAACTCCACCAGCTATCATACGCAATGTGCTGAATGAGTACTCTCGGAGAGGAGTGGTGAGGATGTTCTAATAAAGCTCAGTGAGAAGGCAGACAGCCTTGTGCAATATCTTGTAGCTACCATGTGGTGGGAAGAGACATAAAGAATCAGATTCTGAGTACAGTTGCTTCTCCAGAGGATGCAGAAATCAGATTGCTCAAATGAAGGACAAGTTTAAAAAGTTGGAAACAAAGAATATATTTTTCACTCATGAAAGAGCGTATGGCTGAGCATGGCTGCTCTCCCTTGTATGTGAGGAGCGGATAGGAACCCAGTTTGTTGTGCGATAGCAATATAAAGCCAGAAGAGAAAGGATGTGATGGTGAAAAGTGATGGAACAGCAGAGCCTAGGGAAAAGTCACTAGAGGAGGACAGGAAATCCTTATTTTTGAAGGATAATTTAATGTAAACTGTCCAAATGCGGAGAGAAGACTGATGGAAGAAAACAATGCCTTGCAAATCAGTGCAAGAAGAAATAAAGAGTTAAGAAACGTGGTCCTTAATTGATTGAGAATAATCAACGTTGAGAGCTGTGCTGCCTTCTCAGGTGGCTTTGGATTTTGCAGCCCAGGAAAGTAGAGAGAGAAAAGGGAAAAGTATTGACAGCATTGCTTGTTGGAAGCTGCGGCTAGAGTCTGTTTTTCTGACCAGCTCTGAAAAATGATGGTGCTTAGACCATTTTAATCTAATGATTGTGAATCTGAAACCAAATCACTTTATTTCAAGTACTTTTTTAATTATTTTATTTGCCCTATGTTACATTTGTTGGGAGTTTACAGCCAAGCCAGGAGAATTCGCTGTGCTCAATGCAATTGGTGCGTATAGCCCCACTTCTGAGAAGACTCTCAAAGGGAAGAGAAAAGGAATTACACACATTTTGCATGTTGTAGTAACCAAAGTGCAGTAACAGGTGCAGTGAGATTAAGCCTCCTACACCAACTATGCAAAAAAACTGTGGCAAGCCTGAAAATGACACTACTTTCTCCTGACACCCTGGCCAGTGTCTCAATGTTGATATTCTTTTCAATATACCAGCTTAGTTAAACAAAAACTGTTGGTTTTGAGAGAGAAACATTTTTTGTTGTTTTTCTGCATTTTCCCCTCAGGATACTGTAGTTCACCCATCTGTAGTGTTACGCAGTTAACTCTGTCTTGTGGAAAAGAACACTGAGTACTAATAATATTTGAAAATGTCCATAGTTGTTCTTTATTTCTACTGCTCTTACTAAAGCAAGCAGAAGCTGAAGTTTCTAGAATCTTCTGACTGCTTCATGAAAAGGAATTCTTCATTGTCCAAAATCTGAAAAAAATATTATTTTTTTTTTATATACTCCTATGGAACATCATGTGTCATGCAGTATTAACCTTACAAAGAGATAGGATCATATAATGTAATATCACGCTTTTTTGAGTTTCTTAGGATAAAACTGTGAAACTGCTTTCTGTCCCCAACATCCGAGAGAATGGGTCGGCATTGAAATTGGAGCAATTTGTTGGCAGGTGGATATCTGCCATTTCAGTGAAACAAGGTAGCTCTGAAATAGTTTGAAGGTTTGTGATGACCAATTTTGTGGAAGAGTATACAATAAAGGAAACAATCCAGGACTGAAGTTCTGTTTTGCTCCATATACTTGTGTATGAGTAGTTACTGGGTGCAGGTTTGGTTTAGTTTGCAATCAGTCATTTTTCATGCTTTGATAGCATCCTTTATGAGCGATCTCCTAAATGTTTTTTTTTCCGTTGCCTGGTTCTTAACTAAAGAAGATTTACTTTTTTCAGAGATGCAATATCTTGTACTTGAGAAATCTGCTTTTACAGGAAAATGAATAGACTATGGTGATGTTATGTATTTGAGCAAACTGAAGATCAGCTGTAAAAAATGAACTGTGCAAAAGAGTCTAGTCTTGCTTTCTTTCATGTCCAGCTACAGACTATTTGCTTTATGCAATAGGAAGGTACTCATTTTTACTGCTTACTTTTGCATTGATGTTCCACCTGCGTCACTTTTAACTTATTCTTTGACATGTCCCAGTACTGCTTGGTGAATGCTAGGTATTAATAATAACTAATCTTAACAGTTCTGAGTAACATTTATAGCTTTCAATGGTGGTAATTTATTTTTTTCCTTAGGCTCAAAGAATTTGTCATTTACAGCAGCATTGTTGAAAAACACTTTTTCTTCTAAGTCATTTGGAAATAGTCTTTCAAAAAGGAGTTAATGAAAAAAAGTATAAAAGATTATTAAGATAGTATGATTAAGGCAAAACAAAACAAATAAATGAGGAGACTTGAGAGCTATTTTGTTGCTTCATTTTTGAAAGATAGGAGCTTAACCTTTTATATTGATCAGAGTAAGAAAATAGAACATACTGACCTGAGTTCTTCTATACGCAAGATTCCTTATAACCCAAGTCGATCTTTCCCTCTTTTTGTTTTAATTGTGCCTTTAAGTCATGAATGGTTATAGAGCATAGGAGTCCACAGGTAGTACTTGTGTATATTCTTGCAAATGTGTAGTACACCAAATATGTACAATATAAGCTTTATTTTTATTTCCACTACTTGAGGGTTTTGTTTTAATTCTTTGACTTGGTTCCTCCTATGTCACCCATAACAGATGAAAAAACAACTTAAACCAACTTTATTTTTATATAAAACTTAATGTGTATATCGTGGATGCTAATCCAAAATATTTCTACTGGATTTCCATTTTATTATTACAAGTTATGAGGCAATTTTTTTGGCCTGCGAAGTCCATAACCCTGACTTACAGGGATATGCAAACCTCTGCTTTCTGTACATTTCTGAAAGACCAGGGGAATATTCCTTCCAAAAAAAAAAAACATCTGACCATGCAACCAAGCAGAAATCTCCACTTTTCAAACGCTATGAAAATACTGCTTTTCAGGCCATCACTTGTGCCATGCGCTTAGATGCACTTTAAAGCTTTATTTGCTACTGCACAGGCAGAAGAAGATGCAGTAAAATCTTACGAAGAAGAACAAATCTGCAGCAACTGAACTGCTCTGGTGTTTTCTCACCTGTTCTTCTAGTCAGAATTTGATATTTTTGTGAGTTTGTGTCAGTGTACTATTTAGAGAAGAAAGAGATTTTTCTTTCACTTATTTAAATTGTATCCTATTTTTTCTGAATTTTTAGATTAAAAGGTTAAGAAATCCAGTTTGAGTTTCTATGAGAAATGTTCCCACAAAATGTTCACACTCAAGCATTTAATGTCTCTTACGTGTTTGGTTTACGAATGTTTTTGCTTAATTCAACTTAAATTAGGAAAAAAACTGCTTGGGTACCATGAGCTTCAGTGCCCTTTTCTTAATGCAAAGGAGATGCTGAAGGGTAGAAATCATCACAAATTAGGGATAGTGTTGAACAAAACCTATAAGCGTAGTTATGGGAATAAGCCGTTACTCACAAGTATATGCTGTATGCCTTTTTTTCAAGGAGATGCAGATCTCAGGACTCAGTTCTTTCAGGTGAAAGTGCAATTCTTTTCGATTTTATCTTGTTTATGCATGAGGACATGCTAATAAATTAGTCGGTAGTTTTCCTGAGGGACATTGACCTGCATGGTCCTTCCTTCCTCTAAGTGAAGGGCTGGAGTTCCCCCTTTCATGTTGGAGTATTCTCCTGCACACACAATTCCAGTGTAACCAACTCCTGATAAAATATGGTACCAGACAGTGTTCGGTTTCTCCTGTCTTTTCACAAGTATTTCCTTGTTATTTTTAGATCTTGGTCTTCTGTGTCTTTAAGTAATTAAACTTTTGAAGTCAGTTTGTACTCGGTTTCTTCATGCAGATTTATTCTTAAGCTATATGCCTGTGCTAACCCTGGGTTCATGTACCACCCGTGACCTTCCATCCTTCTGTATATATGTGTATTTTGGTAAAGGTTACTAATCCTTTCTTGAAGCTAAAATGTAGAGGTAAAGTAAGATAAGCAATTTATTTAACACTGAAGAAGTATCAAATTCAAAAGTAGATTTCAAATCATTTTGCTCTGTTTAGGTTACTCAAACGCACCCCCCATCTAAATGCTAGTGTCTTGCATATTTTTGTCTTGTTTGCAAAACTTGATTGTTTTTAACTTGCCTTGTGTACAAAGGTGAAGACTGTCAACCGACATGATAGGCAAGGCTGCTTTAGCTGTGGTTTTGTCAGAAACTTATTCTCTGGATATTACAGTTTATCTCCTAGAAAAGCTTCTGTCTCATCTTGCTGTGGATTCACAGGTTAATAGACATTCTAATCTAATCATATTAATTACGCTGTACAACCAAATTATGAGTCTCTTAATTTATAATGTTCTGCAACTGTTCCTATGACTTGTAATCACCTTATAGATATTTTTTTTTTTTAGAAACCCAGGCTGTTCACATTGAAAGGGCATTGCCCACAAGGTCAAACGCGGACGTTCAGTTTTGCTTAGAAATAAGCTGTACTAAACTTCAGCGTTGAACTGAAAAATGATGTCTTTGTGTGGGATTAACCTTCCCTCGCGGAGCTGTCGCTGTCTCTGCAGCCTGGGACTGTTCACTGCCGTGGTGCTCTCCTGATCTTTCCCTTGAGGAGGGTAGGTTGAGTTGTTCTCCTGTTGATCATTTTGTGTTTGGAGGCCTTTCCCACTCCCCTCAATTTTGTTGTGCCGCTGAATGGGGACTATGGTAATGCTTGGGCTTTGTGGCTCCCTCATTGTCTTTCTGACTAACGGATAGAAATGTCAGGCATAGAGAACCAGCCCCAAACTGTGACCCCTGTAACATTCCCCTTCGGCTGATTGACGTCTGGGCAGCTGCGGGGAGAAGCCCCCACCATTCAGAGGTTGGTGTACTTGCTGAGCGAGTTCCCCGGTGTCAATCCTGTTAGCCCAATTGCCATGTGTTGGGAATGGTGGCCTTTCAAGGCTAGATTAAACATTCTGCACCTGCCGCTGACGCGGTGCTTCCCCCTTCCCTCCACAACGGTGTCACCTTGAAGGCTCGTAGGGCTGCTGCGGTCCAACTACAAAGACAGCTTTTGTCCCGTTAGGGTTCCCAAAATGCTTTGTGCTACTATTCTTTTTGTTTGTTTGTTTGTTATAAACCCAGCTAAGCCTGAGTGTGGGTCATTTTTATTTTTCTTACAAACATTGGTTTTCGACACTTCTCTTAGAAAATAAAACAGCAGTGTGGAATTAGTATTAAAATCAATGTGGATAATTTATCTTGGTGGAAATGTGCCAGCAAAAATAACCAGAAAAAGTACTAGAACTGAAAAGTGTGAGGAAGAATGTATGCATTTCTCAAATTCTTGCCATACCAAAACAATTTTGTTGCAGTCTGAGGAATTATAAACCTTATTTATCAGAAGAGCATAAAAATCTTATTTAGTGATCTAATTCTTATATTAGCATTTTACAACTTTGTTTAGAACATTTATCTTCCTTTGCATCTTAAAACTTTCACTCTTCTGATGTTGAATTTGTAGAAGTAGCTGGAGATGTCCTATGCCCCTGCCTTTTTTGCTGCTTTCCCCTTTGAACCCATAGCTAGAACAGAGCACTCAGCACTGGGAAAAAGCTGGAGAGGGAACTTTGAAAACTCTTCTCAGAAATGGTAGTGTGTTTGGAGTAATGCTGGTATTGTGAACTATCACAGAGGTCTCAGTGAGGCTGACTTGACTGTGGGGCTGACAGTGATACTTCGTCATAACTGCAGGTAATTTCATGTCTGGCCCAAGAATTTTCTGATTTTGCATACTGGTGATAATGTTTCCAGTATTGGAATTTCTATTGCATGTCTGCAATTCATTGTAAAAAGTTAATCATAATACTGTGCCTATCCATTTTCACTGGGAACTGTTAAGTGTTCTTTCTTTTAAAATCTCATCCTTGTTGGTGAGGTGGAAATTTATGTGTCAAATATTATTGCCAAATATATTTTATTTGCTTAATATATTAATAATGTGTTTGCTTAATAATAATTTATTTGCTTAATATATTAATTAATATATTAAATTTGAAATTTATTTGCCAAATATTAACACACCTCTGCAGTGCAACTACTTGTATGTATATGCCTGTTTAAGCTAAGTAAATATATTTTAGAATATTTGTCCTGCTAACAAGTGAATGAACTAACTTGTAGCTCAGCAGTGTTGCAAGAGGAATTTTGTGAGTAGATTTTTTTAGCGGAATAGGTGACTGCCATAAAATTAATTTTAGCTTGCACTGCAAATGTCTTTGGCATCTCTTCAGCAAATGTTGGAAAGACTACCTTTGTTTTTCACTGAAGTTTAATATATTTAATTAAAAATTCGTTTTTTACAGCACTCTATGCAAGATAAATTTTATTTCAGTGCAGTATCTAGGCTTTACTTGACAAAAGAATGGCAGTCTGGCCTTCACAGGGTAGTGTTAATCCCTCTGAAATCTCCAGAAAAGTCTTGTTATGAGAAGAAGAAAGGACATATATCCATTCTTTTATATGACTTCTGGTTTTGTGTATCTTCTTCTTGGGTGGATGAGGAATAGCCTTTGACACTGATGTCCTGATTGCCAGCTAATATTTGGAGAATCAGGTGTCAGGAAAACATTAGAAAATATGGAGTCTTTGTTATGTCCCTGAAAATGCAGTTTTCACTCAAGTGGATAGAACTTATATTTTATTAGGAGAGCTTTCAAGAATGTATCATGTTTGAGAACAGGTCACATCAGAAATTTACAATTTAAAATCAAAAGTAATTAAAGCCTCTGCGTGAGTAACTTTTCAGGTAGATACTTCAGAATTTTGTGGTGACAATACACAGAGGTACATATTTGATCATTGAAAAGCTTGCTCTGAAAACAGTGGAGTCTTACAAAGTTCTAACTTATTTTGAAAAAGCAAATGGCTTTGAGAGGCTCCACCTTGACTGGCTCAATTGTTGATTCAGGTGCAATCAAGTTGCAAGGAATTCTCCTTAATGAGTACTAGTCATGTAAAACGTAGAGATTCACCTTTCTCAGTACCCTGTACTGCTCATTGTCACCATTCAGAGTGGTTCTTTTGGCAAGACTGGGACATTGTTAATGAAATTCTATTTGATAATAGTTGGCTGGCAGTCATTTTTGGCAGTTACTTTTTTTTTATATGATTGCACTTAGTAACTGCAGTTATTCATAGAGAGATGTATGGATTCCGTATGTGAAATGGAATGGAGTTGTCTTGCTTGGTATTACTTTCAGCAGAGCCAAAACAGCTGAAAGTTCAGCAAAAGTTGTCAGAAGTGTTGGAAAGTCAAACAGGCCAAAGTCCATTTACACAAAGCTGCCATTTGCATTTGGTTACAGTTCAGAGGAAGGCCTCACCTTTGACATCCATAGTTTTCCCTTTTTAACATTTTCATATTTTGCGTTCAACTAAGTACTTTGCTTTTTTAAACTCTAAACTCCAAGTTGTCTTATATCTTCAGCAAAATTCAAAAAGAGTTGATTTTCACATTTTTATTTAGTTATGGCTCTAGCCTAGAACATTCATTGAAAATACAGGTGTTGATGGTCTTTTTTTTCCCCCCCCCCAGACTATGTGTTTTACACTTGCTTCCCATCAAGTTCCTTGCCTGCCTGTTTTTCTTAACCTGAGATTATTTTTAGTAGTTATAGAAGATTGGTTTGTAAAAACAATTAGGAGGAATACAGGTTTGTAGTGCCTATAAATGCAAGAGAGCATTTTTAGACCCAATAGCTTATAATAATTTTGACTGCAGCTATCACTCTTACAAATCTACAACCAGACTAAAGGGATTATTGAAAGAAAATGTACTGTATTCCTTTAAGTTTCATTTAGTACAGGATTTTGTTATTCAATTTTTGTATTCTGTATAGATGACAAGCTAGATCAGCATCCTTTGCATTTCACTCACTTGGTGCTGTATGCTTCCATGGCTTAAAAATTACTGCAAAAATTGCTGCTCTATTCTGTTCCCAGACACCAATTGCTGATTTTACAGCCAATTTACAGTGCAAAAAGGGTTCACCTCTTAGATACAGAAATCCTGAATCGTAGAAGGTATCTGCCCAAAGCCAGAGTTTAGTTATGCTGATCTGCAAAAATCTCCAAACCTCAAGCCAGCTGTTGTTAAAGAAGTGCTGTAATCAGCACCCATTTTCATAGAAAAATTCTGCTCACTGTGAATAAAAAAACTTAGGTTTTCCTTAAAGTCCATGTAAACTAAGGCTAGTAAATGTATTGGATGATTAAGAGCTTTATTCTTAAGGCTTAGAAAGTCTATTTTCTTTTGCTGCAGCTATTTATGATAAATTCCAAACTGAGTTTAAAGAATAGTTCAGTGCAGCTC
The DNA here is from genome assembly GCF_009769465.1 of Tauraco erythrolophus. Taxonomy (NCBI): domain Eukaryota; kingdom Metazoa; phylum Chordata; class Aves; order Musophagiformes; family Musophagidae; genus Tauraco; species Tauraco erythrolophus. The sequence goes on from NC_141496.1 coordinate 35,239,985, forward strand.
GTTCAAGAAAATGAAAAGCCCAAGTCTGCCACTGTGATTTTGGAGGAATTTGGGTAAGGCATGGAGCAGAGATGAAGGAGATATGAAAACAGAGTACTAAAATTCCTCTGTTATTCCTCTCTCCTCTATCCCTCTGTTATTTACTGGATGGTTAGTTATATAATAAATGTAATACTGATTGTATGTAAAAATGTTTTACATACAACAAATACATGTTAGCAATTTTGAAAATTATTATGGAAATCTTATGAGAAAACTACCTGCGTAAACTTTACACTGAGGAGATGTCCTAAATAATTTCCAAGGCGTTGTGCAGAAGATTAAACAACTTAACAATACATTTCTGTTCTCGATGTTCCCACTTTTGGAGAGAAGCGGTGGATGTGAGGTAGAGGAAAACAGAGAAGAGCTTATTCCAGAACACAAGTTTAACTTTTAACTAATTAGCACAATGTGTCCAGAATTGTGTACGCTTGGGCTTCAGATTAGATATTGAATGTTAATATGATGTCATACATGCATGAACAGCGATGTTATAATCATACATCTCATTCAAAAATCTCTATCCAAAACCCTATGGAAGCAGGAAAGAGAACAAGCTTGTTATTAGTAACTTAAAAAATCTCTGTTACAGTGAAGTGTATTAAATAGCAAACAAAAGAAAAATAAATCTACAATAGCAGCACCAGCAGCGATCTGCAAAGTATTTTTCACTGGCCATTCCAAGTACAGAAAAGAGACGGGATAAAGCAGCTTTTCTGTAAGACAATGAATGAACGAGTAACTTCACATCTTAAATGCAATTAAAAGCTAAGTCTTTTCAGTGTTTTAAGGAAACCCTGCGAACAAGAGGATGTATGCCTTTTCTCACCTGGTTTGGTAGGGCAGAAAATGAATAACTAAGGAGATCAGCTAGGTGATATTGGGAAATTCTGTTGCGAAGGACCAGAAGAAAAACCTGACGAAATACGGAATCTAGAGGGGAAAAAAAATGTGTTGTTATCAGTGAATATTTTAATACTAAATCCTAGATCTGGCCAGTATCTACTTTCTGTATTTGGTGGGAATGTACTGTGCAACAGGAACAGTCCAGAGATGGGATTTTAGGCACAGGTCCAGAACATGACTGGTGTATACGGCTAGATGCAAATGGTACAGAAAGTTTAGTCTGGGAGAGAAAATCTAGACCTGCCAAGGAATTTGAAGACCAGAATGAAGTGGTCTGTAGATTGACAGGTGCAGATGGATGCTCCTCTGTCCATGGTCGGAGCTGGTGGTGTGCAGATTCAGGGCCTCTGCATTTGGGCCAATGGAGCTGTACGGGTTCCGGAGCCTCCAACCAGGTCAGTCTGGGTAGGATCGTTTGAACTGTCTGCGGATGTGCCTTCTCAGGTGTCCTTTTCCAAGTAACCCAGCCTGCGGTCGTCTTCTGCCAGAGGTCGAGTTCAGAGGCCAGGGAATCAAAACCGATGCTACCATGGAAGCGTTTGCATGTTTTATGCTCTTAAGTTGACTCCGAGTCTGCACATCAGATGATATTTGGAAGCTAATTGAGCAACTCCACCAGAAGACATGGAGAGAGGAGGGGGGGGGGGAGGGGGAAGATGACTAGTTAACCTTTAAATCAACACTCATGCAGTGTTTTGAGATGACTTTGGATGTCTGCCTCACAACAGATTGTGCAATGGAAGAGTGAGAGCAGTTATTGATGCTTCTGGAAAAGAAGCCCTTTTTTTTTTTTTTACAGGTTGAAACATGATTGTTAAAATCAGCACAGGTTATTTTGTGAGATTGCAGAGTGGCAGTTTGATTATTTGGAAATATCAAGGGATTTTCTCTTAATTAAATTAAAAGATTTAATGGGGAATGGATAATGCTAATGATTAGAAATTGTGTTCTTCTGAAGGGTGCTGAGTTTGTTAAATAAAATTTAGTGACTGCAAGACTATTTACTGATAATACAGTGATGTCATAATTACTAATGGATAGCTTAAGACAAGTATTGAATATCAAATACAAAAGAGAAACGTGTTTTTCATTTGAGCTTGTATTAATAACATCATTTCCAAATTACGCTTTAACACCAATTGCATCGTTTTACAAAAAATAAGAATTGTGATATTCATTTAAGAAATTTGAGCTATTTTAGGTAACAAACATTGAAAAGATTACGTTTCTGCCCCCCAAAAAAATTCCCAACTGTGTCATTAGAATCATATATTCTTCAAACCTCTGTAAAGCTTATTTTATCTGAATGCTTTTTTCCCAGTCTTTTATTGCCTGTTGACTTTAGTATTTACCCTCACCTGGTTTCTGTCTTCTATTGTCTCTCAACTTGTTTTTGCCCTCACCTGGTCTGGGAGAGAGATCTGTGGCCTGATCTCAGGAGGTGGATTGTGTATGCAGTCCTGGCACCAGACGAGGACTTGGGGAAGGGATTTTTCAAGAACATTGTTACAAAGGATGACTCTCTCATAATGTCATCAGAAGTAGCAGTGCTGTGCAGGAAATAAAGATGTTTTTATTCTTTTAAGTGTCAACATTTAGTGTCAGTTTATATCTTCTTTTTTTTTTTTTTCCTTTTTTTTGTAAGTAGGTGAGAACATCATTATTACATCTCCCGGTCTCACTGTCGAGGTTTAGGGATTATTTGTGTCAAGCCTCTTATCTTCTCATAGTTATTGTTTATGATGGTCATTTCTTCGTTCTGTTGAGACATTGTAATGAACTGTAATAATTACTTTCTTTTGTATCTTTGCATTAAGTGTCGTTATGAGTCTAGGCATTTCTTACAAAGTGTAGTTTTCAGAGGATGAAGGATAAGGCACTGAAGCTTGAACAGTGCTCTGCCAGTTTGTAAAATGGTGCAGTGATAGGACAAGAGGAAACAGCCTCAAATTGCACCAGAGGACGTTTAGATTAGATAGTACGAAAAATTTCTTCCCTGGAAGTGTTGTCAGGTGTTGGAACAGGCTGTCCAGGGAAGTGGTGGAGTCACCATCCCTGGAGATATTTAAAAGACATGTAGATGTGGTGCTTAGGGACATGGTATAGTGGTGGACTTGGCAGTGCCGGGTTAAGGGTTGGACTCGACGATCTTCTAAGTCTAATCCAACCTAAGCAATTCTGTGATTTCTTTCAGCATTTTCATGTTCACTGTCAGTAATGGAGGAGTCACAGGTTTTGCCTTCACCATCAGTGAAGATCCACAGCCACAGGACACTTGTATGTCTAAAGAGGGCAGCTGAGACTTCTCCGTGAGAATGCATTAAAAAATGATGTATGGCATTTGACATTTAAATTAAGGCTGTTAAATAATACTTTTCTCCTAGGTGGCAGTTCTCTTTACTTGATATGATCTCTCTAAGAAGCACCTCTTCTACTTTCTTCTCCCCTCTTCTCCCACCCTGAAAGTTTCCATCCCTTTAGACCAATTCAAGTCGATGGTGAGTTGTGTTCACAGAGCAAAATTAGCATCCTGGGTTAAAATTCTAATGGATCCATCAGCTGAAAATGCTGCAAAGACAGAAACTTGTCTCCAAGTAAGTGTCCTGTTCAGCAGAACTGATATCTGGGACGAATGTCTGGCCTCAAAATTGGATTACAGCTCTGGAAGCCTGGACCCCAAACAGCCTCTTGAAATTTTATCAGGTCATTAATATCCATAGTTAAGTTCCATAGTTAAAATTTTGTAGTGAATGTTAAAGTTATACAGCTAGGCTCCAGAAAATTCTGCATGAAATCCCATGCTGGTCTGGTTCAATTTTATATCACAAGCCGCTTAACTTCATGAAGTCACTTTCTTTTGAATTATAAGTAGCAGGATAGCACTTTCATTTAAAATCTCAGTTTTATCAGGTTGCAACTTCACTGCTAGTATTTGTATTATGTATAAAAGTTCAGTGACATTTTTGACAAAGCATATTTTCAATTTCTTCAGTTCTCTTTTGTGAGAAGTAGTACAGTAATATTTGTCCTAGTTTTGGGTACTTCTCACTGTTCATTTAATAGTGAAAAATAATTACAAAATGTCTGGCATGGAAAATAAATTCCAGAGATGTTTATATGGAGTAAAACCTGCTTTTTGAATACTTGTGATATTTATGAAGTTATTTTTATCAGTGTTTTATAGCTACTAGTTTTAGGAACTCAACCACCATCAATTTTGTTTGTACAAAATTCCTAATGTTCTCCATGCAGATGCATCACTTAATATCTAACACGCACAATAAAGGAACGATCCGAGAAATCTGCACCACCGATGGAGGCTATGAGGGGTATCCAGACTATCCTTGAAAGGTTTACCTGAGACAGCGGGATCACGTTTCTGCTTGCACTGAGTTAGCAGCTTGTGATGGCAGAGATGAAGAGACTCCAGCTCTCTTCTCCCCCGTCTTTGGCAGTACTTTCCTCTTTCTCAGACGCTTGCAGTGTATCAGATGACTTTGTACATGCGTGATGGATGCCAAAGCAAAGACTAAGAAGAGGACAGGAGAGCGTGGCCAGGAACAGGCAAGACAGACTGGGACCGTGGTGGCCAGAAGTTGTGTCGGTTTTGGCTTTTGCACGGCCAGTGTCGTGGAGACTAATCTTCCCTGTGGTAAAAGAGAAGCTCTTTCAGAAGCACTTCAGAGCAGCTACTCAATATCAGGTGCTCTCAGTCACCTTCCGGAGATTCACTTCTCCCTTCATTGACTATAAAGGGAACAGTGTGCTGGGCTTCCCCAAATACCACTCTTGGTAACAGTTTTATTACAGAGACAAAGGATTGAATGGTTGTGAAGATGGAATTGTCTTAATTATGCCTCTGTGTGATCATTCTAGATCTAAAAAAAAGCAATAAAAAGTCTTGTGCAGCTTTTTTCTGTACTGTAGGTGTTAAGATGAGAGGTTTTCAGCCTCCATCAGCACACATCTCACTAAGGACAAACTTTCGTCTACTAAATATATTTGGAATCCATCTTATGCATCTGGATTTTTCCTGCATACGTTTCCTCTCTTTTTTAAATGTGCACTATGGAATTATTATAGACATGTTGTAATAACTACTAAAAAACTACTAAAAGTAAATATAAAAACTAAAAACCAACCCAAAACCCTATAATAAACTGAAAATAACTATAAAAAACTAAAAATACTTGAAGTGTATCTCTTTCCAGAAAACAAGTGTCCAGTTTGCAAAAGGAGTTACTTCCCAAGACACTAAGGCCTATTTAGATACATCAGTAACTTTATATATATATGTTTCTCATTGGGAAATCACCTGCACTATTACTGCTTCGTGTGTTTTGAGACACACGATTAAGTCAATGCATGACAGGCTAGGTTAAAACAAAGACGGGACGATACATATGTGAATTCAGAGGAGATAATGTAAAGGATCAGAAGAATGTGTGTTGGCTACATACATAGATCTGATTACTTAATCTGTCCAGTATTTGATTGTGTAATATCTTAAAGGCAAGAGTAAGTTGGCCGATGTTGATTTCTGTGGCGGTAGAGGGCTAGAAAACTGGTATTTTGGGTTGATGAGATGGACAAAAACAGGAGATTGTTGATAGGAAAAGCAAAAAGTGTCAAAGTCTTTCAGAGGATGGACAAAAGAAGTGAACACATTGTCATGATATTCTGAGGCTGATTCTGCAGATCTGGTGACCAAAACTTTGTCTTCATTTGTGCTTTAAGAGTTCATTAACTAATGTAAATAAACTGATCATGATAATGCTGAAACCAGTCTATGGATGAAGCCAGAACTGAGATAGACATTATTTCATAAGCTAGGCTTTACTGTTAGCATCTTAATTTGTACTTCAATAAATTATTGTAGTACGAATTAAGACATAGAGGAGGGTTTTTTCACTGTGTAACTTTAGAAATTTGGGTTTAAAATTGTCTCTGGAAATTCCTTTTGATTTGGGAATAACTTAGGTTATTTGATTTGAGTGCTGTAACATGAACCTTTGACAGATGCACAAAGTTTTTAACAGAGTAGTCATGAATACCTGTATTGTGTGATCACAGAATTTCATAGAACCGTAGAATTTCTAGGTTGGAAAAGACCTTAGAGATCATCCAGTCCAACCGTCCCTAGTCCCCCATTAAACCATGTCCCTAAGCAGTACATCCACCCTTTTCTTAAACACATTCAGGGATGGGGACTCAACCACCTCCCTGGGCAGCCTATTTCAGTGGCTGACAATCCTTTCAGAGAAGAAATACTTTCTAACATCCAACCTGAACCTCCCCTGACTAAGCTTATACCCATTTCCTCTTGTCCTATCACCCATCACTAATGTAAAGAGCCCTTCCCCACCTCCCCACCATCCCTTCTCAAGTATTTATAGGCCGTAATCAGGTCTCCCCTCAGCCTCCTCTTCTCCAGGCTAAACAGCCCCAATTCACTCAGCCGTTTAGTCGCCCTTCTCTGGACCCGCTCTAGGAGCTCAATATCTCTCTTAAAGCGAGGGGCCCAAAACTGGACACAATATTCCAGGTGCGGCCTCACCAGTGCCGAGTACAGGGGCAGGATCACTTCCCTGTTCCTGCTGGTCACACTATTCTTGATACACGCCAGTATCCCATTGGCCTTTTTGGCCACCTGGGCACACTGCTGGCTCATATCAAGCCGGTAGTCAACCAACACCCCCAGGTCCTTCTCCTCCAGGCAGCTCTCCAGCCACTCTTCCCCAAGCCTATAGCGATGCTTGTGGTTTTTATACCCCAAGTGAAGGACTCTGCACTTGGCCTTATTAAAGCTCATGCCATTGTCCTCAGCCCAGTGATCCAGTCTGTTCAAATCCCTCTGAAGGGCCTCCCTACCCTCGAGCAGATCGACACAGCCTCTGAGCTTGGTGTCGTCCACAAACTTACTGAGGTCAAGGAAAACAGAGGTGGATGTCGTCAGCATCAAGTGTAGTAATAACGTGAGAGTGAATGAGGCTGGATGGTGAATGGGAGAGGATCGTGAAGGTGGACCTAATGGAATAGCGAGACACTGCAAAGGAGAGGATTATAACCCAAAAAGGGGACGTGAAGGGGGCTGCTGGGGAAGTGAAAGAAGAGCCATGTGAGTAATATCTCATTTCATTTAACTGTCATGTACAGCAGAAGTACAGACAAGGCCTGAGATTTGGCATGGCAATATGTTGTTTGAGTAACTGGAATGAGAACAGTTTCAGTGGAGGAATACAAGCCAGATAGTAAAATGATCAAAAAGAGCACTCAGAAAAAGAGATTCAGGACTAGAATCAGTTCCATATTCAACATGTCTGAGAAGTAACAGCAGGGCTGAGATGAGCCAGAAGGACATGTTGGTTGGAGGGATATGAGTGGTTATTTAAACATGTTGCAGAGGTGAAATGTCGTGGAAAAAGCATTGGCAGTTTTCTGTAAAATAAGGCACTAAGTACCTTGGTCTTTTTTGTCATCCCCGTTAATGGCTTTCTCTCCATACTGACTTGCAGACCAGCTCTTAGCTTGGTCTTTAAACTTTAGTGGTGCTTCTAGAGCATGATATCATTTGTCTTTTATGCCTCTTTCTTCCATTTCTTTGTTTGCGTTAGTCTTTCTCATATTGCCTTGCTTAGTGATACTTTCTCTGTGGATCTTGCAGCACAGATTTAGATGTTGATTTTCTAGGAGGGAAGACTTCTGGTGTGTGTCTACAGCTCTGCACACAGAGCAGCGTTGATTCTGGTGGGGCTTCCTGAGTGTTGCTGAAATGCCCTTGTGAAATAGCAATTAAGAAGGACTATTTCCCATCTCTGTGGTGTGTGCATCATTCCATAAAAGAGTCCATAGTCCAGGAAAATTTCTGGCAGAGTTTGGGAAAGATCTGTGTATTTATGTGCTCCCTGTCCTAGCTATGAGGTGATGCTTGCTCCTGTTTATCCTTTCACCCACAGTACTCGAACACCCTTATCTTGCTGGTCCTTGGCTGTGATAGCAGGCTATGCTGCACTGGATTTGCTTTTGAATTTGCATAAACTTTGCCAGAGGTTCCATTCTGGAGTATAAGGGCACTTCACATGCCATCTTTTTGCCTCTTTTCCTGACCTGGAAAAATACAGTTGAACCTCTTATACCCGAGACTTGCCAGGGTATTGAATAAAGCCTTGCAGACTCATTTGGAAATCAGAGAGAGCAGTGAACCTTTCTGCTGCTTCAAAACCAGTATTTCCTAAGGAGCCAACCAGGATTGGGGGAGTTTAGTGTGTAGTGACACCTTTGCACAAGCTTACAAATAGGCGTGGTGTGTTTCATACCTATGCACAAAAGCTCTGGCCCCTTGTGTTCAGCAGATAAGCTAGAGGGTTCTTTTTTCTGAGCTGTAAGAATTTAGTCAGTTGTCTGTTTTTATACCAAGACACTCCAATGCGTCATACATGAAAAGATCAACTTCTACTGTAGAGTTTAGAACAAAAAGATGAACTTGAAATGTGGAGTTTGGCTTTTTTTCTTGATTTTAAAGCCATGGTAAAAAAAAATCTGGTACAGTGTAAGTGAAACTCGTGAGGTTATACCTTCTATTGAATTGAGTTTTCTTGTGTAAGTCTAGACTTGTTTTTTCCAAAGTCTGAATTCCAAATATGTTTTAATGATAGTGAGTGTGAAAATCTGCAAAGAAAATTTAAAACTGAAGGGTGCTTTCAAAAAAAAACAAAATGAAAATCCATTCAGAAACTTATGAATTAAGCAAGTTTTAGTGTGGGACGTGCATACACTCAGAAATTCAGCTTTGCACTCAGACATACTCTAAACATTGGTTTTGAGCAGGAGAAATCTTAACAGAGTAAGTATTGCAATTGATAATTTTGCTGCTTAGCTCCAAGAAGCAGAGTAAATTAAAATTCTCCTCACTGTGTGCCTTGGAGCCCATTCCACCTGACTCATCAAATGAAAAATTCATCAATTAATCCTCTGACAATAACGATATATACACAAAAATCAATCCAGGATTGATTTTTTGAGCCCAAACGTGAAAACCAACCCCTGGCTTGCACATAATGTGAAATTTCTCTTCATTTCAACCTTATTATTGAGTATAAAAGCTGAAGTGTTCATAGAATTATTTGTTCTAAGTCAACTACAAAGGTGGGATTGTTTGAGGAAGGGTGTGCGGGCCATGGAGATGTTCTGCAGCGCCATCAGAGCCAGCTAATAAAGTTGTCAGATGCATGTAAGAGCACAGCTGATGGGAGTCCCCCCAGAAGGCAACCGGTGGAGAGAGACACTGATCGCTGGGATCTGACGGGAGACCACCCAGGGTAGCTCGGAGCCAGCCGCGTACCAGGCAGGATCAAAGGGAGGGGAGAGCAATGTAAAATAAACTAAACTCAGAAAACAGGAGTGTGGAAACGGTCCTAGTGGGGGAACGCCGATGCTCGCAGCCAAAATCAGTAAATCGTGAGGCTGAGGCGCATTGCTTTGCGGGGATCATAAGAAATCCTCAGCGGCAGAGAACGAGATAATAATCTGTCAGATCTCTCACTTGTAATTCATGCTGCTTTTTCAATGAAAAGGAAAATTGCAGCAGATTCGTGTGCATTAGGGTGGCTAGTACATCACTATCTTTGTTTATGTAATCCACTTCAGGGTGTATAATATAGATTGAAACGATGCGAAGTCTTCCCTGAAACGACAGTGTGTTAATCAGGTGAGAAGTTAAAAACATCGGTTCATATTTGTACTAATGTTACATGATTTGAGATTGGATTGATGCTGGGAAGTTTTTGTAGCACACCGTGTATCAAAACGCACAAGGTACACAGTAGAAATTCCAGATAAGAAAATCTCTCAAATCTGCCAAGATAACACACAGGTTGCTCTTTTATTTGAGGTACAAAAGAAAAGTAGCCTATTTCCTGCGTTATGTATGTAAGCTCATGGCTTTAAAAACCTCATCAGATTAATGTTTTAAGCAACCTCACCTCCCTTATAAGAAACACTGATAGCAACTTGTTGAGTAAGTTCTTGCCTCTGAATGCAGTATGAAGGAGGAGATAAAAATCTTTCGAGTGAAAGAACTCATTTTTTGTTCTTTGTATCACCTCTGGCAGCGATTCACTGCTTCCTTCCCGTATATAAAAATAATATTCAGGCTGTAAAGAAGAACCCAAATGATGTTAAAAGAGTTGAAAATTGACACACTGCAGCAGGCAGACAATAGTCAAATAGCAGATATATTAACTTCTGATGGGTCTTTGTGAATGTGCGTATTCACGGTGCAGATCTACATTAACATATTTATCAAGTTCTAGATGCGTGAAAGGTGGAAACACACTTTAGGAATACTTGATTGATGTGTATTTCCTCAGTCGTATAACTACAGAGCATTTTGGTAAGAATGCAGTCTGCGAGATACTGAGTTGTTATTTTTACTCTCTTAGTTGAATGCTAAGACCACTGTCTTCAAAAATTGTATGTGTGATAGGAACAAGGATGTTGTCGTAACTGTCAGCGTATTAAATATTCGGATGTATGTGATGAATTTGGCTCCAAAGAGAACATCAGAACCTATATCTGTTACCACGTAATGTTCTTTTCTAAAATATTACTGCGAAGAATGACTCATTGCAGGAGAATTTGTGTTTGCTCTTTCAATTTGCAGTTCTATTAAGAGTCTTCAAGTGTAGACAGTTTCACGAATGAATTATATTCATAGGTTTTGCTGTTGTCACGTAATTAGAGACTGAAGGAAGTTCGGAAGGAAAATGGTAGTTGGTATAACTTACTCGTAGATATATTAAAGTTGAGTCTGAATTCTGGTCTTTTGTTTCAACTGTGCTTCGTACATTTTTTTACATGTATAGATTTACATAATCGATCCCTGTGGGAAATGGACTGTTACCAGAAAGTGAGTAATAAAGAGTAACTTGAAGGTAGAGAGCATGTATGTATTTCAGAATATACCTCAATAATTTATTTTTGTAATGTTTATTTGAATTTACCTTTGTGATTTATACCATATCGGTAATGTACATTTTAAATTTTATTTGTGAATTTGCGTATGGGTTATTTCTAAATATGAGGCTAAAATGTACTATTACCGTTTCTACAAAGCAGAACAATTTTTTTTTTTAGTGCAGGTTAACATTAATTTGGTAAAATAATAAAGTAGTGCCTTTTATCTTTTGAGAGTCCGTTTGTAGGATATTTTAATTTATGGATTATTTTATTAATTATAAATTATTTTAATGTTAGGAGATTTTAGGTTTTTTTTTCTTTATATATAAATGTCCTCAGTAAATTAGATTTATATCTTGCTGTCATCTTCAGATAAACTGGCAATACTGCTTGATAATTATAGAGCCGTTATTCAGATGTGATGTGTTAGAGTGGATTGAAATTCTTCATTTTCCTTTTTCTTTAAAATGCGTTACAAAAGTTTTCTTCTTTGAACAGGAACCTTATAGCTGGTTTCCAGACTGGATATTTGCAGCTCATCTAATCCCTCTGCCACCCCCTGTGCTAATTAATTACTGCTGCAGCCGGGGACCTAGCAAGGAAGGTGGTCAGCAGGGGGCAATCCTGGTTGCAGCAGTGCTGGGGAAGGAGAACTGCATCCCACACAGCCCTGGGGAGGAGAGGAGAAGCATCCCTTCTACCTGACTTAATAGCGCTGCTCTTGTCAGGAGATTGTCAGTGTTTTCAGGGGTCCCCCTGACATTGTATTAAATATATGTTATATTATATATATGCGTTATTACAAAGTAGTGGGGTTGTAGCTGCCTTTTGAAGTGAGCGCTTCTTCAAATATGTAACTCAGTCACACTGAACATCTAAAGCAGTTCAGTGATTTTAGTGTCTCTATTTTTCCAAATCCTACTTTTAAAGCTATTTAGTCATAAGTAAATACTAGGGGGTTTTGCCAGTCATGCATGTATGTGCTTTTTATGATATGAGGCTTGAACTATAATTTAAATGACTGAAGTAAATAAAGAATACACCTAGTCTGTTTTTTTTAGTCAAAGCCTTATACGCTGTCGTATACAATTAGATCAGCATTTTCAGATGCATGTGTTAAGCTTAGACACCAAATCCATATTGATGTATCTAAATGAAAATACATTACTTCCTGATGATTGCACTGTGCAATCTCACAAACTTCAAAAAAGAGCAGCAGATAGTAAGGATCTGTTTTACAGGAAAGCCATTTTTTTTGTGCATATCTGGAAATACATATATATATAGGCTTCACATATTAGGCAGATGGGTTGGAGAATACCAGGTGCAGTTTGTGTTTTCAGTCTAGTGGTATGTGTTTCTCAAAGCTAATAAGAAAACTATGTAGTTTTTAACAAAAAGGACAGTGCTCTTGCACACAGGCACTATTGAAATAAGTCGTTGTTGTTAAATTGCACTTTAAAATCTCCTTGCTTAGTTGAGCCGAACTTTGCACCTACCTAAAATGAAGAGAGCTGTGTTGGTTTGAAAGTTGGCGTTGCGTTCCTGAGAAGGCAGCTGCCGTGCTCTGCGGAGTCTCATCTGCCCTGGTTGTGTGTCTTCACTCCCTTCCGTACACGCAGCCCGATCCCACGTCACTGGATGGCCGCAAGTTCACGGAGAGTCAGCTCTGCCCGTGGCGAGTTTTTTCCTTGCAAAACTCTTTCAAGAGCTAATGATGAATAACGCTGCTATAGCATCTATCGTTATGAAGCTGGTGCTTTAATGTGTGTTTTTGAACTAATGGAAAATTAAGAGTGTGCTTCAGTTTTACCATACGCTTGTATGTCTTGGAGAAGTGTGGCCTTAATATCTCAGCCACTTTGAATTCAGTTTGGCTGAGGCTGGAGCTTTGTTTCAATATGCTTAACTTTCAGCATATGTTCAGCTGAATGAGAGCTTTGGTATACAGATGACAAGTCTAGATGTTACCATTTGCATCATTCCTTCCTCATTTAAAAAAAAATCAAAACATACATTACAGATGCTGAGTTTTGATTGACATTGAGGTGGGAATTGGGGTTTCGGGCCATCCGCTTTCTTGTTTGGTGTGCATGCTTGTTTTGTTCAGACTCTAAATGAAAGTTAGGGATTTATGCTTGTGTCCTTCTGGGATTTTATTTTCTTTTTTAAGCAAACGGTACTGAGGCTATTCATGCTCTCCTATCTTTGTGTAATATTAGAAATCTTTCTGTGCAAGGTTTCATGCAAAAAATGAACCTTCCTGAAAGGATAAACAGGCTGTAGCAGAATCTCTTAAATTTGTTTTCTGTATCGCTCTTTTTCATACTAATATGCCACAGTTCCATTTGAATAATAAACTGACATTCACGTAACAAACAGGATGGAAATTCAGAGGTTGGTATTTTGCAATAGCAGCAGTAGAATGGGGAGACACTGCAATCTGTCCTTTCCACTCTTCACTCTGTTATATGTTGGCTCTGCAGCTGATATGGCCCTGCTCCAGCTTTGGCTTTGCAGCTGATAAGGGTCTCTGAACAATGAATTATTTTAGAACTGTACTTTGCCATGTGAGCTGCATTACCTAGGTAAAATGCGGTGAGTTGTAGAAAAAGATAATTCCGTATTCTGTGGCCAGTTGGAAATAATTTCCTTACATTTGTGAGTCTTAGTCTTGTATCATTTTGATGTGGCTTTTGTATTCTTTCTGAAATAGTTACTACTGCATTTAAGGTTTATATCACAGAGTCGATAAGCTTTGCTGACATGGGCTTACTTTTAATAACATCTTTGCTTTATTAAAGAGATATGTGTCTTTTTACATGAAAAATATATCTTTTTTAAGAGATAAAGATGGTGGGATTTCTGACTAGACAAGCAGCGAGTGTAACAGTTTTTATCTTATGTCACTTCTGAACTGCACATTAAGGTTTATCTCAGGCTACAATAATAGTGTAGTTATAGGGATTTTCCTTAAAGTTTATTAGTAGAATTTGAAACATGTTTATTTTTGCAAAGGTGTAGACCTGCAAAGCTCAAATTCAATAACTGACAATTTATGTGTTTTGCAAAAAAGGAGAGAATACGGTTGGGTGAATATATCCAGCTACATAGTTTTTATATACATGTAATACCGATGTATCTATACGTGTGTATTAGAATTTATATTCTGTCATTGAAACTATTGATTTTTCACATGTGCCAAGATCAGTTTTCTAAGAACATCAGGTTGAAGGTTGGGTAGAAGAAAAGAGAAGAGAAGGGGAGAAAACATTTGGCAATATCTCCGCTGCAAAAACATACAGAGCTGGACATACTTGCAAAAAAGGTTGTCTTCCTCGCCTTTTCTAAGGCAATTTCTGTGCCGAATTGACAAATTCTCCATTTTAGTCTGGGACTAAGTGGCATTTTTGCTATTGGATTTTTTTGTGGCATCAAGGAGAAACTCTAGGAAGAAGGATAGTTGGTAGCAAGGATGGCTGTAGAAATGGCAAGGGTTACCATTTTCACCGCTTTCAGATGAGTGGTTGCTGGCTGATCGTGCATACAACATAATGACATCCCCAGGGAAGCACATGCCATAGTCAGGCTTTGAGGACCAGAGATTACGAAGGCTTATTTCTGATATAAATGAAAGAGTACCTACAGATGTTTGCTCGAAAAGTAAGAACTCAACTGCCCCCAGCTGAAGGAGAGAATGTTATTGTCTCCCAGGTAAATTGCTTCACAAAAGCGAAAGTACAACAGAAGTCACCGGCTTTCTCCCTCCTCAGCAATGGCTGCCACGCATATGCTTCATCTAGACGTTTGATGGGAAAAAGGCACAGCCTTCAAAAGCACCTTGTCCTGTTTATTCAATATAGTATAATGTTCATTATCCATTGTTATGCTATGTAAATCCACTTTTTACCCCTAATCCACCTCTCTTCCACATTCCTCTTGAAGGACACTTCTCATGAGAGCCTTTTACAAGAGAAGTGGCCTTGTTGCTTTGTTTAAACTCTTTAGAAGAGTTGCCATCATAATTCAGGGGAAGAAGTTTTCCAAAGAAAAAAACACCAGGTCTGCATTGTATCCTAGACCTGAAGTCAATAAATATTCCAACCCATTGAGATTAGCATGTTTGCCTCCACCGTTCCATATCCTCAGCTGTTTCTTTGGTTTTGACTTAACTTCTGAATATTTCTGACCCACATTAAGTATCTGAAGAGTTGCAGTAGGGTCCTGCTCATACAGGTTACTACCCTTCAGCACTGCCGCATCACTGGGAATATTTACAGAATTGAGGATACTAACGGTAGCATGTGTACTAACAAAGGGAATATTTGTCGGTCTGCCTGTGTGTGGACTACCTACTCCACTCCTTTTCCTCTCAGCTTGAATTCCTTATGAGCGAAGAAATAATCTCTAACAGCATTTCAGATGAGAGTGTTCGTAGGAACTTTGATCAGCTCCAGCCTGCCAAAAGACGGGCTTTGCTACCTTCGGTTATTGACAAGGGCTTGAACCCAGTATCAGTGGTGTGTATGTGTCTGCAGCTGCTAGGTAAGTGTTGTGCATGTATGTGACATCATTTGTCAAACTTTGTGTGTGGCTTGATAGCTGATGTCTTCTGTACTCTTCATCCAAGCATTCCGTCAAAACAGTGATAGATCTTGCGAGTTTCTGGAGGTTTTTGGGAATGGTAGCTAAACACAGAAAACATATGAAAGCGTTTTCCCTTCTTGACACTTGGCAGCCTAAGTTCATCTCTGAGATGAGCTCAGAGTTTTATCTGAATCAGTTAATTAACTTACTGGTATTCTTTCCAAAGCCACTCTCGTTGCTGACCTTGCTTGCAGAGTCTGGCACTGTTATCTAGGAAGGAGCCAACCCCTTATACCCTCCCTGGCTCTCTCAGAGTGTAGTTTGATTATCGAAATGCTAAGTTGCCTAGTGAGAAAGAGTTTTTAAATGAATCATGCAGTGGGTTATGCATTGTGTCTCCATCTGTTATCAGTTAGAAGGTGAACCTTTCCATCCAAACATCAAGGCATACTCCAATATGCATTGTCTTTGGCTTGCTTCAGAAACATGCCAGAATGTGAAGTCTGCGAAGCATGAAGAAAAGCAAGCTGCAGACTTTTATAAAATGTTGTGCCTGTGATAGGAGGGCTGGTTTCGATGCCAAGTTCAGGCTAGCAAGTAATTGTTTGAACGGTACAGGTGTTGCCCAGAGGCACTTGCCCATTACAGTGGCATTTGTACCAATCTGTGCACAAAGTAGAAAGGTTGCATGCTGCAACTGTGATTCTTGACGACATTATTGGGACTGTAGTCCACAAACCAGCCCTTCTCCTATGCCTTCCCAAAACTGCTGTTGAGCTATGAAGGAGCTGGGAGAGGGATCTTTCCTTTCTTGCCATCGCAGGGGAGGACAAGGAGGCCTAAAAGTGTCTGTGTAGCAGTGATATATGTCACTACTCAGAGGGTACTGGACCTGCAGTACATGCAAAATCACAGAATCACAGAATGGTTTGAGTTGGAAGGGACCTTAAAGATCATCTAGTTCCAACCCCCTCTGCCAGAATTCGTTGTGGCTGAGGTGCTTTGGAAGGCCTTGGTGAAATAGCTTCACCGTTCACGTGGGAAATCGTCCTTTCTTTTTTTTTCTGTTTTTCCCACCCCCCCTTCTGCAGATTCATTGAAAACTGTATTGCCCTTCCTGTCCCCCAAACTGATCTCTGATGGTTTTTGAGAAATTACTTTCCTGAGTCTATCTGCTCATTTAATAGTAACGGTCATGAAATTACTGCTCTTTATTAGTCTACAAAGTACTTACTTAACCATTACAAAGCATTTAGAAGAGTTCAGGAAGTGAATATGTTCTTTCATTAATTTCCAGACTGGTAACATGGAACAAAACCGATAGAAAAGATTGGTATTGAGTACAATACAATTTACCAGTGCCAAGTGCTTCATATGTCAGATAGATGCTAGACATGTATCTAGAACTTAATTTAATGTATTGGCCAAATATTTTTCCTCTTGCAGTATCCTAAATAGTTGGAGTTTTTTTTGTGCTGTCACTTGCTCAATCTTTAGAAGAGTAGGATGAGAGACCCATTACTTGCCCTGAAGGGTTTCCAGCCAAAGCTTCATAAAGTAGGATAAATATTACTTATTCTCCTTTCAGAGCTACAAATACAGAGAGACGACGGGCTTGTGACTTGAGTAAAATACAGATGCTAATTCAGTAGCACAGCTGGTTTGCAATTTAAGAGTTTGGGGTTTATAGTTCTGTGCATAAGCCATTTGACCATACTTGTTTTCCTGTATCTTTCAGTGGGGAATATCTTTAACCAGTCTATTTCTAAACTACTTACCAGTAGCTCATGCATCTTAACAGTGTTTCTGAAGCAGCTGATTATATTAACTGTGCTAAGAGCATCTGTAATAACGAAAACCTGCTGTTTTCTGAGCCATTCAGTCTCAATCGTTAGTACTCTGGGTAAAAACGTGTGGAATATAATGTGAATACAATATTCAAATATTCTGACATTGTATTGTACTTGAAAGTAAGTATCAAATATTGGTTTTGCTTGTATTTTTTAATTATGAGAGTCGCGTTTTAGGCTCTTATTTCACCTGTCTTTCAGTTGCTCTGATGAATTGTTGAAAAAAGCTGCCTAAATGGCTAGATTTCTTCTTCACTCTTTTACCTGATAGAATTGTGCTGTTGCTCTTTAGCTTCAGTACAGCAGTATGTCTCTTTGCCAAACTGAAACGATGTGAAAAATTTAGTTATATATCACACTTATTTTTCTTCTAAGTGACGTTATTGGCCCCACTAATAGTGTGACTAACCTCATAATATTCAGTCTCTTTCCCCCAGGAAACATGACTCTGTTCTTCCCCATTTAATTTGATGCCAGACCATGTGGTGTTTCTTTCAAGTTCCTCTTTATCTCAGTGTTATAGTGTGGGGGACCTCTCTAGATTATTTCAATCTCTCTTCATATGTAAAGATAATGGTAACATCCACAATGGGAAACAGTAACTGTAAGAAAGCACACAGCTTGGTGTTTCCTCTTTTTTTCTTCTCCCAACTTCAACCATGGTCTTTCCTCTGAAAGAACGAAAACCATGGAGCTTATCAAAATAACTTACCTCCCTGACTATTGATTGTCTCCTTTAATAGTCTGTTAGAATTAGATGGAGAAAATACTTTTCAGATCTTTTGGTCTGCCCCCCTGCTAGTTCAGCATTGTTCCCTTCATTATGCCACTGAGGGTTTCTTCTAGTTTGTTCAGAAATTATTCCACAATTTCACTGTCAGGAAGATTTTCCTCTTATGCAGCATGCATTTTTCCTTTTTTTTTTTTTTTTATTTAATCTGACTATTCCTAGTTTTATTTCCCTGTCATTTCAATATTTCTTTCTGACCGTGTACTTGGCCATTTCAAGCATTCCTGCATGACCACCTCTCAGCTAAGCTAACAATTTACTGGTGATTCTGCATTTAATTTTGTGTGTGTGTGTGTTTTCTTTTATCATCTCTAATTTCAGTATTGATTATATACTGAATTTCAGTATGCTATTGAAAATGATAGGGAAGATTGCAGAACTGAATATAAAAGAGGTCAGTTACCTGTGAATTCCTAAGATTTTTTTTTTCCTCACTGCTACCCTTGTTATTCTGCAAACCTACTCTATTATTCTGCAAACTTAATATAAGTTTAGCAACTGATATAATCTCAAGGTCACTTAATACCTTTATATTTGTTTCTCTCATTACATGTATGGTCCTCTAACTATTTTCCCAGTTCTCTTCAGTGTCATTTTTATGATTCTAATCTCTTTTTTTTTATGTTTTTCTGTATAGAGATGTGAATCTGAAAGCCCCGTAGATTCTTTTGTATTTCTTGTCTTTTCTCTTCAATATTTACATCTATGACCAGTTCAGGATTTTCCGTCTTTGACTCTGTTAACGTAGTCATTATCCTCTTTCAGTTTGTAGTGACGTTAAAACATGACTTTGTCAACAAATTTTTTTTGACAGTACGGTATTGTAAGATATCGTCTCTACTAAAATTCAGATAAGTTATTTTTCCTGCATTTTTGGCATTGATTTATTCATTTATTATTTTTCATAAATCTGCCTCACGTTCTATCTGTGATTCTATCCCATGTACTTCTCCCCCAACTTGAAGCTGCAGGGTCATGTTGAAAATGGTTCGCCACAGATTTGTGAGTGGTTTGGTACCTTGGTGGTGCTGAGATACCTGAACTGAGTCAGGAATGGAGCTTTTCTGAATGAGTTCTTCCCAGCCTTGTTTACTCAAAGCTCAGTCTCCATCCCAGAAGACCGATTCCCAAGCAAGTAGTCCATCCTTCACAAAGGGTTATCTTCCAGCAAATACTTGCCAGCAGTTAAAAGATCTCCAGAATGAAGTATACCTACATTAAAAGGACTTTCCTGGCATCTTTTCACGTCACTAATCCTTGGTGTCTCCATTCTCAGTTTTCTTGCATGTAAAGTGTTATATGATATTTTTGTATATGATTAATCAGAAATTCAAAGCATGTGATAATCCACATTTTCATGACTGTTTAATTATTATTACATATCTCTTTCGGCTGCCTAACTCAGTTCAGAATAGTGGAAAGGAAAAATGCAAATCTTTTAAAATAAGATATGGAGGAGTTTAAGTTAGCAAAAACCTTTCTCTGCAGGCTTTAATTTTGCAATATATGTTGGTATGTAAAATTAATTCAGCCAGCAGTTATTTTGGTTTTTTTACTTTAAAATTTAGCTCCAACTTTATTTGTCAGTTCTGTAAGTTGGAATGATTGTCTTAAGTGCTGAAACATTGACAACATGATTGCAATGTGGTGGAGTAACAGAAAAGAGTAGATTATTTGGGTTTATTCTATCTGTTGATTGCATGGCAGCAGAGTAGAATTTCTGTAAAAAGTGTGGGTTTAGTTGAGTTTTTGAAATGAAAGCCTTGAGGTGCTGCATTCAGCTGACCGTTGTCTTCTGTGGGGCTGAAAACAGACGTGCAGTGACCTGTCAGCATTCTGCAATGTCATTGTGCATAAATAATTATTATTGCTTTTACTGTTGACCTGCTGACTGTACTTGGTGCCAAAGTATATATCACAGCTACCGTTTGCAAGTTTCACTACTCTTATTCACGCTACTCTTTCATTGTGTAGTAAAATATTACCTCGGTTTTTAGAGGCTTCGACCTGTGATCACAGGTAAAGCTGTATTTTATCAAAGTTGCTGTTGATTCGGGGGGGTTCTGTGTTTGTGAATGCTGATTTTGGTACGCTGCGTCTGGTTTTGAGAGGTGCAATGTGTTCGGAAGTCCTTTTAAAATCATTTGGCATTGTTTTCTTCATAGTTTTAAAGATAAATCCAGACTGTCCTAAGATGAGCGTTTCTTTAAAAACAACAAGAAAAATCAGTTATGAATCAGTACATGAGGGTCCGAAATAATTTTTTTTTGTTCCCAGGTCGTCAAGAACGTGTTCTGCGGTGTTTCTCTTGTTCATTTCTGTCTTCTTTTAATTCCCCAGGTGTTTGCTGTCTGTTATTCCATACCTCCATCCCTTATGGTTACTTTGTGCCCTCCTTTTTTCCTCTCCTGCTTTTCCACATCGTCCAGCTTGGGGTGGTTTTTGCTTTCCTATTTGCCTCCTTTATTCTTCACTGCAGAGCACTGGACATCCAAGGGTAAACAGCATCCATGACCATGACAGCCAGGTTGAGCAATCATCTTCATCATTTTCCCTTCTTCTGATGGTTCTCATCAGTTTGTGATGGTCTGTTTAGGACATTAGCTCTTTGGGACCCAAGTTATATCTAGAGAAGCAGAGCTGATGGGCATTTAATTGGTGTTTTAGCTTGGTTCAGTAGTGTACTTCTGTAGCATATCTCCCAGTTGTCCTTGCCGTGCTTTCACAGTCATCCCAGAGCAGTCTAAGAGTAGGCAAACTGGATTTCTTGCGGATGAAACCAAGCCAGAAGGTACGCTTCATCTAAATTTGTGGGACGTGGTGAATGCTGCATCCTCAGCATCAACAGTTTTGCTCTACGAGCCCCTGCCGTTGGGCTGCACTGGTTGCTAATGTCAACCCGCTAGCGAGAGCCCTCTTTGTATGACTAGTTCTGCGGTGGTTCAGCGCTGTCCACGGTCCATTAGCTTTGTTGACCTCATGGAATTGCACCTGGCAAGAAGTGGGCGTAGCTGTGCTAAAATAAATACAGGTATCAGTAAATGCCAGAGCAGGCTTTGGAAGAACATTCTCTTAGAAAAAAAGTTGAATTTACCAGTTAAGGAAGCCGGTGATATAAAACTGAAAAAATAGAGGTTCCCTCCTGTTCTTAGTGGTATGAAATATAAGGTTGCCAAGCAGGGAATTACTAAACAGTTGTGTAGCCAATCCGGTGAAGTTACTGGTTGTATTAAGCTAAAGTTCATATTCAGAAGAACTACTGCAATTGCACTGTCTTTAAGTAAAGTGTGCAAAAAAATGATACATTTCAAGTGTAGTCACTCATGTGTTAGTTATTTCTTAACAAAATTTGTATTTCTTGATACGGTTAAAATTGCAGTGCAGATGAACATGGTATTAAACTTCTACATACACCTAAGAACAACATATGCTGCATTTAATATCCTCTCCCCTGTCTCATTTTTCCTTTTCAATTTACTTTTTTATTGCAAGCCAGTAGCATTGAGCCATATAATAAATGCATTATTGAAAGTACTGAAAGTCTTAATTGATGACATAGATGCATGAATGTTTCGCACGGCAGATAATGCAGAAGCTTTCCTGAAGGGATGCAGGGAAAGTGTTTAAATTTTAAGTAGCAAATATTGGTAGGTCTCAGAGTGGGAGCACAGTATTTAAATATTTCTCCATTGTAAGTAAGTTTTTTGTCTGTTATCACTTCTCAGGTAGAACTACGCATCTTTTCCACAAGCCCTGATGTGTTAGGTTTGCTACATTCATGTCTATGTTGCCATGGGCTTCCCCTTACTGTTACAAAACTCCAAATCAGATTTTAACAACACACTGACTTAAAACTTTACGTAAGGAGGAAGAGGACGTTCCAGTCTTCTGTATGCTTGACAAAACACTGAGGCCAACAGTGGTCATCTCTTTAGTCGACTGCAGCCTCTGTTTTTCCAGCTGCTGCCCCAAACATAAAATCTCAGGGTAAGTCTGTGTCATCTGTCAAACACTGGTATGAGCGTGCATCAGACCAGCCTCTGTCTTCCTCTGCTCGCAGGCAAGAGCACGTATGGCCGCAGGGGTGGGGGGGGAAATCTCACCTGATACCTCACGTGTGGGGATAGCACCCTAAAGCAGGTCCCGACGTTCCTTCGAGTGACGCCACGGACGGGACGAGGCAGGACTGGTCTGTTTCACAAAGCAGTCCTCCCCTCTGCATCTTGCTCTGGGCTTTCCCTGAGCATGATGTACTTTGACATTTTCTGTACTCTAAACATAGCCAGAGCCCCTTCTCTGACCCTGGGGGCAGATGATGTGCTATGACTCTCATGCATGTAGGTAAACTTTTCCCTCTCTCTCCTCTTCTCCAAAACAAAAGAAGGCTGCCTTCTCCGTGCTGCCCACTGGGAATGCCCTGGGATCCTGCCATGAATGCCTGTGCCCTGCTCGGAGAGCATGGATTGGAAATGAGGCAGGGGATAGAGCAGCGTGCCGGCGCTTGAGCTGATGTCCTTGCTCAGTTGAGTGTACCTGCAGCCTCTGAGGCTCTGCCACAGCTGGAATAACTGTTTGCTGTAGGCAGAAAAGAAGTATGACATGTTTACACCTGTTTTTGAACCAGTACCTAAACTAGCAGTAGTAACATTGCACGTGAAGCCTTTATATACAGAACTGCTTCTTGCTATTCTGCCCGGCTAAGATAGATGATTTTAACTCTGCTGCAGGAGGGATGAGAGAGGAATGAGCTTGAAACACCAGACAAAAAAAAAAAAAAAAGAAAAAAGAAAACAGACAAATAATTACAAGGAATTCATGTCTCATAACTTTGTAATTTATGTTGCTGATGGTAAAAAAAAAATGGGATGATTTCTGCAGAGGGACTGAGAACATGCAGTATGTAGGCATTTTTTCCAGCTAGAACAATATTCCTTTAGGGCATTTTGGAAGATGCAACAGCTGATTCTGAAGCTGTTTAACTGCATGGATGTGCAGTGCTGTGTTTCTTAGGTGTAATCTGGGGAAGGGGACAGGTGACTAAGGTAGCTATGAAGTTAATGAAGCTGCAAACTTAAGTCGCTAATGTAATTTTTGCTCTTGTTTTATTTAAAGGGAAACTGCTAGCTTGGACTATAGTCAATTTACGAAAAATGTTTAGATACTTACAGAAAACACAGCACACTGTGCTCGCCAATTTTTAGTGGCTCTGTAGTCGTGTTTTGTAATGAATACGGGGTTTTTTTCCATCTCTTCAACATCTCAGGGAAGCTATAGAGGGAATCTGATCACGCAAACACTTGAACACTGCATGATATCTCTGCCTATAGTTTTGTGTATAAAGTTATGCATTTTCCTACATACCTGTTACATTAGAACCTGAATATTTATGAAGGCACTTAGAGAAACTGATTATACATGGTACACAATGATGTCAAAAACACAGAGAAAACATATTAGGAAAACAGGGCAAGGGGGAGGAATATTTTTTTCCAGTCTCTTGCAGTTTTAATGACACTGGATGTTAGTTATAACATGATGGATTAAAAGGTAGAAATACGAGTTCCTGGTTAAGTACTAATCAATAGTTTTAGTTCTTAGGTGCTGTATTCTGATGAACCCATTTCTGGGACACATAGGGTCATTTAAAATTTGGTTTATAAATAGCAGTGCAGAAAACACATCGTATTTCCAACTCTTGTATGGGAACTTCTGCAGGAACTTGTAGTACACGCTGTTGTAATTGATCATTACAATATATTGCCCCATGGAGGCCATGTTAAGGTTGCTACCACAATTCAGATATAGCCATTTCCTGATTTTTATTTTAATTTTTTAATAGTTACTGTGCAAAGTTTATCTTTAGTACTCTTTTGGAACAGAATTTTCTATAAATTTTTGGCTTGAAAGAGTAAACTACTAAAAGGAAAACTCATTATTATAGCAACTCTTGGGTGTCCCTTTCAAGATTGGTCCTCAATACTCAGAAATCTGTGCAAGCAGGAAAAAAGATTACACGTTGTCAGGTCTTGTGGCAAGTGGCTTCTTTCAAGGTAGGACTGTTAAATGATCCTGTAATTGACGTATTCATACTACCTCCAGTGAAAAAATCTTACTCAACAGAGTGGAGATGCATTAGAGGAACTCTTTGCCTCAGCATCTTTGAAATCTGCAGGAAGGAACCCTTTTTCTTTGAAATTTTACTTTTCTATCGTTCCCCGTACATTATGTAAAGCAAAGCTTAATCATGAAAGTGTTGACTGTTAAGCTGCAGAGTTCTGAATACATATGCAATGTGGTTTTCCGTATTTACAAAATTTCACAATTTTTCATGGAAACGAGGTAAAATATATAATGGAGGATTTTTCAGTAGGTCAATACTCAATCAGATGGAGACTAATTTTCCCGGAAACTCTTAATAGCACGTTTTTCAAACAAAATGTGTACTTTGTTGCAAGCCATTACTTACACCTTTGCAATATGATATTTCTTATAATCTATCTAAACTTCACTAGCTCTTTCTAAGGTTCTCCATTTGGTCTCTTAACTGATGGTGTAATTTTGAAAGCCACTCAGGTATGGGCTGTAATGGGAAAGCACATTTTTAAAATCTGTTCATATTCAAACTCTTCACTTTGAGCAGGACCTGCTGAAGGCACCTGATGAATCGAACTTTATTCACTATAACATTACAATTTATTTTCGTTCTGCTATATTTCCATTCGCATATCATTGGAATCGAATCATGTGGATTGTCGTCCGTGTCTGTAATTTCTAGGTCCTTAAGATAATCAGTAATTTCTGGTTGCAGGAAATAAATTAACGAAAACTTGCAATTTGTGGGAGATTTTTAGCTCTAAATAAGGAAAACACGTTCCCAGTTGCAGAAATTGTGTGTTCTTAAGAGTTCCACTGTTCTCACTGATATATTTAACATCTTCCATTAGAATGCAGCCGCATCTCACATCTTTTTAGCTGATTGGTATGTCTAATCTGTCATCAGACATTTTGTACTTTTATTTAATTAGTATTGGCAACTCCTGTATTTAATGATGATGTGTACCCTTAACTAAAACTCGTTATAAAAATCATAAATAAAAATCACCCAGCATGTCAGTTTTGGCCCTTCATAAGACTTTTTTTTTTTTCTAATTTTGCTTACACAAATTAATTTTTTATTATAAAAAAATCTTCTACTCTAGGCAACTAGAATTTTCTAGGGCACAGCATGTTCTTCCTTCCATAATCCAGCAACTCTCAGCATGCATAACCCTCCTTCTCAAATAAACTACAGTGCCTGAACTCCCTGGAAAGTGTTTGCAGATATCTGTGTGTCAGTAGCGATGATTTATCTCAATCTTTTCTGGAACTGAAATATTATTTTGAGGTATCAGGAGACTTGCTTCTGTTAACCAAAAACAACAGAGGGTGCTCTTTCATACTGCATACTAACATGTATATTTCCATAGCACTCACACCCTTGCCTTCTCTTTTCTCATTATTCCTGTGCTGCTTGCCTGAATATCTCAGTATCAAAAAGTTTTAAGTCAAATGTGACTGCCATGAACTCTTGTGAGTTTGCTGCCTGTCCCTCCCGAGTGGCACAGTGTGATCAGAGTTACCCCATTCTTTTCTTTCCATACCGAGCTTCAGAATTTCTACAGGAAAAAAAATGTAGAATAGATGATACAAGCCTTATTCTTTCGCAGTACCAGTGGATCCTTTTTGTACCATAAACATTTTATCTGGTCTGCCTTTTGGTGGGTAGCTCTCGGAGTTATTGACAGCGAAATCCAATTAGACCTCCTTACTTGCCTTGTTCGTATTCTCCAAATAGTTACTTAAAGAGTAGGGTTGGGAGATCTGGATTGCGTTCAGACCTCTGTCACACAATTCTTGTGAGAGTTTAGGCAATTCTCTGAGCTTCGTTTTTTCCATCTGTAGAATAGGAGGAATGATAATTGTGTGCCAGCTGTCTTGTGGTGGGCAGAACATTCAAAAGTTTCTCTGTTCCCATCGTACTTGCAGCTCTGCTGAAATGCTCTGCTTGCAAAGGTCTGCGAAGAATTTTCTGCGCTGACTGCTCATCATCCCTGGGAGCCAACACTGAGCACGTCGAAGCTGTCTTCAGCACTATCCATGCTTCTCGGGACAGTGCCCACTTGGAGAGGAGCGACAAGCAGCGACTGCCGGGTGCACCATGTTGGGCTGGCAGGAAACGTGGGGCTGCGCGGGCTGCAATGCAGAGGGGAGCAGCAAAGAGGAGCAGATCTGGGGAAGCTCTTGGGACAGGCAGGGTTGCATCTACACCCGAAATGGTTTGCCTCACCCTCCGAAAAAGTGCAGTTTCTGGCTGTCTTGTGGTAGTCATGGTCGCTAAGCTAAAGCCCTGCCTTTCAGTGCTGCCAATAGGAACAGGAAAAGGTGGCATGAAGTAATTTTTCTTTTAATTTACTACTTTATTACATAGCACTAGCTATGGATCGATGTTTTCCTATTGCAGTTTCTTATTGAGTTAGGGCATCTCAACCTTTCTTACTTCTCCTTTCATTACTAGACATCCCTTCAAGTTCTTTGTGAGTTTTGTCATACACATAAATGCCCATTGCCAACCTGGAGTGAACTGCTTTGATGCTTCATTAGTACTCCAGACTCTCAAAAATACCCATTTCTCAAAGAACTTTCCCTTTCTCCGGAAAGCTGGTGACGTTTCTAAATCTCTGAATTCTGTTTTCTGAAGTGCCTCTAAAGCACTGTGAGATCCAAAGACAGTAGAAGGCATCACAGGCTTTTGGAGTTGAGAAGTGGCTTGCGCTCAGATATGGGGAGTTCATATTTTTATTAAATTAGTGTTTTACAAAACTAAAGGTGTGAAAGTTTACTTTGCCTGGGGTTGGCATTAACTTTGACTCCTGCTGTTTAATAAAGGAAAATGAATACACGCTAGAGCTGTTTCAGAAACCATTAAACATTATATCTCCAAAAGCTAGCTCATTTTCTTAAATATAATTCTTGAGATAATATGAGAAACATTACTTTAAAAATTTGAATTTAAAAATGTGAAGGACAAATGTTCTAAATGTGTTTTGTCTTTCCAAATCTTTCAGTTAATATACATACAATTAGCACAGACAATACATTTTATTTGCACCTTTGGACTACATCCAAGGAAACTGTTTCACATTTCTCTTTGCTGGTACTTTGGATATGTACTGTTGCCATATATTGTTTGATTTCTTAGAAAGAGAGAGAGAGAGAGAGGAGGAGAAGAAGAAGAAGAAGAAGAAGAAGAAGAAGAAGAAGAAGAAGAAGAAGAAGAAAGAGAAAGCAAGCAAGCAAGAAAGAAAGAGCTCCTACAGTCCAGAACTTTCATGCAAAATTGCATCTTCGGAAGTGCACGACATTCTGTTCAGTGTCCCTTGCACCTGTGGCCTGTCTGTGCAGATGTAATTGTAAGACCAAGTCCAATATACTTAGGGAAAAAATACCCACTGGCTTTTTTGCAGGAACATCTCCAGTGGCTTTTTGTTGCACAACCACTTCAGTTTATCAGTTTCCCACACTACAAAATATTGTCATTTACAATACGCATGCGTTCAGATTTTTAGTTTCAGACTTATTTTGAGGCACTATAAAATTCAGAAAAGATATTCCTACCTGTAAATCTCTGTTTCATTGAAATGTTTGATAGGTTTAACCTTCTATTGCGTGGGGTTTTTTTCTTCAAATATTGTGTTTGAGAGGAATAATGCAGCATAAAACAAAATATTTTAGATCTGTCTGCTGTTTTTTTATGGTTGATAACTTAAGCACAGGATTTTTTGCTTTGTACATCTGTAAAATGGGTGTAGCAGCACATAAGTGACTCAAATGATAAATGATGTAATTAATCAGTCTATCTAAAATTAGATGATATATTAGTATCTGGTGCTGTTATTTTAGAAATGCATAGGTCTTTTAATCTGTAACTGGAAAATACCTTGATCTAAAATAAATGTCTTGTGTTAAAACGTTAGGCAAAGATAATGTTAGTGGCCAATATCATTTGTTTTGTTTTTTATTTAAATAGCGTGCCAGCTTCGCACTTTGGGGATATGTTTAACATCTGATATACACCAATTCTCAAATTCTGATCAGACAGATTTGATTTCTAATTGATAATTTATATAGGTCACAATGCAGATTCAGTTTTAATAACGTGACTCGTGAAATTAGTATTCCACAAAAATGTCTCTACCGTAGACTAGTTAAAACACAAGTCACGTGTTTTAACTTACATGTGTTAGGTGTGGATGAGAAAAATTACTGTAATTTCTATGAGGTACCATAAAAAGTGTATCAAGTGTGGATTCATGGTGTGCAAATTGTGTTAGGGGATTAAGAGTATTGAAATAGTGCTACTGACAGCAGTATTATAAAGTCAAAGCTAATTTTGTAATTTCTGTTTGTGACAATGCCGCAATGGAAAATTCAAATCAGTTCAAACATTTCTGTCAGTATTTTCAGTGTGTACTAAATAATGTTAAACAATAGTAAGGCCTGAAAAACTAGGAGAAAAGCTAGCGTGCAGCCCAGCATCTTAATTTCTCTTAAAAT